>NC_090265.1:1490081061-1490780227 GCF_040414725.1 Anabrus simplex
TGCTGTCAAAGACCAAGTATGCATACGTTATTACAGGGGTATAATATATCTTGTATATTAACTCTTTATATTTCATAGGAACTTCTCTGCTCCACACCAGACTCCTTACATTCTGGTAGAACGTATTTCCCACTTGTACCCTTCTGCTCATCTCCTTATCCAACCTTGCATCTTGCATTATTTCACTTCCCAAATATCTGAAGTATTCAACAACCTCAAGGTTTCGTCCCCTGATACTAACTATTCCTTTTCCTTCTCTTTCCCCTCTTGACATTACCACTATTTTGCTCTTCTCCACACCGAATTTCATAAAAAATTTCTCAATATTGTCATTTACAGCCTCTAGCTGGATTTGCACTTCTGTACTGTTGACTCCCCAGATCACGAGTTGACTTGTTCTGACACCACAAACGCAACCAGTTCACACCACAAAAATCAAGAAGATTCTTCACCAAACTTCCCTCAATTATTTCTACATTTCAAGCTTACAGCCAACAACAAGCAAGATCGTTCCCATTTGACTATCAGTACAAGAGAAAATAACCACTTTAACTAGCAGAGACTTACACGGCAACATCAGTTGTGAACCTTTCATTACTTCTTCAACAAAAATAAGAAGATTGTGGAATCACTTCACAAATTAAGAGTTTAATGGTTCCAACAACTCTCTCACGCACACAGTGTCATACTATATGTTAACACTACGAGCTTCCAACAAGAAAGTTTCAATGTCATCTTAAATAATTAAGCTACTTAAGGTTCATTTTAACCTTTTCTACAACTTCAAATTGGGTTGCCTTTAACTAGATTCCACTCTTACTCTGATACTGTAACCCAAGACCTCAACTTTAGCTATAGACTTTCTTATTATTTATGTAAATATGGACTAGTTGACTATTTTTACAAAATGGTTTAAATTATCAGTGTAAAATCGCACCAACATTATTCGTTTTTCTTGCAAACAATTTTTAAACTTTAATTGTGTAAATTGTCATTTAAGAACTCACAACAATTTCACATATTTTTATAACACTCACATTTCTCTATGTAACATTTCGACTAAAGCACTCAGGATCCTGATCTTTTAAGCATGAGAGTACGGCTGATGAAGCCCATACAATGGGTGAAACATGTCCTGTCAAATTAATATAACAAGATGTAAATCTTAACTTTAAGAACCCAACTGTACTGAATAGGTATATGTATTTGTATGCCATACACTAAATAAATAAACTTTTGTAACATTTTAAAACTAATGTACATTTCAATACGGACCAGTCTTGAAATTTATAACATGTAAGTTGTTTTATGTCGCACCAGCACAGGTAGGTCTGTAAAAGTTACAAACAAATTTATTAAAAAACCACCATTCCAATACTTTACAATTTTTAAGTTTAAGATACAAATATTACATATATGTTAAAAGGGGACATGTTTCGCTTAGGCTTTGTAAGCATCTTCAGCCATACTTAATCTAAAGCTAAGTCAGGGCCCTGAACTGGGTTCCTCATTAAAGTATAATATATGCTTTAATACAAGATATTTGATTAATTAATCCACACTTCATTAATATGAAATAATCTGTACATTCCAAATGTATGTCAGATCATTATGACTACGTCTCGTTCTACAAATAACCAACTTGTACTTTTTTTCAGACAAACACTAGTATTCATTCCTTGTACATATAATACTATGACACGTTCATTATTGAATTTTAGTTGCATTTTAAGCATCGCTTTCTCCATAGACTAGATTTTTATGACTATTTTATCTTGTATTAAAGGATGTATTATACTTTAATGAGGAACCCAGTTCAAGGCCCTGACTTAGCTTTAGATTAAGTATGGCTGAAGATGCTTACAAAGCCTAAGCGAAACATGTCCCATTTTAACATATATGTAATATTTGTATCTTAAACTTAAAGATTGTAAAGTTGTTTGAAACTTTTACATTCTGTACTCCAATACGGCTATCATAATGAGACTCATAACATGTAACAGGTAGGTCTTACGGCGACAATGGGATAGGAAAGGTCTAGAAGAAGGAAGTGGCCGTGGCCATAATTAAGGTACAGCCCCAGCATCTGCCTTGTGTGAAAATTGGAAACCATGGAAAACCGTCTTCAGGGCTGCCAACAGTGGGGTTCAAACCCACTATCTCCCGAATACTTGACACTGGCCGCACTCAAGCAACTGCAGCTATTGAGCTCTGTGAGCTGTAGAAAGTAAGAAGGCAATTGCATGATGAGTTTCAGGTAATCTACAGGAAATCTGAAGTCATCGCAGAGACGCTAAACATTGGAATATCTATGAAGAGGATATCAAAGATGCAGAAATACAGAACAGATGTACCTACAGATTCTGTCAAAGATTTTTACAGACCGAATAATTTCATTTCCTACACTAATTACTTTATTAACCAATTACACGAACAATTTCAAAGTCACAAAACACTTTTTCGTGGCTTTCTGTGATGAAAAAAGTTTCAAAAGTTTGCCGAGTTTTACTCTCTCACCCATTGTCAGTAAACATTCATTTGCAGAGTTGAGTTTATGGAAATCTAGACTGGCCATGAAGAACTTAGTTCCTGGAACTGCAACTGAGGCCTTTCAGCAGTGTAATCCTGAAATTTATCCCGACATTTTGAAAATACTGCAAATATTGTGCACATTACCGGTTTCAACATCTAGAGCAGTAAGATTATTTCATCACTGAAAAGGATAAAGACCTATTTGCAAAATTCATCCTCTCAGGCAAGACTAAATGGCTTTGCCATGTTGCCTATTCGTAAGGACATTCCTCTGTCAGCTGCCGAAGTAATAGATGAATTTGCTCAGAAAAGAAGACGAATCAAGTTGATTTTGTGACTTCATACGCATTGAAAAGAAAGTAATTTTACTTTGTATATTTGTAACTCATGTTATGTGATTGAATCTCAGACTTTTTAAAAATTTATTATTGTTGAAAGTGATAGAATTGTGCACTTGTCTTACGGTATTTTGTTGTGGTTTTGTCACAAAATTAATTCACTGGTAATAATTTAACTCAATTGTGAAACAGTGAGTTACATTTCGAATGCCTCTGTTAATCTCTTCTCACTACACATATTCCCTCACTTAAATGCTGCAATGTAACTTTGTCCTCCACTGATAGGTCATATGTGAATTTTTTTTTCTTCTTTTTTTTTTTCCTACAGGTAAGCCTTTACATCCATTTAAAATGTGCATCATCATCATCATTATTATTAATGTTCAAATCACCCCCCAACCTTGCCACCGCCAAAGGGAAAGTCATATCTACACCACTGGTACTGTGTAAGCCAATAAATCTACTTACATAGAAATTTCTCATCTTCCCCCTTCTTGGCCTTTTTCCAATTACTTGGGGTCAGTTTTCTGACTCAATGCCCTTGCTGACACCAAACTTACTATTTGCGTCACAGCAGCTTGTAGGTACGGCATGAGTAACATATACTACACTTTTAGCTACACACATCAGTCATGACAGACAATGCGAGCTCTCTGAATCAATGTATATCCATTATCAAACTCAAGACCATATGACCTAAAGGCTATCTGAAGGTTATTATTATTATTATTATCATTATTAATGTTGTTATTATTATTATTATTATTATTATTATTATTATTATTATTATTATTATTATTATTATTATTATTATTATTAAAGATATTATGATAGTAATTATACAGTTTAATGCACCAGTACATTAAGTTCTCAGATGTAAGGCTGGTTGGATCTCCAACAGCTCCACCATCAGCAGTCACAGATGGCCTAGGTATCAGTGAAGAGATGCACTAGGAATATGAGGGGAGAGGTACAGTAGTTTCCTGTTGCTTTCCTCACTAAGCCAGAAGGTGCTATTGCCTATCAGTCTGCCAAGACCACTGAAATGCATTCACCAACCGATTCTATGAGCGACAACTTCATACCATTGAAATAATAACATTAAGTTATTTATTAGACCACCTAATCAATACAAAATCGTCTTGGATGATTTACATAAATTTGTTAGCTAATAATGGGACATGTTTCGCCTTCCCTGAAGGCATCATCAGCCATAGTCTTAACCTTAAATTAAAAATAAGCGTCTAAATAACATGTAGTAATGAAATGAATTTTAAAAATCTTGAAGAGATTTGAAGTAAAATAACATTAAAAATAACAATGATGGTTTGAAAATACAATGTGATGAGATACAATAGTGGAAGTATTAACAAAATTAACATTAGAAGGCTGCTAAAATAAGTACAATGGATAAAACAATAGATTGTTATACAACAAGTAGTAAGATTGCATAAAAGTAAAGTTGATAGTCATGGCGGTTATAATTAGACGATGGCGAAAAATCTTATATAATCAAAGTAAAGAGGAGAGAATAAAAGTCGAAGTTAGTCGAGAGATCCAGAGTTCATCATGATCTTGAAGATATTGAAATTTGTTAATACTTCCACTATTGTATCTCATCACATTGTATTTTCAAACCATCATTGTTATTTTTAATGTTATTTTACTTCAAATCTCTTCAAGATTTTTAAAATTCATTTCATTACTACATGTTATTTAGACGCTTATTTTTAATTTAAGGTTAAGACTATGGCTGATGATGCCTTCAGGGAAGGCGAAACATGTCCCATTATTAGCTAACAAATTTATGTAAATCATCCAAGACGATTTTGTATTGATTAGGTGGTCTAATAAATAACTTAATGTTATTATTTCAATCTAATATCATCAATACGGACCAAAAATGATATTTATTACATGTAACTTCATACCATTCATACAGAGACTGGCTGCATAAAGAATGGTGTTACTAGCATCACTCATACTTCAGTCACTTTCATATTGTCAAATCAACAGGTCAACAATAGCAACAAACATGCTCTAACCCAAACTAGAAGATACAGTGCACTGTAACCACTATGTCTTAACAGAGATGAATTTGTGCTGATTCAATTTAATACTCACTGCTTAATTCAGAGTTAAAGTTCACTATAATTGGAGTGGTGTTCCAGTCAGTACTGCTGATCAAAAATAGGAATCGAAGAAACCCAAGCTGAGGTTCATTGGGTGGTTCAAATGGTTCTGGTGATGTAAACAGATGTGCCACAAGCAATTCTGTACATAATTCAGGAACATGAGGAGGACCCAGCAACTGAGCACTTAACCATCTCTTGGCTAAGCAACAGGTTGGTCCAAATGATGAGAACTGTTGATGGAGGCTGTAAAATCAAGATGAAATTTTTTTTTTTAAAGAGAATAGGGGTATCATAAGAATATGGCTTAAACTCAGTAACAGTAATGCTTAGAACAAAATATTCAAAGGAAAAGCAAGAAGAAATTCATAATGGTTTCATACTGCATTGTGTAAGTAAAATCTATACCTCATGTTATCCATGGCTTGGTTCGTGCATATCTTCAAATCAAGGAGATACTACTGTATATCTAAAATTTCTACCTTTTATAATATTTTGGGAGATAACGTTTCTTTAGGAATATCAGTGATTGTATTTACAGCTGTATTTTACTTCTACTCCATGTAATATCATCGGAAATTTTCTCTTGTAAGACTGCTAAAGCTGCACGTAAACCAACATCGAACACCAGTGCAGATTCTACTCAGTCTTCTAATTGGACCTATAAAACTAACATGTATGCCAATGTCACTGTCATGGTGGCCAGCAGGGAGTGAGTGTGAAGTGCTCTCCATTATATCCAAAGAAAACAGCAAGAACAACCACATCTACAGTATGTATGAAATTTGTTACTGAAACTATATGTGTAGTACTCGTATTGAAAATTACCGTATTTACGCGAAAAATCCCCGCCGCCAAATAGAATTTTTTTTTTAATGGCTATTTGCTTTACATTGCACCAACACAGATAGGTCTTATGGCGATGATGGGACAGGAAAAACCTAGGAATGGGAAGGAAACGGCTGTGGTTAAGGTACAGTCCCAACATTTGCCTGGTGTGAAAATGGGAAACCACGGAAAACCATCTTCAAGGCTGCCGACAGTGCAGTTCGAACCCACTATCTCCCGGATGTGAGCTCACAGCTGCGCGCTCTTAACCGCACGGCCAACTCGCCCAGTAAACATTTATCTAAGCCGATATATATATAGACAGCACTGCTAATATAAGAATGCTTTGCATTTGGAAATATGTATGCACTAATTTCTTCTTCTTTGAATTTACATTCTTGTAATGCTCAAGAGAACATCACGATGGACCTATAAACTGTGAGATGGGGATGACTACCGGAGGAACCCAGCCGACATTCAACGGCAGACGAGAACTTGACTGCCGAGAAGGAGATTCCAGATGACTGATCCGTGTACACCATGGGAGACTGATGCAGCTGAGGAATGAGACCAACCAACCCTAATCCCAGCAGGCAAAATGCAGAATGAGATAAGTTTGACAATATAATAAGTTCATTTTTGTAGCTTTTTCAGGCAATGTAGATTGTGTATTCTTGGATTAGAATGAGATTTGTCATAATATCATCGAGATATGTTCAATATATGACACTTTCTCATTAGTAATTTTACAATGTGACATATTTATAAAGGTTGTTAGGTGGTCTTCATAAAAGTTAAACTATATCAAAGTAGAAAAGTGACTGTATGAAATTACAGTGAATTTTCGATAACAACAGTCCGTCATTATAAATCATGCCATAACCAAGACGAGATATTTTGAGAATAGGATGCTGTAGGCAATGTTATGTATGCCAAAGTATTGTTTATAAGGAGGTAGATTGTTTATTGCCATAATTGAAGCAGTTGAGGTTGAATACGGATAAAAATACATATATGGAAGACGTACCTGATATTGAAAGAACATTATTTATTTACCGTATGGCTTTACAGATACAACACACAATGATTTTGAAGACAGACTATATATTTATATCCAGGTTATTTATATAGCTAACTGTCTCTGGAAGCGCATGGGCAAAGTCATTGATATCACCACTGTACTTTCTTTTTGGACATTCGCTGATAATGTGCAGGATGGTCTGTTTGGAGGCACCACAGTCGCAGTTAGGCGTAGGAATTCTTTTCCACTTGTAGTGGAAATCTGCGCAGTTATCATGGCCCGATCGTATCCTGTTAAGAGTAGACCAGGTTTTCCTAGGAAGCTCAAATCCAGGTGGCAGTGACGGTCCTATGTGTGGCAAAAATGACTCAGGCCTAGTATCTTGTCTTCCCTGCCATTCCTTAGTAATATTGAAGTTGGTATTCTTCAGTTCTACTGCAGTTCTTAATAGTGGATTTCGGGACCTTAGACGATTCAGATTAACATCGGTGATGTCGTCATGTATTGGTAATTGGAGATTATTTATTAATTTCTTAAATTTCCTGAGGAGAGCGTTTTTACATCGAAGATTTGGTGGGGAGATATGGCTGAGAATAGGTAGACAGTATGTGGGTATAGACCTTATTGTGCCAGTGATAAGTCGCATCGTGGTGTTGAGCTGCGTATCTATGAGGTTGGTGTGAGGGCTATTTAGCCAAACAGGAGCGCAGTACTCAGCAGCCGAGAACACAAGTCCCAAGACGGTGCATCGGAGTAAAGTTGCTGTTGAACCCCAAGCTGTACCACATAATTTTTTAATTACGTTGTTGCGAGTTCTTACTTTGGATTGGATGTTACGAAGGTGTTGTCTAAAGAAGAGTGTTCTATCTAAGGTAACTCTTAGGTATTTAGGGAATCTATTATGTCTCAATAATTGATTTCCAATGTACACCTGCAATTGTTTGTTAGCCATGTTGCTGTTTAGATGGAAACAGCATACTTCTGTTTTATTGGCACAATTTAAAGTATTGTACCAACACTTTTATGTCGTCCATTAAGGTCATCTCGGATTTCTCGAATGTTGTATCTCTCGTAGCAATAGCCCAATCATCGGCATAACCAAATTTTCTTGAAGATGTGGCAGGCATGTCTGAGATAAACAGGC
This sequence comes from Anabrus simplex, assembly GCF_040414725.1. Lineage (NCBI taxonomy): Eukaryota > Metazoa > Arthropoda > Insecta > Orthoptera > Tettigoniidae > Anabrus > Anabrus simplex. The sequence goes on from NC_090265.1 coordinate 1,490,089,057, forward strand.
TAAATAAGATTGGAGCAAGAACAGAGCCCTGGGGAAGTCCATTATTTAGTGATCTTTTGGTGCTTACAGTATTCCCCATATGTACTTGGAAAAGTCTTTGGCTTAGCATATTATTCAAGAGCCGGGCAGTCGTCTTACATGGTATCACTTTCAGAAACTTGAAGAGTAGGCCATCCTTCCAGACTGTATCATAGGCTGCTGTCAGATCAATAAAAGCCACTGATGTCTTAAGCTTTCTCTGATAGCCTGCTTCTATGTAAGTTGTAAGAGACATTATTTGGTCTGTAGTGCTTCTGTTTGGTCTGAATCCTGCCTGCTCCACTGGGATTTTCTCGAGGATCTTTGGGCCAATTCTATTGAGAAGAGGCCTTTCTAGTAATTTATATGTCACACTAAGCAGGGCAATAGGTCGATAGCTCTCTGGTTTATCACTGGCTTTGTCTTTCTTCAAGATGGCTATGATCTTTGTTTTGTTTGAATAGCTTTGGTAATTGCCCACTCTGTAGGATGTTGATGAAGAAGGTGGACAACCATACTCTAGCTCTATCCCCACAATGAGTGATAAATTCTGGGTGAATACCATCCACTCCTGGTGCTTTGCCTGGCTTGATATCAGCAATTGCAATAGTTATCTCATTCTCAGTAAAAGGTCTAGAGTACTCCGATATATCTAAAGTGCCCTACACGTGATCCCCGGATGGTGCTAAGCGAGCAACAGCGAACAGGCGACCAGACATATTTCTCCTGGTCAAGATACAACATTAATGAACATTGAAAGAATAGATATTGATCCGCAGGTTGAATTTATTGAAAAATGGGATGAGTTGTGCATCAATAGGAGTTAAATAAGATGAATGTTTAAATGCGTTTTGTCAAATATATGAGGTGAAATAAGTGAATGGGAATATGTGATGATATTATATGGTGATATGAAGGAAAGGTTGATTAATAATAATAATAATAATAATAATAATAATAATAATAATAATAATAATAATAATAATGGCGTCTGCGGCAGAGAAGGTGGACTTCGGTATGGCGGAGAGGGCAGAAGGGGCAACCCTGTACTCAGGGGATTAAAACGAGTACAATATAAATCCAGAAGAAGGTCAACAGCTTCAACGGCGGATGAGGAATATAATTCCCAACGGCGAAGAAGGTGGAAGAACTATCTTTGAAACACACGCAGCGTCTGTTCTCCAGGTTAGGGGTGGCCTAAAATAAACTCTGGGGCTTACAACTTCAGTTTTAACACTGAGGTATGGGCTGTACCCATCCTCTCAATTATTTTCAACTTAAGGCATGATGGAAACACTTTCGGTAAAGATTACTCCAGGGGGCAGCCGGAAACGGAAATCCCCCATCGCCATGAGCGATGCAATCAAGCCGTCGGATTCTGCAGAGCCTGAAACATCATGTGGGGAAGAGTCGGAGCTTCCCAGAACCTCATCACAGAAGGTATGACCCAAGCAAAAACACCTGCTTGGAACATTGAATATCAATACCCTCCTAAAAACGGGAAAACTGAAGCAGCTAATCAAAGTTATGGAAGAACGGAACATTTGCATAATGGCATTACAAGAAACCAGATACCTTGATGAAAACCCAATGGATTCAGAAAGTTACAGAATCTACAAAGGAAAACCTGCTATAAAGAACAACTCCAACGTAACGATTCTTGGAACAGCCTTTGTAGTCAAAAAGAACATAACTGAATCCGTAATTGATTTCGCTTCACTATCAGAGAAGATCTCGCTACTCTCTTTCAAGTTGGGAAATAAGGTGTATACGATTATCAATGCGCACGCACCAATAAATGAAGATAATAAGAAAAACCCAGAAAAGGTGGAAGATTTCTGGGAAATGCTCGAAGATGCAACTTCAAAAATCCCTCCACATCACACCAAGATCTTGCTTGGTGACTTCAATTCTCAGGTGGGCAGGGAAAAAAAGTACAGAAATATTGTACGAGACTACCCGGCACATAAACGAACAAATAGGAATGGTGAAAGACTCATTGCCTTCTGTAGACAATTCAGCCTCAAATTAATGTCCACATACTTCAAAGCACTCCCAAAGAAGAAGAAAACATGGGTTTCCCCTAATGCAATGCTGGGGGAATTTCAGATAGACCATGTGGCAATAACAGCCAGAAATCGAAAATAAATTCTTAATGTAAAAGTAAGAAAAAGTGCCAAAATTGATTCAGACCATTACCTCTCGGAAATCAAAACAAGATTCCTAGCAAATAGAATCAAGCCAAAAGCTAACAAGAAACCCAGAATCAATACAGAAATACTACAGCAGAACAAAGAAAAGTACATCAAGAATCTGTCAAACCTGGACATGAATAACTGGAAAGAAATGAAAGTATCCCTGATCAAAGCATCTGAAGGTTTGGAGAACCCTCCACGAAAACGTAACCACAAGTGGTGGACTGAAAAATGTGATGAAGCACTTGAAAAAAGATTAAAATCCTGGAAGAGGTGGAATTCCAACAAGACAGAGGAAAAGAGGGAAGAGTTCAGGAATCAAAGGAAGGAATCAGCCAAAATCATACGAGGTGAAAAGAGAAAATATGACAGAGATAGGGTGGAAAAGGCAGAAGAAGAATTTAGAAAGAACAACACCAGAAATTTTTACAGAATATTCAAAGAGGAACTACAAGGTTATCAACCACCAAGTCTCTGCTTCCAGCGAACAGACGGCAGCATTGCTACCAATAACAAAGAAAACTGCCAACTCCTAGCAGACTATTTCAAAGAGCTGCTAAACTGTGAAGAACCTCTGGACAGACTAGAGACCCAGCAACCAATCCATGAGAACCCAGATTCTAAACCTCCAAATCTAGACGAAATCAAACAGGTAATCAAAGAGCTTAAGGATAACAAAGCGCCAGGTAAAGATGGCGTAGTGGCAGAAATGTGGAAGATTGGAGGAGAAATCACAGCGGAAGCAATTCATCGCTGTATAGAAGATATATGGAAAACTGGGAAGATCCCTGCAGACTGGAAATGTGCACTTATACATCCGCTTCACAAGAAAGGTAACCGAACAGACCCGAACAACTACAGAGGGATCTCTTTACTGTCAATTGCTTATAAGATATTCTCTAAAGTTCTACTAAACAGAGTTCAGGAACAGACTGACCACCTCATTGGAGAATACCAAGCTGGTTTCCGAAAAGGAAGGTCGTGTGCAGAACAAATTTTCAACCTCAAAAGTATACTGCGAACAAGAGCAATAAGGAGTCAGAACACCGTAGTCATCTTTATCGATTTCACAAAAGCATATGACTCAATAGATGGACAAACCTTATTTAAAGTCCTAGAGGAGTTTGGAATTGACAAGAAAACTAGAGAACTCATTAAACAAACCCTGACGGATACCATCTCAAAAGTCAAGTTCCTAGGAGATATATCTGACCCGTTCGAAATCAAGACAGGGGTCAGACAAGGAGATGGACTGTCCCCAATCCTCTTCAACCTAGTTTTGGAGAAAATAATGAAAAGGGAAGAAGCTCTGAAATCGGAAGGGATAAGAGGAATACACCTTGGAAGAGAAGGCCAGAACTTGGAAATTAAATGTCTAGCTTTTGCCGATGACCTCGCCGTCTTAGCTAAAAATCGAGAAGACGCTATAAAGATAGAGAAACTGCACTAAATCGCCGGAAAAGCAGGTCTTAAAGTTTCTTACGGAAAGACGGAGTATATGGAGTATAGGCACCGAAATGAGAAGTACATGGAGATAAAGTACAGTAGAGTCTCGATTATCCGACTTAAACGGAACCTGGAGTACGTCGGATCACCGAAAATGTCGGATAATACGGAATAACTTTGAAAATGAACTAAAACAAAGAGGAAGGCTATACTGTATTATGTACTATGTTTTACGGGACTCTATTTATTGACTTATTAATTCAATTGTACAGCAGATGCAGTACTCTTTCCTTACTTCGCTTGTAGGCAGGTGCAGACGTCTTGACTGCAAGAGTTTTGATGTCAGCATCTTGAAATTCAGCCCAGTCTCATCACAATTAAAAATCTGATCACCGGATAATCCTTCAGCAAGAATTATTTCTTGAAATTGTCTCGGATTTAGCGGACAGTTTTTCCCCACAGATATTAAACTGCCCGATGCCGTACCGTTTTTTCCACCGATCAAGCCACCCAGCACTGGCAGTATAATTAGGGTCCCTTTATTAAACTCCTTCTGGAAATACACTGCCATTTCTTGCAGAATGCGGCCAGATATCGACAAGCCCTTTTCCTGGTTTTTAGTGAACCAAAGAAATAGTGCTTCACTTACTTTTTCGTACTCACATTTTTCATTGTTTTTTTCTAATTTTCAGTGCATCACTTGTTGCTCTGGTAGAGCACCATTTTCAATTTATTCCCTCGTATGTTTTCAGTCTCCCACTGTAACACGTCTAACACCATAATCTGAAGCCATTTTTTGGAGAGTTTCCCCTTTGTCCAGTCTCTTTAACCCACTCTACTTGTCTTCCACAGAAACAATCACTTTCTTACGTTTACTCGCCATACTCACAGAGGATATGAAAACTATAACATCCGCACCCAACCAATACTACATTGAACAATCCTTCCGCATGACTGCCAGTGCTTGTCCCACAGTCGCACCCTCCACACCCCGTGTCCCAGAATTGCATCCACCTGAAGTTCAAATTAAGACTACCAGTGTCGGATAACACGGAGTGTCGGATAAGCGAAGGTCGGTTGAGTGAGACTCTACTGTATGGGAAGATTAAAAGGGCAGAGAAGTTCAGATACCTGGGAGAATAGATCCAACCCAATGGGCTAGACAAAGAGGCTATCAAAGGAAGAATCAGAAAATTAGAATTGGCCTACAAACTAACCCAGAGTATGTACAACAAACGGGCAATATCCTACATGGCCAAAATCCGACACTATCATTCAGTAATCAAACCAGAAGGATTGTATGGCTCAGAGTGTCTTATTTTGAATAAAAAAAGGGGAGCTACAAGAACTGGAAAAGAAAGAAAGGAAGATCCTAAGGAAGATTCTGGGACCCCAGAAAACTACTGATGGAACCTGGAAAAAAAAAGGAAAAACAAGGATCCTTATAAACATACGGAAAAGATCTCAGACACAATGAGGAAGCGAAGGTTGAACTTCTACGGACATCTAGTAAGAATGGATGAAAGCAGACTGACCAAAAAGATCTTTAAGTACATTGTAGGATTGAAGGCCACCACTAAGTGGGTAGAAGAGTTCAAAAGAGATGCAGAAGAAGTAGGAATTACACATAAAAGAGCAGCCTATTATAGTATGATTTATAGAGCCTTTAACATCCCAATGACAACAGAAGACCAAAATAATGAATTGAAGTTAATCCACGACATAGCTAAACACAACGGATACAGCAAAGAAATGGTTAACAAAATCATTCACAAAATAAAATCACAACCTAAAACTAAATTAGCAAAACCAGCCAAACCCAAAAAAGACTATGCCCTATTTACCTTCAACAACACCCACATATATACTATAACTAATATTTTCAAGAAGCACAACATTAAAACAGTATTCAAAACCACACACAATAGTACCAACATTATACATAACACTAAAACAGTCAATAATAACAATAAATACAACCAATCAGGTGTCTACCGTATCAAATGTAACAACTGTGACATAAGTTACATAGGACGTACAGGCAGAAACTTCACCATCCGCTACAATGAACATATAAATGCAGTAAAACATAACCATTTCTCATCAATAGGCCAACATGTAGAAGAATCCAAGCATAGTTTCACAAACATCAATAACGACATGACGATACTTAATATAAACTCCAAGGGCCCCCTGCTCAACATAACCGAAGATTTCTACATTTCTTTAGACCAATACGCCAACCCCAATCATAACATTAATGATATTAATGAAAAAACCAGCATCATTTTTGACAAAGCCATTCCGACATTAAAGAATGATTATCTCAAAGTAGTAAACACACGCTCTAACAAACCAACGAATCACAAGCCTGACCCCGCCCCTACTTCTCCAACAGCCACTCCTTCTTCCCCTCCACCTACATTCCCCTCCACAGCTAATATGAGCCCCAGACGCACTCGCAGCAGAACACAACAAGCCTTCAAACACATCGGCACAAGACCTCCACAACAACCATAGTAAGTACTCTTTCCATACACACACTAGGCATTCCTTCATACACACACTACCGGCATACTTACATCACTTTATCTTTACAGACTACAAGAACAAACATAGACGAGAGAGGTGTTGCCACCGACCACTTCTAAATACAAGCTCGAGACCTGCTGTTTGCTATATTGAAACCTGCCATAGTATATCACAAGTTGGGATATAACACAACAAAATTTCATCACGACAAAGGCCCACATCAATAAGACATACACTAGTTTCAAAATGTCCTTGAAGATTACCTTACGCAATATAATCAACATAACTTAGAAGTAACTGCACAGAGGACAGAAGAATGGAATCTATATAGCATGAACTGAAGATTTTAACAAGTGTCTACCCATACGCACCATTTTAATGTGTTGAAACTTTTTTAAATGTTGTATATTGTGGCCTGTGTGTTTTTTAATACGTTTTACATACTCATACTCTATTTGTAACTTTTTACCCTAACCACTGATATTTTAATTATATGCTATTATATACATTTCCATCCCCCATTAGACATCCGGATGCCTAATATAACAACTTGTGTATTGTCTAATGGCTAAACAAAAAACATGTACTAGCTGATGATGGCCGTTAAAGAGCCGAAACCGGTACTAGCTTAATATATTAAAATACATTGTGTATTGAATGGTGGAAAAACACATTTCTTATCTATACTTTGAAGTAGGAATTACACTAGAGGTGATCAATAAAAGGAAAGAGTTTAGAAACATAATCAACAAAATCAAATTTTTTTGAGGACAAACCACCTAAAAAGAAGCCCAACCGGATAATCTCTGAGGAGGAGAGAAAAACACAGAGCGGAGAATGAAAAGGTTCTGGGAAGAGAAGGGAAGAAAGGCCAACAAGCCTTAAGTTCTATGCGGTCCACAGTTGGCCAAATTCGGAATAATAATAATAATAATAATAATAATAATAATAATAATAATAATAATAATAATAATAATAATAATAATTATAATCCCGTGTGGGGATTTACCGGTTACCTCCATCGGGCGCGTCCCATTGGAATTGGGGAAGCTCGCTGGCTCTGCGCCAGCAGAGTCAGAGGGTAGTAGGGAAATAAAATACCACCGTGAAAAAAAAAAACTGGTCCCTTGCCAGGGTTACGGCGAAGACTGGTAAATGACCAGAAGCCAGAAAACATCTTGAGGCAACCTCTAGGGCTAACAACCCTAGTTGTAAAAGGATGGGTACCCGTCCAAAGCAAAGTCAAGTCAAAAAGCATGATGGCACAACATTTCAAGAAACATACCCCAGAGGGTAAATCTTCAGATAAATCCCTCGTCGTGAACGCCACGGCGCACGAGTCTCGTTCGGATTCTGGGGGAGACTCGACATCATGCAAGAGACGAGTCGGAGCGTCTCGGTGTACCCCGAAGAGTCAAAAACACGGGCCAAAATCTAAAACCTTTCTAGCAACTTTCAACATAAATTCACTTACACAAACTGGCAAGCTGAAAACCCTCACCAAAGCTCTTCACAAAAATCAGATATCCATAGTGGCCCTACAGGAAAAAAGGTACCCAGATGAAGAGATTTTTGAATCTGAAGGCTACCGATTTTTCAAGAGCAAAGCGCAAAGAGGAATCCTCAATGGAGCTGTGATGCTTGGAACAGCGTTTGCTGTTAGAACCAAGATCCTTAAATCGGTTGCAAATTTCGAACCTGTGAATGACAGATTGTCTATACTCACAATTAAATGCGCGAACAAAACCTACGCCCTAGTTAACGCACATGCTCCTACAAATGATAAGAACAAGTCTGATCCAGATGAAGTTGATAATTTCTGGGACCTACTGGATGAAAAATTGAACAAAATCCCCAAACACCATGTCAAGCTTCTTTTGGGTGACTTCAATGCCCAACTAGGTCGAGAGCAGAAGTACAAGAAAGTTATAGGAAATTACCCTGCTCACAAAAGAACCAATCCCAACGGCAAAAGACTGGTGACCATTTGCGAAAATCACAACCTGCAGGTCATGTCGACCCACTTTCGCCATCTACCCAGAAAGCAAATGACTTGGTGTTCTCCCGTCCAAGCTCTCGGAGAGTTCCAAATTGATCATGTTGCGATCTCCAGGAGAAACAGCCCTGAGATTATGAATGTCAAGGTAAAGAAAGGCATCAATGTGGCCTCAGATCATTATATGTCTCTTATCAAATTCAAATCAATTCCCGCAAACACAAGGAAGACAACCAAACAGATCACACGCTTCGACAATGATAAACTTCGGCAAAGGGTCGAGGAGTTCCAGGAGAAGGCTAGACCAAATGACTGTGACTTTAACAACGCCAAAAGTCTCCTTGTTGAGGCCGCCAAAGACGTTGCAGAAATCAAGAGAAGCAAAAGGCATGCCTGGTGGAATAGTACCTGCGAATTAGTCCTCCAAGAAAGACTCAATGCGTGGAAATAGCACAACTCTACGAAATCAGAAAATGATTGGGAAACCTACAAAACCCAACGTGCCCAAGCAGCTAGGGTGTTCAGAACTGAGAAACGTAAATACGAAAAATCTCTCATTGAAAAGATAGAACAAAACTTTAGGAAGAATGAAAGCAGAGAGTACTAAAGAGCCTTCAAACGCAAACTCACTGGCTATAAACCACCATCTCTATGCTTTGAGCGAACGGACGGCACACTGGCGATGTCAAATGAAGAAAATTGCAGCATTCTGGCAGATTACTTCAAGAATTTACTTAATTGCTCTAAACCGCAAAGCGCCATTGAGACCAAGGAACCCTTACTCAGGTACCCAGATTCCAGACCACCCAACAGAGATGAAATCAAGCGCCACATTGCCCGTCTCAAAAATAACAAAGCGCCAGGGGAAGACTCAGTAGTAGCAGAACTATGGAAATATGCCCCAGAAGAATCACTTGATATCTTGCAAAAGCAAATAGAAGAAATTTGGAACAAGGAGACCCTACCCGAAGATTGGAAAATAGCTTTGATCCATCCATTACACAAAAAAGGCAGCATGAAGAACATCAACAACTACAGAGGAATATCTTTGCTACCCGTGACTTACAAAATTCTATCACTTGCCATCCTGGAGCGTTTGGAGGCACAAGTCGAACATCAAATAGGTGAATACCAAGGAGGGTTCAGAAAAGGTCGCTCAACAGCTGAACAGATCCAAAATCTCCAAACGATCATCAGATATTGTACACTAAGGTCCAAGCAGTATGTGTCTGTCTTTGTGGACTTTAAGAAAGCGTACGACTCCATTGACCGGGAAGTCCTGCTAAACATCTTAAATGAATTTGGAGTTGATTTGAAACTGCTGGCATTAATTAGAGCCACCCTGACCGATACAAAATCCAAGGTGAAGTTCCACGGATGTCTCTCGCATTCCTTTGACATCAAAACAGGAGTCCGACAAGGTGATGGGCTATCCCCGATACTCTTCAACTGTGTTCTTGAAAAGATCATCAGAACCTGGCGGGTGAGATTACAGGAAACCAACTACAGTCCATTGAGAATAGGAACCAAATCCAAGGCGATCGCAACAGACTGCTTAGCATTTGCCGATGTTCTCTCAACCGACATAGAAACCGCTAGAGCTCAAGTTGAAATTTTAAAGGAAATTGCTGAACAAACTGGTTTGCAGATATCGTTTGAGAAAACAGAAGTAATGACTAACATCAAAGAGGCTCCACCAAAATTCCATACAAAATACGGGGACATCACCCGAGCAGACAAATTCAAATACCTGGGTGAGATCATCATGAAAAATGGACTGGACAAAGAAGCACTTCAGGAGCGAGTACGCAAACTGGAAATAGCCTACCAAACATCCCGCACAATCTACAACAAAAAATGCCTTTCCCAAAACACCAAGATACGTCACTATGAAACAGTTCTGAAGCCAGTAGTTCTATATGCAGCCGAAACCCTGTCTCTCAAAGCCAACAAAGGACTCCTTGAAGAACTGGAGAAAAGAGAAAGCAAAATTGTGAGAGGAATCTTGGGATCAAAGTACAGAAATGGAATCCATCAAAAGAGATCGAACAAGGAAGTCTACAGCAAAATAGAGAAAATTACCGACACAATCAGAAAAAGACGGGCACGATTTTATGGTCATCTGAAAAGAATGGACGGAAGAAAGTTACCTAAAGAAATCTTTCACTTTTTTGATTCAAACCCCAAAACAACAATTCCCTGGTTTAGAAATACCAAAGAAGACCTGCAAATGCTACATATCTCAGCTGAAGACGCCCTCAATAGAGATCTCTTCCGCAAGAAAATATTGACGAACGGGCTAAACCGAGACGAGCAACCGAAGAAAAGACACGGTGCCCCTTGGGCAGAGGAGCGTAAGCAGGCCCACTCACAAAGAATGAGGGAAATTTGGGCCCTAAAGAAGGCCAAGTTCAGTGTCAAATGCAACAAGACTTAACGTGGTCTTTGATGGCCCCAGCGAATTATATATATATAATAATAATAATAATAATAATAATAATAATAATAATAATAATAATAATAATAATAATAATAATAATAATAATAATAATGTTGCAATGATATAGATAAAATGAAGGAAATGGTGATAAGATAAGAGAATCTATGGATGCAGACACGGATCTATAATATATTACCGAGGCAATAATGATACTTAAATGGTCAGTTATCCATAGTATGATAAATGGCAGCATAAATTCGAGACTCGAGGAACATTGATAGGGCATTATCTTCAAAAATAAGTCCTGATACCTACAATTATTCGATTTAAGGTACATTTCAATGACAGATTCTTACTCTTACCTTGTAGTAATTGGTTAAAACCAGGGCTTTTTTTTTTTCTGGAAAAAGAGGTGCCGGAACTCACAGGAGGGAAATTAAGGAAGACGACATAAGATTTACTGAACATTTAAGAAAGCATGTAATTTTCATCGAAACCTACTTACACGGAATTCAAAACAATTTCCAAATTTTTGACATGTTATCATCCTCCTCAATTCGTTTTCTGGTCTTGCTTTTTGTATCTATGGCTGAATGACGACCTCGTAACAACTAAGTTTTGACATACTTCGTTGGATCAAATACCGTCAAACGTAAAAATAGTAATGAGGTAATGGTTTTCACTGACAAAGATGATCTTTCTAGAGTCACAATCAAGTTCATCTGAGAAAATCCCCTTTCACACTCACTTGAAGATATAGCTATTGTGTTGAGAGTCCTCCAACCCCGAGAAAGTTCCCTGGGTATTTCTTCTCTGGATTGCAGGTGATCTCTGAAGGCTCGAATAGCTTCTCTTTCATTCAGTTGGAATCTTTTTGCCAGTGTGCCTATTTCTGCTTCTCCATACAGAAGATTTTCTCTTGAGTTTGCCAGCCAATTCTCAGAATCCAGAACTCTTGCACATCTTGACAGTTCAGTATCTTCTTCTGTAGAGAAGTTTTAAGTTGTTCGTAGAACGCATTAGGGGAGATTGGTGGTTTATAAATTACGTTTTTCTTATGCAATGGAACACCCTTAAACTGTAGATTTGCAGCTGCCTCTAGAGCTTTCTGATAGTAAGGCCCTGGGACAGACCTCCTCTTCTCACAAATATCAACAAGACACTCAATCTTGCTGTGGGCTTTGTAAAGATCAGCATTTCTCTCCTACAGATATAAGCTTAGTTCAGACCATTCTTGCAAAGCATCACAAATTAATCCCAGATCCAAAATAAATTCCATAGGTGTTATTTTCCTGTGAAGACCTTCATAAGTGCATTTTTCCTTTCTGTCACAACCATCTTCTGATTTACCTCTTTCAAAATGAAGTACCAGTGCTTCAAAATCCTGCCAAACACCCAAAACAGTTCTACAGCTGGATGCAACCCACCCTGTGGACAGAATTCTTCCAATTTTTAAAATCTGCATCTCCAGTGTAGCTGCACAAGACTGGAGCTGCCTTGCATTCTTAGGAGAGACATGATACATAACATATAATTTGTCCATAAAACTCTTAAATCTATTGATGCCAGAAACGTCTTTTACAACATCGTGTACTGATAATTCCAGTCTATGGCTAGTACAATGCCACAAAACAATGGCAGGAAATCTGTCTTCGAAAAGTTTTGAAACTCCTCCACGTACTCCGAACATTATTGTGGCACCATCACAAATCAGTGAAACTAAATTTTCCTTCAGAAAATCTTCTGTGAACCCTACTGCTCCTATAGAAGACATCAAGCTTTTGTAAATTCCATTTACTGTTACATCATCTAACTCAAATCAACGAAAAGGTTGACCAGTTCTGCCATTTTTATTTTTTCAATGTAGGTGCGAACATATACTATCAGAACAGACTTTTGACTTACAGCAGCTGATTCATCAAAAATAAGAGAGAACTTGCTCTTTAAATCAAGTACATTTTTTATCAATCTTGTTCTCATTTCACTGCCTATGTGGTTTACTATATTTATACAGGCATTACTTGAATGCAAAATTCTCCCCAAATCAATACCATTCAATTCTTGTAAATCAATTTCAGTTTCAAAATTGTAGAAAGACTGGTTCTTCTTTGCCACCTTATAAACAGTACGAAATACTTTGCAAGTAATTTCCTTTTCTCTCTCTAATGACGACTTTAGACATAGTGTCTCAAGTTTTTTATTTTTCCCTTATTCAGTTATTTTATTAGCACTTTTATGTCCAGCACTTTCTTTGTGGTCAAAAATCTTTTTCCTGAGAGATGTTAGCTTCTGTTTACGATTTTCTCCACAAGACACAATTTCACAGTTTATCCACTCTTTTGATAGTCGCATACCCACATTCTTCTGTACACCTAAACTTCCAACTTTTTTGCACACTAGGCAACCTAACTTGCCGCCATGAAAATACAACCAATCGTTTCTCTTTACAAAATTGTTCTTTTGTTCTACAGTCCAACAACTAGGCCACAGACTTTGAAATTCACTTTGTACTTTACAGACCGTTATGGAACTCGTCGACACATCTGTTGCTTCAAGTTCCACACTTGAGTTTGATGATACTCCAGCATGATGGATTTTTTTTAAATTTCGTGTGTCTATTTCTAGCTGAGTGCAGCCCTTATAAGGCAGACCTTCCGATGAGGGTGGGCGGCACCTGCCATATGTAGGTAACTGCGTGTTATTGTGGTGGAAGATAGTGTTATGTGTGGTGTGTGAGTTGCAGGGATGTTGGGGACTGCACAAACACCCAGCCACCGGGCCATTTGAATTAACCAATGAAGGTTAAGATCCCTGACCCGGCCGGGAATCGAACCCGGGACCCTCTGAACCGAAGGCCAGTACGCTGACCGTTCAGCCAACGAGTCGGACAGCTTGATGGACTGACGAACTGCTTGGGCAATTTTTGCGTTTGGTGGTAGGCACACAAAAATATTCTGAAATTCTTTTCATTCTCGCCTCGTGGTCGACAGATTTAGGTTATGTCTATTGCCGCGTAAGAAGTATTACAAACTACGGCTGAGAATGCAACAAACACAGGCAATTATCCACATCAATGAACAACAGTACTCTATATTGAGGGCAATCCAAATGAAACGTAACTAGAACTGGGACCAATATACAAAACAGATACAAAGTGAGCAAGGAAAGTAATAATAATAATAATGTTATTTGCTTTACGTCCCACTAACTACTCTTTTACAGTTTTCGGAGACGCCGAGGTGCGGGAATTTAGTCTCGCAGGAGTTCTTTTACGTGCCAGTAAATCTAACGACACGAGGCTGACGTATTTGAGCACTTTCAAATACCACTGGACTGAGTCAGGATCGAAGCTGCCAAGTTGCGGTCAGAAGGCCAGCGCCTCAACCGTCTGAGCCACTCAGCCCGGCAAGCAAGAAAAGAACAAGAACGAATACTGTATATCCATGCTGCCCGCAAACCAGAACAATGTTTTCGATTTCAATTCATTTCGATTCTCGAAATAACACGGCGATATGCAATATTTCCTTTTCAATTAAGGTCATTTAGCGTGGGAACAGTAAAAAGAATATTTTAAAAATTCTTTAACCTTAAAAAAAAATCATATTTGAAGTCTAAATATTTTTTAGAAATTTTTGTATCCACGAAGAGGTTCCGGAACGCCATTCCGATGCATTCCGCCAGAGAAAAAGCCCTGGTTATAACAAGTAATGGCAGATAGTTATTGACATATATATATATGGTCACTAATTTTTTTCAGAAACATTTTATGACTGAATAATTTAGAATTTTCATCTACAGTATTTCCTATACTTGATATTACAGTGAAATGATATAGATGTTGATTCCCATAGGGAATCTGAAATATTTGTCCTGAATGAGTAAATTTATAATACCAATATAAATGGTCCGTTATTGGACATTATAAATTTTCCAGCTAACTCATTCTTGGTTGGCAGCGTTTCGCCCTCGTGTGCTAGGGTGGGCTCATCAGTTGGTACCTAGCACACCTACCAATACGCTGGCTAGTGCATACCATGGAGGCCACTGCGTAGGCTAACTGGAGCCACCGGCAGTGCCAATGCACTAAGAGACTTTGTCTCATTATCAAAAATTGATGCCTGCCTGGCCATCAGATGATATAGATGTTGATTCCCATAGGGAATCTGAAATATTTGTCCTGAATGAGTAAATTTATAATACCAATATAAATGGTCCGTTATTGGACATTATAAATTTTCCAAAAATTTATAAAATTTATAAAATTTATAATGTCCAATAACGGACCATTTATATTGGTATTATAAATTTACTCATTCAGGACAAATATTTCAGATTCCCTATGGGAATCAACATCTATATCATCTGATGGCCAGGCAGGCATCAATTTTTGATAATGAGACAAAGTCTCTTAGTGCATTGGCACTGCCGGTGGCTCCAGTTAGCCTACGCAGTGGCCTCCATGGTATGCACTAGCCAGCATATTGGTAGGTGTGCTAGGTACCAACTGATGAGCCCACCCTAGCACACGAGGGCGAAACGCTGCCAACCAAGAATGAGTTTGCTGGAAAATTTATAATGTCCAATAACGGACCATTTATATTGGTATTATTACAGTGAAACTCGGTTAAGAAGTTCCCGCATAAGAAGTTTTCCCGCCTATGAAGTGTGATATTCTTGGTCCCTTGATCAGTTGTATTAAGATATATGTATATATTTCCCATTTAAAGTGTTCTGTTGTAAATATATTTCCTGGTTAAACAGTTCAGATTTTAGAGCCCCTTGAGATAGAAAACGTCCGCTCAAAGCAGCCCATGGTTAGAACCCTCCAGTCTCCGCGCAAGTTGCAAACTGTATTAGACCGTTCACGCGCTCTCGGTGTGTCTTTGGTATCACGGAACCTGTGCGGGCTTGCCATGCCCATACGGCATCATGCTATGACAACACGGACACCAGATGCTCACTCTCACCTTGTGGAATCGAATCAAACCCATCAGTTGAAATTTCCACTCCACCGTTCCATCTAGCAGAATAGAATCATATGGGATTCTACATGGGAAACATAAAGCACGCAATGGATGGTTTGATAAAACTTTAATGCAGTAATGTGCAGGCCACGACAGGGTGAAGTCGTTAATCGAGGTGGTCTAAACATTAATTAAAAACGTTAAAGTGTATTTGTCCACAACATAATCTACCACAAAATTGAATATTCTAACCTGTTTGATTTTTCATTTCCTTGCTTATCTCCTTCCAGGCATTCTCTCTTACGTTGTTGTTGCCATAATACTTATGGATCCTGTCATAGGGGAAATTACGTTTTTGAACTAAACTGATAAGATTATCTGTGTCTATTATTAGTGAGATGAACAAAAACAACTTCCCGACTCTATGCAGGAAACAGACGACTTGCCAGCAGCCAGCTAATACACATGCCGCCAAACAGCCGGCCAAAAGATCCCGATCGTCTACGAAGTTGAACGAATGTTGATAGCCAACTAGGTGTAGGTGGAAGGCACACAGAGGCATTGCAATACCACGTGTTGGCATAAAATTGAAAGTTATGTTTAATTTTACCTTTATACGAGCTAAACATTGTATTATCGTGTCACTCGTAATTATTACATCGCATTATTAGAGCGTAGCACAAGGATGAGGAGACATGAAATAAAATTCTCGCGGGAAAAGAAACTGTTTACGTTTAGATGTGCTAGCATTGCTACTGCGCCTTTATCACTCCCACGTAATACCCCAGATACTTTTCCATGCACTCATTTCTGCAACTTCGAACCTGTGTTTCTTTTCTTCATTACCTATAGCATGAAGAGGATTGAAGCAGGAAAATAAACTCAATACTGGCTTGGCCATGCGGTACTTGCGAAACAGCCAGAAACTACGCCTGTTGCCGTGACAACCAGTAGGAATGCAGGGGCGATTTAGGCATAGGTTCTAAGAATCTCTAAGAATAAGTTGCCAGATTTCCCATTTGCTGTGGTTATGCTTGAAGCAGGTGTCGGGGTAGTGAGGAAGAGAGAAAGCACATGCTAACAAACTGTAGTACACGTCTTGTCTTTGCGTCTTGTAAGCCTAGGCTACAGATTGCCAAGCATAGTGTAGCGTCGTAATTAGTATGAATATGAGTCAGTGAAGTTAGTTGCACTTGTAATATCAACGCAGAAACGTTTTAAGCAAAAATTAGCAGAACTCAGAGAAAAGAGATCAAGCGAAAGGCACTAATAAAAGACAAAGTGGAGATTATAAGGAAAGTGGAGTCATCTACACTTTCCCGTGTTGCTTTGGCAAAGGAGCTGGAGATGCCGCCGTCTACTTTGAACGGCATTATAGCGAAGAAAGAAGAGATCTTTGCTTCTGCAGGGAATACTTCAGCAAATTGCAAGGAAGTTAAATATGAAAAGTACGATGAAATAGAACAAGCTCTGCTAATATGGTTTAAACAGCGGCTAAGTTTAAACATACCTTTCAGTGGGACTATTAAGAAGGAGAAAGCCGAAAAATTGCATGCAAATTAAGGGTACCTTTTACCGCATCGAACAGGTCGCTGGGCTGCTTTAAAAATCGAGCCGGCATTGTTTACAAAACAATTTGTGGCGAAGCAGAGAGTGTAAGTGCGCGGAAAGGGAAGTGTGGAAGGAAATGGTTCTACCTGCTAAAATAAGTAAACCCTACAACGTTTTTACGATGAATTTGCACTTTTTTACCAGCTTATTCCGGATATGTCTCTAGTTTTGGAAGGAGAATCTTGTCACAGGGTAAAATTAAGTAAAGTGCGAGTTACAGTAATGGTTGGTGCTAATATGGAAGGAACTGCAAAATTACTTCAACTGATGACAGGGAAGTCTAGGAAGCCACGTTGTTTAAAAAATGTCAGGAATTAAGCGTGCAAGTACACCAGCAACAAGTCAGCTTGGATGACAAGTTCCCTGTTTGAAGAGTATATGCAGGCATTAGATGCAAAAATGGGGAGCCAGAACAGGAAGATTGTAGTGTTTACAGACCACTGCCCGTGCTCATAGGAATGGCCCCACATTTAAGGAACAACAAGATAGAATTTTTTCCACGGAATACTACATCGGTACTACAGCCCATGGACCAAAGAATCGATAAGGTATTGAAGCAGAGGTACCAAAAATCAGTTGTGCGCCATATGCTGCTACGCATGGAAGCAGGCAAATCTATCTACAAACCATCTCTTTTGGACACAATGCATTTCATTGCCTCATCATGGGATTCAGTAGAGCCTGTAATAATAGCAAATTGCTTCAAGAAAGCAGGCTTTGGTGGTGGTACCAACAGCATTGTTATGAAAGTTGGCGATGAACAGCCTAGGTGCTGGAAAACTATACACGAGAAGATGGGGATTACCAGTAGTTCCAACGACTTCAATGCCAATGATGATATGGTAATCACCCAATTCAATCTATTGAAGTGCGATACGGACCATGAAGCTGATTTTATGTAATGGTAATCACTTGCGAGGAGCAGGCCATCAATCAGATCTGCAAGGAAATTCAGGCAGAAGAAGAAGAAGAAGAAGAAGAAGAAGAAGAAGAAGAAGAAGAAGAAGAAGAAGAAGAAGAAGAAGAAGAAGATTGAGGAAGATAATCCCCCAAGACCATCTTGCAGTGAGGCAAGCATCTGCCTTGAAAAACTGAGGCGGTTTATGGAACATTCAGCCAGTGTGCCTCAGAACACATAAAGGCAATGTGGGAAATGGAGAGGTTTATACTTCAAGAATGCAGTAAAAACCTGAAACAGTCAACCCTGGACAATTTCTTTTCCAAGTAGGAGCCTAGACTTTTGTGTTTGAAAATGTATTTAATGTCTAATGCAGTACAGAATTTACATTATGTACAGTTCCCGTTTAGTTCTTAGTATTTCTTCTTATCTCTTGTGCAAGGTTTTCTATAATATGTTCCCTTCTCTTATCAAATATATTTATAATATGATATGTTCAATTATTTTACTTTATCTCTAAAAATATTATCATGATAATCAAATTTTTATATTGTGGCTTTTTGCTAGCAGCTCTTATATATCGGCCTATTTCGGTATTGTTCACAAACAAGGAAATCTCTTGGCTGTGTGTTTCACATGTACACTGACCGACAGAGCAAATGCAACACCAAGGAGTGGTTCGAAAGGGATGAAAGTTGGGGAAAAAACAGAGACGGCACGGACGAATAATTGATGTTTATTTCAAACCGATATGCAGGTTACACAATGCGCACGGCATCGACTCAGTAGGATGTAGGACCACCGCGAGCGGCGATGCACGCAGAAACACGTCGAGGTACAGAGTCAATAAGAGTGCGGATGGTGTCCTGAGGGATGGTTCTCCATTCTCTGTCAACCATTTGCCACAGTTGGTCGTCCGTACGAGGCTGGGGCAGAGTTTGCAAACGGCGTCCAATGAGATCCCACACGTGTTCGATTGGTGAGAGATCCGGAGAGTACGCTGGCCACGGAAGCATCTGTACACCTCGTAGAGCCTGTTGGGAGATGCGAGCAGTGTGTGGGCGGGCATTATCCTGCTGAAACAGAGCATTGGGCAGCCCCTGAAGGTACGGGAGTGCCACCGGCCGCAGCACATGCTGCACGTAGCGGTGGGCATTTAACGTGCCTTGAATACGCACTAGAGGTGACGTGGAATCATATACAATAGCGCCCCAAACCATGATGCCGCGTTGTCTAGCGGTAGGGCGCTCCACAGTTACTGCCGGATTTGACCTTTCTCCACGCCGACGCCACACTCGTCTGCGGTGACTATCACTGACAGAACAGAAGCGTGACTCATCGGAGAACACGACGTTCCGCCATTCCCTCATCCAAGTCGCTCTAGCCCGGCACCATGCCAGGCGTGCACGTCTATGCTGTGGAGTCAATGGTAGTCTTCTGAGCGGACGCCGGGAGTGCAGGCCTCCTTCAACCAATCGACGGGAAATTGTTCTGGTCGATATTGGAACAGCCAGGGTGTCTTGCACATGCTGAAGAATGGCGGTTGACGTGGCGTGCGGGGCTGCCACCGCTTGGCGGCGGATGCGCCGATCCTCGCGTGCTGACGTCACTCGGGCTGCGCCTGGACCCCCCGCACGTGCCACATGTCCCTGCGCCAACCATCTTCGCCACAGGCGCTGCACCGTGGACACATCCCTATGGGTATCGGCTGCGATTTGACGAAGCGACCAACCTGCCCTTCTCAGCCCGATCACCATACCCCTCGTAAAGTAGTCTGTCTGCTGGAAATGCCTCCGTTGACGGCGGCCTGGCATTCTTAGCTATACACGTGTCCTGTGGCACACGACAACACGTTCTACAATGACTGTCGGCTGAGAAATCACGGTACGAAGTGGGCTATTCGCCAACGCCGTGTCCCATTTATCGTTCGCTATGTGCGCAGCACAGCGGCGCATTTCACATCATGAGCATACCTCAGTGACGTCAGTCTACCCTGCAATTGGCATAAAGTTCTGACCACTCCTTCTTGGTGTTGCATTTGCTCTGTCAGTCAGTGTATTTCAAAGTAGAGAATAAGTTTTTGGGCATTACCCCTTTTAAGAATTTTCCTGCTTAAGAAGTGTTTTTTTTTTTTTTTTTTTTTTTTTTTTCAGTCCCTTGAAAAACTCCTTAACAGAGTTTCACTGTAATTGAATTTCACAAAGTTACATGTTGGAATAATTATTCAATTGACTGTTAGATAATAATTAGTTAATTTTAAATAAACTGTAGCCATTGAAAGCTACATAGGGATATTCAGCATATGTCTGACTTAAGAAACCTTGAAGAAAATGCAAAGATTTTCATTATTGTGATAAAGAAAATAGATTATAATTATAATGAAAGACATTATCATCTACAAGACTATATAATTTAAATGATCCCTACCTATGCAAATTTGTAAATATTCGTTGTTATTCATTATTTCTTTTCATGCCAAGGTGAAGTTAAATTAAACGTTGTGCTCAATAATGATTATTTAAAGTTATACAATTTAAAAAGGATTACATATGAATAATTCAAGAATAATGTTCAGATTTAATTAATTTGGGATTTTTCAACTGAGACGTCAACAAACTTCTTTATCCATCATATTAATTTACTTTTTCTCTTGAATAAATATTAGTTTGTAAGATAAACCTTGACATTATTTAAAGATCGTTGGTATAGTATGTAAGTTTAGATTAAGGCAATTACATCTTGGATATTCATCGTTACATTCGAATATCAGTGGAGAGGTCCATCAAATGCGTTTGAACTAAGGCGTGAGTAATCGTATTTATCTTATATTTGGATCCACGTTAAAAAATATATATAATTTTTTTATATATGACGTTTACCTTGAGATGCCTACCGAACCTATTCGTGGATTTCTTCGACGCCAAGCATCCTGGACGTGGGAGACGGTGCAACGGTAGAAACTGATCATTCCCACGAAACGTCTGAGATCACGTGCAGTTTTCAGGAGAGGAAAATTCTGTACAGCTGTGATGCGTTCCGGCAGTGGTTGTGTCCCTGTGGCGGAGACTTCATATCCAAGAAAGATGACATCTGGGGATGCTAAAACACTCTTGGTAGCATTGATCAGGATTCCATACTCAGAGAGGCAGTGGAAGAGAGCTCGCAGATAGTGCCCATGTTCTTCAGGACTCGTAGAGAAGACCAAACAGAGAAAATGGTGCATTCACAGAGCTGATGACTGAAATCATGGAGATGCCAAGATGGATATGTCAGGAATGGTCCTAGAGTTTAAGGCGATATAATCTCCACAGGGCCACCAGCCTTTGTCTTTCTTCAGTACCAAATGGAGCGGTGACGACCAAGGACCTTTAGAGCATCATGCTACACCTTTCAGAAGCATGATATGAAACTCCTTCTTAGCAGTCTGGAGACAATCCGGGGCAAGATGACGACCTCGGCAGGAGACAGGTGGTCCCGGTGTAAAGCAAATGAAATGTACCGTAGAATGGTGTACTTCTCTCAAAGCTCCAGATCAACAAGCAAGTTCAAGAAATTCCTTTAAGATTTCGTGAAATGTAGTCTATACATTCAGGGCCTTTATACTGGGCTGTAGACGGTTCACAGGTTAGCCATTCACTAATAAACCTTTGATGCCATTCACCAACTATTTGTTGCAAAAGTCTGGCAAAAGATGGCAATAGGCATGGAAATCTGACTCTATGATGAGAAGTGCAATGTCGGCAATGTCAAATTTACATGAAAGTTCTTGTCAAAGCCCAAGGTTCAGTCTTAAATGCAGAGTCCCATATGTGTAGATTGTGGAATTATTAGCAACAGTGAATTTGTAACTGGTCTGATGGTAAAGTCCCTGTAGGAAATTATGCGGGAAGAAACATGAATCCGACCCAGTGTCGATCAGTAATTCATGTTTGCTGTTCTTGGCTGTGCTAAAGAGGCAATATCCATCCGTTGGGCAACCATTTACCGCAGTCACTGGTTGCCGTTGGAGTTTGATTGAAAGCTACAGATTATTCACATTTCTGAGCCTTTCTGCAGAAGCAGCGATGGTAATAGCTGACAACCTGTGCACCAGCTGTCTGAGAAGACCTGCAGCTGTTGCTAAGAAAGTTGGCCAATCCTGGGAATGAGAGCGAGTGTGAAAGGAAGTTTGCAGTGCTGCTATTCAGTGTAAGAGTTCATCTATCCTCTTTGTGAGCTGACTCGACCTCCACTAACTGGCGGCATGTTTACAGTGTGAAAAGCGGTGGAAAAGGACGGCAACCTAATTTAATGGAATCTAACTGTACGTTTGTAAAATGGCCTGTACTTGTGACGGCAGGCACTGTATCAATAACTGTCTCAGGAGGTTGCCCTGTACTTGTGTGCTGCCCGCGAGCGATATAAGGTGTCGTAAGAATTGGGATGGCTTATGGTCACTGAGCTCTTTTTCCATGAACAGTCGATGAACACTTTGTTCTTCCGACAGGGAAAGATGACGAATAAATTCTGTATGCATTTTGTGCCGGAGGGTTCGTAATGATACCTTCAACTTCGGTGGCATAGCGACCGTCCGGATGGGAAACAATGTATGCATATTTTGTTGCATCTTGTGTGATACCGGATTCATTGAACTGTGCTTCCGTCTGAGCGAACCATAGCACCGGCTTGTCTGGCCAGGAAACAGGTATCTTACCTCTAACACAGTTCATTAGAGTACTAACCTGCGAGGGTGAAGATTGCAGCATTCACTGCTGGAATTGTTGTTGTAGGAGGCGACTTTACTCTTGGAATTGCTCCATAGTGAAGTCAATAGCATATGAGAAGCACTGACTTTAGGGCCAAAAACTTATCACACAATATCAGATCAAATCGGGGTCACCAATGTGGAGATTCTACACTTAACTTATTCGCTACAGCAAGCACACCACTAAACAGGTTACATTTTGCAAGAAACATTCCACGGACACAGGCCAGCATTATAACTTTATTGCTTAGAATATGTATAGGATTGAACAATTTATTTACCCTTTTGAATCTAGTGTTGATATTGTAGACATGATCTTTCGGGCTTATGGCATGTCAAGAAAACAAGGTGAAACTCTTTACGTTTTGCAGAGAACTTCGCTCCACGTCTTCAAAAGAAAATCTTGACTGTTCACAAAGAAGGCTTCTACAATTATGAAGGTTTCCCGGCTTGTGTCAGAGTCATACTTTCATTGTGTGTAAACCAGTTGCACCGACACAGATAGGTCCTCCCCACCCTCCCACCCCCCACCAACCCCAGGCTGATTCTGATGGTGCTGTCAGCTTCCGCTTCAAATGCTAGCACTGTACTGCGTACGGTGAGCTATCTGGTGATGAATGAAAGTACCACTTACACTTCTATTACTACGTTTAAATTCAAACTTTTATTATTGTAGAAGCCTTCCTCGTGAACAGTCGAGATTTTCTTCTGAAGACGTGGAGCAAAGTTCTCTGCGAAACGTAAAGAGTTTCACCTTGTTTTCTTGACCCAGCATAAGCCCAAAAGCCCATACCATGTCTACAAGTACGGGGCATGAAAACACCAATGTTAACATTGGCGTTGTTACTGTTAATCTTTTAACAAAATGAAAAGTGTCCTAATGGCTTATCAATCAGCCTCCAGGTTACATAAACTACGATGTCAAAGAATGCTCTTCCAAGCACACTTAGCTTCCTGCTTTTTAATTTCACGTAAGCCGAGTAGCAACATTAAAAATGTCAGCCACCGGGCAAGCTGGCTGTGCGGTTAGGGGCGTGCGACTGTGAGCTTGCATCCAAGAGATGGTGGGTTAAAACCCCACTGTCGGCAGCCCTGAAGATGGTTGTCCGTTGTTTCCTATTTTCACACCAGGCAAATGCTGGGGCTGTACCTTAATTAAGGCTACAACCAATACCTTCCCACTCCTAGGCCTCTTCTATTCCATCGTCACCGTAAGACCTATCTATGTTGGTGCGACATAAAGCAAATTGTAAAACAGAAAAAGTTAGCCATGTTCTCGAACCTCATGCTGGACGTGAATTTCCTTTCCTCGCACTGGCCAGCTGGAAGGTGCTGCCCCCTGCTGCCTTCAGATGGAGGGATGTTTTACCAAACACCTATGAAGTCAGTATAGAACAGAGATAATAGGTTTACAAAAACTATCCTTCAAATTCCCCTCCATCGTACCACAAAATTTAACAAATCCTTTATTTGCATGGCATCACGTATGCCAGGTTTTCACTTCACCAATAAGATGATTTACCATAAGTTTCAGTATTTGAATTTACTCCAGAAACAAACAAAACACTGGGCGAGTTGGCCAAGCGGTTAGAGGCGCACGGCTGTGAGCTTGCATCCGGGAGATAGTGGGTTCGAATCCCACTGTCGGCAGCCCTGAAGATGGTTTTCCATGGTTTCCCATTTTCACACCAGGCAAATGCTGGGAGCTGTACCTTAATTAAGGCCACGGCCGCTTCCTTCCAATTCCTAGGCCTTTCCTATCCCATCGTCGCCATAAGACCTATATGTGTCGGTGCGTCGTAAAGCCACTAGCAAAATAAGACCAAAAAAAAATAATCATCAAGTGATGAGACCAACTCGTCCTACCGCTTAAACAAACTCATAAATCCAAAATCAACAAACTACAAATGTACAATATGACCCAAGTGTGATAACAGGTATAATTTGAAAACAATGTTCTCTCACCCATGGGTAACTAATGAGGATATTGAGCTTGAATTATTATTATTATTTTATGATTATTATTATTATTATTATTATTATTATTATTATTATTATTATTATTATTATTATTATTATTATTATTATTATTATTATTATTATATCATATGTACATACAATATGATCGTGCTGTATGTGAGGCTATGTCATGAAACATGTGATATATATATATAAATATAGATCAGTTCAGTTAATGTTAATACCTGCAAATTAATATTATAATTTATTCTTACCTGTATATATAAATTGTAATCCATAATTGTGAAACACACTGTAACTTCCAGAATGGTAATAGGCACGAGAACGATTGAGAATATTCCATACATTATAATCTATGTATTATTCACTCTCGAGTTTTCGAGAATGTAATGTAACTTTCTGGACGCCTGGCCAGGATACCTATATAATGGGACGATCTTGACGGTGAAGTTAGTTACTGTTAAGCGAGTTGTTGTGTAGCAAGCTTATGCTCGTGACCACGTGCGGACATGCTTTTAAGCAGTCGACTGTTTTATTTGTGTTCCAAGGTTATATTCTCCATGTGCAACAATTGGCTTTTGTCAAAATGGCGGCTTGGTGATTGAATGTTTTGTTGTGACAGCAGTGATCAAGGTTATGTGTGTGTTTAATATGTAAATACATGTAAATAAAATAACTGAACCAACTGACAGCATCTCATGTGTGTCTTTGTGGATACATTAAATATACACACAATTTAGCTACACTCTGTTTTGATATACATATATACACTCATAACAGATTTCAAAGTAATAGTCTGATGGGCCCTGCCTGATGCTACTAGAATTCCACCTAGTCTAGTAAGGACAAATGCAACGACCTTAATTACAAAAACCCTTCCTCTTCAGACTGACGCCTTGAGACCTCCCAGTTTCCAATAACTATTCCCAAAGGTTGGTCGGGCTCCTCATGTCGGTCCAGGACATTAATATACATGAATCGCCTCCTTGGTTCACAGATGTGTGCACATACTTTTGAAGGCCAAGTTTCAGAGTGATGATTTTGTATGAAAGTGACTACTGTCCTCTTCTCAACCTCCCCACTATACTACGTGGATCTATCCATACTACTTCACAATGTAAAATTACTACCGTGGAATTAATGAATAACAAATGCCATGTCGAATCATTCAAAGAATGACGAAGCAATGAACACTTAGCCAACAATTTTATCTAGCAAACGTATACTTTTTTTTTTTTTTTTTTTTTTTTGCTAGTTGCTTTACGTCGCACCGATACAGATAGGTCATATGGCAATGATAGGACAGGAAAGGGCTAGGAGTGGGAAGGAAGCGGCGACAGTGGGGTTCGAACCTACTATTTCTCAAATACTGGATACTGGCTGCACTATCGAGCTCGGTCAAATGTATACTACATTACATGTGATACAAATATACACATGTATATTATAGATTTGCTCCACATGGCTGCAGTGTCTCCAAAAGTTCACTGGTAGCAACGCTCTCTCCAACACATCTTTAAGAGATGATAAAGATATTGATTCCTACAGGGAACCTGAAATATTTGTTCTGAATAAATTTATAATACCAATGTAGTTGGTTCGTTATTGGACATTATAAATTTTCAAGCTGGCAACCAGGAATGAGTTCACTGGAAAATTTATAATATCCAGTAATGGCCCTTCAATTAGATGTAAAACTGCGTATTTTTCACCACATAAAACATGCCCTAGGTATGCAATTTTTCTGCATTTGATGGTGGTTACCAGTTCTTATTTGCAGTCTGCTCTCGGTAAACACTTGTTCATTAGTGGCACAGCCAATCCACATAACTCTGAGCAGTACTTTTTATTTTTTATTTTTTAACAAGTTGCTTCACCGACACATAGGTCTTACGGCGACAATGCGTAGGTAAGGGCTAGGAGTTGGAAGGAAGCATCTGTGCCCTTACTTAAGGTACAGCCCCAGCATTTGCCTGGCGTGAAAATGGGAAACCACGGAAAACCATCTTCAGGGCTGCCAACAGTGGGGTTCAAACCCACTATCTCCTGAATACTGGATACTGTCCGCACTTAAGCGACTGCAGCTATCGAGCTCGATTATGAGCATTTTTCTATGAAGCCAAAGTTCTAAGACTTCCAGTCCTTTGATGGTAGCCTCTTTTAATGTCCAAGCTTCAACCTCATAAAGAATAGACCAAATATAACATTTTATCATACGCTGCCAAAGTTTTAAATTTAATGCATCATCACACAATAATGTCTTCATCTCCTTGAATGTTATCTTGCAATTTCTATTCAGCTCTTAATTTCTAGGTCTGGGTTCAAATCATCCGTTATCCATCAACCAAGATATTTAAGCTTATTTACTTGTTGAATTTATTGGTCTTTCAGTTTCAGAGTAGCATTATTTCTTCCTCTGCTGAAAACCATTAGTTTTGTTTTTTGGATGTTGATGATTAGACCCATCTCTTCCCCAACTATATGAATTTTGTCCAGAAATAGTTGCAAGCTTTCAACACTATTAGCAAGAATTACGTCATCTGCACATCGCAAATTACTTATTAGTTCTCCATTTACTTTAATTCCCACTTCCAAATCAGCTGATGCTGCCTTAAATATGGCATCTGAATAGATGTTAAACAATAACGGGGACAAAACACAGCCTTGACAAACTCCTCGTCAGATTTCTAAGCATGGAAAATTCTAAATTCCCATGGAGGGAATTAGATATTTTTCACCAATAGAGCATGTCAAAAACATATCAGATGTATGGCTTTTCAGGTGTTTGCTCTATTAACCAGCGTTTCGTCTTAGGTCTGACACTAGACTCTTCAAAGTGGGATGTGGGATGTGTCAGACCCTACCCACGGACGCTCGGTGTATGCAGGTGAACTTATCAGAAGCCATCTGATATGATTTTGACATGCTTTATTGGTGAAAAATATCTAATTCCCTCCATGGGAATTTAGAATTTTCCATTCGGAATTGCTAGGTGGGCAATAATTCCATTGTGGAAATTTATCTCCCGTATGCAGTATTCAGACTGTGCCTTTTATATAGGCTTCTGATAAGTTCACCTGCATACACCCAGCGTCAGTGGGTAGGGTCTGACACATCCCACTCTGAAGAGTCTTGTGTCAGACCTAAGACGAAACGCTGGTTAATAGAGCAAACGCCTGAAAAGCCTTACATCTGATAAGATTTCTAAGTAGTCCGTTGTATCATCATCAACCTTCACCACAGCCTTCTGATGCCAATACAGGTTTTCAATAACTCTTACATCTTCATCATCAATTCCAGTTTGCTGCAGTATTTTGACAGGGTTCGGTATGTTTTACTCTATCAAACGCCTTTTCATAATCTACGAAACAGGTGAAAACACCCTTTTGTTGATCCCAACATTCTTGAAGAAGAGACGTTAAACTAAAGATAGTCTCATGAGTTCCATATCCATTCTGCAATCCAAACTGTGTATCATCCAGGTTTTCCTCACATTTCTTCCTTATTCAAGCATGGATAACTTTCAAGAAAGGTTTTAACAAATGGCTCATTAGGCTAATGGGACGATATTCACCACATTTTTAAGGGTTGTTTTTTGGAAGAGGAATGAAAGCATAAGTTGGCCAATCATGAGGTAATTCTCTGGAGTTATGTTGGTCGATTATCATAGAAGAGTTCTTCTATATATTCTTCCCAAAACTTAATTTTGTCATGATGATTTATAATAGATTTCCTTCTGAAAGTTCCAGTTACTTCTTTTATAATTTTGTGCATACTGATGGTATCTTTTTCTTCCAAATTCTCAATGTTTCTGCATTTTTCAATCATCCAATTTTGTTCTGCTTTTCTAATTTCTCTTCTGATTTGATCATGTATCTGACGGTATTGAGCCTTATTGTTCTTAGCTTTTCTGTGCAAAAGCACAAGCAGTCATATGGCATGGAGATAACTACGTCAACTAAGTAATGATCCAACGCAAAAGAAAACCCATGCAAATGTTTCTCCAAATCAAATAGCTCAATAGCTTTTGAAAAATGGTAAAACAGATAAACGAGGTAAAGGACCCACAATTCAAAGACAAGAACATCTGGAAACTAATGAGCTCTCAAAGCCATTTTCACAAAATGAGTTGTACACGGCCATACAACAAAGTAAGAACAACAAGGCAGCTGGATTAAATGATACAAGGCATGTTTTTAAGTAAGGGCCGTTTGAAAATGATTTGCAGATTCTCCATACTTTACTCTATTTTTCAACATAGCCGCCAAGTTTGTTTAAACACTTATCATACCTTACAACTAAGTTTTGAATACCCTCTTTATAGCAACTTGCCGCCTGCTTCGATAACCAAGAGTTCATGGCCATTTTCACTTCGTCATCATTATAGTGGTTGCCGCTGAGGTGATGTTTGAGGTGGCGAAACAGATGGTAATCGCTCGGCGCAAGGTCAGGGCTATAGGGTGGGTGGTCTAAAACTTCCCAGCCAAAAGTGTCCAATAACCCTCAGGTCTGAGCTGCAGTGCGAGGCCATGCATTGTTGTGGAAAAGGACTATTCCCTTTGTCAGCAAGCCGTTTTTTTTTGTTTTTTTTTAGTTTTTTTTTTTAGCTTTCTCAAGGTTTAGCCGTATGCTTCCACATTGATAGTGGTCCCTCGTTGCATGAAGTCGACCAACAAAACACCATGGCTATCCCAAAACACAGACGTCACAATCTTGCGCTGGGACAGAGTCTGTTTGGCCTTCACCTCTACAGGCGAATGAGTGTCTCTCCATTCCATGTCCGGTTGCTTTGCTTCGGGCTTGATATGCGAAACCCATGTTTCATCTCCCGTTACAATCTGACTTAACATGTCATCACCTTCTTCGGCATAACGAGTCAAAAACGGCATCGAACACTCTTGTTTTTGTGGTTCTCCGTTAGGAGTTTAGGGACTCAACGGGGGCACAGTTTCCTAAAATTTAGGTTTTCAGAAATAATTTTGTAAAGCACTGACCTAGACACGTCAGGAAAGGCGTTTAAGAGAGCTGTTATTGTGAAGCATCTGTCCTCACGGATCTTCACTTCAACTGGAGGCACCAAATCGTCTGATCAGAGATGACATATAAATTATACACAGGAGAGTTTTCCACCTATTCAATAATAAGTTGTATTTACAATGTTATTTACATTACATGGGACTAGTTTCAACCCAATTCGGGGTCATCATCAGCCATATTAAGCATATACAATATTTGGCGAAATCCTAAAACATGTTTCTAAGCAGTAAGAATCTTATGAATATGTAATTTACAATATGAAGTGTGGTTGAATTAGGTAAGTTCAGTACAGACCACCAACATGAACAACATGATCAGAGATGGGCGAACCGAAGCGGGCCTAATCATGGATGTTGTCATGGCCATCTTTGAAGTCTCGTACCCACTTACGCACTTTGCCTTTACTCATAGCATTAGCACCGTACACTTCGCAAAACTGTCTGTGAATATCTGTAGCATAGGCAGGTTCCTTGCTGACAAAAACCGTATCACTGACCGAACCTCACACGGGGCGGGCGAGTCGATAATCTTGAACATTTGAGCAAGAACAGAACAGAACCATACAGGTTAGCAACAGAGCTGCAACTGAGCACCGTCGTTTCCGAGGCATGCCGGCACACGACACACGCGCTCGTTGCGACGCGCAAACTACTAGCGTCTACAACAAAACAGCCCTTACTTTAAAAAAACACGTCTCATACAAGAATAGAGCAAATAAAGAAATTTGGACCAACAACAACTGAAATGGCTTGTGGAACTCTGTAATAACTGCCTAAAACAGAACAAGATTCTGAAAATATGCAGGGAAAACTAAGATAATTGCTATATTGAAACCTGGGAAAAAGCCTTCTGACCCCCAGAGTTGTCGGCCCATCTCATTATTATGCCATGTTTATAAGTTGACAAGGATGAATATTACTTTGATGATGATAATGATGATGCTTGTTATTTAAAGGGGCCTAACATCGAGGTCATCGGCCCCTAAGGGTACGAAATGAAATAACAAAAAGTTTAAATTCATCCACTTACCAAAATAAAATGGAAAAATGTCATGAAGTGGACATGAACTCAACAAAAAAACAAAAAAAACAAAAAACAGTGGATCAGACTCAAAAAAAGATTGTAAATAATATTATTACTGACCAAGGGACCACTTAGAAAACACAATGATGCTTGGTGTCTAAAGGGGTGCAAAATCCATGTCTAAGTCCCCACAGAATGGAACATGTCACGAGTAAAGTAGAAACATGGCATTTGTCATGTTGGGGTACTAATCAAACGTAGCGAAGACTCACGGTGTTCCACAGAAGATGGTACTATTCACATGGATTGCAATTTGTACAGGGAACGCAGACCTATGGTGTTTCTCACAAAATGGCGCCACTCAGAGCCAACACAAACCGATAAGGTTCCCCACCTAGGTGTACTAATCATGGGCGCCGGTATTCCCGTGGTGTTTCTCACATAGTGGGTACTAATCACAGGCAACGCAGACCCACGGTGCCGCTCATATAGCGGTACAACTCACAGGCTACGCCCAGACCCGCGGTGTTGCTCACATGGGTACAACGCACGGGTACTGGAAACCCCCAGGCCAGCCTCTTTACTGCTACTAATCACAAACCTATTTCGTACCAATTTAGTGGTACTACTCACAAGTACAGGCAACCCATGGTGTTCCCCGCATGATGGTATGAATCAAGAGTAGTTTCATGGTTCTAATTCAATCATCCCTTGGTCGCCCCTTGTAGTCGCCTCTTACGACAGGCAGGGGATACCGCGGGTGGTTTCTACATGTGCGTCCCCCACCCGCAGGGGGTAGTGTGTTTGGTCCACGAGAGGTATTTTATTTCCCTCAAGTCCGCCGGCAAGCCGGTTAGGACTCCCTATCCGCCACCTGGGATGCGCAACATGGGAGTATCACCTATCCCCCTGCTACGCCAGAGTAGTAGGTTCGTAGAATATTACTTTGAATATTAATGTAATTTGTACTTGACTTTACCTGAAACACACAGTAAAAGACTGTAAATGTAAACTAACTCTTCAGAAAGCATTTCACACTTATGTAAGGTATAGGACATAAATATTAAGTGCATCATTCTAACTTACCCATGGAGTGCACCAGTAATTGTAGGCAGGAAGACAATTTTTTCTTCTAAATATGAAGACTCTTCACTATCCTGGAATTTTGTCAGCCCCTCAGGTGTGATCTTTTGTTTTAATAAAGCAATCTCCCGCTGATATGCAACCCGCAACCGGAACACAAAACCATCCTGAAAAATACATTATTTTGCATTTATAATTATGTATTCTAAGAAAATATCCAGATATGCAGGGCAGCATTCTTTCTCCGTTTGTTCTCAACCTATAAACAGAAGTAATTATGTGGAAGCTAAATTTAGAGGAACTCACCATTGGTGTGAAGTATGGAGGAAAAACAATACATAATTTGAGATGCGCTGGTGATACAACCCTATTGGCAGAAACAGAAGACGATCTAAAGCTTATACAGGATGCCCGCTAATCACTCAGAATCTGTTTTCCGCGTTCTCCTTGTGTTATTCCTAATCCCTGCATTAAATTTAGCGGACCATAGTACACAAGAGTGATGCTTGAGTAAGTTTACCAATACAATGTAAAATTTACCGGGTTGCAAGCTTACAATGGCAAAAGAGCATGAAATAAAGGTCATAAGTCAAACCACTTACAACTTATCATAAGGTGCTATCCTGTGAAGTGAGTAATCAGTAGATAGCAGAATTTGGACAAAAACCTCTCTTTTCCCTTATCACACACATGCTTGAAATTAATTTTGTCACAGAAAAAAGTTGTAAACAGCTTTAATTAATTCTATTTAGTTCTAAATGCCTATTTTGATGTTAGAGACCATTTTTAGGTTCTTATACATACATAACCATTATAGACTGTGTTGCCTTTCAGCGTTCAGTCTGCAAGCCTCTGTGAATGTACTAAACGTTGCCACAATCCTCTATTTGCAACTAGTGCTGTGGCCTAATTTACCTGTAGTTCTAAACCTCTTATCTGTAAATCATTAGAAACTGAGTCTAACTAACCATCGTCGTCTTGGTCTACCTCTACTTCTCTTACCCTCCATAACAGAGTCCATTATTCTCCTAGGCAACCTATCCTCCTCCATTAGCCGCACATGACCCCACTACCGAAGCCGGTTTATGCGTACAGCTTCATCCATCGAGTTCATTCGTAAATTAGCATTTACCTTCTAATTCTCAGTACACTCCTGTCATTGTTCCCACCTGTTTGTACCAGCAATCATTCTCACTAAATTCATGTCTGTTACTTCTAACAGCTTTTGCTCCCATAAAGCAAAGTTGGTCTCAAAACAGACCGATGTAAAGATAGTTTCGTCTAGGAGCTGACTTCCTTCTTACAGAATACTGTTGATCGCAACTGGAAGCTCACTGCATTAGCTTTATTACACCTTGATTCAATCTCACTTACTAAATTACCATCCTGGGAGAACACACAACCTAAATACTTGAAATTATCGACCAGTTCTAGCTCTGTATCACCAATCTTACATTCAATTCTGTTGAATTTCTTACCCCCTGACATCAATTTAGTCTTCGAAAGGCTAATTTTCATACCATACAAACTGCACCTATTTTCAAGTTCCAAGATATTAGACTGCAGGCTTTCGGCACAATCTGCCATTAAGACCAAGTCGTCAGCATAGGCCAGACTGCTTTCTACATTTCCACCTAACTGAATACCTCCCTGCTGTTTTATACCTTTCAGCAGATGATCCATGTAAACTATGACCAGCAAAGGTGAAAGATTACAGCCTTGCCTAATCCCTGTAAGTACCCTGAACCAAGAACTCATTCTATCATCAATTCTCACTGAAGCCCAATTGTCAACATAAATGCCTTTGGTTGATTTTAATAATCTACCTTTAATTCCATAGTTCCCCAGTATAGCGAACATCTTTTCCCTCGATACCCTGTCATATGCCTTCTCTAGATCTACGAAACATAAACACAACTGCCTATACCTCTCGTAGCATTTTTCAATTACCTGGCGCATACTGAAAATCTGATCCTGACAGCCCCTCTGTGGTCTGAAACCACACTGGTTTTCATCCAACTTCCTCTCAACGACTGATCGCACCCTCCCTTCCAAGATGCCAGTGAATACTTTGCCTGGTACACTAATCAATGCGATACCTCGATAGTTGTTGCTATCCTTCCTGTTCCCTTGCTTACAGATAGGTGCAATTACTGCTTTTGTCCCATCTGAAGGTACCTTACCAACACTCCATCCTAATCTTACTACTCTATGAAGCCATTTCATCCCTGCCTTCCCACTATCCTTCACCATTTCAGGTCTAATTTCAACTATTCTTGCTCCTTTATGACAATGGAGTTTATTTACCATCATTTCCACTTCCTCAAGCATAATTTCACCAACATCATTTTCCTCCTCCCCGTGAGCTTGGCTGTTCGCAACACCACCAGGAAGATCTCCTTTTACATTGAGAAGATGTTCAAAATATTCCCTCCACCTCTCCAGTGATTCCCTGGGATCTATTATGAGTTCACCTGAATTACTCAAAACACAGTTCATTTCCTTTTTCCCTCCCTTCCTAAGATTCTTTATTACTGTCCAGAAAGGTTTCCCTGCTGCTTGACCTAGCCTTTCCAGGTTATTACCAAAGTCTTCCCACGACTTCTTTTTGGATTCAATAACTATTTGTTTTGCTCTGTTTCTTTCACCTACGTACAAATCCCTGTCTGCCTCGGCCCTTGTTTGGAGCCATTTCTGATAAGTCTTCTTTTTACGTTTACAAGCTGCTCTCACTTCATCATTCCACCAAGATGTTCACCTTTTCCCATCTTTACACACAGTTGGTCCTAGGCATTCCCTTGCTCTTTCTACTACAGCATCCCTGTATGCCACCCATTCTCTTTCTATACCCTGAACCTGCGTACTGTCTACTGTTCAAAACTTTTCACTAATCATATCTAATTTCCTCGTCCTGGAGATTTTCTACCCTTATTCGTTTGCAGACAGATTTCACTTTCTCTACCCTAGGCCTAGAGATACTTAGTTCACTACAGATCAGATAGTGGTCTGTATCATAGAAAAATCCCCGGAAAACTTGTACATTCCTAACAGATTTCCTGAATTCGAAGTCGGTTAAGATATAGTCTATTATGGATCTGGTACCCCTAGCCTCCCACGTGTAGCCGTGAATAGCCTTATGCTTGAAGAATGTATTCGTAACTGCTAAACCCATACTAGCACAGAAGTCCAGCAAACGCTTCCCCACATTTACCAATCACCCTTTAGTATCTTTCAGTTCTATTTCCAACTCTCGCATTGAAATCGCCCATTAGCATTATTCTATCCTTGCTGTTGACTCTGAACACGATGTCATTCAATGCTTCATAAAACTTTTCAACTTCATCTTCATCTGCACCCTCACATGGTGAATACACTGAGACATTTTTCATCCTAATTCCTCCAATTGACAAATCTACTCACATCAATCACCGATTTACGTGCCTAACAAAAACTATGTTGCGTGCAATTGTATTCCTGATAAACAGCCCATCCCCAGACTCTGCCCTTCCCTTTCTAACACCCGTCAAGTACACTTTATAATCTCCTATGACTTCTTCGTTATCTCCCATTACTCGAATACCACTTACTCCTAGCACACTGAGATGCATCCTCTTAGCTGACTCAGCCAGTTCTACTTTCTTTCTTCCATAAGCCCCATTAATAATGATAGCTCCCCATCAAATTCCATTTTGTTCGCCAAGTTGTTTCCAAGGAGTCCCTCACCTGTCAAATGGGAGTGGGACTACGTTACTCCCATAGGTCCGAGGCTTGCTTAAAATGTTCTGAGCTCGGTAAATTCATGAAGCAGGATGCTACCCTACTTACACATAGTCCAAGTGAGGATCTCTCCTCTAACGGATTATGGACCACCGGTGGATTGTATAGTCCTAGCCGCCTGAGCACAAGGAGGGCCATAACTCAGAATATGTCCGAGATACCCACTCCCATTCCATAGCAACTGGTATCCCGACTCTCAAGACCACTTACTAGGCCACTCAGCCGTTGCCCATGGTTCATGAACTAAGACGTGACTACAGTAACCCACACCATGAACCATGGGTTCTTATTACTTTTTAAATTTTATATCTTGCAATCCCTCCTCTGCGAACCATGTGACCTTGCCGCGGTGGGGAGGCTTGCGTGTCCCAATGATGCAGATAGCCGAGCCGCAGGTGCAACCATATCGGATGGGTATCTGTTGAGAGACCAGACTAACGAATGGTTCATCGAAAGGGGGGTAGCAGCCTTTCGATAGTTGCAAGGGCGGCAGTCTAGATGATTGACTGATACGGCCTTGTAATAATACTCAACATGGCTTAGCTGTGTTGATACTGCTACACGGCTGAAAGCAACGGGAAACTACAGCCGTACCTAACTCCCGAGGACATGCAGCTCTCTCTGTATGAATGATATACTGATGATGGCTTCCTCCCGGGTAAAATATTCCGGAGGTAAACTAGTCCCCCATTCGGATCTCCGGGTGGGGACTACACGAGAGGGGGCGATCATCAGGAAGATGGATACTGACATTCTGCCAGTCGGAGCGTGGAATGTTAGAAGTTTGAATCGTTGTGGTAGGTTAGAGAACCTGAAAAGGGAGATGGATAGGCTAAAGTTAGATGTAGTTGGTATAAGTGAAGTACGTTGGCAGGAAGAACAAGATTTTTGGTCAGGCGACTACCGAATTATCAACACAAAATCAACCAGGGGAAATGCAGGAGTTGGTTTAATAATGAATAAGAAAATAGGGCAGCGGGTAAGCTACTACAACCAGCATAGTGAAAGAATTATTGTCGTCAAGATAGACACCAAACCAATGCCCACCACAATAGTACAGGTCTATATGCCTACTAGTTCAGCGGATGATGAAGAAATCGAAAGAATATATGAGGAGATAGAAGATTTAATACAATATGTAAAAGGTGACGAGAATCTAATTGTGATGGGAGACTGGAATGCAGTGGTAGGCCAAGGAAGAGAAGGTAATACAGTAGGAGAATTTGGATTGGGACAAAGGAACGAAAGAGGAAGTCGGCTGGTTGAATTCTGCACTGATCATAATTTAGTCCTTGCCAATACTTGGTTCAAACACCACAAACGACGGCTGTATACGTGGACGAGACCTGGAGACACCGGAAGGTATCAAATAGACTTCATTATGATTAGGCAGAGATTCAGAAACCAGGTGTTGGATTGCAAAACTTTCCCAGGAGCAGACGTGGACTCTGACCATAACTTGTTGGTCATGAAATGCCATCTGAAGTTGAAGAAATTGAAGAAAGGAAAGAATGCAAAAAGATTGGATCTAGACAAGTTGAAAGAAAAGAGTGTGAGGGATTGTTTCAAGGAACATGTTGCACAAGGACTAAATGAAAAGGCTGAAGGAAACACTATAGAGGAAGAGTGGAGAGTCATGAAGAATGAAGTCAGTAGGGCTGCTGAAGAAATGTTAGGAAGGAAGAAAAGATCAACTAAGAATCAGTGGATAACTCAGGAGATACTAGACCTGATTGATGAACGACGAAACTACAAGAATGCTAGAAATGAACAGGGCAGAAAAGAATACAGGCGATTAAAGAATCAAGTGGATAGAAAGTGCAAGGTAGCTAAGGAAGAATGGCTGAAGGAGAAGTGCAAGGATGTCGAAGGCTGTATGGTCCTGGGTAAGGTAGATGCTGCATACAGGAAAATCAAGGAAACCTTTGGAGAAAGGAAATCTAGGTGTATGAATATTAAGAGCTCAGATGGAAAGCCACTTCTAGGGAAAGAAGACAAAGCAGAAAGATGGCAGGAGCATATCCAACAGTTGTATCAAGGTAAAGATGTAAATAATTTGGTTCTGGAACAAGAAGAGGCTGTTGATGCTGATGAAATGGGAGACCCAATTTTGAGGTCAGAGTTTGACAGAGCTGTGAGTGACCTCAATAGGAACAAGGCTCCTGGAATTGATGACATTCCCTCTGAATTACTGACTGCCTTAGGAGAAACCAGCATGGCAAGGTTATTTCATTTAGTGTGCAAGATGTATGAGACAGGAGAAGTCCCATCCGATTTTCGGAAGAATGTTGTTATACCTATTCCCAAGAAAGCCGGTGCTGACAGGTGTGAAAACTACCGCACCATTAGTTTAGTATCTCATGCCTGCAAAATTTTAACACGTATTATTTACAGAAGAATGGAAAAACAGGTAGAAGCTGAGTTGGGAGAAGATCAATTTGGCTTCAGAAGAAATGTAGGCACACGTGAAGCAATACTGACTTTACGTCTGATCTTAGAGGATCGAATCAAGAAGGACAAGCCCACGTACATGGCATTCGTAGATCTAGAAAAGGCATTCGATAATGTTGATTGGACCAAGCTATTTATGATTCTGAAGATGATAGGGATCAGATACCGAGAACGAAGAATTACACTAGTTAACAAATTTAAACTTTTTTTTTGCATCTGGTTTGTAAATGGGTGGATTTACCTAATTTTGGGGTGCTGAATACACTGGTAAAATCAGTTTTTCTCTATGACGTCACATTTCCTAGATATACAGCAGAATAAAAAAACGGCAATAGCGAAAATTGACACAATTAAGTCAAACAAAAATACACATTCAGAACGTTTGAAATCAATACTGTTTTGTATGTACACATGGGCATGATGCCAATGAAAGGTCCAAATAAGTTCAGAAGATATTTTCACCTTTAATCGTCTTTGGTTTTTGAAAAATGCGACGACGGAGCTCTTCTTTTGTTTGCCGTTTCATCACTCTCCCTAACAAGACCCCAGCAGTAGTCACGCATCATCGAAGGGTTCCAATGGCCTTGGTAACGGTGTTCCATGGTAAGAATGTCTTAGTGAAAGCGTTCACCATGCTCATCGCTTACGGCTCCCAAATTTTCCGAAAAGAAATCAAGGTGAGAATGTAAAAAGTGAATTTTAAGCGACATTCTACACCACATGTTCTTATAGTTGTCCAACAGATCATTCATAATGGTAACATAGTTTTTGTCTTTCCTGTTACCCAAAAAGCCCTTCACAATTGCTTTAAAAGAAGACCAAGCAGCTAACTGGATATCTGTGAGTTTGGTATCAAAGGTTGGGTCTTTCAGCAATTTTCTTATTTGTGGTCCAACAAATATACCCTCTTTCAGCTTTGCCTCACTTAATTTGGGAAACTTTTCTTTTAAGTGATTGAATGCCTCACCTTCTTTATCCAGAGCTTTTACAAAGTTCTTGATAAGGCCCAACTTGATATGAAGGGGAGGCAAAATGATTTTATTGGGCTCAACCAATGGGGTATTGTTCACATTTACGTTTCCAGGAACATATGACTTCCTTATAGGACATTCCTTGACTGTATAGTGGTTCTTGGTGTCACGCTGTCCCAAAGGCACAAAAAGGAGCAGTATTTCGTGAATCCAGCCTGTAAACCTGTAAGGAGTGCAACAACCTTTAAATCACAGCAAAGCTGCCATTCATGATCCTTATATTTGATTGCCTCTAGCAGCAAAGCCATGGCTTCATAAGTTTCTTTCATGTCTACTGTGTAAGCCAAAGGTACCGATGGAAATGCATTGCCATTATGCAGTAGTACTGCTTTCAAGCTGGTTTTACTGGAGCCAATAAGTAGTCACCACTCCTGTGGATTATGTTGTACACCTAGCTGCATCATCAGACCATTGACATCTCTACATACACACATTGAATTCTGCATATCGAAATACTGAGCGAAGGAAGCACCTCTTGATCTGAAACAGGAAATTTTTGTCCCTGGAACTAGAAGGTTCCGTTGCTGCAGTCTCGACCCCAAGAATTCAGCTTGCTGTTTCGAAAGTTTTAGATCGCGAACCAAATCGTTCAATTCCTCTTGATTAAAGAGCTGAGGTGAAGTGTCATGATATTGAGGGAAGTACTCTTTTATTTGTTCAGTACTTTCTGATTCACCTGACATGGTGTCTGGTTCCGTGGCTTTCAAGTTACAGACAAGAACAGATAACCCCTCATCATGGGGCACAGGCAAATGCACTGATACTTTATTTTATGTCTAGTTTTGCTTGAATGTCCCGAAATATTTGTAAGACAGAAGTAACAGTCTGAATAATGGTCTTTAGGCTCACACCACACCATCGGAACAGCGAATGGCATGGCTCGGCGTTTTCCTTTCAACCACTCGGTTAAGGTTGTAGTACAGGTTATGCAGGCAATATGAGGTGCAAAATTGTTATCTTGATCACCAACAGGACAATCAAAATGCAATTTATATGTCTTATTAACCAAATCAGTGATTGGTTTTCTTTGGGCTTTTGGAGTGAATTTCCCACACACATAACAAAAGTTGTCGGGGTGGTTTAGACAGCAACGAGATTTTTTTAGTTGCCATTTTTCTTAGTGTAAGTTTTAAACAAAAAGTTCGCTTTTTCACAGGAAACACTCACTGAGGATCTCTTTTACACCACTAGATTACCACACCAACCATTTACTGACAATTTGCAGATCTTCTAGCTTTCCTATGCAAATAAAGAAGAAACAATTAGACATCAAAACAGAAGAACAGCAAAAAGCGAAATACTGAATACAAAAATAAAAAACCTTTAAAAACTCAAAAATGGTACGTGCTAGAACATTTTGAAAGGTATATTCGGATTCTACACACCAAAATACATACTAGTTGATGTATCACATTCCAGATGCAAAATGGCTGTTGACTAGTGTTATCTACAATCTGTATAAAAATCAGTCTGCAGTGATAAGAATCGAGGGCTTTGAAAAAGAAGCAGCAATCCAGAAAGGAGTGAGGCAAGGCTGCAGTTTGTCCCCTCTCCTTTTCAATGTTTACATAGAACAGGCAGTAAAGGAAATCAAAGAGAAATTTGGAAATGGAATCACAGTCCAAGGAGAGGAAATCAAAACCTTGAGATTTGCCGATGATATTGTTATTTTATCTGAGACTGCAGAAGATCTCGAGAAGTTGCTGAATGGTATGGATGAAGTCTTGGGTAGGGAGTACAAGATGAAAATAAATAAGTCCAAAACAAAAGTAATGGAGTGCAGTCGAACGAAGGCAGGTGATGTAGGAAATATTAGATTAGGAAATGAAGCCTTAAAGGAAGTAGATGAATATTGTTACTTGGGTAGTAAAATAACTAACGATGGCAGAAGTAAGGAGGACATAAAATGCAGACTAGCACAAGCAAGGAAGAGCTTTCTTAAGAAAAGAAATTTGCTCACTTCAAACATTGATATCGGAATTAGAAAGATGTTTTTGAAGACTTTCGTGTGGAGTGTGGCATTGTATGGAAGTGAAACATGGACGATAACTAGCTCAGAAAGAAAGAGAATAGAAGCTTTTGAAATGTGGTGTTACAGAAGAATGCTGAAGGTGAGATGGATAGATCGAATCACGAATGAAGAGATACTGAATCGAATTGGTGAGAGGAGATCGATTTGGCTAAATTTGACGAAAAGAAGAGATAGAATGATAGGACACATCTTAAGACACCCAGGACTTGTTCAGTTGGTTTTTGAAGGAAGTGTAGGTGGTAAGAACGGTAGGGGTAGACCAAGGTATGAATATGACAAGCAGATTAGAGCAGATGTAGGATGCAATAGTTACGTAGAAATGAAAAGGTTAGCGCAGGATAGAGTGGCATGGAGAGCTGCATCAAACCAGTCTATGGACTGATGACTCAAACAACAAACAATCTTGCAATCTGTCTATTTTTCTTGACAGCTTGTTCTACTTAAAATCCAAGATAAATAACAAACCCTCCCTTCAGTCTGTCAGCAGAATATCCAGTGATGAATAACACAGTAGGGAAGTGCCTGCGGCCTGCCCTTTTTCATTCAATCCTAAAATTCCAGCTTTCACCAAAATAGCAACAATACATTTCTACCAAAAATTTAAAAAAATCAGCTTTCTCTGACTTGCAAGTATTCAGAATCGCACACGTGCATAACTTTGGCCTTTGGTCACAGGGGTCCCGGGTTCGATTCCCGGCAGGATAGGAAATTTTAACCATAATTGATTGAGTTTGCTGGTACGGGGGCTTGGATGTATGTGACGTCTTCATCATCATTTTATTCTCATCACGACGCGCAGGTCGCCTACGGGAGTCTAATCCAATTTGCAAGCCAAACTTGCAGATACTCCCGGAACTAAAAGCCATACACCATTTCATTTACCACTAAAATAGCTGGAAAAATTTGTCAAAGCTCAAGGAATTTGGTTTCTTCATGGCCTTAAGCTCAGCTGCGATGTGTGTAGTGATTTCTGGCGTACAATAATACAAATGGACCTTCACAAAAATGAGTCTTTCAATGTTAGGCTGTATAAATATAATGACTATGGTTTTATTAGTACATTTTAACAGAAATAACATACCCTTATATTCGGTCAGGACAATGCAGGAGATACTTTAGCAAATATGTACTTCAGTGGGCTCCTCTTGATAAGTTTCCCAACAATCTTCACCAGACAGTTTTTCACCTCTAAACAGTACTTGTCCATATCAACTTCCTAAACACGAACTTCAATAAGACGCTGTTTCACAGCTGGTCTATTCATGACTTGTTACGGTTTCACAGTTATCTATGTTTTCCACATCCAAGTTGATGAGCCAATGTGCAGTATTACCAATTCCCAGAAATGTGGGTTTAATGAACCTCTTCATTAGCTCTTGGTTAAGGTATTCTTTAGCAGAATACAGGAAAGGGATATAGGCTTTGATGTTTGGAACACTTCTCAGGAATGGTTCAAATGTAGAAGAGATCATTGAGAAGTTTTCCCCAACCCAGTGGTTTAACGTTGCACTTACACGTTAAAGGTTTTTGGTGGTGGGAGGATAGGAAAGGGCTAGGATTTGGAAGATAGTGGCCGTGGTCTTAATTAAGGTACAGCCCTATAGCATTTGCCTGGTATGAAAATGGGAAACAACAAGAAGTGATGTTTACCAAGGAGCAACTGGGAGTCTTCTTGCTGACTCCTTCACTGAAGCAGGTGTCTGGCAGCAGTGCACCTTTGCTCTTGAAATAGGTCCTTAGGTGAGGTAGAATCTTGATAGCTCTTTTGAAAGTAGCAACGTTTTTTGAGGCAGTGAAAATCGCAGAACTTCAACGAAAAACCCTTGCACTTCATTCAGAATTTTCCCAGTGTTTTCTCCGTATATTTTCTGCACTTTGATTTACTTGCATTTTCCCTATTTTTCCAAAAATCACTCGCCCTGCCATAACCTCTTGCCTTAAATGTGAAAGTGAAAAAATGGAAAGACAAATTTCACTTGGTCAAAGTGTTCTGAAGACTACAATCCCAACTGAGAAGAGAAGAGATATCACATTAGCTACCAAATACAGATTAGTCCATGTGATTGTCTTCCCATTACCTGAGGGGGGGATCAAATATAAACGAGATTTCATTTTTTATTTAAATTCATTTCTTGAAAAACACAAAGCAATTACAATTTACTTTTCCACATAGTTTCCCGCTTTGGAAATGCATTTGTCCCAGCGTATGGGCACCTTCCTGATGCCCTCATCGTAAAAAAAAAAAAAACAGGGTCGTGTCACCAACCAGTTGGGTACAAAGTCTTCCACACTCTTGTCATCTTCAAATCGTTGCCCTCCTAGAGCTTCTTTAAGCAGTGCGAACAAATGGAAATTGTAGGGCGATAAGTCCGGGCTATAAGGAGAATGGTCAAGTGTAGTCCAGTGCATTTCCTGTAGCTTGGAGACAGTTAGAGCTGCAGTATGGAGCCGTGCATTGTCGTCGAGGAGGATGACCTGTCAAATCGGTTGGTCTCATCTTTTGCAGCGATATGCAACCTTCGCCTTGTTCAACAGCTCGTAGTAGTAAGCAGCATTGATTGTGCATCACTCGTGCAAAAAAATCAGTCAGCGATAATGTCTTTAACTACACAAATGTTTTCGTCTGTAATGCTGATCCGAGGACGGCGATCGTGTTGCTGATTTTCCATATGATCTCGTCCTTACTTGAACTTTTTATGCCAGGCAAACACACGCATCCTTGAAAATGAACGGCGGGAAATATCTAACAGCACACTCTCCCCACTCCTAACAGTTCTGCCTAAGCATAGCAGAAGCGTGGGGCCTGTCCTACCAACTGTTGATGTTCAGGAACAAAAATCCTGTTTATATCTGATTGACCTTCGTACATGTATGGATGGGAGAGCTGGATGCCAAAACAAGCAGACAAGAAAAAGATTCACAATTTTGAACTCTGGTATTGGCGAAAACTCTTATGAATACAATGGACTGAAAAAGTCAAGAACAAGGCTGTTTTAGAGCATGTCAAGCCACATGTCACTGGTTGGTGAGATTGTGCAGCTCAGACTAGCGTACTCTGGCCCTGTTATATAATCAGGTTCCTTAGAAAAGCAACCATTCTTGGAATGATCAGTGGAGTAAGAAGACCTCACCGCCCAAGGACACATTGGATAGACACCATCCACCCCCTGGGATAACTAAAGGAGACAGTGTGGAACAAAACAACTTAGAGAGCTGTGATTCATAGAACTGGCAAAGGTTGGATACGACTGAAAGGATTACACCACCAGCTGAAACATAATATATCAATGAGTGCTGATGCCTGCCGTTCTGATCAAGCTAGGAAGCAGAAACAAGCTCTTCAGTGGCTGAGAACAAATGGATGTAGAATAATTGGGATTGATGAGGAGAGAGCTATTCTATTTGAAAATGGCAGTGTATGAAGATGAAGTTCTCCATTTACATCAGCTTCAGTTCTCTCGATGATGGCAGAATACCATAGTCCATTT
Source organism: Anabrus simplex (assembly GCF_040414725.1). Taxonomy (NCBI): domain Eukaryota; kingdom Metazoa; phylum Arthropoda; class Insecta; order Orthoptera; family Tettigoniidae; genus Anabrus; species Anabrus simplex. The sequence continues at coordinate 1,490,133,803 of NC_090265.1, forward strand.
ACAAGAGAACCAAACAATTTTGTTTCACATCACACCAACACACATAGGTCTTATGTCGACGATGGGATACGAAAGGGTTAGGAGCACAAAGTACCTGGCCGTAGCCTTAATTAAGGTACAGTCCTAGCATTTGCTCTGTGTGAAAATGGCAAACCATGGTAGACCATCTTCAGGGCTGCTGACAGTAGGATTTGAACCCACTATGTCCGAAATGCAAGCTTGCAGATGTGCGACCCTAACCACACAGCCAACTCGCTCGTTCATGTTAAGTCTCTTCATGCGATAACCTTCAACTGTCAGATGTGGGGCTGCCATGTTAGTCGCTTATCAAAATGGAGACCTAGGAACCTGCAGATGTCTGACACTGTTTCACAAAGGGAGCTCTGGTTTAGGAAACACAAGCCACTATTGACAGAAGTGTGGAACTGCGATTTTCACCACTAAAAATCAGAAACCATGTTATAGGACCCATTTCTAGACTCAGCTAATAAATTGCTGTGGCTGTCTCTCAGCAACCACCGTCCTTCTGGAGCTGAAATGTAGAGCTAAATCATCAACACTCAGTGGTAATTATGCCCTTGATGGTGATTGTAAATAGTGGGATATTTTCAGTACAGATCCCTGTGACACACGATTTTCTTGGAAGTAATACTGAGAAAATGCTTTTCTCACTCGGACTCAAAAGAGCCAGAGGGACATAAATTTCTTAATAAATATCAGTATATTTTCCCGAAATCTCCACTGATGTAAAGTGGAGATAATCCCATAATGCCAGGTAGTGTCAAAAGCCATTTCCAGATTTGAAAAACACAGCCACTACAGTAGGTGCTCCTTCTGAAGGAAGACCTCATTAATGGTGCTCTCCAGTCAACCCAGGTAATCCCTGACAGACTGATGAAAACTAAAACCAAAGCCAAGATAGCAGAGGCGCTTCTTCACTGAAGAGTTTGGAACGGACTAAGTACAAACAACCCCGGTTCAATCAATCAATGATCTGCATTTAGGGCCGTCACCCAGATGGCAGATTCCCTATCAATTGTTTACCTAGCTTTTTCTTGAACATTTTCGAAGCACCTGGAAATTTATCGAACATTTCCCTCGATAATTTATTCCAATCACTTCCTCCTCATCTTATAAATGCATATTTGCCACAATTCGTCCTCTTGAACTCCGTTTTATCTTCATATTATGATCTTTCCTACTTTTGAAAGCTCCATTATGTCATTCCACACCAACTCTTCACTGATAGCTCGAAACATGTACTTTGACATACCACAGATGAGCATCTCGTTATCTCATCTCCTTACTCCCAAGTCTTCCCAGCCCAAACTTTGCAACATTTTCATAACACTACTCCTTTGTCGGAAATCACCCAGAACAAATCAAGCTCCTTTCCTTGGAATTTTCTCCAATTCTCGTATCAAGTAGTCCTGATGAGGGTGCCATACTGGAACCATACTCTAACTGCGGTTTTACCAGAGATTTATACGACCTGTCCTACACATCCTCACTACAACCCCTAAATATTCTCACAACTATGTGAAGAGATCTGTAACCTTTCTTAACAACCTCGTAAATATGATTACCCCAATGAAGATCACTCTTTATATTAACACCTAGGTATTTACAGTGTTCCCCATGTGGTACTATCACCCCATCAACACAATAATTAAAATTGACAGGACATTTCTTCTTGGTGAAACTTACAACTTCACTTACATTCATAACATTGTCTGCTGTCTATCTTACAACACTGTTTATATCCCCTTGCAGTCGCTCACAATCCTGCAACTCATTTACTACTCTATAAAGTATAACATCACCTGCAAATAGTCTTACCTGTGATTTTCAATTCTTAACTAATATAATTCATACATATAAGAAAACAAAGGTCCAATAATACTGCCCTGTGGGACCGCCCTCTTCTAATCATTACACGATCAGATAACACTTCACTATTTTCTAGAAAGGTATACACCCATTCAACCACTCTTTTGTCTAGTCCAACAGCCCTGAATGTTGTCAGTAATCTTCCATGATCCACCTTATAAAAAGCCTTGGATAAGTCAATAGTGAAACTGTCCCTTTGACCTCCTGAATCTAAAATATCTCCTAAATCTTGCTAGAATCCTACAACTTGAACTTCACCGGAATAACTTTTCCTAAACCCGAACTGTCTTCTATCAAACCGTCAGTAATTTTGCAAATGTGTCTACTGTCCCCGTTTTACCATCAAGGTAATTTGCCCCAGACTAGTCAGCCGATCCCAGGCGTGCTCAGTCCGAAATATAAAAATAATGCCCTAAAAATACATACACCCTGGATCTTGATGGGGAACATATAACTAAATACGGACACGGTGAGGTCAATCAAAACTACAAATAAAGCAAGGCGAAGCATGACGTCAGTTTTGAAGGAAAATCTGTTTATTAAAAATAAACAAGATAAATATTTTTTCCAGCTGGGTAAAGTCCATCTTGAGAATCAGAATATATTACAAATTTACAGTGTATGCCGACACACATACTTAACATATCAAATCAAATTTTAAAATTTTTTTCATTAATTTTAACACACGGGCTTGCGTGCACGCACCACGCTCCTGGCTTTACTTTTTTTTTTTGTTAACACTTTTAATTGTAGATGAGTACGTTCCCCATTTCTGCACACTTGACATTGCAGTGGGGTCCCTAACCTAAAGAAAGACGTGATCTAATACACAAAAGGGGGGGGGGGGGGGGGGACAACAAAACTAACCTAACTGTACAATAACTATATAACACGCTGAGTGGTAAAACATCCTATGCACAAAATATATACATCTCGAGTCATGAGCAAACTCATGAGCACAGCAAACAATGTGGATAGGAGCCACACAAACAAAACATGTAAACGGCAATATATACATTCAAAGAAACAAAACATGATGTCATATTTTCCAGGGCTCACTAAGAAAGCATGCGGCGTTCACGCAACTCGCATCCACTCAAAGCTTCAACGAAAATAAAATGAAACACGTTAAGCAACACTTCCTATACAACACAGATTCCTGAAAAAAAAATTACCTGACACAAAATCAATTTTTAAAAAAGACAGAGTAGGCTTTACCTTTCAACACCTATTTCAACGTTGTAACCAGGAAGAGATGACATGACACAGAATAGTCCTCAGCGCGGTTATATCATAAAAGAAAATCCAAAACAAAAGTCGCGATATAAAACTCTCGTCAACTACAACAACCGTAGAGACATGGACAGAAACAATAAAATCACGAAGTATAGGCCGCTCAAATAAAACTCTCCTCGGTAGACAAATGTATCACCCTTGCCAACACACGGCGGAGTGACTCAAAGTGGAGATCGACGTCTCCCAAAATAAAGCAGCAATACCAAAACCACAGGGTCCAACCCTTTACACACGCTGCCCAACAGTCTACCCGAGGCAAGTCACACAATCAAGAAAATGGAGGCCTTTCAGATGAGGAACGCGTCCTCTTACTCAAAATCACACAAATAATATCTCATGTCCTAAAGTTGTGTAAAACCTAAGAAATATGAAGGACGTCGTCTAACATACGCTCGCATGAAAGAAACACGACCACGCTGGTCACAAATCAAAGCACTCACGCACAAAGTAAACATGAATAACAAAGTGACCAACTCTGTAATAAATATGATAAACTGAAACTAAGAAATTGCCACATTGACAATCGATCATGTCTGAACATCGGAAAATTACTGAAATATCTCAATCCAACATCGCAAGAAACTCATATGGATAATAATAATAATAATAATAATAATAATAATAATAATGTTATATTTATTCTGGCAAAGTTAGGGAGTAATAACCAATGATGATCACAATATGATAATGTTAACAATAGACTCTGTAATAGTATTAATAAAAGTAACCACAGTTTTAAAATATCATATCATCTATATAATACCATCGTACGTAGAGTACATTAAAAATATATGAATAATGAGTACCACTACTTAAGAGGAAGTTTAGAAAATGTATACATTTCTTACACCGAAATATCGTCTTCAATTGAGAGGTGACGAGAAGGATTAGTAAGAAGAAGAAGAAGAAGAATATCTGTGAAAGGAAGAGGGAAATAATGAAGAAGAGGCGGTAGGAGGAGGTGTTTTTCAGGTCATAATTTGATGATTCAAGCAAGTTTACCGAGTATTTTGACACAGGCATGTTTAAAAGCTGAGCTGCTGGACATGCTTCTGACGTCCACTGGTAAGAGATTCCATTGTCGGGCTGCGGTAACGGTGAATGATTTCGTGTAGATTGCTGTTCTGTGTACAGGAAGGGATAAACACATGGTGCTGCAGGATCGGGTATTTTTGTTATGGTCTGTGGAGAGAAGCTTGATGCGATCCCGGAGATAGGCTGGTTGAGAAGTTTTAAGAATATTATGCAAAAAGCAAAGAGTATGAAGTGTGCATCGTTCTTGCAGGTGAAGCCACCTGAGCCGTGTGTAAGACGGTGTGACATGGTCAGCATAACAAAGTCCACAGATAAATCTTATACAAGCATTCTGAGCACACTGGAATTTCCTTCCCCAGTCTACTCCTAGGTTGTTGTTAACTATATCGCATTAATCAAAATGAGGTAATGGGAGTGATTCCACAAGAATTTTCTTTAGTTTAAAAGGGATAGTGAATTTGAATTTACTGAGACAGTGTAGCGTTCCGTGTATTTTTCTACACACAGATATAGTTTGGGCAGACCAAGACAGATGTTCGTCAAATATTATACCAAGATTTCTTACATTTCGGCTATATTGTATGGGAGTACCACTTATGAACAACTGTGGTAACGCTGTTTGAGTTTGCAAAGTAATTTAGGGTAACCAATAATTATTGCTTGGGATTTTGACGGGTTTAATTTTAATCCGTGATTTTTGGCCCATGTATCTATGGTCATCAAGTCTTCATTCAGGTGAAGTGTTTCTGAGTGTAGGTTTTCGGGTTTGCTGTGTGTATATACCTGTAAGTCATCTGCGTGTAATTGGTATTTACAGTGTTTTAATCCAGAAGCTATGCCATTTATGTACAAAGAGAAAAATAGGGGGCCCAGTACAGATCCTTGTTGTATTCCTACGTTAAACGTATGCCAATTTGAATATTCATTGTGGTTATTAAGTACACACTGCCAGCGGCCGGTGAGATAGGAACCGATCCACTGGAGTGCACTCGCGGAGAAATTTAAACTATTTAATTTGAATATAAGTATGTCTCTGTCAACAGTGTCGAAAGTTTTACTAAAGTCCAATAACGCTAGAACTGTTAGTTGTTTGTTGTCCATAGCTTACCTTATGTCATCCGTAACATGTGTTAATGCACTGCAAGTGCTGTGTCTCGGTCTAAAGCCGGACTGGTGGATGTCAAGGAGATTGTGTCGAGTAAGATAGTTAGTAATCTGCTTGTGAACTATGAATTCTAAAGCTTTTGACAAAATGCATAAGATGCTAATCGGCCGATAGTCACCGACGTCCTTTGCCCGTCATATTTTCGGAAGCAGGCGACTTATGGCCATTTTCCACCAAGATATTCACCAATGGATAAATGATGTGGTGGAGAATTTTCGTGAGCATTTCGTGGCCTATATTATCTACGTCCCTAGCCTTGGTCTTGATGCATTTTATTGCGTTTTACTGCCTACACTTCCTTAAAAAACCAACTGAACAAGTTCTTGGTGTCTTAAGATATGTCCTATCATTCTATATCTTCTTCTTGTCAAATTTAGCCAAAACAATCTCCTCTCACAAATTCTATTCAGTATCCCTCTATTCATGATTTGATCTATCCTTCTCACCTTCAGCAGTCTTCTGTAACACCACATTTCAAAAGCTTCTATTCTCTTTCTTTCCAAGCTAGTCATCGTCCATGTTTTACTTCCATACAATGCCACGCTCAAGATGAAAGTCTTCAGAAACATCTAATTCCTATATCAATATTTGAAGTGAGCAATTTCTTTTCTTAAGAAAGCTCTTCCTTGCTTATGCTAGTCTGCATTTTATGTCCTCCTTACTTCTGCCATCATTAGTTATTTTACTACCCAAGTAGAAATATCCATCTAATTCCTTTAAGACTTAATTTCCTAATATATTACCTGCATCACCTGCCTTCGTTCGTCTGCACTCCATTACTTTTGTTTTGGACTTATTTACCTTCACCTTGTACTCCATACCCAAGACTTTGTACATACCAATCAGCAACTTCGAGATCTTCTGTAGTCTCAGATAAAATAACAATATCATCAGCAAATCTCAAGGTTTTGATTTCCTCTCCTTGGATTGACATTCCCTTTCCAATTCCTTTTTGATTTCCTTTACTGCCTGTTCTATGTAAAAACTGCAAAGAAGAGGGGACAAACTGCAGCTCGGCCTCGCTCCTTTCTGAACTGCCACTTCTTTTTTCAAAGCCCTTGATTCTTATCACTGCAGACTGATTTGTATACAGACTGTAGATAATTCTTCATTCTCGGTATCTGATCCCAATCACCTTCAGAATTTTAAATAGCTTGCTCCAATCAACATTATTGAATGCCTTTTCTAGATCCACGAACGCCATGTTATGTGGGCTTGCCCTTCTTAATTCGATCCTACAAGATCAGGCGTAAAGTCAGGATTGCTTCATGTGTTCCTATATTTCTTCTGAAGCAAAATTGATCTTTTCCCAACTCGGCTTCAACTTGTCTTCCATTCTTCTGTTAAAAGTTTGCAGGCATGAGATGCTAAACTAATGGTGCGGTAACTTTCACACTTGCCAGCACCGGCCTTCTTGGAAATAGGTACAACAACATTCTGCCAAGAATCGCAAGGCACTTCTCCTGTCTCATACATCTTACACACTAAATAGAATAACCTTACCTAGCTAGTTTCTCCTAAGGCAGTCAGTAATTCAGAGGGAATGTCATCAATTCCAGGTGCCTTGTTCCTATTTAGGTCTCTCACAGCTCTGTCAAACTCTGACCTCAAAACTGGGTCTCCCATTTCATCAGCATCAACAGCCTCTTCTTGTTCCAGAACCAAGTCATCTACGTTTTTACCTTGATACAACTGTTGGATATGTTCCTACCATCTTTCTGCTTTGTCTTCCTTTGCCTAGAAGTGGCTTTCCATCTGAGCTCTTAATATTCATACCCCTAGATTTCCTTTCTCCAAAGGTTTCCTTGATTTTCTTATATGTAGCATCCACCTTCGATGCTCCATCCATCCGAATGGGGGACTATTTTACTTCCGGAATATTTTACCCAGGAGGAAGCTATCATCAGTTCATCAGAGAGAGCTGCATGTCCTTCGGAAGTTAGTTACGGCTGTAGTTTTCCACTGCTTTCAGTCGTTTAGCAGTATCAACACAGCTAAGCCATGTTGAGAATTATTACAAGGCTATATCAGTCAATAATCTAGGCTGCCGCCCTTGCAACTTCCAAAAGGCTGGAATGCTTTCACAGTTGTGTTATGTCTACGTCCCAAGCAAGATTCCTGTAGATATACTATGGTAACAGTTCAACAATAATAAAGTTGTTTATTATATTATATTATTTATTATAACATATAACATGTAATTATAACATATACTATGGTAGCCGCATTTACAGATATTAACTAATGTAACTCAGCTAGGTGATAAGTATAACTATTGCAGGTCCATTGCAATAGTGCCATCGTGTGGATGAGTAACACAATGAAATTAAGACGATGGCTTTTCCCTCTTTTGTCCAGCTACCTGCCATTTACAGCTGTCAATGTCATTATTACCACCCACGATGATGAATATTTCAATTTCCAATTCACATCAGAAGAGAGAAACACAGCAACTGAGCACTCCGCAACTGAGCCATCTGATCGTGAATGGTGGGGCTTCTTCCTGGAAGAAATAGGTTCCCCAGAAAGGGATCAAGTAAAAAAGCATTAGGGACTCTTGCTCTTGTTCACTGTTTCCCTAATATTTTGAGGAGACCTGGCAAATGATCTGACGGATTTTTTTGGGGATGCTGTGGCTTCCAATCGTGTGGGTTTTTTTGTTTTTTTGCTATAGGCTTTACGTCGCATCAACACAGATGTGTCTTATGGCGACGATGGGACAGGAAAGGGCTAGGACTGGGAAGGAAGCGGCCATGGGCCATGGCCTTAATTAAGGTACAACCCCAGCATTTGCCTGGTGTGAAAATGGGAAACCACAGAAAACCATCTTCAGGGCTGCCGACAGTAGGGTTCGAACCTACTCCCGAATACTGGATACTGACCACACTTAAGCGACTGCAGCTATCGAGCTCGTTTTTTTTTTTTTTTTTTTTTTTTTTTTTCTTCCCTAGAAATAGGTCTAGTTGGGAAAATCTTTCCTTCTACTCAGGCAGGGGAGGAATTCCCACCCAAAAATGGCTGGGAAGGACTCTTCCCAGCATCATCAGCAATACCCTCCTGGGATCTCCAGTTTCTTTAATTGTTTGTTTTTGTTGGTGGCTAGGACATTTCAACGCTTGCTCTGTACTGCTGTTGGGTACGAAAACTCTATAGTGTGCAACTTTTGAAACCTTTTCAACAAAGGAGACTGGAAACTCTGGAGAAGCCATAGATTTAAACTTTCTTCGAGCGTCTGGATAAGAAAGCTTATCCAGCATTTTGAACAACTGAATAGATCATCTTCTCCCTGAATGTGTAACATTCCTTGGAGTTGGAAACATGTACACCTGGGCAGTTGACTCAAACAAGTGGTGGTGTGCACTCAAGACCAGCAACCTCATATTTCCCACACATCTTAAAGGTTGTCGAAACTTGACATCGCAATGAGGTGGGGGCCGCCAGCTGTAACATCTCAATGAAGCTGGTATGTACAGACATACAGTCAGATGGTACATTGCTACTTTTATTCATTCGGACATGGGTTGAGCAATGAAGGATAGGATGAAAGCGCGTGTATAGAGCAATTTAACACAACACGCTCCTTTAACCTCCGCACATCAGTCGCATCCTAACAATCAAGATTCCTGATCACGTCATCAACGGAAGACTTAATAAAATCCCTATGGAACGTAACTACTTTGCAGGAGTTCAGAGATTTGTGCTTCTCAATGTTAGCTTCCACATTCCCGAATGTTAGCCTTAAGTAGCCGTCTAGACTACTCAGCCTCCGATGTCTTAATAGGTACATATACTTCACGAAGCTTTCACATCTCATCGACTTCACCACAAACAATTCCCTCGACTGTATTACTCTTTCCATTGACCCTAGAAGCGGTGTAGGGGTAGCGTGCCTGCCTCTTACGCGGAGGCCCCGGGTTCGATTCCCGGCCAGGTCAGGGATTTTTACCTTGACGTGAAGGCTGGCTCCAGGTCCACTCAGCCTACGTAATTAGAATTGAGGAGCCATCTGACGGTGAGATAGCGGCCCTGGTCTAGAAAGCCAAGAATAACGACCAAGAGGATTCGTCGTGTTGACCACACGACACCTCGTAATCTGCAGGCCTTTGGGCTGAGCAGCGGTCGCTTGGTAGGCCAAGGCCCTTCAAGGGCTGTAATGCCATGGGGTTTGGTTTGGTTTGTTTTGACCCTAGAAGCAACCAGGAATTGAAGAAGACGTTAGTCACTTTCATAATCCACAGGTACTGGAGTATACCACTTTTAGTCTTGGAGGATGCTGTTTTGAGGGTGCCACCCTTTGAGTTAAAAGAAAAAGAAGAGGGTTCAATTTTTGGTTGTACGAATAGTTAGGGAAGTAATTGGACAACATTCGACAGAGCCCCGCATTGCAAGTGATCAGCTTCATTTTCCATATCAAATTCTAATCACAGAGACTTACAATAATTGAAATTCTTCCAATTTCAATTATTGTAAGTCTCTGAGAGCCCCGCATGCCGAGGTAAGGCTGCATTTTCAGGGGTCACTCAGTATCTGTAGGAGGGTCGCTTGAGACTGCTCTCCCAGTAGCCACGCATCACCTTGCCACAACCCGAAACATGTAATTGGGGAAGGGTGAAACCACACACACACGCCCAGAAAACAAACATCATACCTGAGGCAGAGAGGCTGGCTAGACTGTCAGAGAAATTAAAATTAAAGAGGTTAGTATAGGGAAGGAAGAAATACAAATGAAGAAAAAGAGCACAGAGACCTCTCAGACAACATGGGGGACATCTTGTTAGTCTGGCTTTACACCGAGGCCAATCCAGCATGGGTAGTCCTGAGCTGACACAGCCCTCATGATCAACACGCTCACAAACTCCTACATCGACGTCAAGGTCCTGGTGCCCCTAGAGGGAGATTGCTTGTTGGGACTCTGCATTTTTCCAGGCAGGCTTACTGGACAAAACTAGAGCTTATTGTGTACTACATCGCCTGATTACTTGGACATACCACTGGCATCCTATCGACAGTTGTACTTCACGGACGACGGTGTTCTTGCACATTTCAGTAATTTTGCCTGCAGGCAGCTTAATGCGTATTATTCTGGGCACTAGACAGGTAGAGGTGGAGGAGCCTGGACTTTTACCTTTGGGGACATATAAGGTCTTGTGTATATTCGACTGCTGTTGACCATGAACCAACTAAGAGGTCAGACAACTCTGCAAATACAGATTTCCATGTTGCCATACCTTTTTTCTTCTCTCTATATGATGAATCCATTCCTGATATTTTGCAGATGAGTTTTGATGCATTCTGTATTTACTATAGCATGTACATGCAAGTTGAAACTAACTGCTTATTTAAATATTTTTCAAACAAGACCAGTGAAACCAAGCTAACAATTATAATACAGTAGAACTTCTTAATACAAACCTGAAGGGTAAATTTAAAAAATAGAATTAACCACAAATTTGAATTAAATAGAATCATTGCACAATTTAACTGTTCAAAATCATGTCCTTATCTTTTAGGTAAGTGTATAATGTATTCAGAGGAATGCCAACATCATTCTCCTATTAACTCTTTCCATTTCGTTTATAACTAAGCTAGAGTCAGTCCTTTGAGCTCACCAGGTTTCTATTTTCTGAGCTAAGACATGGCGAAGATACTTTTAAACGTTCCTGAACATTGCACAATACATTTTATCTGTTGACAGCTGTCAGTCAACTCCACACAGTTCTGGGTTTAGGGCTAATGAGCGGATTTTCCCGGTTACCAAAACTCAATGTTCTCTACCTAAAAGACTATTGAAACAAACATACCCTAAGGTGGCCAAACCTTGTCTTAGTTTTGCAACAGTTACAGTTCAGTTTCCAGAACCAGAACTCAACTCTTCTCTTTTCTTTCCTTTCCTTTCCTTTCACTCAGGTAGCATTCCATACTCCTTAAAATCATTTTTGAAAATATTAGAGTGATAACATGATATTTTCACTTTAAATTAAACAATATTCTGATAAAACACAAAATTTTTAACATTGTACAGGACAATCAAGGGACCACAAGTAAACTTTGAGATATTCAGAAATTCAGATTTAAACGTTTGAATTAACCAAGTTCTACTGTAAGTGGTAACAATAAAAACAAAGCTAACAAAATACATTTTTAAAAAAGTACATAACTACATAAGATCAGTAAATAGTAACTCCAATGAATGCTTGTCTATTCTATTCTAGAGAAAAAGGACTCTCCAACTCACCTTATAAACATCCACATAATCAGGGTAAGGATGTGTTGAGAGTTCAAACTGATCAGTTAAACACTTTGCAATCTTCACATTGAATGCCGCTCGGATTCGTCGAACAGCTTCTAAATCATTTGGCCATTTTCCGCTCAGCCCAAGCTGAATGACAGCTAAAGAAATAGTAAACATCAATAATCCACAACTCTAATAAATAAGATGTCACACAGTATTAGTTTATACCCTACCCCACACAAAACAATACTGCAAATACCTACGTTAACTTTAGAAAGAACCATGGCCTGTAAGTACCATTTGACAAAATTGGCTAGTAAACTGAAGACAAGGAGCATCATACATATGGTGTGTAGTATGGTGTGGAAAGCCACTGTAATGACTGTAAGATGCTCTGGTGTTCTCAGATGCTCAATATGTGCACCCGTCTGGTTAAACAGCTCATACATAGGAAAGACTGATGGTCATTTGAACAACTCCATAAGAATTATCTCTACCATCATCACATCCACATCTACACACTGGCTACCTGTTTTCAGTTACACACCATCTCCAAATCTGCACTGCCAGATTATTTTGCTTCAGAAATACCGGGTAACCACAATTCAAGTTATGGTATTCGGCACGGTACAGCACGAGCTGTAATGATCTTAGGAGTCTGAAATTTTGTAGATATGCTAACGAAGCAATGCGCTTACAAATTATACCATAAAATTATTAGTTCAAAGTTTTGGCGCCAGGCAAAAATATGGTGCTGTACGCAATAGCAGGGGTCACAGAAAAAAGTCAGGAAAGATGAATATTCTGATAAAACACAACAGGGTGGTTCTGGGAGGTTAATTAGCATTTATGATTACAATGCACCGCAAAATCTTGTGAACTGTTGACCGGGGTAGCGACAATTTACATGACACAGCTTGAGCACTGGTTACAGAATTAGGAGAATGTGCTGCACAGTCTACTACAACTACTTCATCAACAACATCCATGGGGATGGGTCGCCATCCTCTCCCTGGTGTGACACCTAATTCACCGGTTTCCTCTAATTTCTTAATCATTTTCTTCAGCCCATTACTTGTCATGGGACCTCTTCTCTGCTGTTTCTCTCAGTGATAGTCCTGCAATGCAGCGTTGCTATTGCTGCCATTCTGATAAAACAATTTCGCTAGTATTTTATGGTCTCTCTTCCCAATAGGCATTAAGTTTCATGTGGAAAAGTTCAACTTTCTTATGTTACAACAAAGATTCACTTCACAAGAGGAATCAACATGCATCACCAAGCAAAAATCAAGGAACTTACACAACACAATTCTACCGGTAGAACATTTTGATGTCAGAGTTACAGAAATATTGCATGTTCTGACCGCTTACAGCACCATATTTTCGTCTGGTGGCAAAACTTGGAATTAATTTGCGAGCACACTGCTTAGGTAGCAAATGTCATGGGAGGTAGTGTGATGGTAGGGGAGGTGGGGTAGAGTTTGACGCACAGTAATAAGTCTTGGATAGAATCTACATAAAATAATAAAAGTCAATTAACACGTTGGCAACTATGAGACCCGCCGGCGGGTCTCACCATCCAGAAGTAAAGAGTTGGCGTGACCCGCCGGCGGTCTCATGACACAATATATTTACTGGAGCAGTATCGCGCACCGTTCACAGATTATGCTTTCGTCCTTTCTGGTTCGACTCTACATAAGGCAAACTAACTTCATATACAGTGGGACATGCAGGGAGTACTTAGGAGCTACGATAATTAAGAAATTATTCAACATGCTTGTTCAATTAAATCATATTCTGTGAAGAAAATATCTACAAATATAAGAATAGAGACATTCAGGTTAACACTGTTCAGTAAATCATAACTATCGGTTGTATTGGAGTTGAATATTTAACAACATCGTTATTATTAATAATAATATAAAGAAAATTATATCGTACACATGGATTATTAAAACAGTTAATATTTTGTTAAACTAATACACTGATGGTAAAAAAAAAAAAAAGGGAATGAATGTAACAATGTGAGGTACCACTTCAGTGTTGCTTATGGAATCAAAGTAGGCACAACGATGGCTTCTTGGGACAGTCCTCGCAGTATGTGGAGACTTTCTTGCGGTACTTCTGAGCGTAAGTTCTGTCATGGATATTCACTAGTTCTACGTAACAACTGACGCAAGTTTTATGTACTTTTCTATTTCAGCCATCCTTTTCTTCTGTTTTCTTCAAAATATGACGGCGTTTGGGAGAAGTGGAGAGAGTAGGTGCTGTTCTCATACTGTTCCCCAAAATTCCAACGAACAACTCCTCTCTAAATTTTCAAATTTGCAATTTCTTCCCCATTACTTTATTATGTAAAATAAGTGCATTCAAAATAGCCGTTCCAAACAGAAGTTCCAGCGCAACTTTATGATACCACCTAATTGTTCTGCATAAAGACCACCAATTTCAGTGAGGTCGCCGGCGCGTCATAGAGTCCGCGCGAACCCCGTGCGTTACTTGTGGACGATGAGACCCACTGGACGGTCTCAGCACACAGTGGACACAGTGCACCCTAATGCCTATAGGCCGTACTTAAGATATGTAATAGTATGTAATATATCCATTAGAGTTCACGTATCTCTGATTTTTCACTTTGTTCCTAATGAATAAACTCGGAAAACGATACACCGTCGCCAACGTGTTAAGTAGATTTTTAGTGACAGTGCTTCAAAATAATATACCCCAAATTTATAATGTTTATAATTTATAATGCTTAACCATGTCAAGGAGGGTCGATTACAGTATCAGCAGAGTGCAGGTATAGTGCTGGGAACCCAAAGGTCTCCGTGGTAGGTACAGAGTGATGATAAACAATAGGGAACCATAAAAAGAAAAAAAAGAAAGAAAAAGGAACATAGACAAATTTTCAACAAACTATGAACAACATGTATTTAGAATCTGAGAAGTATAACAATTCCTTTTATAACAAGCGCCTTAACAAAAACAAGTGTTCGATAAGATGTGAAATTTGACAACAGAGATCAAATGATCAACAAATTTGGTCACAAAAAATTTTCCTCAAGGGTTAGTTAACAACATATCCATCCAGTGGAAATGCCCAATAAAAGAAAATTTTATCCTAAGTAAACACACGGGGAAGGAAAGGGAGAGGTCGGGAGAGAGAGGTTGAATCCTTCATGAGAACTTTATTACTGTAAAAATGAATAGGAACCACTAGAACAAGGTTCACTTATTTGAGTTAGGTGAATTTAAATAGAACACAAGTCCTTGACCACATCTTTATGCACAATATGTCCGACGAAGATAATTTTTTAATAAACAGATATCAGTTCTTACAATGAAAGAGACGGAGATTGCCTAAAGGGTGAAACGGGAGTCAAACTCCCTGTTTTCGATGCTTAAATAAACATTCGTTTTTTAGCTCACCCAGTCCTTACACAGCGATGAATTTCAGATATAGATGTTGATTCCCATAGGGAACCTACAATCTTTGTCCTGAATGAGTGAATTTATAATATCTATTTTTTTTCCTATTTGCTTTACGTCGCACCAACACAGATAGGTCCTATGACAATGATGGGACAGGAAAAGCCTAGGAATGGGAAGGAAACTGCCGTGGCCTTAATTAAGGTATAGCCCCAGCATTTGCCTGGTGTGAAAATGGGAAATCATGGAAAACCCTCTTCAGGGCTGCCGACAGTAGTATTCAAACCCACTATCTCCCGGATGCGAGCTCACAGCTGCGCGCCCCTAACCGCACGGCCAATTTGCCCGGTGAATTTATAATACCAATATAGTTGGTCCATTATTGGACAATTTTTAAATTGGAAAATTTATAATTTGGAAAATTTATAATGTCCAATAACGGACCAACTATACTGGAATTCCAAATAGACAGGAATTTAAAGAGTACATGTGAAAACACGCACTTCAGCCGAAGCCCCTCCACACCAGAATGCTATCGAAGCTGGACTGATTTCTTGAGTAAACAGCACAAGTATTTAAAGGAGGACAGAAGGAATGTCCTCGAAGGAAAGAAAGCATGGAGGAGCATCAAGAAAGTTCACTGACATCACAAGTCACATGGTCGAAGAGCCGATACACATAGAATATGTTTAGCATAAAGCTGGAAGGCGAAGATGGTGGGTGCACAAGGCTGATGAGCAAGTATAGAACAGTTTCTTCAAAAAAGAAAAAACATTTTATTACAGGGGGCACGTTACACATATCTACGAAATTTCAGACTCCTATGATCATTACAACCTGTGCTGTACCATGCTGAATACCATAATTTTAATTGTGGACACCCGGTATAAGAATATAAACATCAAATTTCCTATAGACAACAACATTACCGTCATAGCAGATATAAGACTCAAAACAGTTAGAAAGAGAAAAGTTTCACTGAACATAAGAAAGAAATTCTTTGGATCTGACTTTCTTCAAAGAACATGGTCATCTGGGAGTTGCGCAAATCTATTGTATAAGTGGGACAAGATGTAATCACCAGAGTGTGACTATGGAGCAGCCTGGCAGGGTATCTGGAGACATAATGCCCTCAGCATTTACCATATTTACTCGTGTATTAGACCCCCCCGTGGCTTTCTGAGACGAAGAAAATGAAAAAATAATCTCGCATACAAGACCCCCCTAACATAATTCATCAGAGAACTACAACGAATCTGCTTTGAAGCGGGTACAAGCATTACTGCAGCTCTGATGACACCGCACAAATTTGTGAATAGTTTTGTTCGTACGACCCACTCAATGAAAACATTCATCTAAGTCATGCGGTACATCTGTGTTTTGTATTCAAGAAATGTCTGCCTCTGTAGCGCAGGCCTACTGCAGCTCTGATGGCATCGCACAAATAGGTGAATAATTTTGCGTCCAACCCGCGCATTGCAAGCACGCATCATTCATATATATATGTCTGCATTGGGTAGTTAAGAATGTTAGGCAGCGTAATGGTTAGCACAATTAGCTGTCATTCTCGGGAGCCTGAGTTTGATTTCCAGTACCGTATTGCCAGAGATTTATGAATGGCAGGAAGATTGATATGCAGTAAAAATGTTACATTCCTTCCACTGGAGGCCTGTCCAAAAAGAGCTGCACCACCTCAGGATGAGAAAAACAAGTTTACTTTAGTTAAGAAATATTCATGGTTGTTGCTATTAATATAGCATGCGAGATATTTAACAAAGTGATTGTTTAATATCTCGGAACTCAGGCCAATATAGGTATTTTTGTTAGAAGTAGGTTTAAAATGTGATAAAAACAAGCCAATCATAACTATTATTTTATTCACCAACATACGCCACAAATAATAATAATAATTATTATTTTATGTCCCAACTTAATGATTTTCGGAGATGCCAAACAAAACATACTATGGTTAATAAAAAATGGAGACAACAATCATGCGAAATTAAACATTATGGTAATAAAACGCATAAAATCAAAATCTCTTTATTTGCAAATGAGGTATCTACCTCGGTGGCAAATGGTACACTAAAATACATTATTGTCAAGCACTAATATTAAATTAACAAGAGAAGAAAATTTTCCTATAATACAATATTATACAATTTACGCTAACAATTTTTTCTATTAAACACACAGCTCATCCTTAATAAATTTATATTGTTTACAAAATTCTACTTAAAATATCTCCTGTACTACTTACAAATATAGTCAACTGATATACAGTATGTGGAATTACTTCAAATGATGCTATACAACTTATTTACTTTTTTTTTTTTTCCCATTCTGGAAACCAAGTAGCATAACGACCTGCTGCATCTTAACCAGAGCCCCTTTTGCCACCACTTTTCAGAGTTCCTGAAGGGCCTTCACAGCTACCGTAGCGGTCCCAGGGCCCTCGAAGTCCCCACTGTACTTCACCCCTACAGGCAGTCCCCTACTTTGGCTGTCCAAACTCCTTACACCAGGGGATGGAATTAATTTATTCACACACGTTTTTATTTACAATAACCTGCACTGATCGAATGCCCTCTAACACTTCATTTATTTTCTCTGTTGCTGTTTATTCTCTTCTTGAATATCTGTACAGATTTTGGAAAAGGATCAAACACTACCCCTGGTAAACTGTTCCACTCCTTCACACCCTTCCCAATAAATGAAAATTTACCCCAATCGCTTCTGCTAAAATTCCTTCTAATTTTATATTTGTGGTCTGTCCTGCCAATACAATTATTTTCCAACTGAAGCCTCTCACGGATATCTTCCCATGCTTCTTCTCTTGTATAGGCTCTATATAATCCTCTAGGTCTAGTTTTCTCCCTTCTCTTACTTAAAGTTCCCCACCCAAGTTCCTTTAACATTTCTGATACACTACTCTCTCTCCTGAAATCCCCTGTTACAAATCTTGCTGCTTTCCTCTGCACACTATCTCCACCACACCTGTAGGTATCCATAAATTAAGTAAACTTTCCTGTTATTTATTTTTAATTTTCCCGTCATGGAACTTCTGGCACTATACGGGCAGTTGATAGCACACTAACCTAAACAATGCGATCTCTCTTATGTTATTTACAGCTGTTTAGGTATATCCTGATGTGATAAATGTGGAAAACTAGCATGAAATACACTTTAAAATGGGTTTGGCTTTTAATAGCCGCAGTTATGCAAAGAATGCTTTCAGTCATTATGTATTACATTTGAAAGTACAACTCGTAACATACGCCAGTTCTCAGCTGGTGGTTTGACAAGCTTTCTGCAGCACATCTTTATTCGGAAGGAGTGGCTTCTGCTACACATGCACAAACTCTCCAGAAACTATTTGGGAATAGATTCTCACTGTTTGGAGTCTATAGTCAGAAACAAAACTCTCCAGAAACCATTTGGGAATAGATTCTCACTGTTTGGACTCTATAGTCAGAAACAAAACTATTTTTAAGAGTTTCAAAAAGACGGGACCTAAATGCTCTTGATGCATGGCGGACGAGATGGCAGTGAAGATGGCGGCACAAGACGATAATCCAAATGAAGGGAGTGATTAGATTTACTCAGGTTTACTGTGTGGTATGCCTACTCCTCAAATGATTGGCCATTACATTTTTTTTTTTTTTAATCAATACTGCATAATATGATAATACAATGCGGTTATCCCTTTCCTCTACAGGATTGAATATGAAGTGAAATTAATTTTCGTAGCGTGGTTTACGATCGTATGCCCTTCCTGACACTAACCTAATCAGAGGAATTAATGAGATGAAACAAATGATGTGATATGAGTAACTAAAACTGACTATATTTTCTTTATATGTAGGCCTAAAAGTCATGTTCACCATTTATTGTCTTTTTACATTTAGAAATATTGCCTTCCAAGTAAAATAGCCAGTATAACCCAAATACATTTATAGGTTTGTTAAAGAATAGTGTAGAATGTTTACATGTATAATTTATAGCTCCTTATAGCCTAGAAGCCATGTGTTCACTGCACAAAATTTGAGGTATTTGCATATTGGACTCCTCCTTACTTTTTTATGGCTGTAAAATTAGAAGAAAAAAGAGGTCTAATACATGAGTAAATATGGTACACAAGGGAGAAGTGGAAGATTTTTTAAGGCAACTCTAGCAGTAGTTCAATGGTTCAGAAACTCCCTTAGTGGATCAGTGGTAGACTGTCCGAATCCTGATTCCAAGTTTATGGGTTTGATCCCAACTGAGGTAGTCAAGTTTAGAATATCTTGGCAGCTTGCTGAAGATCTCTGGTGGCACACTCAGTGTCATGCTACTAAAAATAACTCTGCCAGAGGATTATCCAGTTGAATTCCATTTTCGATGCTAGAGAGCAACACAAATGGATATCAAAATTGGTAAGCTGTTCACCTAGATGGCTCCACTTCAGGAGGTCTGTAACTCAGAGCTGAGGTCATACAATTATTTTCTATAATTGGCTTTATGTTGCACCGACAGAGATAGAAGTTATGGTAAAGTTGGGATGGGAAAGGGCTGGGAGTGGGAAGGAAGAGACCGTGGCCATAATACGTTCAGTAAAATACGCGGCACTGACCAAACAAAAATGGCATGTAAGCACTATGGTTATAAATAGTGACTGAACTAAAAATATATACCTTCTATTGGAGGGATCCATGCTGGAACTCTGTTGTGTTTCAATAGATCTTCAGTTAAGAGAAGAGTATTTCCAACATACTTTTGTACCCTTTTGATGCTGACATCAGCAGCAATAGGAGGGAATACTTCACAGAAACGGAACACAGGTGATATTCCTTGAACTGAACTGACATCTAATGGTATATCCTTCACCTGTCTCAGCTGTTTTGCCAAACCATCAAATGAATGAAGCAGGGCTAATGTTTGTTCTTCTCCTGTTCCATACGAAATAGAAGGTGGCAGAACCTGTACAAAGAGTTGCTTCCTATTAAACTCAAAATAACAAAACAAAAATGCATATATGGAATTCTTGGATTAGAGAGAGAGAGAATCTCAACAGATTCAGACTGGATAAATGCACCAAGCTGGAACTGTTGAACAGTTAGTTACTAGTCTAACACACATTGAGCTCAGTTAATATCATCCCAGATCACAAGAGTAAATCAAACATCTTCTTTCAGACTTAAATAGCAATTCAGAGAAATTCAAACATTTCATCACCAATAATTAGTATTCCATTTAAACAGCTGACTATAATATGACCTGAAAGCTGAGAAGTCCTGACATTGTTTTTGGGCTGGTCGCACAGGTAAATCCAGAACAAAACAAGGTGTTCTAAGGAATGCAACCCAAATTGAATAAATACCTTCAACACCAAATATATAAAGACACTTTAAAAATTTAAAATTCTAATAAGAGCACATTCAAATATGGAAGCAGTTTTTAAAATTAACACTGAAATATAATATCTGCAAATAAAATCCTTGGAAGAGAGAGATTTTTTTTTCGTTTCAGTAATTAAAAATAGTGTGTTTCCAATATGTCACTTTTGTTTTTCTCGCTGTAATATTTTATTTCCAAGAGCACACTGAAAATACAAGTTGACTTTTTTTTTCTTCTTTTCCCATTTCCAGTCTTCTGGGTAGGGTTGTGAATCAAGGACCTCCACAGTTCTTTATTTCTCCCCCACTCCCTTCTTTCCTCCAATATTTCATCTACTTTTAATCCTCTCTTCTCTATACTCTCCTTCACCGTATCTATCCACCTCTTTCTGGGCCTTTCCAGCTTTCTTCCTCCTATTATTTTCTCCATAAATATCGCTTTGGAACTATCTTCTTCCACTCTCATCGTGTCTCCATACCATTTCAGCTTACTGGCATCTATCATGTCTTGCAGTTTACGGAATCCAATTATCTCCCTGATTTCTATATTTCTGATTTTATCCCTTTGTGTTTTCCCAATTATTCCTCTAAGGAATTTCATCTTAGCTACATGAATTCTGCTTTCATCATGTTTTGTTGTTATCCATGTGCCAGCTGTGTATTCCAAAACTGATATGTAATACAATAAGTACAGAATTTTCTTGCATTTCTGTAGGTTGACCCAGTTTCATACTATATCTCTCACACATTGGTAAAACTCACTGGGTTGTTGGATTCTCTTTCCAATTTCTTGAAAATACAAGTATATGGATTGTTTGTTTGTCCAACCCTAGTGCTGTTTCTCTACGGGGTTGGGTATGAGGTGAGATGAGTCTGTCGTGACGGGTATTTATGACCGGATGCCCTTCCTAATGTCAACCTCATCAGAGGAGTTAAGAAAATGCAAATATGTGGATATGAAAGTAAAAATTAAATTTCAATATTTGAAACAACACTTACACAGAGCTGAGGCAGAGTGTGAGGAAGTGGAATAGGGCACATTCAAGAAGGTATCTGTATGCTGCGCAGAGTGTGCTTGTGGCAAAATTGTTGAAAGAGTGACAGAAAGACCCCATGGAGAAATGAGATTGTAGAGAAAGCAGTGAAAACCAAGAAAAAAGCATGGCAAGTATGTAATAGGAATAAAATGAAGAAAGTCGATGAAAGTATCAGGAAATGAAAAGGTGTAAGAAGTAGTAAGTGAAGAAAATCTGGGAAGGATTTACACGAGAATTGGAGGAAGATGTGCACAGCTGTAAAAGGATACTAGTACTAGGTATATAGACTTGTAAGGAAGAAAAGAAAAGAAAGGGAAAGAAAAGAAAAGAAGAGAAAATCTACACAAAACAGGTGAAAGGGGAAAAAGAAAAGAGAGAACACAACCACAGGAGATAAGGAAAAGATGGAAGATTTACTTTGATCAACACTTGAATGTGAGAAGTGGTGTAGTAGATGAGATGATCGAGGTAGAGTGCGAGCAGACAGAACCTGAGAATGCAACACAATGGAAGAGGTTGAAACTACTAGAGAGAGAGAGAGAGTGTAAAATGGCTGTATAAGTTATTTAGATGTATTTGGAAATCTTAGGATATAAACTTCATGGTTTTGATCCGCACTGAATTGTAATCACAATATAATTATTGTGTGGTGGAAGTACTGAGCCTGTGCGGGCATGCTCATAAAAGGATATTGAGTAATTGGAACAGAATAATTGTAAAAGATATTTGATGCAATCAAAGTACCGAGATACCGGGAACTAAGGAAAGCCAGACCATAAGGGGCAACGATAGAAAGGTTGAGGCTTTGTCAGGCATTGCCAATGAGGCTGTAAAAATTTTATGGTCTGGAGAGCGCTTCTTTGGAAAACGCAGAGACAACGGAGACAGCAGAGGATGTGCTCAACCCAAGCAGACAATGTTTTAGAAATCTGGTAGGAAACCTTTGCAGCCGAGAAAAGGGGATGTCTTGAAGGAGTGAAGTGTCATGAAGGGTTTCTTTAAGAAAATTAAGATAGGCTGAAAGAATGGTTGTAAAACTGCACTATGCAAAAATTAAGCCATTTGACACCCACACCGTGACGGAGTGGAGGTGATAAAAATACAACGGGATTGGAGATACATGGTACAGCAGAATGAATATTACGAGTTGAGCTTGAGAAGAATGGGGATACATCGCCAGAATAATCAACCAATGAGATGGGATCAAAGGAATGAGAGTGGATGTGGTTGGAGGACATGTAAGAGCCAGATAGAGGAAAAAAATGCCAAAACAATAGCTAAGAGTTTTTTAAAAGAGAGAATCTTAGCATGAGAGGGGAGAGACAGCGGACAGTGGTGAGTGGACAGTCAAGAGACTTAACAGTCAATGTTCTCAGTCCTAAGTGTATATATTCATTCAACTCTGTTTCAAGTCGTTCTGACTTAGTTACTATGTAGTCGTTCTGACGTAATTACAAACTTCAGTTTGACTCCATTACTCAGATTTTATTCCACGCACAGTAATATAGTTTGGTAATCAGTCTGTACGCAATTATGCGGGCAAAAATAATTAGTATCAGTCATCGTGTGATAGTTGGTGTGAATAGCACCCATTAAACTTTATAAACAGATCGTCATTATTACCGAATTCTTGTGGGAGAGCCGAGTGTATTTCGGAACTGATATTGTAATTTGTAAGATGAAGGGGAAACTGTTATATAATAATGAATAGAGAGAAAACATCAGAAGGGGCCCGGCTCCATGGCTAAATGGTTAGCGTGCTGGCCTTTGGTCACAGGGGTCCCGGGTTCGATTCCCGGCAGGGTCGGGAATTTTAACCTTAATTGGTTAATTTCGCTGGCACTGGGGCTGGGTGTATGTGTCGTCTTCATCATCATTTCATCCTCATCACGACGCGCAGGTCACCTACGGGTGTCAAATCAAAAGACCTGCATCTGGCGAGCCGAACATGTCCTCGGACACTCCTGGCACTAAAAGCCATACGCCATTTCATTTCATTTCATCAGAAGGGGCACAGTATATTCCCGAGGTATCGAAAGCAGTAAGTTGAGAGGATGTGCTGTTTGTTCGATCAACCTGAATAATGCATATTACAGGTGCGCCCGAGTGTCGTATCCGAAATCACGGAAAATGAACAAACGTGCAGTAGTTCAACTGACAGCATCCGCAAACCGGTCCAGTGGGAAAAGACATTAGAAAGACTACAGACAAGTGGCAGTAGGTAAATAAGCCACAAGCATAATGCAACAGCTAGTTCAAAATAATTTTTCAGTCATTAAATTAAGAAATTACAAAGTCGTATTTGTGATAACACAGCCTTTTACACTAGGTACAGGCTACCTGTGCATCCCGTATGAGCTTATTCAGCGAGGGACCACAACAGCAGCAGACTGCAGGGGCCTGAACGAGAAACGTCATGGAGCCACCCATGATCCACGAAGCAGATACTTTGATGAAAACTAGCGCTGTCAAGATGACGGAGTAGAAGCAACAGGGAATGATACCCGGAAGGATGAGTAAAATTATGATTTAATAAGTAAATACTCACACAGATATTTTAGAGGGAAATTTTATATATGGTAGAGTGTAAGTTTATTGTCAGACAGAGTTGAAAAACTATAGTTTCATGGTACTGTAAGTTATAGGGATTCATAATAGACCGGAGTGCATTCATTTCATTTCATTTCATTTCATTATGTAGTGTTATGGGAGGTTCTAGTTAAAAACGCTGGGAACCATTTGAGATAGTGTAAATATAAATGAAAGGGGTTAAATGTCAAATATTTTTGTAAATTGAATGGAATCGGTCAGAGATATGCACGGGGCGAGATATCAAGTCTTAGAAAATGTAAAACGTAATGCATGGAAAAACTTGATACAATGCAGGAACAAAATTGATTAAAGTGTGAAAGTGCCAATTAGTTTGATGATGTGATTATTCTGTTGTTGTTTACAGGAGCAACATTGTGTGAGAAATTATACATCAAAATTACATTATGGAGGAAGCTATTGTGGAATTATTAAAGGCAGTTATTTTAAAGATTTGTAGAGGCAGTTAACATGTAGGAAATCATTGTGACCATTATGAGTTATAAATTTGAATAGAGATAGGACGGTGACAAATGGATTTGAGGTTTCTCCAAAGTAAATAAAGGTCACCTGAAAAAATATAGCAGTGTAGATGAGGGTGCATATTTCAAATTAAAGTGAGTTTATAGGGATTTCCAGTGAGACTAGAAAGGTAAGACGAGGTGTGAGGGTAGACAGGCAGGCATGAGTCCTGTAATATTGAATTCCCGTTCACGTAAAACGGAAGATATTTATGTGGTGTATTTGTCATGGTTCTGCTTATGTGATATGCTAGCGTGATTGTGATTATGTGATGTGTTTGTCATGGGTCCGCTGATGTGATATGCCAGTGCGATTGTGATTATGTGATGTATTTGTGCAAAGCCCAAGGAGTGTCAGTTGAAGTTGCAGAGGCCTAAAACGTAATACTGTTAGCACCGGACCACTCATGATTATAAATATCCAAATTTCGTAAGTGAGAAGTTAGACCAGAATGTAACTGCCTCATCGTGATATTTAATTAGCACCGAGTGTTCCGCTAGCATTGTATAACTATCGCCAATATGAATGAATATTCGTTTGCCATCGAATGAAAGTGTATTTGTCAGTGTGTGTATTTGAAGGGTTGGCATTATATCTTCATGACCTGTGTGTTCTGATTTGTATTTGTGCTTTTATCACGTTAATAATTGGGTGTGGTAGATGAAATCCATGTGAGGGATAATGTTTATGATTGATTTATGTTGCGTGTGAAATATTAGATAGCAAATCACTCAGGATTTAGATTAATTTATGTTAGTAATTAGGCTTTCCCTAGAATATCTGCGTGGGGTGGTTGGGGACTCGATCAGAATGAGAGATTGTCATCCTTCGGCAAAAATGATAAAAAACGGAACTATTTTGCAGTGTTCATGAATTCAGATAGTGCAGATAGTTAAATTTACCAAGTATTAGCCCAGAAACAGCTCATATTAGACAGAAAGCTCAACACACTTAAGACTAATGCGATGAAAAACAGGGGTACAAAAAGGGAAACAGAAAATCATAACCATTTAAACAACTTGATTGAGAAATTTCACCCTCCCATTATAAATTTGTCAAAAACAGTACTAAAAGAGCAAGAAAACGAGATACAGTGCAACCTTGGATTGCGAGCATTATTCGTTCCGGCAACATGCTTGTAATCCAAAGCGCTCGTATATCAAAGCAAGTTCTCCCATAAGAAACAATTGAGACGCGAATGATTTGTTCACAACACAAAAATATTTATTCGCATACCATTTCTTAAACACAATATATAACGTAAAACAAATTAAAGTGCACTTTACCTTACCTTAGAATCATTGTTGGTGTGAGGGAGACGAGAGATGACATGAGAAGAGTTACTGGGTATCACGAATTTCACGAATGGAATCACTGCTATATGTTGGCTCACTGGAACTGTTTTCTTTTCCTGCGACTTTAATGAGGAACCTGTCCAATGACTGTTGCTTTTGTGAGGATTTCACAAAAACGTGA
Source organism: Anabrus simplex (assembly GCF_040414725.1). Classification (NCBI taxonomy): domain Eukaryota; kingdom Metazoa; phylum Arthropoda; class Insecta; order Orthoptera; family Tettigoniidae; genus Anabrus; species Anabrus simplex. Next base: position 1,490,159,849 of record NC_090265.1, read on the forward strand.
CATTGCATTGTCGTTGAACTAATTCATCACTCACACTGCTACAGCCTTATTCGGGTGGCGTTTCTCTAAAAAATTTAGCACCATTTCCCACATTTTGCACTTCTCCTGAATCTCAGTTGAAGTGAGAGATTCCAATGACTTTTCCTCCTCCCCTTCCCCGGACGAGATCTCCATAACTTCCTCCTGTTCTCCGTGACGCATATCCATCAGTTCATTGGTGGTCAGTTACTGGCTATGTTCTTCCACCAGCTCTTGAATGTCCACATCATTCACCTTCAGCCCCATAGTCTTCCCCAAGGACACAATTTCATCAACAATCGGCGGCTCATTGTCACCAACAATCCCCTCAAAGTCACGTCCAAGAATACAGTCAGACCACAGCTTTCCCCAAGCGGAAGTGAGAGTTCTCTTGGTGACTCCATCCCCGGCTGTATTGATGATCTTCAGGCATTTCACGATGGGGAAATTATTTCTCCAAAACTCACGGAGGGTAAGGTTGGAAGAAACTTAACCTTAACGAACTTGAATTCCTCCAGTTAGTCGTCCTCAAGGCCTGGAGGATAAGCAGGGGCATTGTCCATAACCAGCATGACTTTGAGCGGCAGATTATTTTCTGAAAGGTATTCCTTCACAACAGTACCAAAGGCCACATACATCCATTCAACAAAGGCACAGGGGAGGGGAAAATGTAGGCACACGTGACGCTCGTATTTATTTAAAATGTTTGCTCATCTTGCAAAACACTCGTAGACCAAGTTACTCGCATTCCGAGGTTTCACTGTACTAGAAAAAGGTCTGAAACACAATTGGCTGAACACTAATATAATCAATGTCACTATCAAAATGATTATAGAGTCAGAAGTAGCTGTTAATAAAATGCCCCCGGAAATACAAGATGAGGTCAGATTCGATATTAGGAAAAATCCCAAAGCACACAAGTGTGCTACCTACAGCAGTATGGTAGACCGGGCATTCAGTATACCGCTGAATAAGGAAAATTTAAATAAAGAATTGATTTTTTAATTAAAGTCTTTAGATGTGTCGATCTTTCGAAAAGACGGTCAATATTTAGCGCAATGCACAATACCCTATCACGTTCATTACAAACCCCTCCCACATTGTTCACAGGACCTGCCTTAAACCCCTCCTCCCCCTCTCCCCACCACATATAACCTACCTCACTACACTCCACACGTCAGTATTAGTCCGTACCTTCACACAAACTGTAGCTTCTCAACACGCTGTCCAAGGTGAGCCACATATACCGTATATTACACACAATTTAGCTTGTCCAGGCCCATTATATATTAATACTTACAATTCCTTTGCTTTGATTTCGCTTCAGGCTGATTCAAATCATTCCAATTGAACTGGGAAATTTTAGTTCACATGTATTACATCCGAAGAGAAGACAGAAGGACAACCAATTACCATTAACCGTTTCTTAATTTATAATTTTAACGAAGACAACAAGCCTTTTAAGACAACGTGTGTAATGAGATATACTAACGCACATTTCTACAAGTTCTTTACATGAACAAGGTGTTACCAACTAAAATTACGTTTTCATTTTTGACAACGTTTGAATAACAAGTGTCTTAAAGGACGGACAAATTATCGCCAAGTTTCAAATGCAACCGTAAATCTGACATGTGATGATTTGAATATTAGCAACAAAAATAGTGTATCAAGTAATTGTTGTAAGTTTTTTACAATTTTACTCAGCACACAGTGTAAATAAGCGTTTCAAAGGACTTTTATGCTTCGATAACATGTCAAAACGTTTTAATCTTTTATTGTTAAAATACTATGTATGTATTTATGTGTCATAACGTCAATTTTAATGTCCTTCTCAATTGTGTGACTAATGTATTTTATGGCTGATGATGACATTTAAATGTCGAAACTGGTACCATTATTGCATAAATGTTGTAAATAATATCTTATACAAATCATAATTTGTATTGAAAAGGTTGAGCCTTAAAAAACTTTCCGATCCCAGTTCAATACTGAAACAAAAATGAAGTTCATATCTTTTAACATTTACGGTTAGGTTAGGTGACGCTGTTTGAAAAAGAAAACTGGAACGTTTGCCACAGAGGCCTCTGGAGTGATACTATATTTTTTTCAGAATTAGATTTAACCCACACTTTCACATAGTATCGAATTTCGAAAAATAACAAACGAGCAAGCCGTAGTGTGGATATTATCCACCAAAACGCAACTTTTGAACAAACTGATTGCCGTTTCATACCGATTTTAATGTGTATGGGCTTTTCCCCAACTTTTATGAAAAATCTGATATAACGACAATCCGTCATAGCAAGTAAATTTTTCGCCGTTATGTATTCTCGCTATAACGGACTTCTACTGTATCACATGTTAGAAACCTTACTGTTTAGCGTTAAAAAAACATGGTTCTTGCCAGAACAGAAAATCATAACAGTGAATTAAAACCAATTAACACTTTCATCATTCCCATGAGATTTTTTTTTTCCTTTCAGAAATCATGCTTGGTTATTTTTTTATTTTTATTTTTAAGACATGTTGCAATAAACAATGCAAAACTTATATCGAAACATTCATAATCTAATGCAATACAATATCCTTAAAATGAAACTGTCTGGGCATTTGTCTGGAAGTGAAAATAGAAAACCACAGAAAACCATTCTCAGGACAGCTCACGGTGGGTTTCGAACCCACGTGTCTTCCGAATGCAAAAACTTTGCTCCGTAACCATAGTAAGTTAACACGCGTGGCCACTCCGCTCGGTATGATGTGTAACATTACAATGGGATCAAATGCCTTATTGTACATAAGAAGATACCAGATTCAAATTATGACCATGTTTTCCCAGACATAACTAGATCCCAAATTAGGAAGACTGAATAACAGATTGTTGCCCTTGCTCTTCCTATTAAGAAAATTGAATGCCTTCAATGCTGATAAGGTAACAAATCTTGAGGAAATAGTTCCATCAAAAAAAATGAAGTGAAAAGATACCTGGCAAATACAGTGAATTAATACCTGGCACCACAAAAACATCAATCTAGTAAGATACTCACCTGAGACTGATTAAGAAAATATTCCACTTCATTAGCTACATATACATAGCTATTGACCGGAATGCCTAAGTGATGGTTTAAAATGAACTGAACAATCTGACGACACACCACACGTTTCTCTGCTAAGGTATCATTTCCACTCCAAAACACAGCCTCACAAATACTCCCATCTTGAAATCGTCGTAGTTCAGACTTCTTACCCCAAAATTTTCTGAACTTCTCAGCCTAATGAAAGAAAAAAATAATAACCAAAGCTTAAAATAAGCAAATACATTACACACAATATAAAATACATTTGAAAACACAGTCAAAAGGCATAACTTTAAACAATTTGGGGAACTACAAAATTTTATTTTGAAAATCTTGCAGCAGTGCAGAAATTAAAATTTGTTTATGAAATATAATATGCTTTCTTTCCACACTGATAGCAACAATGGGATAGGAAAGGGCTAGGAGTGGGAAGGAAGCGGCTGTAGCCTTAACCCCTAGACGTTGACCTCCATATGTCGTATAGACTTCCTTTTCTTCATATTCTGTCAACCTCCATGCTTGGTATAGACCCCTGTAGGGCTAACTTCACTTTGTTCTAGCTGGTAAAATTTTAAAGTTGCCGAGATGAAAATGGTATGTCTTCGAAGGTGAAGACCTCTATCTTCCTTGTATGTATGAATCAGCCCAAATCACTGTTCCTTTTTTCTTTCTAAAGAGTATGAAATAGTTTGACATCTTTCATCTTGAGAGCACAAAGACTTAAATTTTTGCTGCATCTAGTGGATGTATGTAACACTACATGATGTTTCCTTATGTACAATAGATTGATGGTATAAATCGCCACCTTTTCACTGACATGCATGTTGACATGATCTTGTGAGGATTCCTATAATTCTTTCAACACCTTGAAGCCTCTTACGACTCATAATTTCTTGAATTGATTATTTTCACCATGTTGGTCCGTATTGACTTATATTCAAATTTCTGTAAAAATATTTTCACCGCCTTGTCAATACTTTATGCATTTTATTTTATTTAATTACCATACATGTACATGTTTTGAGAGCCACCGCTCTCTTCTTCAGTGGTGCCAAACATTAATTGATCCTTGGACAATGGTACAATGGTATAATATAACAAGTATATATGAATTTTGAAAATTGTTACAACTATTTCTCTTAGATTCACCTTTCCTATTTACTATGTCATTTGTTGCAGATTTTACTGGAATTTTCCTAAATAATGAAATCTATTAAATTAATCTCTATATGTTAATTTATGTCCTTATTTACATCTGAAAGAATAAATATTTCTTCTTGTCTAAATTTAACATTTACTTGTCATTTAGTGGAAATCCTTAAATAAATCAATTTGTAAATAATAGATAACATCTATAAAATAGTCCTTATCCTAAAATCGTAAAATAATAAATAATAAATATCAATTCGTAAAATAATAAATAACATTTATAAAATTGGTTATCCTTTAAAATGTTTCTGCTCTCTTCTTTCTTCTTAAAGTCCGCTATAATTTTCTAGACCTCTCATAAATCAGAATATCTTCTCTTAATCTTGTCCAATTCTTCATTCCATCTAATTTATCCAAAATTTAAAGCGGTGGCTCTCGAAACATGTACATGTATAGTAATTAAATAAAATAAAATGTATAAAGTATTGACAAGGCGGTGAAAATATTTTTACAGAAAATTCATAATTACTTGACTCGCTACTTTGATATATGATATTGCGTGGCACAGAAGCATGGCACAGTCGAGTTTGAGTGAAAGAGAAGTAATTACCTAAGTTTTAATAAATCACATGATAACAGCACTACACTAGACTGAACTGAGCAAAGAGAGAGTGGACGCATAACATACAGAATGAGAGTGCATGGTGCGCAAGACCAAGTAATGGACGATAAACACACCAAAATACATGCCCTCTTTCTCATGAACTAATCATCCCATTAACCTGAGATTTGTGCTAAATGAATCTTTGAACTATTGCTCCCGGTTCTCCTGCTCCTAGTTCCTGAAGCAACGAATACCCTAGTTTTCTTTGCATTGTGAAACAACCCACGTAAATTCAAGAACGTCACTTTCATTCCGTATAAAATGTGGAAGGTCTCTTCTCCATTGTCTATAAAGTAAATAAATATACAGTCAATGAATGCAAACTACATTCTTTTGAGTCTACTGTAAACAATTGAAAATAAATTGAGCTAAACTGTTGTAAAAGTGAATTTTTAAAGAGACTGCTGCATTATCTTAGTGCTCACACCTGAATCACCTCCATCTGCTGGATAAACCAGCACTCAAATGTTCCCTGCCACTGAGGGGTTAATTAAAGTACAGTCCCAGCATTTGCTTGCTGTGAAAATGAGAAACCGGAAAACTATCTTCAGTGGTAGTGGTGATTATTGTTTTAAGAGGAAGTATAACTAGGCAACCATCATCTACATAATACTAGAGAGAAAGAATTGAAGGGATTCAACACTTTGAAAAATGAAGGTATTGACCCAAGAAAGACAGGTGCCACGATGGGCATGAAAACAAAAGACTTCCTAGGCCTCGAGACCTAATACCGTCGGGGTCGGAAAAGAACAAGAGTTGACCAAGGGAAGTCGCATAGGTTAGATGAAAGTGAGGAGCCTGGAAGAAGTAAGTGGAAGCAATGCCAGGACTCAGCTCAGCACCCTGTGGTTGCTCACCCATGTTCCCAAGTTGAGAGCCTCAGGGTTCCCTTTTAGTTGCCACTTACAACAGGCAGGGGATATCATGGGTGTTATTCTGCCAACAGTAGGATTTGAGCCCGCTATCTCCCGAATACAAGCCGATAACTACATGACCCACATTGCACAGCCACTTGCTCGGTGGTCATGAAATAAGGACAAAGTAGGACATTGAATGTCAACGTGTATGTATGCTTCATCGAATACCGAAAAATATTTTGACTATGTATCTATGCAAAACTTGCTAAGATTTTAAAAACTACTGGTGTTGAGGCTGGTGATCTACATATCATCACTCAGCTCTACTGGAACTAAACGGCAGAGGTCAAAATAGAGAGAGACACAACTGAGGACACAGCTATATGTAGAGGCGTGTGACAGGGACGTGTCCTGTGCCCTCTCCTTTCTAATATGTACTCTGAGGCTGTGTTTAGTAAAGCTGTCAAGGATGTTAACCTAGGGATCAGGAAAAATGGAAATATCATACGCTTTGCTGATGATACAGTTGAATTAGCCAGTAACCTTGCTGATCTTCAAATTATTATTTATAACATTATTAAGGATCACTGCAGTATTAGGTCTGTTTGTGAATACTGATAAGACCAAGCTGATTGTATTTTCAAAAACACCTAAGCAGGCCTCCTGTCCATCAACAACACAATTGTTTAGCAACTGTCATCATTCAAATATCTTGGGACTATAGTGACTGAAAATTGTGACAGCAAGAATGAAATCTTATCCAGGATTGGGAAAGCCAAAAATTTGTTCAACAGTATGAGGGCCCTAATTCACCAGTAAAGGTCTTAACCTTCAGCTCCAAGTTCGGGTGTTGCGATGCTATGTTTTCCTTGCGTCTTCTGTATGGTTTCAAAGGCTGGACGCTCATCCCTTTGCTGGAGAGACAGACTGAAGCTTTCAAAATGTAATTGTATAGAAGATTGCTTCAAATGACCTGTGTAGAAAGGACGACAATAAGGAAGTACTCATTAAATAAAGAGGGCTTCTCTAACAATCATCAAGGAACAAAAGTTCAGGTACAACAGGCACATCATGAGAGGTGAATGATCTGAACTTCTCCCACTCATCAAGGGGAAAATTGATGGAAAACGATCTGTAGTGAGACACAGAAATTCCTGGCTTACAGATAATATTTTTTTAAATACGTTACTGGCTTTACGTCCCAACAAATACTTTTAATGGTTTTCAGAGATGCCAAGGTGCCAGAATTTAGTCCCACAGGAGTTCTTATAAGTGCCAGTAAATATACCAACACAAGGCTGATGTAACTATGTCCCATCAAATAACACTGGTCTGAGCCAGGAAGAACCTGCCAAGTTGGGGTCAGAAGGCTAGCACCTCAACCATCTGAGCCACTCAACCCAGCTGGCTTAAAGACTTGCTCCACGACTATGTACAACTTCCATTGAAATCTTCAGAGCCAGTGTTTCGCGAGTTATCATAATCAATTGGACTGCCAACCTTCATAGAGAGAGAGAGAGAGAGAGAGAGAGTGTGTCCTAAGAAGGAGGAGAACTATTAGGCAATACCATATGGTTGATAAGAGAGGCATGGAGGAGTTTTTTAAAGGTAATTATGATCAGTAGAAAATGGTAAATAAAAATATAAACAGCCTATGAGATAGGATTAAAGCAATTGCTGAGGAGACTAAAAATGTTTATTACCTTTAAAGGTGGTAAGGCATGATAACAGAGAAATAGAGAGATTAAGAAAGATTAAGGTTACACAGTTAGGAATGGTTGTAAAAGCAAGGAGATATTGAAGGAACTTACTACGAAATTTAATTTGACAAAAAAGTTAGCTGAAGATAACATGATGGCAAACCTAACTGGCAGTCGTATGAATTGTAGGAAAAAGTGGAAGGGCATGTATAGGTGCTTTAAGGCAGAAACTGGTTCAAGAATGGGCGTTCCAGGGATTATTAATGAATAAGGGTAGTGTATATGAGAACTTACAGAAAGCAGAAGTATTCACTCTGTATGCAAATAGAACTGGATATAAGGATAACGTCCAGGTAGAGTAAGTGACTAATATGTACTGGTAAAGTGATTGAAATTCATCTACGGTAGTCAAGATATTTCCAAAAAGATACCAAATTCGGAAACCAGAAAAACAGCAGGGGAACTACTAAAGGCAATGTGTTGGAATATAATGCAATATCTGAAATATTTATTTGAATACCATTCCTGGAGTCAACCTCAGCAAAGGAATTATTGAGATGAAATGAATGACATGATATATCATATGATAGCAGGAAGGGAGAGGGTGAAACCCAGTGCCAGCACATAGCCTACCCTTGTCAAATAGCACCAAGGGGTCTGTTCAAGGCTTAACGCCACCATCTGACGGACGAATCACCATCAACAGCGTCATGTGCCCTCACTTCATATGAGCACTGCAGAAAGGTTTGGAATTAATCCAGGCTTTTGACACGCAATCTAGTGATTGGAAATTGTATACCACCACCTCCCCTACCCTACCCTACCTGCCATCATTCTGATGGGGAAACTTTTTTCGACCAATGGGACTCGAATCGGCTAACCATGGTGTCAGATCGTTTAGACTTCAATGTCTTAACGATCATGACCACCAGGAGGGTTACGAACCTATCAGAAAGCCTTAAAGAAATAAAAAAATAAAATTAGGAAATGGTTATAAATTAAAATACAAACCAGTAAATCAGTCTAATATAATGTCAAGAATATTAATGAAAGATACAAGGCAACCACTAAGTAATAAACAAATAGCAACAACAAAAAAATGTCTTGACCTTAGCACCTTAAAAGTAATAATATTGCCTTTCATACTTGTTGAATACTTGAAACTCTAAATCTGTACCTCAATATGCAAGACCTAAGGCCAAATCTCAAATGAACCACACTGTGTTCTCTCTGTTATCTATGAGGATTGAGGCAAAAGGCATTGCAACTATTCTTTTTCTTGCAGATATGTGAGCGGATCTCACAAACTGCTATTTGTCACACGAAAGCTATGTAGGTATAGTATGTATTCACAATTCAAGTTGCCAGGTATCTAAACCAGGCCATCAGGTTTTGAATACCATTGTAACATCTGGTCCATCCTTAACAAAATATGAACAAACTGTGGCAGATGCGCTGACCCTTCATATAAATGGGAATTTACATCCTCCATCATCAGACTGCTCAGTGTATCATCTAGACACACCGAGTCCAAACATTTCCTGACCACATGGAGGAATTTCTGCTTGCAAGAGGTGAATGACTCAAATGTATTTGCAATCTACAAGATTGTGATCTTCCTGAGTAGTGTTATATGGACACAAACTTAATTAGATTAGTTTAATTATAAGTTAAAAGTTTATGATGTGATACAAGCCACATGCTAAATTGAATAGTTACAGAAATGTACCCAAGTGAAAATCATCATCATCATCATCATTTTCCCTTTTCTAGAAGCACCCAGGATGGAGCACATGTGTGGTTCCTTTACACTTTTATCTCGTCACCACTCTTCATTTAAAGATAAAAATTTCATAATGTTCCGTATTGAAATGTATCACAATTAAATTGAAATAATAAATAAGGTAGTTCAACCTATTCAATACAAATAAATACGAAATGTAGAGTTACTTTCCTATTTAATTATAAGCGGTACCGGTTTTGACCATAATCCTAGTTTTATATTTCAATTATATTGAATTGTATTATATATATGTACACTAGCTGATGTACCCGTGCTTCGCAACGGAATTCTCAGAAAGACCAACTTTGTGGTTTTCCTAACTGAAATCAACATAGGTCATTACAAAAATGTAAGTATGAATGTAGCGATTAAAAGCAATGCTATCATATAAAACACTCGATCAAATGGAAAGCCGCACGTTTTATTACTTTTAACGAACAGTGCTGCGGTTAGATTGCGGTGCCAATCTAATAGTCCAAAGTTCCAGAGCTGGGATGACCAGGCCGCAGATTGCCATGAACACTCATCTGTCATTATTCCGCTAAATATGCACACTGTTCATTCCAATCAGTGCCTCAGAGTAGGGATTGAATAGCCCGAATGCTATGATGATCCAGTGTGTTACGTATCAGTAGTATCAGAATATTTATAAACCAGGGGAATGGCATGCTAAAGAAGAAAGTTACCTAACTCCCCAGCTACTTCCCATCAATATTCAGGCAGGCTGTTACACTCTGTACGACTGGGCGAGTTGACCGTGTGGTTAGCGGTGCACAGCTGTGAGCTTGCATCCGAGAGATAGTGGTTTCGAACCCCACTGTCGGCAGCGCTGAAGATGGTATTCCGTGGTTTCCCACTTTCACACCAGTCAAATGCTGGGCCTGTGCCTTAATTAAGGCCTAAGGCACTCCTACCCTTTCCTATCCCATTGTCGCCATAAAACCTATCTATGTTGGTGCGAAGGAAATCAAATAAAAAATACTCTGTACGCAGCAGTAATCCTATCTACCGGAGACGAGGGGCAACAGAAGACACAAAGCACACCACGACAAACAATGGTCAATGTAATGTTATTGTTGATCAATGTTATGAGCTTTCTATATTGTAGGCCTACACAGTTTTCTTTTGACTCTGTGATTTGCAAAATATTTTATACCGTAAACTGTAGTTTCTTATTCTCCGACTGTACATACCAATTTTCATTAAATACTTTTTACCCATTTTCTTGTTACTCGGCGCTGATATGGACTTAGTAACAAAAATCCAAATTCATTAATATCTTTGTGATCATAGCCAGAACGGTAACAATGTATAAGACATGAATAACAGGAAATTTAATACTATATAACCTTAGTTATGTAGCATTCATCGATTACACTTTTTTTTTTTTTTTTTTTGCTAGTGGGCTTTACGTCGCACCGACACAGATAGGTCTTATGGCGACGAAATTACACTTCTAATAAGAAATATTTGAGAATTACATTTTAGGCCTTCCCCTAAACTACCATTTCACTCAGCGTGAATAAAATAATGTACAGCCTAGACTATAGCAACTTATTTCCTGACTTTGCATACCGATTTTCATCAAGATAGGACTGCTAATAATATTTGAGAATTGAATTTTAGGCCTTCCCCTAAACTACCATTTCACTCAGTAAAATGATTTATAGCCTAGATTGTAGAGCCTCATCCCCCGACTTCACATACCGATTTTCATTAAATTCTCTTCAACCGTTTTCTCGTGATGCGTGTACATACATACATACATACATACATACATACATACATACATACATACATACAGAAATTACGGAAAAGTAAAAAGTGCATTTTCTTGTTACTATGGACATGACCGATACAGAAATACCATTATTTTCAAATTCTGAGCAATGTACAGACAAAACTTTTCCATAGTAACAAGAAAATGCACTTTTTACTTTTCCGTAATTTCTGTCTGTCTGTCTGTCTGTCTGTCTGTCTGTCTGTCTGTCTATCTGTCTGTATGCATGTGCGTATGTATGTATGTATGTATGTATGTATGTATGTATGTATGTATGTATGTATGTACACACATCACGAGAAAACGGTTGAAGAGAATTTAATGAAAATCAGTATGTGAAGTCGGGGGATGAGCCTCTACAATCTAGGCTATAAATCATTTTACTCACGCTGAGTGAAATGGTAGTTTAGGGGAAGGCCTAAAATTGAATTCTGAACTATTTATGTTATTGGTGGTCTAATGAAAATCGGTATGTGAAGTCGGGGGATGAGCCTCTACATCTAGGCTATAAATCATTTTACTCATGCTGAGTGAAATGGTAGTTTAGGGGAAGACCTACAATTGAATTCTCAACTATTTACGTTATTAGTGGTCGTATTTTAAAGAAAATGGTATGCAAAGTTGGGGAATAAATTGCTACAATCTAGGCTATCAATAACTGTATTCACGCTGAGAAAAATGGTAGTTTAGCTGAAGGCCTATAATTTAATTCTCAAATATTGTTGTTATTAGTCCTATTTTGATGGAACTCGGTATGCAAAGTCAGGAAATAAGTCGCTATAGTCTAGGCTGTAAATTATTTTATTCACGCTGAGTGAAATGGTAGTTTAGGGGAAGGCTTAAAATGTAATTCTCAAATATTTCTTATTAGAGGTGTATCGATGAATGCTACATAACTAAGGTTATATAGTATTATATTTCCTATTATTCATGTCTTATACATTGTTACCGTACTGGCTATGATCACAAAGATATTCATGAATTTGGATTTTTGTTACTAAGTCCATATCAGCGCCGAGTAACGAGAAAATGGGTAAACAGTATTTAATGAAAATCGGTATGTAAAGTCGGAGAATAAGAAACTACAGTTTACGGTATAAAATATTTAACAAATCACAGAGTCGAAAGAAAACTAAATGTGTAGGCCTACAATATAGAAAGCTCATAACATTGATCAACAATAACATTACATTGACCATTGTTTGTCGTGATGTTCTTTGTGTCTTCTGTTGCCCCTCATCTCCGGTAGATAGGATTACTGCTGCGTACATAGTATTTTTTTATTTGATTTACGTCGCACCAACATAGATAGGTTTTATGGTGACGAGGGGATAGGAAAGGGCTAGGAGTTCCTTAGGCCTTTAATTAAGGTACAGGCCCAGCATTTGACTGGTGTGAAAGTGTGAAAGTGCGAAACCACGGAATACCATCTTCAGCACTGCCGACAATGGGGTTCGAATCCACTATCTCTTGGATGCAAGCTCACAGCTGCGCACCGCTAACCACATGGTCAACTCGCCCAGTCGTACAGAGTGTAACAGCCTGACTGAATATTGATGGGAAGTAGCTGGGGAGTTAGATAACTTTCTTCTTTAGCATGCCATTCCCCTGGTTTATAATTTTTCTGATACTACTGGTACGTAACACACTGGATCATCATAGCATTCAGGCTATTGAATCCCTAATCTGAGGCACTGATTGGACTGAACAGTGTGCATATTTAGCAGAATAATGGCAGATGAGTGTTCATTACAAGATATTAGAATCATTCCGTATTGACGGTTTTCACTTTACAATGGCGAAAAATGAAAGTATCCTCCTATTCAATACATCATATATTCCGTCATTAGACGGAGTAAACAAGTTCAGACATGTTTCGGCTCGTTTGAGCCATCTTCAGTGAAAAAATTAGGGGGGTTGGAAAAATTTACATAATATGAGTTGAAAAAATGCTATAAAACATAATGAAAGCGCAAATGAAAAAACAAACAAAAGAGAGCCTAGACGGAAACAAAATAGTACAAATATACAATATTTACATCAATATGCAGAGCAAAAAACAACTTAATGCGACAAAATTCAGTGACACAGGTGTTAATTTGAAATAATAATTGATACTAAAAACTGCGTTAACCTAAGAAACAAGGGAATGAGAAAACAAATGATGCAGATGGAAATGAATAATAGTAGCACATGGTGAGGTTGTGGACCTCATAGTTTACAAATTATTAGTTTATAAAAACGACAAAACAGTTTGAAATCGCTGTCAAAATCCTAGTGGAAACCCATCACATAAAATTGGTCAGGAGGAGAGCGGGAGCAAACATTTTGAGAGAAACCAAGCCTGAATTAACCTGCAGGCGAAAAGCCTGTGATAAGGAGAAAAAACACCTTAAATTTAAAGCTTCAGAAATAGCAGCGTTCTTAATATCTTCTCAATCTAGCGGTCCCTTTCTTCATTATTGTTTCATAATGTTGGCTGGTGTTTTGCCTTATTATAGAGGGGTCGGAAGGGCCGCATATAAAAATATGAGAAGCTGTGTTAGGTAGAAGACAGATGCATAGTAAATTGTAGTAATCTAGTGGAAACCGTCAATGAAGTTCTAATCTGTAATGGAAAAAATGAGGTTGTATGAGAGACATGGGTTGATAAGTAAAAAGTGTGGAATGGTTGTGAAGAAAGCTTAAACTTACGGTGTGCAGTAGGTGGTTGTCCTCTCTAGTGGCCTGGCTTTCTCAAAGTAACGGTCTCGTTTGCGTGATCGAGTCTATTGTTGGTTCGGCTGTGTCTGCTAGGATTGGAAGGAGCGGAGGGGGAAGGGGAGGTACAGGGCTGGTTTGAGGAACGGAGGGGTGTTGAGTTGGAGAGATGGAGGTGGGTTTGTTTGGCAAATATAAAGAATGAATGTTTCAAGAGGATGTTAGTTTACTCGCTGACTTTTAAAGCTCGAATGGTGTGGCCTTCTTAAAGTGACGGTCTCGGTCGCGTGATCGAGTCTATTGTTGGTTGGCTGTGTTTGTTAGGTTGGAAGGAGCGGAGGGGGAAGGGAGGTGCAGGGCTGGTTTTGAGTTGGAGAGATGGAGGTGGGTTTGTTTGGCAAATATAAGGAATGAATGTTTCAAGAGGATGTTAGTTTACTCGCTGACTTCTAATACTCGAATGGTGTGGCCTTCTTAAAGTGACGGTCTCGGTCGCGTGATCGAGTCTATTGTTGGTTGGCTGTGTTTGCTAGGTTGGAAGGAGCGGAGGGGGAGGGTTGGTGTGAGGAGGGGGGGGGAGGGAGTGGTGGTGAGTCGGGGAGATGGAGGTGGGGTTTGTTTGTGTTATGGAAATTCTGACAAATGTATGGAATGAATGTTTCAAGTAGAATGTTCTTTTTCTCGCTGACTTCATTTAAATTGTGAGTGGGGTTCATAAACTGATCTAAATCGATGTGGATGCTCTCGAGAATGTTGAGCAAGGTGCCTTTTTGCTCATAATGCAAGATCTTCAGGTCTTTGTCTATTGAAGTGTATTCGTGGCTGGATGTTTTTTGGTGTTCGCTCATAGCTGAAAAACGATTATATTTGAGAGCGTTGCGATGTTCGGCGTATCTTATGACAAAATTGCGGCTTGTTTGACCTATGTAGCTGGAATTACAGGATTGGCACTTTAATTTGTAAACTCCGGAGTTCAAATATTTGTTGTTGATGTTGCTATTGTTATTGTTGACAGTGTGTGGATTGAAAATGAGTTTGGAGTTGGTGTGGGAGGTTCTGTAAGCTATTTTGATGCTGTGTTTCTTGAAAATATTAGAAATTTGGTAAATGCTACTATTATTGAAAGTGAATGTGGAAAATTTTTCTTTTGGAGCAGAATCTTTTACTAGGGTAGTCTTGGGTCTGCTTTTGTATCTATTGATGATTCTGCTGATGAAGGTTCTATTGTAACCATTGTGTTCTGCAATGTTGTAGATGGTATTAATTTCTTTTTTGAAATTCTTGCGAGATAAAGGGATAGTTAATGCTCTGAGGACCATGCTATTGTAAGCTGCTTTTTTATGTATGTCTGGGTGCACAGAGGTCTGATGGATGGTATTGATGGTGTGGGTGGGTTTCCTGTATATATTGAAGGATAAAGTGTTGTTGCTGTTGCGCATAATGGTTAAGTCCAGGTAATTAAGGGCTTTATTGTTTTCTGACTCTATGGTGAATTTTATATGTGGGTCAATAGAGTTGAGAAATCCAAGTACTGTGTTGCTGTTGGTAACGTGGGAGTCTAAAATAACAAAGGTGTCATCTACAAAGCGTGTCCAGTGTTGAATGCCATTGATCTTGCCAATGATGTGAGAATGTTCTAAATGATCAATGTAGATGTCTGCAAGGATTCCTGAAGCTGGTGACCCCATGGGAAGACCTATCTGTTGGTAAATGACATTATTGAAAGTGAAGAAATTGTTGTTCAAAGTAAATTCCAGAATTCGAATAAATTCATCTATTTCGCCTATACTTAAATTGCTGAATTTGGAGAGATTGTTTTTGATCAATTGTACGGTGCTGTTAACGGGAACATTAGCGTACATGTTAGTAATATCAAAAGAATGAAGAGTGTGGTGTTTGGATAAATTAAAGTGTTTGATCTTATTGCAGAATTCTAAGGAGTTCTTTACTGATGTGTTGGCTTGAAAACGATAGTGTGACTTGAGGAATTTGTGAATGAAACGAGATACTTCATAGGTCGGACTATTTCTGAAATTGATAATGGGCCTTATGGGGATGTCTGTTTTATGGATCTTGGGTAGCGCTTTGGCTGTGGGAAGTTTCGGATTCATGATAATCATTTTGGATTTTTCAAGGTCATTAAACAGAAATGAAATGTTCTTGATGATGGTTTTTAGGTCTCTTTGTATTTTATTAGTTGGATCTTTTTTAGAGGTTATGAAGTTGTTGTCTGCAAAAAACGTGTGTGCTTTATTAACATAGTCACTTTTGTCCATGATTACGGTAGCATTTCCTTTGTCGGCTTTTGTTATAATTAAGTCGTTTTGTTTCACTTTTTTCTTAAGTTTGTTTACTTTAGCTACGTGCACTGTGTTGGGTTTAATGGTTTGTTGTTGGTTGAGGATGGAAGATAGCTTGTGTTTGACTTCATATCGGACCTCTTCTTGTATATTAATTGGTAATTTATTAATGGCCAATTCAGATTCAGCTATAGTGGAAATTAAATTATCACGGTTAGAAGGATTACCCCAATTATGTTTAGGTCCCTTGCTCAGCACATCAAGATCATCGGCATCAAGAATGATTTTACTTAAGTTTACTACAGGTTGGTGAAAATCATTAGACCTTGTGTTATTTGAGTTGTTATGTTTGTTAAGTATTGTTTTTGTTTTTGAAAGAGCATTCCATTTCTTGTCAAGTGTGTTTTGTTTCTTTAACAAAGTGAGGTTAAGTTTGTTGGAGACGTGGAATTGAAAGGACGTCCATTCGAGGGGGCAAAGGAGAGTGGAAACTTCTAAATGAGTTTCATATAGTATGTGGTTCAGGAGAGATTTCTTTTTATGGAGAAATTTGATTTCCTCTTTAATCCAGATTTTATCGGTTTTAAGTTGAGTCGCGCGAGTTTTTGCTGTATTTCTGTGAGTTTTCTTGGTAAACTTTAGAAAATTGGGGGTTATGTCATTAATCAAGCATTTTTTCAAAAAACGTAAGTCTTGCCCTAATTTGGCGACCTTTATTTTGAGATTGCAATAAAGGTTGGCTTTCTTCTTTGCCTGGATGGCATTTCCATTACAAGATATTAGAATCATTCCGTATTGACGGTTTTCACTTTACAATGGCGAAAAATGAAAGTATCCTCCTATTCAATACATCATATATTCCGTCATTAGACGGAGTAAACAAGTTCAGACATGTTTCGGCTCGTTTGAGCCATCTTCAGTGAAAAAATTAGGGGGGTTGGAAAAATTTACATAATATGAGTTGAAAAAATGCTATAAAACATAATGAAAGCGCAAATGAAAAAACAAACAAAAGAGAGCCTAGACGGAAACAAAATAGTACAAATATACAATATTTACATCAATATGCAGAGCAAAAAACAACTTAATGCGACAAAATTCAGTGACACAGGTGTTAATTTGAAATAATAATTGATACTAAAAACTGCGTTAACCTAAGAAACAAGGGAATGAGAAAACAAATGATGCAGATGGAAATGAATAATAGTAGCACATGGTGAGGTTGTGGACCTCATAGTTTACAAATTATTAGTTTATAAAAACGACAAAACAGTTTGAAATCGCTGTCAAAATCCTAGTGGAAACCCATCACATAAAATTGGTCAGGTGTTTTTTCTCCTTATCACAGGCTTTTCGCCTGCAGGTTAATTCAGGCTTGGTTTCTCTCAAAATGTTTGCTCCCGCTCTCCTCCTGACCAATTTTATGTGATGGGTTTCCACTAGGATTTTGACAGCGATTTCAAACTGTTTTGTCGTTTTTATAAACTAATAATTTGTAAACTATGAGGTCCACAACCTCACCATGTGCTACTATTATTCATTTCCATCTGCATCATTTGTTTTCTCATTCCCTTGTTTCTTAGGTTAACGCAGTTTTTAGTATCAATTATTATTTCAAATTAACACCTGTGTCACTGAATTTTGTCGCATTAAGTTGTTTTTTGCTCTGCATATTGATGTAAATATTGTATATTTGTACTATTTTGTTTCCGTCTAGGCTCTCTTTTGTTTGTTTTTTCATTTGCGCTTTCATTATGTTTTATAGCATTTTTTCAACTCATATTATGTAAATTTTTCCAACCCCCCTAATTTTTTCACTGAAGATGGCTCAAACGAGCCGAAACATGTCTGAACTTGTTTACTCCGTCTAATGACGGAATATATGATGTATTGAATAGGAGGATACTTTCATTTTTCGCCATTGTAAAGTGAGTGTTCATGGCAATCTGCGGCCTGGTCATCCCAGCTCTGGAACTTTGAACTATTAGATTGGCACCGCAATCTAACCGCAGCACTGTTCATTAAATGTGATAAAACGTGCGGCTTTCCATTTGATCGAGTATTTTAAATGATAGCATTGCTTTTACTCGCTACATTCATACTTACGTTTTTGTAACGACCTATGTTTATTTCAGTTAGGAAAACCACAAAGTTGGTCTTTCTGAGAATCCCGTAGCGAAGAACGGGTACATCAGCTAGTTTTATATATATAGATTTTTGCGACTGAAGCAAATACTGGATCATTAAACTAATCAAGTTCTGTCAGCGTTTGAAAGCACAGTGCCTGACGTTGAATATGTCGCGCTGATCTTCGGGAGCTGGCAATTTACTTCAATTGAGCTACTCGTCTTCGGCTTCTGCACGATTTTGGATCTTCGTATTTGTTGGATTGTGTTGTGACTTCACGCCTGATAGTGTATGCAAGCTGGCTCATTTAACTCTTCTCCGCTTCTCGTAAACATTATGAGACAATGCGGAACTTTGCGTGTGCTATGCTGTTGTTCAGAACATTGCGCCTTGCTTCTTTTAAGTGACTTACCTTCTACTTCTTCTCAATTTTACAGTGCCTATTCCCGTTATTTTATATTGCCTATTCAACTGTTTTTATGTGGACTTGATCTTTAATTTCTTTCTTACCTATGCATTGTTTTTTGCGTTTTATTCAGCTGATGATGACCCGGATTGGGGACGAAACCGGTACCGCTTCTGCTTATAATTAAATAGGAATGTAACTCTACATTTTGTATTTATTTGTATTGAATAGGTTGAACTACCTCATTTATTATTTCAATTTAACCACTCTTCATATATCATCATGTTGTAGTCCAAGTCCTGTCACCTTATGGTGATCTAACTCTCTGTTCTTCATCTATTCATCATAATCAGTCTTCCCGTGCCTTCCTTTCTGTTCAATTGAATCCCACTATTTGCTTTGGCATCTCTCTTTCTCAATCTATTTAATACCTCCATATCATCTCAGTATTTTCCTACATTTTATCACACGATTTATCAACTTTTATTTCTTTTGGTATGTTTACACAGTCTTTCTTGGAAACTTCATTTCTGTTTTTTGTATTTGATTTCTGTACCTTGCAGAAACTTTTATCATTCTGTGACAAAGGTGTTACAGAGGGTAGAAAGGGAACATCACAACTTACATCTTCCGTACCTACCAATAATTTCTGTGATAACTACAGTATGCCTAACAGAGCATTACAGAGTTAAAGTGGATCAATTAATCATGTTTGTCACTTCTAACTTATGAATAATATATCCTGAGTCCACCCAGCTTGCACTCCCATACATCAAAGTTGGTCTGAAAACAGACCGACATAAAGATAGTTTCGTCCGGGAGCTGACTTCCTTCTTACAGAATACTGCTGATCGCAACTGTGAGCTAACTGCATTAGCTTTACTGCACCTTGATTCAATTTCACTCACTATAATACTGTCCTGGGCACATCCTAAATACGGTACTTGAAATTATATATCTGTTCAAGCTTTGTATTCCCAACCTGACATTCAATTCTCTTAAATTTCTTTCCTATTTACATGATTTTAGTCTTGGAAAAGCTAATGTTCATATCATACTCATTGCACCTATTTTCAAGTACCAAAATATTATATTGCAGGCTTTCAGCACAACCTGCCATTAACACCAAGTCGTCAGCAAAGGGCAAACTGCTTACTACATTTCTATTTAACTTGAATCCCTCCCTGTCACTTTATACCTTTCAGCAGATAATCCATGTAAACTATGAACAATAAACATGAAAGATTACCGCCTTGTCTACCCCTGTGAGTACCTTGAACCAAGAACTCATTCTATTTTCAATTCTCACCGCAACCCAATTGCCAACATAAATTTATTTTGATTGCTTAAAAAGCAAGACCCACAGAATCAAGACACTCAAAAACAGACACCAAACTACAGACCAAGATCAACAAACCATGCAAAGAGTGATTTCACATGAGGAGAGAAAATCAAGATCTGAGAGAATGAAGAAGTTCTGGGCTGAGAGAAAATTGAAAAATCCATTGTCTAATTGACTAAAGTGGTCCAATGAAGGCCATAAAATGTAAAATAAAATAAATAATATGCCCTTAATCCTATAGTCCCCAAGTATGGAGAACTCCACCATATGCCTTCTCTTTATCTACAAAACATAAATATAACTGTCTATTCCTCTCATAGCACTTTTCAATTACCTGACACATACTGAAAAATCTGATCCTGACAGCCCCTCTGTAATTCAAAACCACACTGGTTTTCATCCCACTTACTCTCAACCACTGATTGCACGTCCTTCCAAAATGCCAGTGAACACCTTGCCTCGTATACTAAATGAAATACCTCGATACTTGTTGCAATTCTTCGTGTTTCCTTGCTTATAGATAGGTGCAATTACCGCTTTCATCCAATCTGAAGGTACCGTATTAACATTCCAGACCTCAAGATGGCGGTGTGCATGCCGGTGGTTACAAGTGTTCTCCGTGCATTAATTATAGTATTGTTGGTAAAATGTGCCGCAACCTACGCGAAAAGTGTAACAGTGCATTCGGATAAGTCTTGTGGTGATTTGAAGAAGATTCATGTACTGGAAAAACGGTTGGTAAGTGAGAAAATAATGTTCTCTTAAGTGTCTCACTTGGTGTGGCAGTGAAAGTCTCGGGCTGCTGGCGGTAGGGTGGTCGCGTCGTGATGGGGAAGGCAGAGTTGTCAGACTTCAGATTGCTGGGCGGCCACTGTGGTGCCTAACTCTCGCATTAATTGGAGACACTGAATTGAACCCCGGACCCCAGCATTGTACAGTATGTGAAAGCAGTGGGCGTTGTAACCAACTATTTGTGAACTGTAACAGTTGTCCATCAAGTAGTCACAGGACATGTGCACAAATTTCTACATCAGAATACAGGAAATTAAAGAAGGGGGGAAAAACGTGGACTTGCTGGCATTGCAAAATGCTGCCACTAACGAACTCTTTCTTTTCCAATACCAGTGACATTACCAGTGACTCTGTAAATAGCTACAACTGTAAATATGTAAATAATAACCTAACTCTCTTTGCGTTTAATGCATGCAGCATTTTACATCCAGGTAGAAAAGAATATATTCTCGCTTCGCTCTCAAGCCTAGATCCCTCTATTCTGTGTATCAGTGAAACATGGCTTTCAGACACAATTAATGACTCAGAAGTGCTACCAGATTCTTTTGTCTTGTTCCGTAAGGACCGGACCCTAACCACAGGAGGCGGAGTACTCATTGCAGCAAAACCAGAGTGTAATTCAACTAGGCGTCCCGAGTTGGAGACGACAGCTGGAGCTGTGTGGGTGGAAATTACGTGCGGTAATAATAAATTCCTCATCGGATCAGTGTATCGTACACCGAAGTCCTCGCAAACGATGAACGATGCATTCCTCTCCTCTCTGGAGCGTGTTCAACAAGTGCAGAATAATTACGACGCAATTTATATTGCCGGTGACTTCAATCTGGAAATTACTTGGTCTAGAAATGCCACTCCAGTACCAAACAATCCTTTTGCTAATAGTTTTCTCTCCACCTTCTACGACATTTTTCTCCATCAGTTAGTGTTCGAAGCGACTCGTATTACTCAAAATTCCCATTCCACACTAGACCTGTTCCTTACTAACTCTCCATCATCAGTCCAGTCCCTAGATGTAATAGGATTTTGTGATCACCAAACTATAATTACAACTTTGACCTACAGAAAACCTCCCCAAAAATCCACTCCAGAACAATATATAATTTTTCCTGCACTAACAGGAATGATCTTTCCTTTCTTCTGTCAAAAAATCTTCCTAGTCCCCTCACGACCTTCACCAGCGATAAAAATATCAACGAGATCTGGGAAAACTGAAAAAAAGTATTTTTGTGCCGAAATAAAGTTTCCACCTCTAATAAGCAAAAATTGCCATGGATCACTAAAGAGATAACATCGGGTATTCGAAAGAGAAATTGTTTATACAGGAAATGGAAGGAAAAGCCAATTGACAGTAGGTGGGAGAAGTACAGACGGGCTAGGAACAAACTGAAATCATTAATCCGTGATGCCTACAGTTTATATATCCACAGCCTTAGTTCCAATAGTAAAGAGCTATGGGCTTTCATCAGAAACAAAAGCGGCTACAGTGCTCCATCCGTTTTCAAGTACAACAGACTATCAGTTTCCTCTCCCCAAGAAATAGCAGACACATTTAACAGTAAATTTAAAAATAACTTCACCACTGCTGACAAGGACGAAGATATGTTCACTACAAGGACAACCCCTCCGTTTCCACCCTTAAATAGCTTGTACTTCACTCTATGAGGAGTATTTACAGGGTGGAGATCCTGAAATAGCAAGTGCTCTATTACAGAGTTTAGATGAATCTCGACAGCAGAAGTGGAACAATACGGTTGAGACTATGGACTTCAAACAGTCCAGCAGAAAAGCCTGGAGTCTTCTCAGGAAACTTACCGGAAGCAGAACCTGCCACAAGAGAAATGGTTGCATCACCCCCAACCTAGTAGCTGAACATATTGTTAAAATGTCACGAGCACCCTCTGATAAGAAACATACCGTCCAAGTAAAGAAGTTGCTCAAACAACAGAAAAGCAACTTGCAGGACAACTCCATATACTCGGAACCATTTTCACATCTGGAAGTAGATACTGCTATTAAAAGCCTCAAACCTGGTAAAGCTGCTGGCTTTGATGGGATATTTCCTGAGTTTCTGATACATAGTGGTCCAAACACAAGGCTCTGGTTGGCTAAATTCTACTCTAATATCTTATCGTCTGGGCATCTGCCAAATGAATTCCGGGTAAGCAAGATCATTGCAATTCTGAAACCCGGTAAACCGGAAGACTAAGTCGATAGCTACCGACCAATAGCATTGCTGAGTGTTTGCTATAAACTCCTTGAGAGACTTGTGTACAACAGAATTAGTTCGGCCATTAATGAAGTGATCCCAGCAGAGCAAGCTGGATTCAGGCAGAACCGAAGCTGTGTTGACCAGGTGCTAGCACTAACAACTCACATTGAAGCTGGTTTTTAAAGGGGCTCTAAAACATCTGCAGTCTTTGTAGATCTAAAGGCTGCATATGATACTGTGTGGAGGCAAGGGTTGATGTTGAAGCTGCAACGAGTTATCCCTTGCAAAACTGTAACCACACTGATCAACAATATGCTAACCGAAAGGCTCTTCCGTGTTATCATGTATGATGACATTAGTCGTCTTAGGAAACTAAAAAATGGCCTTCCCCAGGGATCAGTGTTGGCACCTCTTCTATTCAATCTCTACATATCAGATATTCCTGAGACAAAATCAGTAAAATTCTCTTATGCAGACGACCTAGCCATTGCCATTCAACATCCAGATCTCAGCCATGCCGAGGCCATCCTGACGTCTGACCTGGATACACTTAGCTCTTACTTCCGAAACTGGAGACTACAACCCAGTATGAATAAGACAGAATCTGCCTGCTTCCATCTCCACAACAAGTTGGCTAATACAAAACTCCAAGTACGCTTCAATAGCTCAGTGCTAAAGCACAATCGTAATCCAAAGTACCTCGGGGTAACGCTTGACCGAACCCTATCTTATAGAAAGCATCTTGAAAACCTCGGATCTAAGTTGAGATCACGTAATAATATTCTGTTTAAGTTGTGTGGAACTTCATGGGGCGCTTCAGCGGACACATTACGACGTACTGCGCTTGGCCTCGTGTATTCTGCAGCTGAATACTGCTCTTCAGTATGGCTTAACAGTTGCCACGTGAAGAAAGTCGATGTACAACTTAACACCACCATGCGTATCATCTCTGGTACTCTGAAGCCTACTGCAATGCACTGGCTGCCAGTCCTGTCCCACATTGCTCCACCAAGCCTGCGACGTTCAAGAGCCCTTGTTCAAGAATATAATAAGATCATGTCCAATCCAACTCTACCTATCCATAGAGATGTTGCAGATCTCTGGAGACAAAGGCTGAAATCCCATAAGCCACCGATGAAAACAGCTCAGAATCTAATGGATGCTGGTTTCAATTTAAAAGAGGAATGGAAAGAGCAATGGATTCGTACAGCTCCTGAGTGGCCAAGCCTCTTTAATCCAAACCACGCCCCAGCTGGTTTCAGCTTGCCAAGAAGAACGTGGGCATCACTAAACAGGTTCCGCACAAATTGTGGAAGATCTGCATTCTCCCTTCACCAGTGGGGCTTCAGGGACTCTCCAGCGTGTGATTGTGGTGCTTTAGTCCAGACCATGCATCATATAATGGACGAATGCCCTCTGCGTGCTTATGGTGGAGACCGAAAAGACTTTGCTGATGTCTCAGTATCCCTAGTGCAGTGGATAAACAATTTAGATATTCATGTGTAATTGTTCCCTACTTACCTTGTATTCTTTGCAGGTTTTTCTTTTGTATAATATTGTATATACTTGTCCATTCTGTAAATTCCATACGCTTAATAATAATACTTCACTGCTAACAAGGTCGCAACAAGTCTTCGGAGAA
The DNA here is from genome assembly GCF_040414725.1 of Anabrus simplex. Taxonomy (NCBI): domain Eukaryota; kingdom Metazoa; phylum Arthropoda; class Insecta; order Orthoptera; family Tettigoniidae; genus Anabrus; species Anabrus simplex. The sequence goes on from NC_090265.1 coordinate 1,490,184,395, forward strand.
CTAGACTTCATGCTCCGAACGGCCCAGATAACGTGCCGGCCAGAATTCTCCATCGCTGTGCAGAAGCATTAGCATCTTCTCTTTGTGCAATATTTAACATTTCAATGAACAGTGGGACTGTACCAGAAGAATGGAAGAAACCAAATGTCATTCCAGTATTCAAAGACGGTGACAGGGAAAATGTAGACAACTATCGCCCAGTCTCTATTACATCTAGTTTATGTAAATGCATGGAACGTCTAATTGTTGAACATGTGCTGGATTTTCTGAATGAGAGAAACCCGTTGAATAACAAGCAACATGGATTCCTTCCTGGGAAATCCTGTACTACACTTTTAACAACAGTAATTGATGAGTGGCAACATTCACTGGACCAGTCTAATATATCCCAAGTGGATTGTGTAACTCTCGACTGGAGTAAGGCCTTTGATCAGGTACCTCATCAACGATTGTTGTTAAAACTTAACTAGTATGGCATTCAAGGCAAACTGCTGGCATGGTTTTGATCATTCCTGGTAGGTCGGACGCAGAGCGTTGTGTTCAGTGGGGCCAGGTCAGAACAAACTTTAGTCACCTCGGGTGTGATTCAAGGTAGTGTGATAGGACCGCTTCTGTACACGATATTTACGCTGGATCTGCCAGGTTGTGTATCGTCTTCTATGGCACAGTCTGCTGATGACACCATCATTTACAGAGCCATTCGCAATGAGAACGACGTAAATAAGTTACAGTCAGATCTGGATAATGTGGCTCTGTGGTGCCAAATAAATGGAATGTCTATAAATACTTAACTAGAGCAAGATCACAGTTACAACAACAAATTTCACTATGTGGTAAAAACCTGATGCCCTGCACCTCAATAAAATTCACATTTGCAGCAATTTAAAATGGAACAAGCATGTAAAGGAAATAAGGTGCAAAGCATACAGAGTCCTGGGATTCATCCGCAGATATCTACTGGGAGCCAGGAAGAAAGCAGTTCAGACAGCCTACCTGTCATTAGTACGGCCAATACTGTTGTACGGGCTTCCTTCCTGGCAGCCTACTACAGTGGAGAACATAATGAAACTGGAGGGAGTTCAACGCCGAGCAGAACGACTAATTACTCAACATGGTCATTTAAATACAGCCAGGTCATGGGTTACACGTTGGATAAAAACATTTCTAAATTCAAGGGTTCAGAAAGTCAAAAAAATAAAATGCAAAGTTTAAGCTTTTCACTGCCGAGTTTTGATGACCAGCCAAGCCCTCTGGGCCGGGTTTTTTAAACGAAGAAGCACTTTCATAGATACCGATTTACTGATACTATTAATGGAATGCATATCGTCCCCTCAGCCCCGCAACCCAATACGGGGTCGGGGATAAAATGAGATTATATTTTACACCATATTTTTACGGCCGGATGCCCTTCCTGATGCAAACCTCAGTTGAGAAGATAATGAAAATGAAATGAATTATGGTGATTGAAACTAGGTAAGTGGAAGGAATCGGCTGTGGTTTATGAATAGGAACTGTCCCGCATTTCTTTGGGAGTACAAAAGGGAAAACACAAAAAAAAAAAAAAAAAATCTCAGGACAGCTGACGGTGAGGTTTGAACCCACTCGCCTGCCGAGTGCAGAGCTTGGCTCCATAGACGCAGCATTTTAATACGCGCAGCTACTCCGCTCGGTGATACTATTACTGAAATATAATATAAAATTGTTGATCCAAGAACTCGTATTATCAAAATCATTTACATTTGGGGAAAAAGTCAATTATCTGAGTAAGGGGTGACAATTCCGCATGAGATTCATCATTACTACTTCGTCTCGCACTTTCTTGTACTTCAATGTCGCCACTTAGATATTCTCCATCTTCATTATCAAAATATAGCTCTCCAGAATAACTATTTATGAGGAAACATTCAATTTATTCGTCAACAAGAGATGAATGTAAACTTCAAGACGCCATGATGGCTACACGTTAGCGGGAAAGATGTTCCATTCCAACGAAGCTGAAATAACACCAGATTGCTTTCAAAACACGTGAAATGGAGTGTTATATCTGCCATACAGAACTTCTTTGAGCATTTCCACGGAATCTCAAAGCATGACACTATATTGCATTCATTTGTGAGATCGGTGAAGTACACACTGCACCAAAACGTATATATACGAGTTTGGCAGACGAGGCACGGCGTTCATTAACATATATATACGGGTTTGGCAGTGAATGGGTTAAATAATTCTGTTTGGTTTCTGCTAGTGAAGCATGAAAATCTTTAATGAGCACTGTGCATTGAAATATAGCCAAAAAACACAAATAAGATGCAAATAGATGATGCTGTCAGGTGCAGTTTATGGAGCACTATAACACATAAGGGAGCACTGTACGTTGAGTTTTCAAAGTTAAATAGAAGTCTAAAGTCAAATACTTATTTTTAGTTGTAGTTTATGAGGCACTGTATAATTTTAAGCATCAGTAATGCATGTCTATGAAGAAGTCGTAGATCAAATATGTTATTAATGCATATGTGTGAAGAAGAATCAAATACGCACTTAACCCCTCAGCATCGCAGCCAATTAAATAGCTTCCTACCCCGCGGCCGGATGAGATTTCAAATACGCGTGACTGAAATACATCGATTCACTTAAAGCGTTACTGCAAGTATAAGAGTAGCCCGATTTTCACGAAATTTGGAATTCCTTATGACAGAACTATGTACATGCAGATAATTACATAATTGTTTCACATTTCCTTAGTAATTTAGTTCCGTGTGATAGAATTCGAAGCACTCTTTGAGACAGGGACTCAAGTCACACTCCTGGCAGCAGTACACTGACGTCTCCTTTTCGCCGCGTTTTGAACACAGGATACAGTGTCTCTGAGGTTTGGATTTCCAACTCTTGGGTGCAATTTCCTGATAAAATATCTTTCCAGCAACCTTGGAACTGTATTATCGGATGCGCGCCGGCCTTAAATATTTCGTTCCCCTCCCGAGCGAGCATATTTTGTAAACAAACATTTCACCAGCTGAACCCGATAAGGTAATTGCTCAATATTTGTCTCTGTGACCTGTGTGAGTATATTAGAAAATTTAGCAATCAGAATTCACCATTGAAAACTTCTCTTTGACCTGTATAATTATCTATAGTCTCTTACACGAAATTTCCAAGTACTGTTTCCTCCTCATCGTCACTCTCATCATTTACCACTGCTACATCATCTATTTCATTACCACTGCTGCTTATACTGTCATTACTACTTCCGACTAAACTTTCATCTGAGTTATACAATATTTCAAGCACGTTACTGTCAGTCATACCACAGCTGAGCGCCGTGCGTCACACGGACTGATGAAGCTGCAGCGAGACCGAAAGCAACAGGACGAAACTGAATGAGGGGAATAACATTTATGACGAAACAAACCAACTCGATACATATTTCAGATAAAATGTCGAGACAACGTCTTTCAAACGAGATATATACCATGAACAACTGGTTCTCGTATCGTATGACAGAAAGCAGCACTAACTGATGCCTACACAAAGCGCTCGTGGAGAGTTACGAAAATATTACAAGCTGAGAAATAAATCGCACTCCCAATGTACAAATAGAGCAAAGAACATCACACGAAAAGACAAACTTCTCAGATCATCATTTCTTTATTTTATTCTGTGGGAAAAAATGAAGCAAACAGACTTTTAAAAAAAGCAAGAGAATAGTGCTCAGACTTATTTGACAAATAATTATCCTTGCAAAAACAACTACATTATAACGATTTTTCAATTCTTATTTACAACACTGATAAACCCAAAACTGTCTTCTGGGAAACAAAACAATTTGCATATCAGTAACTCCAAAACTCTTCGTGCTATAGCCGTAAATGTGAAACCATGTATGGGTCTATACCACGTATAGAGGTCGGCGGCTACGGAAGAAAAGAGGGTCTATACCACATATAGAGGTCGGCGCTGAGGGGTTAAATGTAGTACGGAGTAAGAACTTGAAGAGTTCAGTTGCATTTTATGAGGCACTGTATAATTATAGAGATTAGCACTGCGTATCAATAGATCAACTTTTGGAAGCACAGTGCCTATCTACTCTTCAAGAACATGCTCCGTACTTCAAGTACATATTTGAACTGGTAGTCATTGGAAATCATATTACTCTTGCCATATTCTCTAAGTGTTAAATATCAATCCTTAAAGAGACTATAGGACAGAACTCTATAAGAAGATTAAGAAGATGTTTTTTCACAGTGTTAAATTATTTAGGAAGACTAAGAAAAGTTCGTAAATTTTTCAAGTGAAGGAATACTTGTTTGAAACGAAATAAACTTTTTCTGTTTTTACCAAAGGATAATGATTTAAATACTAAAATACTGTACTTGATTATGTAGTAGTATTTCTTCTCTATTTATTCAAACCTGCAATTAGTTTTCCCATATAGATATACTGTATGTAAAAGTAAGATGTTTCTGGAGACTTTTGTGTTGATTGTGGTAATGTATGGAATAGCAACATGAGACAATAACTGGCACAGAAAAAAGGAAAAAAATTTCTGAAATGTGGTGTTACAAAAGAGTGCTGAAAGTGAGAGGATAAATCAGATCACAAATGAAGAGATGCTGAATCAAGTTGAAGGGAAAATAATTCAGTGAGAATTGACCAGATTGTTTGAAAATATCTTGAGATGCTCAGAACTTAAGTTGGATTTGGAGACAAGTATAGAGGTAGGGATGGTATGAGGAGGCCAAAACATGAGTATTATGAACAGAATAAATGTGATGTATGATGCAGTAGTTGAAATGAAAAGGTTAGCACAGGATAGGGTGGCATGGTGCGCTTCATCAAACTAATCTACTGACTAAAGGCCCAAACAATGCTTTCCCTCCCATTACAATTTGTTTCTAGTTACCCTTCTTAAACTTCCCATTTTTTATTTACCTCTGGCATATTGGCAGGAGGTCCTTTATCAAGGGTACTGAAGGCTGTTTCTGGATTCAGAGTAAGGCCGATCAAAACTGGTCCATTTGGACCGAGAGGAGGAGCTTCATCACAAGGCCAACATTGTGACTCTTGAGTTTGAATACCCAATAACCGGACACGCTGACCAAGACCCTGTCTCAACACATCCAGCATCAGTGTTAAAGCCGGCTTCAGAACATGGCCAGGGTAGTCCAGTTTCAGATGAGGGCTACCATGCTGCTTCACAACCTTCCCCAGGCGAGCCATATCTGGAAAACTACAGATAAAACTGAGAATATAACAAAGTACACATGGAGACAGAGGAAGAAAGCAGGGTGGAGAGGGGTCAAAAAGGTAAACGTGCTTCAATAGTGTATTTCTATTTCTACAAAATCCAAACTGAATTATGGTGATAATGTATAATATTAAGCTGTCTCTTAAAACAACAATAGTTCCACAATTGTTATAGCCAACATGTGATGATCAGGAAATGAAACAAAATGCCACAAGTACACTTTACTTTCAAGCAATCTAAGGTCATCTTGAAATGGTATTTTTAAACGGAGAATGGAACATTGATTCTCTATATTTGGATGGAGCATGGAAAACAAAACATACAATACAGGAAAATGAAAAATCCAGGAATGAATTAAAACCATTAACAATTTGGCTAACATCATAATAATGAAATATGTATAATTTTACAAAAACTCTTTAATAAATTATGAGTCAAAAATCTTGATATTTTATATTCAGTTTTGCCAGAAAAACTTTAATCACTTTCTCATGAAAACTTATTTCAGGTCATAAACTTTGATCAAGCAAGCTCATCGAAAAATGTGCAGCTACTGAAAATAACACCAAGGTCAGCAACAGTCAGTCACAAGTAGTTTTTAGTTCTCTAGTAAAATAAAGCACATCCAATACAAAAGCACCCGACATGATGGCAAAACCCTTGCTTTTTATCTTCCTTTATTATTTGGTCACCAGTATAAGTAGCAAGTTTCTGGAAGTCCCCATAAATTACCATTAAGCCTATTAAGCCATTTTTAAATATTATGTTGTACACAAGAATATAGTTTTGAATGCAAGAACTAATTCTCAAAAGTTCATGATATATTATATTCTACTCTGTTAGTAATCACTAGGGCCCGGATTTTTAGGTTCTTAAAAACAACGTTTTAGTTTTTTAATAGCTCAAAATAGTTTTTTTTAGTTTTCTATCCTCCTGAAATAGTTTTAATGATCATTTCAATCATTACTAAAGTTATACTATTCATTCAAACTTTTTTTTTGTAGTCGCTTAAGTGCGGCCAGTATCCAGTAATCGGGAGATAGTGGGTTCGAACCCCACTGTCGGCAGCCCTGAAGATAGTTTGCGTGCTATCCCATTTTCACACCAGGCAAATGCTGGGGCTGTACCTTAATTAAGGCCACGGCCGCTTCCTTCCCAGTCCTAGCCTTTTCCTGTCCCATCGTCGACATAAGACCTATCTGTGTCATTGCGACGTAAAGCAAATGATTACTTGCCTTCAGGCATTGCTACTTCTGAGATGCGCAAGCTTCTTAAACTGCCTTCAATAATAACTTGATTTATAGGGAAAATTAATTTTAGTGTGTCGCATAATAGTGTGTATAGAGCTAAACAGTCGTAGCTGGCGGTAGTCGACCATACACAATGAGAGATGCACTGAAGCTTGCAAGTTAGGCGGGCTTGTACCTGCTAGATACAAGTCAGTGAACGCCAGGGGGTTGTCTCTTGATTTGTGCTGTACCCTAGTGGAATAGTATCGTATCACGTTGTTTCGCTCTCACTAGTTATACTTGCAAACCACTTCCAGTTCCAAACCATGAAGTCATTTCAAAAAGTCGTGCATAATGTTTATTTTTTAAAAAATCATTCAATTTCATTAATATTTGGTACTTCTATTTCAAAATAACGTAATACTGTCTTGAATAGCCCATTTAGTTTTTTTTAAGGTTTTAACGTCTTATTTAGTTATTTTTAGGTTTTATAAGATTCGAGTAATTTACTCCAATGGTAATGAAATGGATAAGTAAGTTAAAATACTACAGTTAGCTAGCAAGGAATAAAATAGTTTAAAACCTAAAAATCCGGGCCCTAGTAATCACAAGCCATGAATTGGGGAAAAAATCATCAAAACTCAAGAAATTTTGTTTAATTATGTTTAATTGCGAAGGACATCGAGACACTAACTGCACAAGCCAGTACAGGTAGTAAATAATATAAACTTTTTTGAATTTTAGGCTATGCATATAAAATTATCGCAGTTTTTATAAGGACATTTGGGCCAATATGGTAATATCCCAAGGCCTTCCATGACTTCATATATGTAAGGTGCAGCATCAGTTCAGGTCACAAGAACACAATTATGTATAGTGCCTGACAATGACAGAAGATTGAGTAGTCACTGAAACTACAGCAACTGTGAACAGTTCACCATAGGAAAGACATTAAAATGGAGAAAAAAAGGAGAGAAACTACATTTTATAATGACTTTGTCTCACTTACTCAGAAGTGAGCCATGATCAACCACAGCAGTAACAATATCTCAAGTCATAAGACATGAGAAAGCATCCAAGCATATTGCAAACCCTCAAGACTTTAGTAAGGTATCTGATCATATTAAAAAATAAGACTCATGTTAGATGTTAGATTCCTGTCTGAATGCCCAATGTCTAGTGTCCCGAGAGAAGTGCAAACCTGCTCGGCAATCGTAAAAATTTTGTTAAAAATAAAAATCTAACCTTGAACATAATGTAGTTTTTTTTTTAAAGTATGAACATTTGAAGAAATTTGTTCTGCAGAGCTGTCAGGATGCACTTGTCTCCTTCCAACTGTTGCAGCCAATTTCCTTTATGACTTCCATATTTTCCAAAAACAATACAGGTGAACAAGATGCAAAGATCGTCCCTTAAAGTTTGCCACCGGCCGCTTCTCCTGTACTTGCTCTAATTAGCACAATGACGGAACATTAATGTGAAGATCCACAGGTATGACGTAGCCATCCTTTCCTGCGATACTGTTCCTTGAAAAGTGCTTCATCAAGGATTTAGCACTGATGAGATAAACTTCTGGGAGGCTGATGTGGGAACAATAGCGAGACCTCTCCGGTTGTCATCCTGCAAAATCCTCGCAAGGAAAATAATAAATTCTTTATTGGCACATGGAATGTACAAACATTGCTCAAAATGGAAAGATTAGAGGAACTAAACAATTCAGTGGTGAAGAACAGATTAGATGTTCTTGGTGTATGTCAGACAAGATGGGCCGATAATGATGACTTCAGATCCAAAGACTTTTGAATAATTCATAGTGGCAACAATAGAACTGGAAGTAGTGGAGTGGCAATCATATTGAGAGGTAAATGGGTCCACAATGTTAAGAAAACTTATCATATTAATGACAGGATCCTTAAAAGCCAGATCAGTAGACTTGGTCTTAATACGAGTGTATTTCCCGACTACCAACGGTAAGGATGACAATGTAGAAGAGATGTATGAAAACATCGAAGAACTATTTGAAATTGTGGACAAAATCACCAATGTTATTTTGATGGGTGATTGTAATGCTTCTATAGGTTCAAATGTAAATGATCAATACAGTGGTAAATTTTGTCTGGGAGAAACAAATTCAGGAGGCAGAAGACAGAATTTTGTGAGCAGTATGAGATGGTTATATCTAACACATGTTTTAGGGTTCCCAGAAGATATTATACTCGGAAGGCCCCTGGAGATACAAGAAGACACCAGACTGACTATATAGTGATTAAACAGAGATACAGAAATCTAGTGAATTCCAGTCATAGTTACCCAGATGCTGAAATCGACTGTGATCACTAGGGAGCGGATTTTTATGTGCTAAAAATGTGAAAAATATTTATTTTTTATGTTCTGAAAAACTTTAAAATGTGTGATAAAAAATTGAAATTATTTTCCTTTAAATATCACATAACTACTCGCGCTCAAGAAGTAAATAAGTATAATGTTTTGTATTAGAATATGGTGCTACCAAACGTGCTCCTTAAGGCAAAAATGGTGTCTGTGTATGGAAACGTGCTGTATGGTATATTAATATTTGATATGCCAAAGTAGATATTATGAATGGTTATTTTTTTTAAAGGTAATGTTTTGTTTAAATATGGCAAAAGCAACCTATCATCTTTGAAAAAATAGTACCAGTTCGTACTCACCCATCAGACGCTGGAATATTAGTTGCTAAAAGTAGTCTCAGAATTGCAGTGAACAACAAAAGTCATCTCCAAATTGTCCATCACAAATGCATGCCGATTATCTCTAAAGAACGCCTTATACTGCGAAAACGATCGCTCCACATCACATTAAGTCAGACGAGCATAGTTAAAGAGAGGAATGTCACCAACAATAACGCCATCAATTTCACCAACAAGAGCACCCTCTAATACATTAGAAATTTGGCACATTGTTTGAAATCCTCTGTTTTTCCTTAACAAATTTTTATATTTGACCTTTAACAGTCCCTGTACCTGCGAAGCCGGGAGTGAATCTAATTTATTTTCAACAGCACGCACTTCCTTCACTGTTTCGGACAACAGGTTAGTGGATTTTTCAAGTATGTCTATAGTTTTACACAAGAAGCTTAGATTGGCAGATATAAACGCCAAATCATTTTTCAAAGAGCTGTCTTTTAGTATCTCTTGAAGAATCTCAATTGACGACGCGTCGTTTTTATCTAGCACGTTCACAACGGATGCAAAACTTTCGAAATTGTCTGCGTAGTATACCACAGCGCTAAGCCAGGTACCCCACCGCGTAACAATAGGCAGAGGAGGAAGCGCAAGATCCGAGTTTTTCTCTTTAAAGGGATCGATTCTTGAGGGTGCTTTTACGAAGACTTTTTTGCCATTATACACTAATTTATCCACTTGAGGATACTGAGCCCGCACAGTTTCACATAACCTGTGTAGAACATGAACAACGCAAGTTACGTGTATCATTTTCGGAAAGCTCACAGAAAGGCCTTCGGCTGCCTTTTTCATGTAAGCTGCACTGTCAGTAAGGAAAAGCAATACATGGTCGTATTTTATACTTTTTTGGCCAAAGTAAGTGCATGGCTTCATTGAATAACCTAGCTACAGTGACATGGTTTGCAGCAAGAATTTTTTTACACGCTAGCAAATAAGAATGTTCGCAAGCAGTTTTGTCATTCTTCAACACACCATCTACAACATTTCCTACTTTTCTGCCACTTGAATCAGTGGTTTCGTCAATGCTCACCCACAGTTTTTCGCTATCACATACTGCCCGAATTCTCTGTAAAGTTTCTTTGTAACATTTTGGGAGATAGTTTTCCCTTAATGTGGATTCGTCTGGAGGCTCAAAATTAGTGTACTTTGTTAGGAAATTTCTCAGTCCCAGATTTTACCAAGAGGAGTGTCGGCGCAAACAAATGCTCTGCACACATCTAAATAATACCGGGAAGATTTAGATGGGCCTGCATTTGAAGTAGCTGGTTCAGCTATTAGTAATTGTCGCGAATGCACACACGAAGCAGCCGCAGTATGCTTATTTCCAGACAAATGCTGGGTTACTTGAGAACGTTGATCTGCACGTACTGTTTTACCACACGGTTGGCAAAATAATACTTTTCCATCGGTAGTGAAAATGCTTTTAAATTCCACTACATATTGTTGAAGACGCGACCTTGTACTCGACTTCTCTTTTGGCATTATTTTGCAGGTTACGACACACGCATTTACGGTGAATCACTGTTTCAATAAAAAGAATAGCAGCGGACACTGAAGGAAATATTTCTTATAAATCCATACAAAATCACACGACCACGGGAATGATATATGGACCCGAACAGCTAACCTTACTCTTAGGAGTGATGAAATTCCACTACCTAATGGCGGGGCAATATTCTTCCGAGTCTCCCATGTCGTAACGGAATTACGTCACCTCGTCTCTCCGTGATTGCCTTTCACTGATATTCTATAAACAAAACCCGAGAGGGCTGACTCATAAAGAGTTGGAATGACATCATGCAAGGAAACATCTTGTGCAGCAAATCAAATCGCTGTCTAAATGTAATGACGTAGCCAGTGACCAGCAAGTTTTAGAACTTATGGAGGGAAGTCCATAAATATCCGAAACATTCAGATACATTATGTTAAATACACTGTTAAAAACAAAACCGTAATCGTAAAATGAAAATATAAGCATTATTTTATAACACAGAAGCATTTTAAATTTTATTGATCAACAAATATTGCCGATTTATGTGCTTATTATAGATTTTCTTAAAATATGTATTTACATTTTAAAAATGTGAAAATATGTGTTTTTATGTGAAATAAGATTCAGTTTTTACACTTGGGGATGCACAATAGGAATAATGAACTTTGTAACTTGCGTTAAAAATTACGCAAAAAAATATGTAATTACATAAAAATCCGCTCTCTAGTGATCACACTCCTGTTGCAACTAAATGTGATGTCAGATTCAAGAAGTTCCATACACTCAGACAGGAGTGGTGCCTAAATAAACTTAGATTCTAGTGTGTTGCAAACATTCACCAAACTTCACCGAAGTGAAGAAAGGTAATTTGGAATGGGATGATATAAAAAGTGGCCACAGAAAGCTGCCACAAAAATCCTCGGTATAGCAAGAAAATCTCGAGCTCACTGAAGGAACAGATGAAGAAAAATACAATTTGAATACAAAGAATTAAAAACTTGATTACAATGAAATGCTGACTAACCAAGGACAAGTGGATGAAAGAAGTGAAAAAATTGAAAATGATTTGAAGAAGGGGTATTCTGATAAAGCCTTTTTTAAGATAAAATCTCTGGGCTAAAAGAAAAGAACTAGAAGCAATAATTATGGTAAAATATAAAGATGAAAAACTACTCTTTCAAATCGAGAATGTAAGTAACTAATGGAAAGAATACCTTGAAGACTTAATATGATGGAAAAGATATTGTCAATATTGAAGAATCATTGGAGGATGTGAAATCAGTTCAAGAAGTCACTACAGCAGAGTTCGACGCAGCAGTCTCTCAACTAAAACAGAACAAAGCCACTGGTGTAGATATACCATTCCAGCAGAACTTGTCGCAGTGGATAGGTGGAAGCCTTTGGGAATAACACCCTCCCATATTGTTCAGTAGCATGATGGGTAGGAAAATTTCAGTAAGGATATGTGGTAACCGGTGACCAGCAACACTTGGGATGACCTGTCAGTGTGCAGACTGACATGGCATGTGCCTTCATTGAGCAGCTCCTGGAGGAAGACTAACTATGGATGCTACTGGAGTAAGAAAGGGCAAGTGTCATTAAGAAACACACCATCCAGAGGATATTGCAGACAGAGCTGCAACTGCGCAAAATCGCATCGCGGTGGGTACCGCATGCACAGACGGAAGTTCAACAGTGGATGCGATATGTACATGCTCTGACTACCTAACACGCTGTCAACAGGACGGCGACCACTTCCTGTCACGAATAATTGCCAGGGCATACAAATCAGAACTCAAACGTCAGTCCGCAGAGTACCAACATGCCAGATCACTAAGGCGGCAGACGTTCCATTAGAATCCTTCCCCTATCAAATTGATGGAGATCAGCACGTATAACTTTGGCGATTACATTGTGTGCCACATTGTTCCACATGGCAGAACAGTGAGCGCAGAGTACTACAGGGACTTCCTGGTGCGACACGTATGACGTGGCATTCAGGAGAAACGTCCGGATGTTGTGGACAGTGCAATGATATTGCACAACACAAAACCACATAAAGAAGAGTATGTATGGCAGCTACGGCAGCGTTGGGATGGGAAGAATTGGAGTACCCGCCATACTCTCCTGACCTTTCGCCCTACAAATTTTACCTCATACGAAAGGTAAAGGAACCTCTACGCGGGAGGCGGTTTGCAACACAAGAGGACATTACCAATGCTGTGCAACAACAGATGACCCAATTCACACATGATGCGGCAAATAGTGACATAGATGGTAATTCAGTGCCTCCGACATCATTGGCATTGTGTAGTGAACGTTCCAGGAAACCACTTTGAGGGTCTTTAGACCCAATTTTGTCATGTCAGCTGGATATGTGCTGTGCTGTAATATAGACAGCGTGTTTGGCTGTAATTATTTTGCATCATGAAACCAGTACTGTCCTCTACATTACCATAATATGTCAGGCACAAAATTTAAGTGTTCCTTAAAGTTCACACATACAGTTCCCACCTCATCCTTTCATCTGTGTATTTCACATTTTCCAGCTGAGCTGGTATCTGCAAGGAACAAAATGGTTGCAATGACTTTTGCCCCAACCATTGTATAACATTAAATTGAGTGAGAATGACAGAGAGCATTTATTTCTTTAATTCGTCATTGAGCTTGAATATCTTGAATTATCATTTACTTGGGTAAAGGAACCTCCATTTGTCGTATTCACAAAGACGCACGCACAAAATGCTGTCAATTGTGTACACTGTTTTATTTACAAATTATATACACATTATACACAAACATTAAAGAGCTACCATCTTGAACTCAATCGACTGCCATATTAGCATGTCAACCAACTACGGAACACTTGGTACCAACACAACGTAACCACTTCAATGGTAAAACCACAAAAAAGGTTCACATACTTAACTCAACCAACGTCTCTCAATAACAACTCAACTCAACAACCCAAGAAATTCATTTTATATACTTTGCCTGGCCAGGCTTCAATAAAAGTATGACACAACATGCTTTCTCGTATCTTCTCGAGTCTACAATAACCTATATACAAATGAACAGAACATTCTGTAGAACTTTAGTGATAATGGTGCGTTGTTCTAGACACTTACCCTGTGTTGCACAACATTACATCGGATTTATACATCATATCTACAGGTAATAATACATTATATACTATTAATTATGTGTTCTTACATTAAATAAAGTTGTATTAATAAACATACAGCAGAAGTATCGTGACATAACCTCACATGTTCTGTTACACAAGACAGATCATGCAACACACAAATAATCAATGATACAGCCATGATTTATACCACATAAAGTCCATACTGCCAACCTGTCGTACATAACTATGATGATGATGATCATGATTTCAATATATAACTAGTCAAGTTGGCAGCAGTGATGAGCCATTAAAAAAGAGAATAGGGCAGCAATATTTGCATTTTGCTAGTTGCTTTACGTCACACCGACAAAGATAGGTCTTATGGCGACGATGGGACAAGGAAGGGCTAGGAGTGGGAAGGAAGCAGCCGTGGCCTTAATTAAGGTACAGCCCCAGCATTTGCCTGGTGTGAAAATGGGAAACCACGGAAAACCATTTTCAGGGCTGCCGACAGTGGGGTTCGAACCTACTATCTCCCGAATACTGGATACTGGCTGCACTTAAGCGACTGCAGCTACCGAGTTCGGTATTTGCATTTTGGTGTATGTGCGGAGTACTATACATGAAGCAACTGAAATGATAGGTGTTAGGTTCTCAGTATGCAGAAAACTAATTTTGGGTAATAAATTGATAAACTACCGGCAAGAAAACATATGGTTAACACAGTATTATACATGAAAAAGAATTAACTCAATTAAAATAGAATTACATGTTTCGTTCATGAAATAACATCATCAGATTCTATCAAATTGCATTCAAATATTTAGAACAGTATAAACATTTATGTTTATTTCTGTTTTCAAGTTCATAAGTATTTAAAATGAACTGAGCTGGCAGCTGGAATCTGCCAAAGACAGAGCAATGATTTTTTATCACCTCGCATTCTTATCTTAATGAAGTCTCGTTTCCTCTCCATTCCAGCACAGAATGTGAGGTGATGAAAAACCGTTGCTCTGTCTTTGGCAGATTTCAGCTGCCAGTTCAGTTCGCTGACCTGCTACACCACGCCCCCCTGCCCTGGTTAGGTCAATGACATGCTGTACTTTTTACTTTTGGGCGTTTTATTTTTAGGTTTAATACTGTTACCATATTTTTCTTGCAGGTAGTTTATAAATTTATTACGCAAAATTAGTTTTGGCACACTGAAGAATCTAACAGTTATAAAATAACTGAGTCCAAACTGGAAAGAAAAGGTTTCAAAATAACAAAGTGGTAGGGGCAAGAGATGACCGAGAAAATGAAGCACCATGATGCCAAGGCGAAAGGACTAAGGAGAGAACTGTAAATATAAAAGTAAAATTCTACCAAAACCCTGGTTCAAACCATAAACCAGCAAATTTCAATCGCACAGCTTGTTCCAGAGAATCCCTTGCTAATATACAAACAGATCAATAAACAAAACACAACAAATGTATAATCTCAGCTACCACATGAGGACATTATGATTCGATGCTATTTAGGCTGCCTACATGTCAATTTTGATGTTCCAATTTACTCTACCTGATGAGACAGAAATCAGAAGCCTATAGGGTGAACTACTGGTGAGTTCTTAATTTTGTCCGGTAAATACAAAATTTACTCCCAGAGGTTTTTTTTTTTACATGCCAACATCACACGACAGGGAGTGTGAATGGACTTTCTCTATTCTTTGAAAATCCAAATACCTCCGCCAGCTACTAACCCACAATCTTGTGATTGCAGGTCCAACATTCTACCCATAGACAAACATACTCTTTCGGTACAACTGTATGATTCACAGATGTATATCGTAAGTGTAAGGCAAGGAGAATGAATAATCTGCACTTTACCTGGGTAAAGTGACATTACCCAACAACCTCAAATGATGCACGGAATTTATTTAAATTAAATTTCTTTCCAGGCTCTACCCAGACATTGTGCGAATTACCCGTGTGTGCTTGGGCATTGCCAATTTATTTCCTTCTTAGGATTTTGTGAGTGCGATGTATTTAAAAGCAGCTGTGAAGATTAACTTGTGAAACCTAGTTCAATATCTCAATTACATATTTTTCTTGTTTCTGGCTATTTGGTAGCTTACTTTATATATCTCAACATCCCATATTTTTGTTTCATTATTTTACTTTAACTATCTCATAATCTCAATCTGCATCAGACTATTTATGTGTAGAGTAAAAAAACAGGGGTAATTTATATAAGTGCATTTGTACAAAAGTTTTAAAGGTCTAGTTGTCATAAAATTCAAAGTTAATTTTACATATATTATCATATTCTAAAAGTCACATTAACCTCTTAATTGTTATTTCTCTTGCTTTTGGCTGAATGTAAGCTATTTTATTTGCCTTACCATCTCACAGTTTTGTTTCATGATTTACTTTCATTCTTTTGTAACCTGCACCTGGTAAGACCCCAACTAGAGTATGGTTCCAGTGTATGGGACCCTCACCAGGATTACCTGATTCAAGAACTGGAAAAAATCCAAAGAAAAGCAGCTCGATTTGTTCTGGGTGATTTCCGACAAAAGAGTAGCGTTACAAAAATGTTGCAATGTTTGGGTTGGGAAGAATTGAGAGAAAGAAGAAGAGCTGCTCGACTAAGTGGTATGTTCCGAGCTGTCAGCGGAGAGATGGCATGGAATGACATTAGTAGACGAATAGGTTTGAATGGCGTTTATAAAAGTAGGAAAGATCACGATATGAAGATAAAGTTGGAATTCAAGAGGACAAACTGGGGCAAATATTCATTTATAGGAAGGGGAGTTAGGGATTGGAATAACTTACCAAGGGAGATGTTCAATAAATTTCCAATTTCTTTGAAATCATTTAGGAAAAGGCTAGGAAAGCAACAGATAGGGAATCTGCCACCTGGGCGACTGCCCTAAATGCAGATCAGTATTGGTTGATTGATTGACCTGCATCAGAATTTATACACTTAAAATAAAAAGGCAGAGATGCCGATCTTCTAAGGTGGTTGTCTGAAGTGGCATGGTCTGATGCAGATAAGGGAAGATTTTGTTTAATTAAAGATTATGTGAAATAACACTGTCTATATAAAACTTTTATCACTTTTTGTGGTAAAAAAGAGACAAGAATTACTTGCAGTACCCTTCAATGTGTCCATACTTACCATGCTTTTTTAGATTTCACATAGCATGCACAGAAATTGCATTCTCCATGCTAAACTGAAAAATCACACTTGCATGTTTCATAAACAGCATGCTTTTGGGAAATTTCCAAGGATCTTAGGCATGAAAACTCTTCCATATACCGCTTTTGGTAGTACTGATTAGCTCCAGATTGTCTTTGTTGATGGTCACTGAGCTCTTCATTGTTTTTAAGACATCTCCTTATTTCATGTTGTTCTGTACTTCATCAAAAGAACTGCTTGCACTACACAACATAAATTTGCAACAAAAGCAGGCAATGCATTGCTTAATCGCAGGTACTAGAAAAGAAACTGAACACATATGCTGGGAATATGCATTCATTAAAGAATGTTACGCACACTGTTACAGGTTGTAGACAAATGTCACTATCTCTCAAACTATTATCCTAACAGAGAGAATCCAACATATGAAACTTCTTTTCATGTTCGTGGGAGAAATGGAGAAATTATGAAATTCACAGTAATAGCTTCAGCCTCCATATTGCCACAGTATGTGAGAAAAGTGTAGGAACTATGGAATATCTATAGTAGTTGACATCTCATAAAAGATATTCGCGTAAAGTGCTACCAGAAACGGTTCTTCCAAAGACAGCTGGACATTTCACACATTACCCGGACAGAGCAGTTTCTCAGTATAATCTCTACCTGTGCACTGTGATTACGAATAGACTTGGCAAGGTTTTAAAACATCACAATATCAATAGTGTCTTTACAACTATGATGAAAATATCCCAGCTAAGGATCCTTGGAACCCTCTCTCCAGCGCAAGTGTGTACCGTTCCAACTTGTAAAGCTGAGAAAATTTTGAACTTCTTTGAAATCACTTAATAAAAGACTAGGTAAACAACCGATAAGGAATCCGCCACCTAGGCAGCAACACTAAATACACACCAGTGGTGACCGATTGATACCTTTACCCAGAGGGTCTGGGCAGTGCTAGGATTACCCACATAAACACCCCAATCTAACCAATTTCCATGCTTTGCCTGGTAACACACAACAAACTGCTACTGCGGTTGTAAATTCTCAGAATCAAATGATATACAGTGAGTGGCACAAAAAACGCAACACCCAATAAATGATGTGTAATTATTGTGTAATTATCTATTTAATCAAAGTGAAGCACTTCAACCAATTTTTTAAGATGGGATATGATATTGGCATTGCTTTGCGAGCAAACAATGATGTGTTGATTGTTTATTGCACAAGCTTCAATTTTTGTTTCCCGTGCAGCCAGCAAAACACATCGCTGGATGTGAGCCAATAATGTTTTCCTGCTCTTGTAGTGCTTATTGTTGTACCTTTAATTGCTCCCCTTTTATTCGCACATGTTTGTAGGATCTTTCTGTGATTGCCTTAACCAGCTTTCTGGAGAAAACATGCAGTTAAGCCCTTAACAAGCTGCAAAAGCTGTTGCTTCGCTAGAAGATGGTCGCAGCATGCATAACGTTGCAGAAGTGTTGGGAACTACACCTTCCACAATTTCCAGAACCGTACAAAGGTACACAGAAACTGGAGGCTTTGCTAGAAGACCAGGATCAGACCCGAGAAGAGCAACATCGGAGAGAGATGACCACTTCTTACAACTTCAAGTTCTCCGCAAACGTCACACCACCACCGCTGAAGCACAAAATCAACTCCACCAAGTTCGAGGGGTTAACGTTAGTGAGACAACCGTTCAAAGAAGACTGGAAGAAGCCAATCTTAAGTCCAAAAGGTCTGCTACAGGTCTGGAACTCACCAGAGAGCATCACACAGCTCGACTACGTTTTGCAGGGGAACATCTTGGCTGGATAGTACAACAATGGGATCAAATGTTGTTCACCAATGAGCCCAATTTGGCCTCCGATCTCTTGACGGAAGAGAGAGAGTCTGGAGAAGGCCAGGGAAAAGCTATTCCCCTTGCACATGCTCATTCAGCACGCCTTTTCAGGGTGGTTCTGTGATGGTGTGGGCAGGAATCAATACAGCTGCAAGGACGGATTTGGTCTTCGTGGGGAATGGGAACCTTACTGCACATCAGTATGTGGAGGAAATCCTCCTGGAGCATGTTGTGCCTTTTGCTTCGCTTACTGGCGATGATTTTACACTAATGCATGACAATGCACGCCCACATGTTGCAAGAACTGTGCAAGCGTTCTTGGATGAAACAGGGATATATGCCATGGCTTGGCCTGCTCAAAGCCCAGATTTGAATCCTATTGAGCACATTTGGGACCAGCTGGGGAGAAGAGCCCGTCAGCACTATACAGAGACCCTACAGGACCTACGGAATGCCCTCCTGGAAGAATGGGAAATGATTCCTCAACAGGACATTACCGCATTAATCAGGAGCATGCCTGAAAGGTTGAATGACATCATTGGTGCAAGAAGTGTCAATGCACACTTTTGAAGATGCAAACAGAGGTCTCCGAGATTGTCTCTGAGGTCTGTCAAGTGAAAGTGTGAAGTGTATAACATTAAAATAGAAGTGCATTACTTTTATGAGCTTACTCAATATTTTCTTGAAATGTGCATCTTTGGCTTAATTTGTTCAAATTGTTTATAATTGTCTTTTGTTTCCATTGTTAGACACTTAGATGGTACCGTACCACAATATTCTATCATAAGATAGTGGATTAGTGCCATAAAAGCGTCATAAATTTAAAATAAATTATAATTTTGAAAGAAATTGAAGTGTTGCATTTTTTGTGCCGCTCAGTGTGTAAACTCTACATCAGAGGGTCTATATATAAACAATACATACATACAGAAGAAGTAGTACAATATTTTACTCAATAAAACACACTAAAAGAAGAAGTATCATACCATATTAAGTGATCATACTGCCTCTGAAATTTCACAGGTGACATAAATAGGGCCTGAAAACTGTTTATGTTCGTGTTGTCCAAAAATTTCATTGCAAGTTCACTCTCATGTCTCACCTGGAAAAGAAGAAAACTACAATGCAAACAAATATCTTAAAAGTATCTTTTAATTTTATAAAAGGAAGAATTAATGTACACTAGAAGTCTGCTAGAACGAGTACGGCATATAGCGAGAAACCAGTTATAATGACAGTTTTGTCTGTCCCTACAAAATTCCTATATTAAACTGTGTATTATCCTTCGGTTACAGTGACAGCCCTACCACTGATGCATCCGTTATTACGAGCGACTAAGCACACATGATTTTTTTCCATTACCAGCATTTATGCACCCAGTGATTATATTGCATGCAATCGATCATCTTCGGTGTCGTTTCCTCGCTATGTCCACTAGTGAGCTCTCTTGTCGACATTCGAAGGTGATGTCGGAGTCGATTAGTAATAGCCTACGCGTCAACTGCTGTTCTGTGAAGAAGATTAGAAATGAAAGAAGAGAAGATGTTTTCGTAACAAATACTTAAATAACATGCTCAATAGACATTACACTTAAGAAATAAAGGCTAAATAAACAATCACTTAATTTTAATACTCTACACCGAAATTAAGTAAGAATGTGATACACCTCAAGACATGACAGAGCACATCACCAATTTCAGAGGCTAGTTTATACTTTCTCGTGTCTGGTTAATTTCGGAGAAGCAATTCCCTTGTAAATTCATAGCGAGAATGTTATCATTTCTCTACTGATGCTTGGAATATGTTTTCATGATACATATAGTACGGTTAAGTAGGTCAGGTGACGCTGTTTGAATAAGAAAACTGTAACATTTGCCACAAAATGTGATCGGTCATCTTCGGTGCGGTATCGTTTTCTCGCTACGTACACTTGCGAGTTCTCTCCTCGATATTCAAAGGTGATGTCAGAGTCAATTAGTAATGCTCGTCGACTGCTGTTCTCTAAAAAAAATCCAAAATGATTGAGGATAACACATTCTCGTAATAAATGGCTAAATAACATGGCTGGCAGCAGTTGTTAACTTGTTAGAAATAAAGGCTGAATTAACCAATGCTTAATTTTTAATGTTATATACTGAAATTAACTAAGAATGGGATACACCTCAATATATGGCAGAGTACATCACTGATTTGGAGGATAGCTTATATTTTCTCGCGTCTATTTACATTTTGGAAAGGCTGTTCCCATGTAAATTTGTAGTGAAGAGGTTATCATTTCTCTACTTGCGCTTCAAATATGTTTTCATGATACATATACGGTTAGGTTAGGTGACACTGTTTGAAGAAGAAAACTGGAACGTTTGCCACACAGGCCTCTGGAGTGAAGTACTGTTATAATTTCTTCAGAATGAAATTAAACACACACTTTCACGTAGTATCGGATTTCAAAAAATAACAAACAAGCTAGCCTTAGTGTGGATATCATTCGTGAAAACACAAGTTTTGAACAAACTGATTGCCGTTTCATACAGATTTTACGTGTATAGGGTTTTCCCCGACTTTTACAAAAATTCAGATATTACGACAATCCATTATAGCGAGGGTTTGTTGGGGTTATTTTTCAGTTATGAATTCTCGCTTTAACGGACTTCTACTGTAATTAGTTTAACATTGTATGCAATGAATTTCATGATGGTCCTTATTGAAAAGCAATAAATAACAAGTAGAAAAACAACTGCTCAAATGGTTCCACCTATTCAACACATTTATTATGTAAGAGTTACATTAATTCATGTAAATGCTTTTTTCTACTTGTATTAGTTTAATATACACTAACATCAAAATGTTTAAACTCACCTTAAGAAAGCTCTAGTTCTTGTCATTTAATTCGGCAGCAGATTAGTGATATTTCAAATGACATATTTTAAATCAAAATACATCGCACATCGCTTAAACTGATACGCTATAAAGATTCCACAATAGCTCATGGGTGATGAATGCAGTGACCGAGCGGGCCAGGTTATTACCTGTAGAACTCCTGATGATTCATTGTTTCTCACTACTTCTTGCAAAGCTCTGATGTATATTTCGAGTTGTTCTCCTGCTGC
Source organism: Anabrus simplex (assembly GCF_040414725.1). Taxonomy (NCBI): domain Eukaryota; kingdom Metazoa; phylum Arthropoda; class Insecta; order Orthoptera; family Tettigoniidae; genus Anabrus; species Anabrus simplex. The sequence goes on from NC_090265.1 coordinate 1,490,206,341, forward strand.
ACAACAATTCCAAATGGTGATGCATTGCTCGATAGAATGTGATGGTACTGGTCCTTCCTCAAGATACCTATCACTTCTGCCACCCAGTAATTCCAAATGGTGATGCATTGCTCGATAGAATGTGATGGTACTAGTCCTTGCTCAAGATACGTATCACTCTCACCCAGTCTCCTATATTATTACCAGCAAAACATTAAACCATAATGCTACCATCCCCATGCTTCACAGTTGTGTAAGGCAGTCCTTTAAGATTCATTTTCCTGGACGATGGCAGACATACTGGCAACAATTTTACCCAAACTCCTCAAACTTTAAATCATCAGTACATAGCAAGGCCATACAGGGTTCCACCCCCACCCCCACCAATGAAATAAAATGGAACTTGACAAATTTAAACAGTACATATGGGTTTTTTAATTCACGCCATTAAAATCAATACTATTAGGAAATCAAGCACTTGGAAAATTAAACAATTGAATTTAACCTACAAAAACTCTGCTGTCTCTAAATATTTCTCTATGGAAAGTAGTTAACATTTTTACCGAAAAAGTAATTATTTAAAAAAAATGGTGAGAAATATGGACTGTTAAGTGTTCATTGCTTTTAAGACTTATATCCTGCCATCATGACATATAGTCCAGAGAGTTGAATCATACATAAAAGAGAAACAAGTCAACTGCAAGCTTGTGAAATGAAGTTCCTTAGATCAGCTGTACTGAAAACAGGGAAGAACAGAATTAGGAATGACCACATATGAAGAGACCTGCAGGTCAGCCTGACCATGGAAAAAAGGCTGAGTATTGCAAAGTTGAAGTGGCTAGGACACGTTAAATGGATGCAGGTGACTTCAACTCCAAGGAAGTATTTTGAGAAGATTATTCCAGGACAAAGACCAATTGGATGCCCTAGAAAAAAGGTGGGACCAGACAGGAGAAGGTCTAGAGAAGAGAGGAGAAACATGGGATCACTAGAGAGAGGAGAAGCATACCAAGGCCGTAATAAATGGAGGCACATCATTCTAAAACATCCTGCCTGGATCGCTAAAAGGAATTCATGATTATGTTGATAATGATGATTTATTATTACTATTATTATTGAGGTTCTCTTTGTGAGCTTTATTTTTGTGCTTCTGAGTCAGGGTTTAGCCTCATGATACAGTAATCAGCTGACTCTGGCAAGTGTTTTACAAATGCAGCTACCCAACGCAATATTCAAAATGACGAAATAATTAGTTTTAGTGACTACCTTGACTTATCTATATATATATATAAAATAAGAGTTTTGTCTGTACATTGCTCAGAATTTGAAAAGAATGGTATTTCTGTATCGATCATGTCCACAGTAACAAGAAAATGCAGTTTTTACTTTTCCGTAATTTCTGTCTGTCTGTCTGTCTGTCTGTCTGTCTGTCTGTCTGTCTGTCTGTCTGTCTGTCTGTCTGTATGTACACGCATCACGAGAAAACGGCTGAAGAGAATTTAATAAAAATCAGTATGTAGAGTCGGGGGGTGAGCCGCTATAATCTAGGCTATAAATTATTTTATTCACGCTGAGTGAAATGGTAGTTTAGGGGAAGGCCTAAAATTCAATTCTCAGATATTTATATTATTAGTGGTCATATTGATAAATACTACATAACTAAAGTTATATAGAATTAAATTTCTGATCATTTACGTCTTATGCATTTTTACTGTACCGGCTATGATAACACAGATAACCATGAATTTGGATGTTTGTTGCTAAGTCCATGTCAATGCCGAGCGCCGACAAAATGGGTAAACAGAATTTAATGAAAATCGGTATATAGAGTCGGGGAATAAGAAACTACAGTTTAAGCTAAAAACAATGTTATTCACCCTCGGTGAAATGGTAGTTTAGGGGAAGGCACCTAAAATTTAATTTTTAAATACCTACTGTATGTTCTTGGTCCTATGGAAAAGTACTACATAACAAAAGTTATAGAGAATATTCCATGGCTAAATGGTTAGCGTGCTGGCCTTTGGTCACAGGAGTCCCGGGTTCGATTCCCGGCAGGGTTGGGAATTTTAACCATCATTGGTTAATTTCACTGGCACTGGGGCTGGGTGTATGTGTCGTCTTCATCATCATTTCATCCTCATCAGGACGCGCAGGTCACCTACGGGTGTCAAATCGAAAGACCTGCACCTGGCGAGCCGAACATGTCCTCGGACACTCCCGGCACTAAAAGCCATACGCCATTTCTTTTATAGAGAATATAATTTCTGATCATTTATGTTTTATTCAGTTTTACTGTACCGACTATGATAAGAGTGGAATGTCAGAACCGGAAAACAATAATGTGAAGGCCTACAATATCGAAAGAGAGTAACATAGATCAACAATAACATTACAATGACCGTTGTTTGTTGTAATGTTCTTTGTCTCTTATGCTGACATTCAACTCCGATAGATGGGATTACTGCTGCATACCGAGTATAACAGCCTAACTGAATATTGGCGGGAAATAGCTGAGGAGTTAGATATATTTCTTCTTTAGCATGCCAATCCTCTGGTTCATACATTTTCTGATACTGCTGGTACGTAACACACTGGTTGATCATAGTATGCCAGCTATTCGATACCTACTCTGACGCGCTGTTTTGAATGAGCAGTGTGCGCACTTACGTCAGAGGCTCAGTTAGTAGTAGTAGTAGTAGTAGTAGTAGCAGGAGTAGTAGTATGAACTGGTCTGGAATTACAATTTAGCCCTATTCCAAATTATAGTACCACAATTCACTAAACAACTCAAAATTCAACCCTGAAAAGAGCCATTTCTCAGGAAAAGCTTCTTCATCTTCACTTTCATTAAATCTACATTAATTTAATTCCAAATTAGCAGTGAAGATTTGGTTTCTTCTCTGGCTTGGAGGAAAAATTGCCTCCACGTCAGATAGTTCTTTTCCCCGCCAGTGTAGTGAATTGAGATTTTCCGACTTTAGGGTACTCCCAGGAAACAGATAAGTAAACGGGCATAGTTTTTGCCCTGGGACTATCCACTATTTGAAACCCCCTCCCCCCGCCGAAAAAAGAATGAACATTGTCCACAGATCACGGATGTCTGTGTCTTGGTCATTCCAGCTCTGTAGCTTTGGACTGTTAGTTCGGCAGCATAGTACTGTTCGTTAAAAGTGAGAAAATGTGTAGTTTTTCATTTGATCGAGTATTTCATATGAAGGCATTGCTTTTAATCGCGCCATTCCTACTGACGTCATTGTAATGACCCATGTTCATTTCAGTTGGGAAACCACTGAGAGAGTCTTTCTGAAAATCTATAAAGGCAGGCGGAGAGTGAGTGTCTGCCATTATAATGAAAACTCCCCAACCTGATTGTGACTGGCCTACCATTACAATGAAAATTCCCTAACCCAGTCTTCATATGAGAAAAGCCGTTGGTGACTTACCCATCGTGCTTCTAGGACAACTTTAAGAGCTATGCAACTTAATACAATCTTGCTCACAACGTTTACACTACCTAACCTAGAATTCTGTATAAAATTTAGAATTCCGTAGCAAAGCACGGGTACATCAGCTAGTATATATATATAAATAAGAGTTTTGTCCGTACCCTGTATCAGTTGTGTTCAGTAAGAAGGAAATGCAATTTTTAATCTTCCGCCATCTATGTATGTGTGTATGTTTGAATGAACAAATGTATGCATTTATTGTGGCCTTTCACATGAAGCCCATTGTAACAATTAGATTGCGATGATAAGAAATTTGAACACCTGCCTCATTGAAAAGGAAGAGCAGGAATTCAAGACGCGAGTCGCCAAGCGAAATTTATTCATACATTACTTATTATGGATTGAAACCATACATAAATTATACTGGCAAGATAAATCCTCGTAACTCATATTATAGATTGTTAAAGCCATCAATCATCATCTTAGCCATATTATGGTCATCATCATCATCATCATCATCATCAATGACCCACTCCAGTCACCCGGATGTGGTTTTAGCCATATTATGGTACATGCAACTAATTTGGGACAACCAAAGAAAAAATCCAGAGTCTAGAGTAGACTCGGTTCCATCTACACACAATCATCACTCATCACTATGCTTCATGACTGATAAGACTTAAAAGACGTAATGTCGCCATTGCTGCTATTTGGCAAGAATATCAATATATGTTTTATGCATCCTCAAGAAATAAGCCAGTGTACTTATTTGTGAGTAATAATTACTTTGAGAACAATTTGGGACAGAGCTGCAAATGTTTTTAATGGTGGAAATAATTAAATTTGCTAACCAGGTAAATACAATTGTGGCATGGTTGCAAAAATAGGAATGTTAACTTTTCCAATTCTAAATAAGCCGAAGTAAATTATCACCATGAAGAAAGGAATTTTACATAATGCTGAGACTGTTCATGCATAATAGTGGTATACTGTGACGAGATTTGAAGAAGTGAATTTCAGTTACATGTGAAGTGCAAACTTGATTTGAGACTATTTTTCTCATCATGTATGAAATGAGTGGAAACAGTGCAGTGAAAATATTTGTATGATATCGCACAATAGTGATTGTTACACACTTTGTAAATACATTAGAAGTAAGATTATCATAGATGGTATTGTTTTGTATACGGTGGTTTTAATTAAGGAAAAACAAGGTTAGTATCTCGCTATGTTCAAAGTGTTAAATATGACACACATGATGTATCTCCATCTACTGTAGATGTACAGTACAGTACAGTACTGTACAGTATATAATCATTTCGTGTAGCTATTTCTAGCCGAGTGCAGCCCTCGTAAGGCAGATCCTCCGATGAGGGCGGGCGGCATCTGCCATGTGTAGGTAACTGCGTGTTATTGTGGTGGAGGATAGTGTTATGTGTGAGTTGCAGGGATGTTGGGGACAGCACAAACACCCAGCCCCTGGGCCACTGGAATTAACCAATGAAGGTTAAAATCCCCGACCCTGCCAGAAATTGAACCCGGGACCCTCTGAACTGAAGGCTAGTACGCTGACCATTCAGCCAACGAGTCGGACACTGTACAGTAGATGTATCACATCTACTGCAATGTGCCAATGATATGCAAGGATGACGTGTGCCACTAAACAGTAACGATGTGTGTGACTTCGGATGGCAGTATTTTTCGAGCGGACCATAAGGAAGTGGGCTGAAGAGTAATTTCATCACATGATCTACTAGACAATGCTAAGTACACTACTTCCTCTTTATTTAATCGTAGTTTAGCTGTGTTTGTAGGTTTTTCTTTTAATATTCCTCATGTTGTTGTAATGAACAATATCATAATATGCTTCAATTTATTTATAACAACACTGTGGATTTTATTTAGCACGTCATATAGTCGTGGAGAGTGAAGGAAGGAACCCTGGATGACCATGCCATAGGCCACGAGAACCCCGTATTGCACCAGAAGGAATGAATTCGAGTTGGAATTGAGCCACAAGCTGTGATTTCAATCATGTAGACCCCTACTATACAGCCAAACCCAAGCGCAGCCACCTGGAGGGGTGATGTTTAAACGAGGGGATGTACGGAACAATTGTCACAGGCTGATAAACCTCTCTTTCCATGGGCTGGAATCATATGAATTTCAATCAATTAATCCACCACTATGCTAAATTCCACAAACCTGACACCACACATAATTAAGATCAGAATTATCGAGGAGTCAATAATATTATTTACTTCTGCTGGATTGACAGAGGTGCATTTTTACAGCAGCGGCCATTGACATCCGAATGGCTGTTACAAGGAAAACGGTTTGTTAGACGGAGATTTCCCCTAAACCTAGCGTCCTCTTGAAGCTATAAATTCTGCCGCAAGAAAGGAAGTGCTCTCACTTGATTCTCATTCATTTACTCACGTGTCTCCGTTGGCTTATTCAGTTGATACTTACTTGACATTCATTCATCCATCGAGTCTCAGTCATGCACTCAATATCTCATTGTCTTATTATCCCACTGTTTTGAAACACCAAGTATGGTGTGGCCTAATTCGCGAGCATATTAGAGATATTTATTGGTGAAACTGTCGTCAGACTAATGTACAGTCAGGTATAAAATCTGAAGTATAATTTAATAAAACCACCTATTCAAAACTTTGAATAGGTGGTTAGGTGGTTTCATTAAATTATCCTTGAGATTTTATGCCTAACGTCATCTTCAATACGGAACAATAATGAGAGTTGTTACTTGTAATGTACAGTCGCTGTGAGTTAGCTCATAAGAACTAGTGACGATATAAAATATTACAAGTATTTTTTTAACGCGTATGCACATTATGGTAATAACGTGTGCGAGTCATTTAAGATATAACTGCTGTCAAGGACTGATTACAACCTGGCTGGTTCCCTTTAATTAGTCCCGCACATATGGGCCTAATTTCTGCGCAGAGGCTATAGTCAATAGTAGCCGAACACTAACGTTGTAGTCGTGTATACGATCACGCCAAGCAGAAAAGTAGATGTTCTGATGGAGCTCCACAGTTCCAGACTCGACCAGAATCAAGCAGACACCTACCATTAAGTATACAGGAGTCAAGCAGAAGACCTTTATCCCTGTGCTGTGTGCCATCATCATGGGCTAGGCATGCATGACATAGCAGTTATGTGATTCGTCGCTGATGGTGAAGTTGCTGCTAAGTTAAGTCCTTTTGTTCTATAAGCATGTGAAGTAATATTTTGATGCACTAGTTAGGTCACTCTTATACAAGTAAATTAATTGTTAAATGTAAGCCAGAGTGGCATTTGCTTTGCTCAGTTTAAGTAAAATTAAATACGTTCAGGGCTGTATGCATGTTAAGGCCCCGAGCTAAGTGTTGTATATAAATCAGATGGGAACAAGGGACAAAATAGGTTACATATAGGTGTATCCAAGAGTTATTAGTACTTTATTCCTGTATGAGTTGATTTTAGATAGAGTTGTTGGGCAGATTCTTCATAAATATCAAATGGGCTGTACACCACCAGCATCCCAATATTAAATGGACTAGAGTACAGACAGCATAATGTTAGGATGTTTCTATGTACAACGCATGAGTTTTCAGCTGTGAGAAATTGTTACGGGAGAGCTTTCAACAATAAGTAAGATTCAATTAGAATAAAATTTATTGTAGCCACCTATTCAATACAATTCACCATTTGTGGTGATTACATTCTAAGTGATTTGTATACACTATGTAGGTACATGTTTCGCCCTGTTTTTGGGCATCTTCAGCCTATTGTCAATCTTAAGGTCAAGACCCAGGTCTTGTCTGAGTTAAACATTTGAAACCAATATATACAAATATGGCCTTATACTAAGAATCTTCCTATTTTTTACAAATAGAAATGGGGGCCTTACTTTAGGTGATATATACAAAAATTATAAAAATGTGCAACTTCAATTAAAACAAAATTTGTTACAAAATACATTTAAAATTATCCAACAATTTGTAAACTGTGCAAAGCAACAAGTGGATCTCTTCATCATTGGATGAATCATTAGGTAGGTAGTTTGTAGAAAGTACGTTCGTCCAAAGTTCTTTTTTTCACCTATGCCATTTATTTGGCAGCAACAAAATAGGATCCATAGTTTGTTGTTGTTCTTACAAAGCTAGAAATATCCCATGAGGAAAGAAGCATAGTAGGTTGTTACTATTATAAGGAACTAAGCAATTTTTGTGGATTAAACTTTGTGTATGTTGGAGTACGTTATCCCGGTCACTCCATGCGGAGGACATTTCCTGGCGCCCTATATTTTATAATACGTTTTCATAAAACTTGTAGGTCTGTTGTAATGTAACTCGTAAGATTACGATCAAACTATCAATATGGATTAACTAAGCAGTTATCTGGGAGTCAAAACGAAGCAATGGCGAAACTTGTGATTATAGACTAACAAACTAATTTTTCCATTGATTTACTGCAACGATGACACTGAAGGTGAGGAAAACATACAGAACTAAAAATTTGTAAGTATTCTTTGTTTTCTGTTTTTGATACACAACTTAAAAGTTCATGCAGCTCATGATTCAAATATACTTAAGAGTCTGAAAAAAGGAAATCAGAGGCATTTACCACAGTCTACAGTAACAAATTGAAATAACCTATTAGATTTTTAAACAATGTATGCAGTTAGTAATCTTTTAATTCTTCAATGTCCTACAAGACCTTGTCCTGAATAAATGTCGCACTCATTTATATTTCTTAACTAGCTGATGTACCCGTGCTTTGCTACAGAATTCTAAGTGAAGTAGCGTCCACGTTGTGAATAAGATTTTATTACATCACGTAGCTGTTAGCGTTGCCAGAAAAACACGACAGGGAGTTGGCCATACGTCCTTTCTCATGTGAAAACTGGTTTAGGGAGTTTTCATTGTAACTGCAGGCCCCCTTGCCTACTGCTATTCACAATAGATTTGGGGAATTTTCATTATAATGGCAGACATTAACTCTCCACCTGCCTTTTTATATCCTTAGAAAGTCTGTCTATGTGATTTTCCCAAATCGTGAAGGATCTGTCAATGGACTGATGACGAACATGACTGCAATATTAATGGAATGAAGAGTTTACAATAATCTGTGTCTGCGTAAGTACACATTCAAAGGACAGGTCGGCAATGTCGGTGGCTGAGGTAAATGGAGAAAATAATCTGATTTGCAGCAAGAGGGAAGGTATGAATGTGGCTGGCCGGCTGTCTGTCTGTCTGTCTGTCTGTCTGTAAAAGGACAGTCTTCTTGGAAAGTAAATTATTAATCTACAAATGGGTGGAAATAGTGTAGTAAGTGAGAAATACGTTGTAGGTGGTATTCAATAACTTAAATATATTCGTTGTCTTAGTAGAAGGGACATCATTCTGTTGGAGAGCTTCGGTATAAATATTATTCTGTTCTCACCACATGATGCATGTATAAAAAGAGCTGACTCGAGAGCAAGCAATGTACAATTTGTTCATGGGAGAAACATCCTGAATTTCCAAGTTCTACCCCACCGGTAGTTAGCGTTTGGCTTTGCGACATTTATGTTCATGGCAAAGCAAACACTTATGGGAAACTGAAGTCTTCTAAAGTGGAGGGGATAATCGGTAGGAATTGGGGGAATATATGATATATATACAATCTGTCCCCTCTAGTACCTATTAAAATATCTGCCTCAATGATATTCCTGTGTAATGTTCTTACTTTCAGGTGAATACCGTTGCATAATTTCTGTGTGATTTGGTTCCTCTGTAACATTGCGGACATTCCTGTTTTTAAGGTAATTTCATGTGCTGGCCAACCACGTGCAGAAATAGAATTTAGGAACTTAAGTGGATAATGAACTGCATCATCGTGAACCAGTGTCACCAGTAATCATCAGATCATGTAATAGACCAGAGAAATGACCTGCTAAAAAAGGAAAGTTATGTGACTCGTCAGTTTCATCTCGCCAATAGCTGTTCTACTTCGGTAGCTAACTCCCTTAGCTTATGTTGTACGCAGCAGTAATGCCATGTATCAGAAATGAGTGTCAGCAGAAGAGACAATGCACATCGCAACAAACAGTAGCCAGTGTAATGTTATCGTTGATCAATTTTATGAGCTTTCAAATATTGTGGGCCTTCACATATAGTTTTCTGATTCTGATATCAGGGCATCTAATGTAAAGGGAGTCCTTCTTTCTCCTTTCATGACTCCCTGTTGTCTTATTCTTCAAACGATCATTCCTTCACGACTTCATTCTTATGTTGATAGTCATCTCACAATTTTCCTTGTTGATATGGGCTGATGACCATGCGACTTTTCACCTTACAACAATCACAACAGAAATTGCCACCATCACCAGTTAACCCTAGACAGGTGGCACTCCTTGATGCAGCATGGGAGGTGGCAAGGGAGACTTTCTGATCCGTATGATTGACCTTGCTCTAATACCGAAATTACTAAGGTTTTTAAATAACATATTGATATATCAGGGGAGAAGTGGAGGTAGCACTGGACAAGATGAAAAGGGAAAGTCCCAGGTTTAGATGAAGTAAGTACCGAGATGATGAAGGCAGCAGGAGAGGTAAGGAAACAGTGGCTTCATCGTGTGTTGAAAATAGTATGGAAGGAGAGGAAGACCCCTGAAGACTGGAAGAAGGGGATAATTATACCCATCTTCAAGAAGGGGAATAAGGAAGATTTTAAAAGCTATCGGGAAGTCACATTGATATGTCATTATGCAAAGGTGTTTGAGAATATTCTGGAGAATAGAATCAGAAAGAGGATGGAAGAAAACCAGATCAGGAAGGTCCACAGTAGACCTTATATTTGCAGTAAGATAACTACAAGAGAATCATTATGAGTGGGGTAAAGATCTACAGATTGCCTTCTTGGACTTTGAGAAAGCATACGATCATGTGTGCAGAAACAAGATATGGGAAGTCTTACAGGAAAAAGGTGTCGAGAAGCAGATAATAGTGTGGGAAATGTACCATGAGAGTATTGATGATGATGCTTGTTGTTTAAAGGGGCCTAACATCGAGGTCATCGGCCCCTAATGGTACGAAATGAAATGACAAACTAAAAGTTCAAAATCATCCACTGACAAAAATTAAACAAGGTCATGAAGAACGAATGGATGGACATGAATTTAAAAACAATCATTGAATCCGACTCAAAAAACTATCATAAATAATAGTATTAATGCCCAAGGGACCACTTCTAAAGCACAATCCTGAATCGAGGAGGCTTGATGTCTAAAGGGGTCCAAAATCCAGGTCAAAGGCCCCTCAGAATGGTACTTATCACTAGTAAAGTAGAACCATGGTATGTGTCATGTTGGGGTACTAATCAAAAGGAGCGAAATCTCACGGTGTTCCACATATGATGGTACTACTCACAAGTATTGTACGTCGTACAGGTAACGCTGACCTATGGTGTTTCTCACACAATGGCGCCACTCATAGCCAACGCAAACCGATGGGGTTCCTCACCTAGGTGTACTAATCACGGGCGCCGGTATTTCTGTGGTGTTCTTCACATGGTTGATAATAATCACAGGCAACGCAGACCCACGGTGTCGCTCATATAGTGGTACTAATCACAGGCAACGCCCAGACCCGTGGTGTTCTCACATGGGTACGAGTCACGGGTACTGGAAACCCACAGTCCACACCCACTGCTGCTGCGAAGCACAAACCTATTTCGTACCTAATATAGTGGTACTACGCACAAGTAAAGGCGACTCATGGCGTTCCCCGCGTGATGGTACTAATCAAAAGTAGTGTCATGGTTCTAAGACAATCATCCCTTGGTTGCCCCTTTTAGTTGCCTCTCACGACAGGCAGGGGATACCGTGGGTGTATTTTCCTGCTGTGTTCCCCACCCACAGGGGGTGGAGAGAGAGAGAAAAAAGAAGAAAAAGAATGGATCTGTCACTTCAAAAAATGAAGTTTCGGATGAAGAAAGGCAAGAGCGACGAAGGGCATGAAAATGAAAGACTCTCTAGGCCTCAAATGCTCTAATACTGTTGGGGTCGGAAAAAACAAGAGTTGACCAAGGGAGGTCGGACAGGATAGACGAAATTGAGGAGCCTGGCACAAGTAAGTGGAAGCAATGCCAAGACTCAGCTAAGGGCTTCGTGGTCACCAATCCACACTCCCAAGTTGAGAGCCCCTTGGGCCCCTTTCAGTCGCATCTTACAACAGTCACGGGATACCACGGGTGTATTCTACATGTGCGTCCCCCACCCGCAGGGGGTCATGAGAGTATTAGCTGTGTGAAAGTAGGAGGAGAGAGAACAGATTGGTTTGAGCAAAAAAAGGTGGATGCTCATCCTTGCAGTAATGGGGGACATACACTAATCATGCCATGTTTAGTTACCACTTGACAAAAATACAGTGAAACTTCGGAATGCAAGTAACTTGGTATACGAGTGTTTTGCAAGACGAGCAAACATGCCAGCTAAAAGAGCTACCATGACGTGTGCCTACGTTTTCCCCTCCCCTGTTCGTTTGTTGAATGGATGAATGAGGTCTTTGGTCCTGTAGGGAAGAAATATCTTTGAGAATATAATCTGCCGCTCAAATTCTTGATGGTTATGGACAATGCACCTGCTTATCCTCCAGGCCTTGAGTTCTTGAGGACGACTTACGGGAGGAATTCAAGTTTGTTAAGGTTAAGTTCTTTCCTCCCAACACTTCTCCAGCCTATGGATCAGCAAGTCTTTTCGAACTTCAATAGACTATACACCAAAGCACTATTTCATCGATGCTTCAAAGTGACCGAAGGAAGAAACTTTACCCTCCAAAAGTTTTGGAGAAATCATTTCCCCATCGTGAACTGCCTGAAGATCATCGATAAGCCTGGGATGGAGTCACCAAGAGAACTTTCACTTCATCTGGCGGAAAGCAGTGGCCTGACTGTGTTCTTGGACGTGCCTCTGAGGGGATTGTTGGTGACAATGAGCCGCCGATCGTCGATGAAATTGTGTCCTTAGGGAAGACTATGGGGTTGGAGGTGAAGAGCTGGTGGAAGAACATAGCCAGGAACCAACCACCAATGAACTGATGGACCTGCATTGCGAACAACAGGAGGAGGTTATGGAGATCTCATCCGGGGAAGAGGAGGAGGAAAAGTCAATGGAATCTCTCATTTCAGCTCAGATTCGGGAGAAGTGCAAAATGAGGGAAATGGTGCAAAATTTTGTAGTAAAACACCACCCGAATAAGGCTGTAGCAGTGCGAGAGATGAATCATTTCAATGACAATGCAATGTCACATTTTTGTGAAATCCTCAAAGAGGCAAAAGCAACAGTCATTGGATAGGTTCCTGGTTAAAGTTGCACGAAAATAAAACACTTGCAGTGAGCCAACAGATAGCAGTGATTCCGTTAGTGAAATTCGTGCTACACAGTAACTCTTCTCATGTCATCTCTAGTCTCCCTTACACCAACAATGATTCTATTGTAAGGAAAAGTGCACTTTCATTTGTTTTACATTATATTTTGTTTTGGAAATGGTATGCGAATAAATATTTTTGTGTTGTGGACAAATCATCCGCGTTTCAATTGTTTCTTATGTGAAAACTTGCTCTGTTATACAAGCACTTTGGATTACAAGCATGTTGCCGGAACGAATTATGCTCGCAATCCAAGGTTCCACTGTATGACTATTTCTTACATTATTTCAAGTAGGACATTCAAAATCAATATGATGATATATAACATCCTAACGTACTGTTTGATATAGTACAAATCAAAATTTAATTTAAATTAGCCACATTATTAATTAATAAAATTTGATAAAATTATTAACCGCATGATATGACAAAAAACATTATAACTCTTTAAATATGAGCTTAAAGGTTGTTTTCTTTCTTTTGAATAGAAACTTACAGAACATTATGGAGGATGGACTAAGATGAAATCTCTAAGTGCATTCAACTTAATTTGGCAGATTTTTTAAAAATATACATACAATTTTTACATTTTTATGACCTGTTTATATCATTATATTAAGACTAAATTTTGTCTCAGTTCCATTACTTTAGTTCATCCTCTCTAGAATCCCTATTTGACCAACTGTGCAAAGTTTCATTTAGATCAGACAAATGGTTCTTGTGATATCACGTTTCTTTTTTGAAAAAAAAAATTAGTTTTCAGGAAATCGCATGTAAAGTTGTCACACATATTTCTACTCACCGTTCACCTTAGAAGGCTCCACTGCCGTATGTTATACCCTCTGTCTGCATGTTCCTGGATTGTTCTTCCAGTCTGAGTTTTCGCCTAGTCCTTCTAGCCTCCAAAGTTGAGTTATGTACTTTTTTCAGCTGAATCTACACGTACCTTGTCAAACTTGCTCAAAGCTTCCACAGTATTCTTCCCAACTTTGATTCCCAATGTCTTCAGTACTTGTAGAATACTGCTAGCTCCATCATTAAAATGGCCACTGCACTGTAGGTTGCTATTTGAACAATTTTATTACCATTGCATGATATTTTGGGACAAATGGATCAAACTTTACAGTTGAATGACTCATTTCATTTTGGTTTCTCCTTTTTAGACATTTTCTCAGTAACTCTGTTTTGCCAACCCAGTTAATTTCACATTTCCATGACAAAATTTACAACACAAATGTTCGCTTATATTATCCACTAAGGAAGAAACACCTATAATCCTATATGACACATTGCAACGTTTCCTTTCTTAGACATGATGATCACAATTCACAACACAATGTAATATAAGCACGTGGAAAGTTTCAAAACAAACTGCTACTACCGCCAAGGAGTACACAACTCACTCAACGCATGGCCTACGTATATACTAACCATGCAGCCAGTAATATAAGAAATTCACGCAAAGAGAAACCACACAATCGTCTGGCGCTGCACATTTGCATCCACTGCTACGTAGCCACGCCCATCACATGTGCAAGCTGTCACTAAAATGCAAATATCTCTAAAACTATGAGGAATTTTTACATAAAACTTTGTATCTGTGTTTAGAAAGCCTCAACCTTTCATATGAGAATCATTTTCAGAAATGACATTTTTTTAGTATAATCTACTGTATGACCCCCCTTAATGGCAAAAGTGGCAAGGAAAATTGCAGAAGGAAAAATTAATGTGATGCTGTTTGCAGATCACCTGTTAGTCTGAGGAGAAAAGGAAGAGGATATCTAGTAATAGTTAAGATGCATGAGAAGATGAGGTGGAGCAATATGGAATGAAATTTAATGTCAAAAAGTACAAGGTAGTGATCATAACTAGAAAGGAGGAGAGACCTACGAGAGGGGAACAGCTTAGGAAGGCAGATTGTATCAAGTACCTGGGAAGTATCATAGAATAAAGTGGAGGAAATGATAAGGAAATAATCGAGCGTGGAAAACAAGCCAGGAGAGTTCCTGAAAAGTATCAGAAGCCTCGTTTGGAGCAAGGAAGTCCCTCAGAGAAGCAAAAGAGTGATATACAGGATGTGCTAGGTACCTATTCTGACATATGCAGTAGAAACTTGGGCAATGAGACAGAGAGCTATGACTAGGATACAAGCAAGTGAAATGAAATTTCTTGAGAAGCTGGATAGGAGTGACAAGACTGGATAAGATGAGAAGGTTAGAGATATAGTAAAAGAAGAGCCACTACAGAACATGATAGAGGCATTTAGACTTAGATGGTATGGACACAGAAAGAGAATGATAGGGGAAAGGATACCCGGGAGGATGCACAAAATGGAGATAACAGGAAAATGACCAAGAGACAGGTGGATAAAAGGAGTGGAAGAGTGTGTACAGAGAAGAGGAAAGGACTGGGCAAGAGTGAAGAGGGGAAAGTGGTGCAAAGACAAGAAGAGATGGAGAGGCTGACCTGATCAACAGCTGGAAACTGCAGATGATAATGATGATGATGATGGTGATGATCCAATGCTAATGAGCTTCACAGCATATGAATATAGTAAAAGTAAAAACTTTTTGTGCACACGAATAACCTTTATTGAACACCTTTAACTTGCTGAATTCAGCTGACAGGCTTAGACTTAATGCTATTCCTGCAATATATCCCTGAGTGGGAAGGGGTGGGGAAAATTACACTACTGAAATTATCCTCTTCATGACAATCCATATTGAATGAAGAACGAAAATCTGAAACCTGTTTTCCAGCCACTGACCGGGTCAGGGATGGAATGAATGAAGGCCCCATCTTGCAGCGAGGATAGGAATTGTTAGCTGTTCCTCTATGAAGTGTTACTTGGATGCTTTATAGACTAATGTTATCGGTGTTTCATTGTTCTGCCATGGGATTGTTACTGTGTATTGCACTTTCAGTCTGATGTTAGCTGGATCCACTTGTTCCGGTTGTGTCTGAAAGGACCATTAATCATTTGCAAACTTTTCAGGAACTGTACAAAGTTATTATTCTTTCTATTTGTGGTAAATAATGTCTGGGTTTTAAAAGTTTGTTTGTTGGTGTCGTGTTTCTAACTGGACAGTCTTCGAAGATACGGCGCAGGCGACAACTATTCCGTCAATAAATGATGTACTTGCCGCTCTAGTCGTGTTGGATTCCATTATAAGTGCAAGTGATGCTGATGATGCTACAATTAAGGCTACAGCCCATACGGCGCAGCTTGTAGCTAGTGTTTATAAATAATAATAAAAAGATGAAGCAACCTCTCATACATTCTTTCATTAAACACATTAAGCCTAATGTGTAACCAAAAAAACCTACTGGACCAAGTCTTGTTGGCTCCCTTGTGCATGTGCTTTATACTGTCGTGGGTATATAGTAAATTACTCTTTGTCTTTGAATCGTGTTTCGTTTTTCCCAGGTGTGAGGTTACATTTGACACTGTATGGCGTTTTAAAAGAGCATTATTTAAATGCACTTTGTTGGATACATTTCTGAAATATAATTTTTTCCACAGTATTTGAAAGGTTTAACTGTGAATCAAGGTGATTGCATGCATTAAAGGATCTTGGAATATTTTGTGATGCAGCAAGGGTTGGCATTTCTGAATCTTGAGTTGGCGGTGGTTAATTCTAAATCACGTAATTCGAAGTCCGATTTTAGCGTCCAAACGACTCTGAATTAACGAGGCTTTACTGTAATAGGATGTTGGACCATCCTTTGCTTTGTTTACAATAGTTAACCTCCCAGGTAAACTATCCACTAACTTCTGGTAAAATGCTGGTGGAATTTGTTTCCATGCTGACATGGAACAAGGCCTATTCCAAGCCATTAGCACAGTGTGAGAAATAAATTATTGTCTAAAATGTTGCAATAATGGCACTGCCTCATTGCCCGAGACCAAATCAGAGAAAGCAGCTCCAGGACATTACACTACTGCCAACAAACTTGACTGTAGACACAACACACTCTGGTAAATGCCATTCACCAGGCATCCACAGGTTCATTTCCATCTGAATGTCAGAGCCTGTACCGTAATTACTCACCTCTTTCACTTCTCCACAGTCATTGGACTGTGTTGATAATGATGATGATGATGATGATGATGATAATGATGATGATACATGTTGTTTAAAGGGGCATAACATCCAGGTCATCGGCCCCTAATGGTAATAAATGAGACAAAATGTAATGACAACTGAAAAGTCCAAAATCATCCACTGACCAGAATTCAAAACATGATAACGAAGAATGAATGAGTGAATATGAATTTAAAACAATCAGTACGTCCGACGTGCAATGCCCCACATTCCCAGAAACTAGTGTAAGACAATAATATTACTGGGCAAGGGACTGCTTCTAAAGCATAATGCTGAATCTATGATGCTTGTTATCTAACGGGGTCCAAAATTCAGGTCATTGGCCCCTCATACTAGTAATTATCACTACTAAAGTAGAACCATGGTATTTGTCATATTGCGGTACTAATCAAAAGTAGCATAGACTTGGGGTATTCCACACATTATAGTACTACTCACAGGTAATGTAATGATCTGTGGTGTTTCTCTCATTGCGGTGCCATTTACAGGCAACACAAACCTACGGAATACCTCACATAAGTGTACTAATCACAGGGACTCGTACTATCCCATGGTGTTCTTCACATAGTGTGTACTAGGCTTAATCACTAATCATAGACAACACAGACGCACGGTGTCGCTCATATAGTGGTATTAATTACAGGCAACGCCCAGACCCGTGGTGTTTCTCACATAATGGTACTAATTACAGGCAACGTAAGCCCGTGGTGTTCCGCATGTAGTGGTACTAATCACAAACCTATTGTGTACCTAACATAGTGGTACTACTCGCAAGTAAAGGCGACCCACGGTGTTTCCCGCATTATGGTACTAATTACAAGTAGTCTCATGGTTCTAATTCGATCATCCCTTGGTCGCCCCTTTTTAGACACCTCTTACGACAGCCAGGGGATACCGTGGGTGTATTCTTCATCTGTGTCCCCCACCAACAGGGGATTGTGTGTTTGATCCGCGAGAGCTATTTCATTTAGCTCAAGTCTGCCGATGAGCCGGTTAGGACCCCACTATCCGCCACCTGGGGCGCGCCGCGTGGGAGTATCAGCTCTCCCCTTGCTACGCCAGCAAAGTAGGTTTGTCGGAACTGTGTTATTTGCACCACTCTAAACATTAGGAATTGGTGTGTATGATAAGTGGCTTCTTGGCAGCAGCATTACAACGAAAACCAAATGTTATCATCTTCTGATGAGTAGTCCAATCACCGACCTCTGTACCTGAGCTGTGATGAAAGTCTCTGCAACAGTTGACAAGGCCGACTGGTACAGAGCACAATACACTTCAGATTTCAACAGTCCACATCATTTTGTTTCCAGGGACTACAAGAGTAATTAGTTTAGTTTAGTTTACTAATGTTTCCACTTGACAATGCCATCACTAACAGTGGACCAGGACACCTTTAACTACAGTGGAACCTCAATTCTCCGTTTTTGGAGGGACCAACGGGAAAAAAAAAAAAGTACAACACGGGAAAACGGAAAATCCGGGAATGAATGAACCATGAACAATATGGCTAAACATCACAAAAAAGAAATATGTATACTTAAAATCTTACAAACACCCCTAAACCAAACCAAACTACAGCCCCAATGGGCCTTCCGCCTACCAAGCGACTGCTGCTCGGTCCAAACACCTGCAGATTACGAGGTGACGCATGGTCAGTGTGACGAATCCACTCGAACGTTATTCCTGGCTCTCTAGACCGGGGTCACCACCTCACCATTAAATAGCGCCTCACTTAAAGATAATCGTAGAATGAGTGAACCTGGAACCAGCCCTCATATCCTGACCTGGCCGGAAATCGAACCTGCGTCCTCCGGGTGAGAGGCAGGCAAGTTCGACCGCGGGGCCGGCTCAAAACATTAATTACCGGTACGCGAGTTAAAAGTCTCGAAACTTTACATTCTGTTTTACCGGCGAAACTTTGTCGGTTTCCTCTGAAAACTTCTTTCAGTTCAGCAACTTTGATCGGTCAAGCTGTTCGAAAACCTAAATAATATCAAGCCAAACAATCGACCACAAGTATTATTTTTAATTCAATCTAATAAAATAAAGCACATTGGATACAAAAGCGCCCAACATGATGGCGAAATCCCTTTTTCTTTAAATCTTCCACTGTAATTTGGTCACTGGTATACTGTTCGTAGTCAGTTTGTGGTAATCTTGTACAGCGCATATTAGGCCTACGGCCTAAATCGACTTTTAAAGGTTATGTTGAACTCGAGAATATTGTTTCGAATGTAAGTATCGATTCTCAAGTTTTCGAATGCGTTATATTCAATTATGTCTGTCACTAATTACGATTAAATTAGAAAGAGAAAAAATATCATCAAAACTTCCGAATTTACGGTTATTCACGACCTTGAGCTCAGCTGGAAAACACGCTCGCTGTCCTGGTTGGTACGAGTGCGAAATGATGCAAAGGTTTTTACATGTAACATGCGCAAATAAAATGACTGCGGTTTTAACATTTTAACACAATAACGTGAAATTCCTAATCTTACATTAGGACCAAAACAGTAATAGGCAATCCCCAAACCTCCCATGGCTTTATGTATGTAAGGTGCAACATCTGGTCTGGTCTCGATAACGTAATTGTATACGATAATAAATTTGTGCTACTTAAAAAGGAGCAGTATAGATTCCTGCCTGAAAGCTCAGTGACTATACAGTGCCCTGAGGGAAGTGCCAAAAACCCGTTCGGCGATTCACTTGGAAAAAGCAACAAAAACAAAAAAAAACAAAAAAAAGGAAAAAAGAAAAAACCATCTAACCCTGGACATAATGCAGACGCTTTGAAAGTACGAATATTTGATGAAACTCGTTCTGTCTTCAAGTAGAGCTGTCAAAATGCGCTCTGTCTCCTTCCAATTGTTGTGGACACTCTCTGCTTTGTGATTTCGATTCTCTAAACAATTAAACGTGAGGAACTTCATCTTATTTGCCCGTATTAAACTGAGATCACAATAAAAATAAAAATATTTAAGGTTCCACCTTGTTCAATACAAATACACTGTTGTTAGATGACTTTTTACAACATATTTTTTTTATTGCAGTACTAGTTTCGGCGCTCTATTAAGGCACCATCATCAGTTGCGCAATAAGTAGAGTTATGTTGTAAAAAGTCATCTAACAACAGTGTATTTGTATTGAACAAGGTGGAACCTTAAAGATTTTTATTCTCTAAACAATACCACCCAAATGCGATGCTAAGATGGTCCCTTATGCAAGTTCACCGCCGATCGCTTTTCCGCTTCCTCAAATTACCGCAATGACTGGACCGTAACTACAAGGTCCACAAGTATGCCGTAGCCATCCTTTCGTGAGACACAGTTTCTTGAAAAACACGTGATCGAGGATTTAGCGTTGATGGGACTGAAATTTCTGAACAGTTAGTATGGGAAATCGTTTCTTCGAGGAACGGATAATGCGGGATTTTTACAATGTGGTTTAATTAGGATGCTCGCGGGACCACGTAATTTGAATGGATTATACGGGAAAACGTAGTTTCCGGGAACATATAATCGAGGTTCTACTGTACTGAGAAATCTTTCTGATGAGATGCCAAAATTATGAGGCCCTACAATCATGCTTGTACAGCTAACCACTCTACAACATCAAGTGCTGGGGTTATGGATAGTTGAAGCCTTACCTTCCACTCCTTGAAGGGCCTTCATGGCCTGTATGGAGAGGACTTTGCAATCATGCTCCTTTCAACATAAAGTAACTATCCCTGTTGACTCACTCTGACAGCAAACACGTTAATGATGCTCAAGCGTTTGTGCCTTTACATACATAGTGATAGTCACATCTCATTGTCATACTGGGAAAGTGCACTTGGAGCAAATAGTCTGCTGACTTTTGGCTACATAGTGTATGTACATTACATTGCATTACGAGCAATACCTTATAAAATCTATTTTCTTTAAAACGAAACAGAATTGTAAAGACACCAAAAAAAAATAAAAAATGTACATACCCTGAAATATGTTTCACGGCTTACATCAGCACAGAGATTGCAGAAACCAGATACATCTATGAAGACTACATCAAAGTACTTGTGAAACTCCTCTAAAGATGGCTCTGATATTTTTGTAGCAAGAGTTACACCTGTTTTGGTCCAATCACTCTGAGCTAAAAAGAGAAGATGAAAGCATTTTATAACAATCAGAATGTGTGTAAATTTAATTTCAAGCAAAACACGAAAACTTACCCAAAGTACTCCACACAATTCTGACCACCTGGTAACTGCTCATAGAACCATTGAGTTGTTTTGTGTGGAATAGATATGCCACATACATTGATATTATGAATCCACTAAAGCATCCATAGCCCTGAAAGAATTTTATACATTCAATGAAATTCCAGTCTAAATATCAAATAAAATGACAAAAACAGTACTAAATCTAACATACTTTACAGACATATTTTTTAACTACAACACAGCTCTTAAGAGAATCACATTATTACTTAAAACGCACAGAGACAAAAACGAATAAGGAAAAATATTATGAACTCTTCAAGATGAATATACAGGATGTAGGAAAATACCATCCAATAATAAAACGCTGTGATAAAAAGAATGAGGACAATTAAAATGAAGAAAGGAATCAACCCTCTGAATTGCACTTTCCAGTCAATTTCCAAGCCAAGTTACGTAATGTCATTTCAGACAAGGTCTGCAGTCCACATGCCTTCAAAGAAGTCTCCCTGACATCTAAAATCACAGTTATGCTGAATAAACCACCTTTTCAATGCCTAGTGACCATGAAACATCAAGATCTGGCAAAAACCAGATGAGTACAATTTATGAACTTCATGGTATAAATCCGTATTGATACAGTTAAAACTAAGAAACAATGTTAGGTTTGTTTCTTAGTTTTTAAAACCAGATGATGAATTCTTCCACGTACACAATACTCCGCTCACTCATACCAAAGTTCAAAAGTTAAAAATTCAAACGAAGATCAGGCAGAACAGCCATGGCGACTCCCATCTGATACATTATGCTTGCAAAATTACATTACCTTACTTTCCCCAGTTGAAGTGGATGAAAATTACAAGTTGTAGGGTTGTTCCTATCCTCATTTCAATTGTACTTATCCCCTTTGTCACCATCAGTGGTTACTGGACAGCTTTTCTTCTATACACATACATACACCATTTTCTCGGTCCTACATTCAGTAACTTGCTGGTCAGAAGTGAAATGAATATCAACACAATAAATCCAGATATCACTTTAAAATTATTATCATAATGTTATAGCCCTGGTACCACTTATAAGTAGGAGTAAAGCAGAAACACAGAAATCCTTTCAACAGACATTCTACAGAGACACAAACCACACTGGGCAATATATTTTACCAGTAAAACAGGTAACGCACATTTGAAGTTTTACGTGACTATTAGCCTTCAGTCATGAGTAGAGGTGTGATATAAGCCTAGCATTAATTATTTTCTATTTTTAGCAAAAATTATATCTAAAGAGCATTTTATAGCATTAATTATTCGAAGAAGTAATATTATTTAGCCATAACCTGTTTTGCTATTTTATTATGCCTATTTGAGAGGTCTAAGTGAAATTAAATATTACGCCTACATAAATGCATAATGAAGTGCTGAGGGGGAAAATGATGAGAGTCAGAAAGGATTAGTTTTTCAGTAGAATGATTTTAAAGTTCAAAACATTCTGTTCTGAAACAACCATTAAAGTAAATGTAAATGAACAATAAAAGTACTTGACAACACTATTCTAAAATAATATTTCAATTTACTTAACATTTCAAAATGTTATAAAATTTTAAATAGACAATACAAATTGCCAGAGAGATAAACTATGAGAGTCAGTAGACAAGTTTTACACAAACTATCAAACAAGATGTCATTTCACTAAAGTTTTTCAAACATTATTCTCATTTCAATATCAATTTTAAAGTTCAGTAGAGTCTTAAAATGAGTCATTAGTTGAGTCAGAAATATTTCAATCAATCAATCAATCAATCAATCAATCAATCAATCAATCAATCAATCAATCAATCAATCAATCAATCAATCCTTCAGATGTCGTAGTAAAGTTTTCATCAAGTTGAGATTTTCGGTTGGCTTCGCTCTAAGTTTGCCATGCTTCTATGTAAAATTCTTTCAAGAATAAAATTTACTTGTATGCTTCTATGTTTCGTACTGCACTTTGGCTGGAAACAAAAAACAAAAAATTAAGCATTAGCCTACTTTTAGCTGTGCAGCCTAGCAAAAAGTTAATAGTTTAAAATAAAACTAAAAGCACTGGATTAGTACTGCACAAGAATATTATGTATAACACAAAGCTACAAATTATTGTTCTAGAGGTTAGATTAAGTCACAATAGTTTTTGTTTTTTGTTTTGCTAGGGGCTTTACGTCCCACAGACACAGGTAGGTCTTATGGTGATGATGGGATAGGAAAGGCCGAGGAGTTGGAAGGAAGCGGCTGTGGCCTTAATTAAGGTACAGCCCCAGCATTTGCCTGGTGTGAAAATGGGAAATCATGGAAAACCATCTTCAGGGCTGCCGACAGTGGGATTCAAACCCATTATCTCCCGGACGCAAATCGCGCGCCTCTACGCGCACGGCCAACTCGCACGGTACACAATAGTTTAGACTACGTTTGGTTAGGTTGACAATAAATTTACCAAAAATTTTCATCACTTTCATCATCATTGTCAACAGGAACATTGGTACCAGCTGTTATATTGCTGTCATAGAAGTATTGCGCTTCGGTAGAAATAAACTTCTTAGCTGCTGTAAATCCTCGGACGTGACACCGGATAGAGGTAAGCGGCTTCTATACAGATCTTCAGGTCGAATATTAAGGGCTGGTGTCATTTCAATCGGTTTGTGGGGAGGTTTGGATGGTTTCCTTCCTTTAGGTTTTTTGTTTGGATCATGTTTTGCTTCAATGAAGTTAATTTTTGCAAATGCCCCATTGTACGAATCTCTAACTGAGATGAACTGAAGCTCATCCTTGT
The DNA here is from genome assembly GCF_040414725.1 of Anabrus simplex. NCBI lineage: Eukaryota > Metazoa > Arthropoda > Insecta > Orthoptera > Tettigoniidae > Anabrus > Anabrus simplex. The sequence goes on from NC_090265.1 coordinate 1,490,230,286, forward strand.
TTACACGCATTTCCCTAACAGGTCTGGATTTGAAAGGGCACTTATTTTCAAAGTTAAGCTTGTTAAAAAAATTTGTAAACCCTTTAAAAATGTTTTCATTGCATTTTACAACCTCAAAGGGGCTTGGTTTGGGTCTAGCACTCACAATCACAGTATCCCAAACATCAGGCACTTCAACATAGGACTTTTGGTTTATTAATTCCATATCACGGTCACACTCCATGTAGGAGTGTCCGCAGATAGGAAAAATCATTCTTATTGAAGCTAATGATTTCCAAACATGCACTGCATAGCAGCAAGCATACCTAAACACAGTGAAGTTTTAATTTTGGCCTGCACAGGAGTCACAGAAAATTGCCAAATCTCTCACTTCAGGTTTCAAAATGTTCGTAATAAAGTGCTCCTTTTTTGCCTTGGGTCCCATCATGCATAAGTGTCAAAAACACTTTGCTAGTACTCAGAACATGGATGTTGGAAAGATAGTGAGACATATAAATTATAAACAAAAGTTTTCCCTCTATTCAATACATAGCTTTATTTATACTGCGTATATTTACATTACATGGGACTAGTTTCAACCCTACTTGGGGTCATCATCAGCCATATTTAAACATTAAACAATACACAATATTTGACGAAATCCTAAAACATGTTTCTAATGAGCAGCAAGAACAGTATGAAACAAATATGTAATTAACACCATGATATGTGGTTCAATTAGGCAAAATGCTATGGTGCTAAAAATGTTGTATACGAAAGTGAAATATTATGAGTGACAATAGGTGAGCAATATATAATACATGTACACAAATACATTTAAAAAGTCTGGGTATAGAAGTACAAATGAGATGCTCAACCACACATCATAGTGTTAATTACATATTTGTTTCATACTGTTCTTACTGCTCATTAGAAACATGTTTTAGGATTTTGTCAAATATTGTGTATTGTATGGCTGATGATGACCCAGAGTAGGGTTGAAACTAGTCCCATGTAATGTAAATACATGCAGTGTAAATAAAACTATGTATTGAATGGGTGGAAAACTTTTGTGTTTATAATTTATATGTAATCTCAGTTCAATACGGACCAACAACATGAAATTCATAACCCTTGAAGATAGTAAGACAGTTGCCTTCTATAGTGAACATCATTCATTGATATGGGTTTTTTTTTGTTTTTGTTTTTTTGTTTTCTGCGTCACACCGACACAGATAGGTCTTATGGCGACGATGGGACAGGGAAGGGATAGGAGTGGGAAGGAAGCGGCCATGGCCTTGATTAAGGTACAGCCCCAGCATTTGCCTGGTGTGAAAATGAGAAACCACGGAAAACCATATTCAGGGCTGCCGACAGTGGGGTTCGAACCTACAATCTCCCGAATACTGGATACTGGCCGCACTTAAGCAACTGCAGCTATCTATCGAGCTCGGTCGTTGATATGTTAGGGGCATGTAAGTTTTATTGAAAGTCCATACATATTGCCTCTATACTTTCAGATTTTTGGGAAGCCTTTCTTGCTGACCTTTTACATTCATAAAATGCTCCAGCTTTCTTTAAGTGAAGTTCATGGGTAATTTTGATTTGTTTCATTTCATCTTGCACAGTTTTAGTGTCTTCTTCTTCTTCTTTTGCATTGTCAATTTTCACTTGGAGGTCTCATTCCTTTACTCTAAATTCGTCACATGTACTGCAGAAGTCAGTACGAGGTTACCCAAAACCAATGTTACACTGTGTATTAAAAATCGATCTATACGTGTCATAAGATGTCATAGGATGGTCACGATATTTTTCAGAGTACATGGCATGTAACTTTTTTATGTCAAGTGTGTCTGGCAGATATACTTTCTTAGAATGGCAAAGACTATAGTTTCACGACCTTTCAGAGAGGAAATATGCTCATGTATTTTGCCTTTGGTCTCGTCTGTTACTTTATTAGGCCTATTATCATGAGAGCCACATGCATCTTTTGTAATGTGCCCTTCAGTTACCAACATTAATTGCAGGGTTTGGACATGCCTTGGCGTAATCCCATGAAGTGACAAAAATGCCTTGTAACATACAGGCACTTCATAACAGACCCATCTTTCATGCATCTTACTCTGTAACTGTAGGAATAGGAATGATTTAAGGGCTCATCTTTACGAGGCCATCTCTGCTTTACCAATGATGTTGTAATGAGGCCTCCGAGATATAAGTTTTGTTAGTTGTAGTCTCCAATGCTGTTAAAGTTGTTAATAATAAACGTCCTACAACTTGCGTCAACTACATCAAAACACTTTAACCTAGAACAGCTACAGTTTGGTCATAGTTCATGGCTTTGTGCTAGCAACTTCGTCTTTACATCAGTCATCCTTCCTAATTTAAGTTTCTTCTAAGGGTTGCAACAAGTTTCTTCAACACTAGATTCAATTTTTAAAAACATTTAAGACTAATCCTAAGTTCTATTAAGTCATAATGATAAGTAAAACACACTGAGAAAAGACAACTCACTCAATGAAGACAACCTCAAAACAAAACACTAACACATAAACAACAAAACAGCCAGGAATTATGGGAGCAGCTGCCTGACCCTGATCAGTCTTGACACCTGGCAGCTTGACTCTCACCAATTTTCCCCCTTGTGGCAAATTTCTATCGGCTCATATCTATTGACTGCCATCAGTTTTCCTCATGCTAGTATTGTAGGAAGGTAAAGCATTACCATAGCAACCTACTGGCACTAATAACTCAATGTCTTTCATTTTAATGACTCTCATCGTGTCGTCCCCCCCCCCCCCCCCCGGCTCTTCATATACAAAACCTAATCTAATACAATGTTCAGTTCAATAACTAAAACTGTAATAGTTTCAATAATGTTGCCAAGAAAGACAATAGAAACTAATAAAAATAAAAAGATATTTGATTACTTCTGGAGAAAAAAGACCACTACAGCATGGATTAAGGAAACGAAGAAGGATATGGAAAGGTTAAGCATCTTGGAAGACCAACCGTTAGAAAGGAATACGTTTAGGAACACACTGAAGAATTTGGAAGGTGTTCAAGCCGCAGGAAGAATAAGGAAGACCGGAAGAGCCTGGACAGATGAACAAGGGAAGCAGGCCAGCGAACGCATGAAGGAGTATTGGACACAGAGAAAACTCCACACGAAGAGAAAGAAATGAAGTTGTAGCGGGATCCTTAGTGGTCCATTCGCTTGTAAAAAAAAAAAAAAAAAAAAAAAAAAAAAATCATAACATTATGAAAAAAGAGTGTAATTTATAGCCACAAATGCTTGGATTTTTGTTCACAGATTTGAATTAAAGGATAACACTGCATAAGCTTCAACAGTTTCTTCCTTCATTGCTTACCAGTAAAACATTGAAACCAAACGAATTTCCACGTTTACATTTAATAAAGACCTCTGATTCTTGTAACATAATAAACTATAACTGAAATATTACAAATTACAAACAACATGCACCTTTGTCTCTCTGAGGGACAACCACCATGTACTCTGTAGCAGGTGAAATTAAAGATCACTACTGTGCAAGCGCAGTTGAAAGTACATCAGCTGACTTCACGATTAAGCTCCCAGCTATGTCATATGAAAACAATGAAACAAAGTCTGAAATCACATATTCCAATAAAACAAATGTTGATTCCCATAGGGAATTTAATATAATATAATATAATATAATATAATAAAATATAATATAATATAATATAATATAATATAATATAATATAATATAATATAATATAATATAATATAATAATAATAATAAAGACATCCGGAAGATTACTGGGATCAATTGGCAGAACATCGCTCAAGACCGTCCCAGATGGAGAGACCTCATGAAAACCTACCTTGCTTTGGACTTAAAGAGGCCACATCGTAAAAACGATTGAATATGGCTGATAGTGATATATTATATATATATTATATATGTACTTTCAACTGCGCTTGCACAGTAGTGATCTTTAATTTCACCTGCTACAGAGTACATGGTGGTTGTCCCTCAGAGAGACAAAGGTGCATGTTGTTTGTAATTTGTAATATTTCAGTTATAGTTTATTATATATATATTATATATATATATTAATATATTATATTATATTATTATTATTATTATTATTATTATTATTATTATTATATATATTATATATATTAATATAATATAATATAATATAATATAATATAATATAATATAATATAATATAATATAATATAATATAATATAATATAATATAATATAATATAATATGTCAAATAACGGACCATTATATTGGTATCACATATTCCAATGCAAATAATTTCACAAAGGGCTGTTTCTGGGTCATAGCCACAAGTTTTTATGTAGAATATGTACCGTGTGATCAGTTTTATTGAAATAAGGTATCTAGTCAGTATGGATTCAACATTTTTCCACAGCTTAGGCACTAGATGTGCTCGACTGTAGCTCCAGTAATGTGGTACTCTCTTCATGATGCATGTGCACCTAAGACTCTCATGATAAGCCTTTAGATGCAAAATATTGATCTTGGACTTTTTGAAATTCTGACAAGTCATTCTATCTCCTCAAATGCATTTTCAAAAACTCTGAAGCCATATTTTATTGTTCCTTTGTTGCAGCATTTTCTGAAGGAAGGAATTCTTTGCATCACAATATTCTGTAATCTTTGTTTTTAAGCTATATAAGTGCAGAACTAGAGACGAATCAAATGACACCTCACACGACATGCTACGATGCCTAAGTCAAGGGCTACATTAATTCTTAGCCAAACAGCATGGCGATTTTTAAGTACCACAAGATGGTGGTGCTACTGATCACCTGTATGTCGTACTAAGGTCAGATGCTTGTTGCTGGGTACACTGGATCTTTCTCCTTAAAATGAGTTACTGATCACAGTCGTTGCAAGTGTTGTACTGAGGTTAGTTTGATTTTAAAACTTCACAAGCCCACTATCACAACGTTCACCAGCCCAAGTATGCTTCCGAAACTTAGATGTATTCTTTGTCAAAATGTTATGCATTCTTCTAAATTACTCTTATTTTGCTGAAAATACAGTTCATCACTGTAATATCCATTTATAGCATTAATTTGCAATAATGGAACCAGCAATTATGACAAGATGTAAAGAAACATTTTTAAAAAAGCACAAAAATCATGCTTTTTATTTTATCGTGTTTATCATAGTTGTGATATTTTCGTGCCTTTTGTCATGAGCCATAAACCACTGGGAATATAAACTATAATCCCTTGCACCGACTGTAAATGAAGCTACAGCCACCTTAGCAAGAATTTGATGACACAGCCTCTAGGGTATCATGTTACAAGAATGAAGTAGCTGACGAGAATTTTGAAAAGCAACAATAACGCTTGAAGTGCTTTCAAAGTTAATTCTCTACAGAAATTACTTCAATAAACATACCTGAAGTAAGATAATGAGTAACAGGAGAAAACAAAATGGAATGTTGAGATAAATACTGGTGGAAACCAACAATTTTAAGGAAAAAACTAGGTAGTACAGTGTTAGAGGAAGGAATTACACAAATATATACAAGAGTAGAATAGACAATCAGGTTCTATAAAAGAAAGAGTTTGAATAGAACAAGTATGTTCCAATAAAGCATAAAGATGTGTTTAGCATACTGACATATGTTCTGGCAGCGTGGATCTTGAAGGAAAGAAACAGCAGAATGACTCAGTAACTAAAATAAAGTTACTGAAAAGTATCACATAAAGAACCAGGTGAGACAAAACTCAATGAAGAGAGAAAGCAAAACAGAGGGTATAAGTAGAGTGCAGGACTGGATGGATGGAACAGAACTGAAATGTACTGTAACCATATGAAAGTACGATCCCCAAATTTTAGGTTAAGAAATTTTGTAAAATAATTTGTAATGTTAAAGTCATGAAAATCATGTAATTTTGTTTATTTAGAATGTAAAAACATAATATTATAAGAAGAATGTGTAGTTAGGGAATATTGCATATGTGCATCATTATATTTTGTATAAATTTCCATTTGGGTAAGAGTCTGTAAATATGGCCTAGCCGTAAGGATTATGCAACCGGGAAAACAGCGACTATATCGGGAAGGACGGTTGAAGCCAGTTGAATATGTTACAACAAAGTGGCTTGGAAACACGGGGTACGGCCAGGTAGTATAGGCTGAAGACTGGAGTGGATCAATGTGGATGTACGTGAGTGGACGTTCGATGTCATATCAGACGCACGATAGCCAATACGAGGGCTTTGTTTTAAGCGAGGTTGGGTTGACTGAGTGACGCGTGCAGAAGTGCCTGTGAGAGCGTTGCTACTAGTAAACTTTTCAGGACGCTATAACCACATGCAGCAAGCCTATGTAAGTATGTACACGTGTGCGGCAATTCACAATGGCAAGGAAATGGTTATGATTGCATGACACCTTTCCTAACTAACACAACCTCTGGTCTTTATCCAGCCCACATCCTAGCATGTGCTATCAAAAGATGTCAGGTTTTATATGTAGGCTCTTTCTTCTTTCTGCCTATGTGGTTTTTCCCTGACCCTTCAATACCATACTTCAACACCACATACCTAACACAAACTCTTGCTGTGGTAGCGAGTCTGACTCGGAAACCGGCAGATACTCCTTGTATCACTTCCCACTCTTCCCCTGCTATCTCTTTCTTCTTAGAAACTAATAGCATGTCGGAGGCCATGTAGATTGAGTCGATGGTCACGCGGGGGGAGCGGGCTTCGGGGGCCCCCCCCCTGAGAAAAAAAAAAAGCGGCAATTCATTCTGACTTTTATTCTGTTTCTGATTGTGTTTGTGTTCTTGATTCTGTGTGTTTCTCACTCGGACCAGCGCACAGGACTACTTTGCGCAGATTCCTAGCCGATGCTGTATTGTTCTTAAATATACTTTACCTACGGAGTGAGCACGCTAAATATTGCTGATGCTACGAGTTTCTGGTGGCCGTTATGTAAAAGACGCTACTGAGTGTTTATTTGCAATTCCAACTCTGTATAATAATTAGACTATAATTCCCCTACGAGATAATGTACAGTGGATGTGGTGATGCGTACCGAATCTACATTCGGTAGTGGATGTGTGGTTGTGCACAGAGCTAATTCTTGGTAAAGGAAATCATCGGCCGAGTATGCAGTTTCAGTTGGAGAAACGTGAGGAGTCACACTAACCTGTGCGGCAGTCGGGAAGGACTCAAGACTTCGATGAAGAAGTGTGTAAATAAGGTTAGGGATGCTCTTCGTAAAGAAGGTTGCATCCGTACGTAGAGAAAGTCGTCGTACTCTTCTTTACCAGAATACGATTTTTGTTCTGTAACAGAGGAGAGTGTAGTGGAACTCTTACCTGGAGGTATGTTAAGAAATGTATATCTAATGAAAGTAATGATTTTGTTGGTGGTAGTAGTGTGTATATTTGCCTTAGTAAACGATAAACGAGTAGGTCTCGTCAAGTAATGATTTTGTTGTTGGTAGTAGTGTGTGTATTTGCCTTTGTAAACGACAAACGAGTAGGTCTCGTCAAGTAATGATTTTGTTGTTGGTAGTAGTGTGTATTTGCCTTTGTAAACGACAAACGAGTAGGTCTCGTCCAGTAATGATTTTGTTGTTGGTAGTAGTGTGTACATTTGCCTTTGTAAACGACAAACGAGTAGGTCTTGTCAAGTAATGATTTATGTTGGTCGTAGTTGTTTGTAAGTTGCCTTTCTGGATGGCAATCAGGAGTGGGTCTCATCAAGTGATGATTATTGTAGTATTTATTATATATTTTTTATTATTTTGGGAGTAAAGTCATGGAATGAAACTTGCAGTAAATCTTTTTATCAGTGGAGTGAGGATGAACCTGGCATGCTACCCACATCTAATTTCAGGGGTAAACAGGTAAGGTTATAAAGTAAGTCTGGAGCTTCGTCAGCCTGATGACCGTCGCCTTGGGAGAGGGAGTTGCTCATTGCTCTACAAAGTTATATATTCCTGTAATTGTTTTACAGGTGGCGCCCAGTCTTGGTATTTATACTTATTTTACTCACCATTTATTCATTTCATATTTTCAATAGCTTGCAGTAATTACAGTATACTGGTGTAAGCTTTCTCAGCCAATGTTAAGTGACAATTAGTCTTCTAGGATATTAGGCCAGGAAGACATTATAAATACCGTATTGTTGTCAATAATCCCCGAATATATATTTTTTTAAATTTGAGGTCACAAATTGGGATGCAGGTTTTATTTGCATCAAACATGACAACACGCTCCTGGCTCACTTAGTTTTCGAAGTTGGAATCAGTTCACCACCAGAAAGGAAATAAATGCCTGGCAACTGAAAGGAAGTAAATGTACAAACTATTACGAATATACAACCTGTGACAATAAAGTTCTGTGAATAGTCCTGTACTATCACACAGATGAACAATGCACGACAATGACTTTACAGTCCTTCGAAATAGTTCCCTCCCATAACTATGCACTGCTAAGATCGGCAATACATGTCCTGGAAACTTTGCAGCAAGGCTTCCTTTGGGATGGTGTTCAAAAGCCCCGTCATGTTTCGTTGAATGTCAGGAATATCGTTGTGAAGTAAGGCAGGGGTAGAAGTCGATCTGGTATTATGTCTATGGATATATGAGAGGAAGTTAAAATGTGAGGATAGGTATTCAGGTGTAGATTCGTTCAGAAGTCAAAAAATCAGTGTCGCAGTATGTAGATTTCTTAGTTGATTGATTTTCAGCCAGGATAGTTTCTCATAACAAGGGAAAATATGGGCCCTAAAGTTCAAAGAAAATATAAATCATATGCAAGAGTTCACTGCCCTTTGAAGTTAATAGTTTGTTCTGGAGTTGCAGCGGTTAATACGACGTCACAGTAATAAATTATTGGAAAAATGAGAGTTTGAATTTTTATACTTTTCCTGTAATTTGTTCACATGATTTCTGTTAGTGGCTTCACTTTTTCCACTAATTCCATGTAAGTACTGATGGACATTCGGTAGTACACTACCGGTCAAAAGTATTCGATCACCTATCACAACTATGGATTTGTGGTTTAAACAGAGATGTAGTTTTAAATAATCTATCATAGCCCTGTTCTGATAATAAAACAAGCATAAACATGTAAAGACGGAACGACTCTGTTTGTGTATTTGACCGGTTCTCCGCATGGAGGGTCGCTGATGAGTAACCACAACAACACTGACGTTTCTTTACCCAAGACGTGTCCACTCGAATAGGCCTCATTCCCTCAGCTGTCTGCGTAGCAAGCAGTTCACATTAGTTTTCAGTACACTGTGTGCAGCTATCAGTGTGTTTGTGTATCTGATCAGGTGCATACCATATTACCTCCAAATGGGACGAAAGCAGGAGATTGGAACTGAAAAACGTGCTGTACGTGTAGCTCTGCATCATGAAGGGTATTCTAGTAGGACAACAGCAACAAAAGTTGGCGTAGCCCAATCTACAGTGGTGTATACATTGCAGCGGCTCAAGCAAACCGGTGCCAATGCAAGTGTTTCGCGATCTGGACGACCCCGTGTAACACCATACAGGGAAGATCAGTTCATAAGTGTACAGAGTAAACGTCAGAGGACTCATACGGCACATGAAATTCGCTGGGAAGTCAATAATATGCGAGCTGCTCCAATCTCTGTCTCAACAGTGCAATGCCGTCTTCACGAATGAGGTTTAAAGGGGTGCATAAAGACCAAAAAACCTTTATTACAGACACAAAATAAGGTGAAAAGAAAGCAATGGGCACAGCAACATAAAAACTGGAGTGTGCAGCAGTGGTCCAAAGTGTTATTCACGGATGAATTAAAGTTTGAAGTATTTGGGAGCCATCGTCGAATGTTTCCTCGTCGACTTCGTGGAGAAAGTATGAAGATAGGCATAGATATCAAGGATAATTTAATAACACATCAACGGGAACAATTTTCACACAAGACTGTATCAAGTGTCTAGGAGTTTCTTCTCAATTAAGCAGCAGCCTAAAACTATGAAACAGCTTAATATTGTACTCTTGTCAATTCCTTGACGTTACATGAGACCCAAAGTCAAGACGCTAACAGTTTCATTCACAACGTTCTTGACCAGTCTACCTACAACAATCGGCTTTTAAATCTCCACTTGTGCATGACAACACATTTAAATATTAGTTACGTCAAGAACATGAAAATGAAAATCGTGGGTCAAATAAGCCCCAGTTTTAATATCACCCTTTCTCAAGACTTATGATTTTAAAAAAAGAAGATCCGTTTCATTTTATTTTTATTTTTGAACATTTTAAGTTAACCAGAATAGAACAGCCAAGTTAAAACACATTTAATTTAAATTTATATTTTCAATCTTGACCAACCTACAAGCAACAATCAGTTCAAATCTCCACTTATTGTTGACGACACATCCTGTCACCAGACACGGTACGTCAAGAACTTAATATGATATAGGGGTCACATAAACCCCGATATGCAATCCTCTTTACCGAAAAGAAGATCCATTTTAGTTTTGGACATTTTTTATATTAGATAGATTAGGACCAAAAAAAACTTAACTGTATTAACTTATGTTTGTATATATTGTATATAGTGTATATATTGGTATGTTTATATTGGTTAAAAAGGTCCCAAACCTTGACCTAAAGGTTGTTTACAGGCTGAAGATGCCCAAAATAATGGGTGAAACATGTACCTGACCAAATAAGTCTACATAAAATCATGTAGATAATAACCACATTAAACGTGGAAAGTATTGAATAGGTGGTTTTTTATTAAATTATCCTTGATATCTATGCCTAACGTCATCTTCAATACGGAACAATAATGAGAGTTGTTACTTGTAATTTGGTAGCCAACCAGGCAAAATACCGTTTAAATAGGTACTTCAACCTTAAGGTCAAGATTTGTAAACTAACTAAAGACATAGCCTTTCTAAAACAGTGTCTAGAACTAAAATTGATCCCAAAATTTTTGAAGCCTACACAGCGAAAAAACTTATCTAACCAAAGTTTGATTAGAGTTCAAAACAAGGTCAACGACATTTGGTTAAGAAATGAAATTAAAGCGTCATATAAAAAGAAGTCACTTTTAAATCTGCAGTTATATAGAGTTCATTTAGCGTTAGCTCAGGCTTTACATCCGTTAGAATGGAACTCTTTCCATCTACATGTGGACAATAAATTGATTGCTTTATTGGATAGGAAGCAAGTTACTCTCGACAAGAAACTATCTCAGTTAAAAGCATCCCAATCACGGTTACCAAAACGTAGTTCAGACACGCAAAAAGCGGCTCCCTCACAGAACAATACACCCACAGTAGTTAATTTGACAGACGTACAGTTCTCTGAAGAAGAAATGGGGATCTTGAATAAAGGCTTAAAACATAACTGGCCTAGCAAGAAAAAAGAAACGGATATTATCAACACAGTAGCTGAGATCGAACTAACATTTCTAAACTCCCTTTAGAAACACAAAATGATACCAGATTTGAGGTAAAAAAGAAACTACCAAAACTAGCGGAAGAAATAAACGCATATTCAAATTTCGACCACAAAAAATTGATCCAGAACGTAAAAAAGAAAATAGACGACAACAACATTATTGTCACAAAAGCGGACAAAGGAGGATCCACAGTTCTCCTAGATCAAAACACATACATTCAAAAAACAGAAGACTTTTTTAAGGACAAAATATACACAATAGTCAACAAAGATCCAACCACGAGAATTCAGCGAAATCTAAAAACTCTAATAAGAAGTTCTAACTTTCTTTTCAATGAACAAGAACAACAAAAACTTTTTAACATGAACCCTAGTATTCCGACAGCCAGAGCCTTACCAAAGATTTATAAGAAGGACATTCCAATACGCCCTATCATAAACTGTAGAAACAGCCCCACCTATCAAGTATCAAAATTCATTCACGGCTTTCTAAAAAAACATTACGTATTCAATAATAAACATCCTTTAAAAAATTAATTCACTTTTTGCGAAATTTTAAACAAGTTTAAGCTGCGACCCAATCACTCAATGTGCTCCTATGACGTCGTAAATATGTACCCAAACATCCCTACCAAAGAAACTGTAAGAATCATCAGTGATAATATCAATAAATACAGCGGCCTTAGTAAGATGGAAATTGAAGAATTCATGAAGATATTAAATTTTGTCTTAAGCAACAACTTTTTCTCTTTCAATGGAAAGTTTTACCAACAAAAAGGCTTAGCGATGGGCGACCCTCTTTCTGGTATCTTAGCAGACATTTATATGGACACAATGGAACACACAAAAATTATAACACAAATAAAAGGCGTATATTTATGGCCGAGATTTGTAGACGATACTTTCATAATTTTCGACAAAAATGTCACTAATAGTGACGAGATCTTGGAGTCCCTAAACAAAATTGACCCCAATGTTAAGTTTACTAAAGAGGATGAGGTTAGGAACTCATTAAACTTTTTGGACTTAACTATTACACGCGGACATAATACCTTCGATTTTCGAATATACAGGAAACCTACACACTCTCCCTTAACTATTATGAATTCATCCCTACACCCCAAGTCCCAAAAACAAGCCTCTTTCTATAATTTAATTTATAGAGCTTTAAAAATTCCTCTTTCTCCCAACAATTTAAAAATTGAACTGAAGTACATAAGGAATCTTGCTCAACTCAACGGGTTTAAAATAGATATGGTCAACCGTTTCATTAACATACATACATACATTATCATTATAGACTGTTATGCCTTCCAGCGTTCAGTCTGCAAGCCTCTGAGAATTTACTAAACGTCGCCACAATCCTCGATTTGCAACTAGTGTTGTGGCCTCATTTAGTTCTATACCTCTTATCTTTAAATCGTTAGAAACAGAGTCTAACCATCGTCGTCTTGGTCTCCCTCTACTTCTCTTACCCTCCATAACAGAGTCCATTATTCTCCTAGGTAACCTATCCTCCTCCATTCGCCTCACATGACCCCACCACCGAAGCCGGTTTATGCGTACAGCTTTATCCATAGAGTTCATTCCTAAATTAGCCTTTATCTCCTCATTCCGAGTTCCCTCCTGCCATTGTTCCCACCTGTTTGTACCAGCAATCATTCTTGCTACTTTCATGTCTGTTACTTCTAACTTATGAATAAGATATCCTGAGTCCACCCAGCTTTCGCTCCCATAAAGCAAAGTTGGTCTGAAAACAGGCCGATGTAAAGATAGTTTCGTCTGGGAGCTGACTTCCTTCTTACAGAATACTGCTGATCGCAACTGCGAGCTCACTGCATTAGCTTTACTACACCTTGATTCAATCTCACTTACTATATTACCATCCTGGGAAAACACACAACCTAAATACTTGAAATTATCGACCTGTTCTAGCTTTGTATCACCAATCTGACATTCAATTCTGTTGGATTTCTTACCTACTGACATCAATTTAGTCTTTGAGAGGCTAATTTTCATACCATACTCATTGCACCTATTTTCAAGTTCCAAGATGTTAGACTGCAGGCTTTCGGCACAGTCTGCCATTAAGACCAAGTCGTCAGCATAGGCCAGGCTGCTTACTACATTTCCACCTAACTGAATCCCTCCCTGCCATTTTATACCTTTCAGCATATGATCCATGTAAACTACAAACAGCAAATGTGAAAGATTACAGCCTTGTCTAACTCCTGTAAGTACCCTGAACCAAGAACTCATTCTACCATCAATTCTCACTGAAGCCCAATTGTCAACATAAATGCCTTTCATTGATTTTAATAATCTACCTTTAATTCCATAGTCCCCCAGTATAGCGAACATCTTTTCCCTCGGTACCCTGTCATATGCTTTCTCTAGATCTACGAAACATAAACACAACTGCCTATTCCTCTCGTAGCATTTTTCAATTACCTGGCGCATACTGAAAATCTGATCCTGACAGTCTCTCTGTGGTCTGAAACCACACTGGTTTTCATCCAACTTCCTCTCAACGACTGATCGCACCCTCCCTTCCAAGATGCCTGTGAATACTTTGCCTGGTATACTAATCAATGAGATACCTCGATAGTTGTTGCAATCCTTCCTGTTCCCTTGCTTATAGATAGGTGCAATTACTGCTTTTGTCCAATCTGAAGGTACCTTACCAACACTCCACGCTAATTTGACTACTCTATGAAGCCATTATTTCCCTGCCTTCCCACTATACTTCACCATTTCAGGTCTAATTTCATCTATTCCTGCTGCCTTATGACAATGGAGTTTATTTACTATCCTTTCCACTTCCTCAAGCATAATTTCACCAACAACATTTTCCTCCTCCCCATGAGCTTGACTGTTTGCAACACCACCATGATGATTTCCTTTTACATTGAGAAGATGTTCAAAATATTCCCTCCACCTCTCCAGTGATTCCCTGGGATCTGTTATGAGTTCACCTGAATTACTCAAAACACTGTTCATTTCCTTTTTCCCCTCCCTTCCTAAGATTCTTTATTACTGTCCAGAAAGGTTTCCCTGCTGCTTGACCTAGCCTTTCCAGGTTATTACCAAAATCTTCCCATGACTTCTTTTTGGATTCAACAACTATTTGTTTCGCTCTGTTTCTTTCATCTACGTACAAATCCCTGTCTGCCTCGGCCCTTGTTTGGAGCCATTTCTGATAAGCCTTCTTTTTACGTTTACAGGCTGCTCTCACTTCATCATTCCACCAAGATGTTCGCCTTTTCCCATCTTTACACACAGTTGTTCCTAGGCATTCCCTTGCTGTTTCTACTACAGCATCCCTGTATGCCACCCATTCACTTTCTATATCCTGAACCTGCTTACTGTCTACTGTTCGAAACTTCTCACTAATCATATCCATGTACTTCTGTCTAATTTCCTCATCCTGGAGATTTTCTACCCTTATTCGTTTGCAGACAGATTTCACTTTCTCTACCCTAGGCCTAGAGATACTTAGTTCACTACAGATCAGATAATGGTCTGTATCATCGAAAAATCCCCAAAAAACTCGTACATTCCTAAAAGATTTCCTGAATTCAAAGTCTGTTAAGATATAGTCTATTATGGATCTGGTACCCCTAGCCTCCCATGTGTAGCGGTGAATAGCCTTATGCTTGAAGAATGTATTCGTAACAGCTAAACCCATACTAGCACAGAAGTCCAGCAAACGCTTCCCATTCCCATTAGCTTCCATATCTTCCCCACATTTACCAATCACCCTTTCGTATCCTTCAGTTCTATTCCCAACTCTCGCATTGAAATCGCCCATTAGCACTATTCTATCCTTGCTGTTCACCCTGACCACGATGTCACTCAATGCTTCATAAAACTTGTCAACTTCATCCTCATCTGCACCCTCACATGGTGAATACACGGACACAATTCTTGTCCTAATTCCTCCCACTGACAAATCTACCCACATCATTCGCTCACTTACGTGCCTAACAGAAACTATGTTGCGTGCAATGGTATTCCTGATAAAGAGCCCTACCCCAGACTCTGCCCTTCCCTTTCTAACACCCGTCAAGTACACTTTATAATCTCCTATCTCTTCCTCCTTATCTCCCCTTACCCGAATATCACTTACTCCTAGCACATCCAGATGCATCCTCTTTGCTGACTCAGCAAGTTCTACCTTCTTTCTTCCATAAGCCCCATTAATATTGATAGCTCCCCATCGAATTCCATTTCGTTCGCCAAGTTGTTTCCAAGGAGTCCCTCGCCTGTCAAATGGGAGTGGGACTCCATTACTCCCACAGGTCCGAGGCTTGCTTAAAGTGTTCTGAGCTCGGTAAATTCATGAAGCAGGATGCTGCCCTACTTGCACATAGTCCAAGTGAGGATCTCTCCTCTAACGGGTTATGGACCACCGGTGAATTGTGTAGTCCTAGCCGCCTGAGCACAAGGAGGGCCACGACTCAGAATATGTCCGATATGCCCACTCCATAGCAACTGGTATCCCGACTCTCAGGACCACTTACTAGGCCACTCAGCCGTTGCCCATGGTTCACGAACTAGGACGTGACTACAGTAACCCACAAACATGAACATAAATAAAATCAAAATTAAATTGTCCACTAACCTCGTCCCAGAAAAACCTAAAAAAACTAGTTTCGCCACATTTACATATAACAACCCAGCCGTCCATCAGATCGCAGTATTCTGCAAACATTTTTCTACCTCTGATTACGAAGAAGGCCTGAAAAAATAGTTTGTCAGGATTACCTCCAAGGAATTATTTAAAATTTCTAAAGTTATTCCACTATTTAAAAGTTGGGACAAACAAATTTTTCAGAACTACCGTGCAGTTTCAATTGTTCCAATAACTTCTAAAATATTTGAATCACTTTTGTACAATCAACTAAGCAACTATTTTGAAACTTACAATCTCCTATCTGACAGTCAGTCTGGGTTTCGGCACTACTTTTGAAAATAAGCAGGCCATCTCTTTAGTGCTAAGTGATCTAAGGAAATCTTTTGATTGTATTAATCATAAAATTTTACTTGTAAATCTTGAGACGTATGGTGTTGAGAATCCTCACTGCACATAATTAAGTCATACTTAAATAACAGACACCAGTTTGTCTTGATTAAAAATAGGTATTCCACTTTGAAGAAAGTTACAAATGGTGTGCCACAGAGCTCTGTCCTCAGTCCATTTTTATTCATTCTGGCAATTAATGATTTACTGCAAAATGTCACAGCTCATGCTCTTATATCCTATGCAGACGATACAATGTTAATTACAAAACACCAGAGCATCTCAGGTATGCGTCAGATGTCACAGGAAGCTCTTGCAACTGCAATGCATTGGTTTTCATCCAACATACTGTTGCGCAATCATGATATAACTCAATTTCTCACACTAGGTTCATCCAAAGATAAGCCAGTAAGTCAAACTTTTGGGTTTTCAAATTGATGCAAAATGGAACTGGGAAACACACATTGATCATGTTTGTAAAAAAAAATATATATATCACGAGTGACCTATTTGATATGGAAATTAAGGGATTTAGTTAGCAGTGACTACCTGAGGATGGCATATTTTGGTCTCTTCCAGTCACACATTACTAATGGGCTGTCATTATGGGGGTATTCTTCTTACGTATATAATATTCTTCCAATACAGAAAAAGGTTGTCTGCACAATGTGTAGGGCTCGTGCAGTTGACCACTGTCGACCTCTCTTCGTTAAGCTTAAAATACTGACAATCATAAATTTGTATATTTATGTCTATTTGACATACGTTAAAAACAATATAAATGAATTCAGTACTAGGGAAAATATTCACCTTCATGATTCTTGGGCCAAAACAGACACTGACATCCCAATTCATAGGCTGTCAAAAACTGCTCACAGCTGTTTAAGATTATTTAATAAATATTCTGCACAGTCCATTCCTTTAAGCAATTTTAAAAGGAAATTGTATGATTGGTTACTAGAAAATCCATTTTATAATACCTCTGAATTCTTAGAAATGCATTATGTTAGTATTAAGTTTTAATAAAAGGTGTTTGTACATTTAGCCTTGTTAATATTTAATATTAAGTACTAAATTATTATCAGTTGACAAAGCCTATTTCATTGTATATGGTCAATGGCAAATAGAGATCTTCTAAAACAACCAGATTATGCGGAACAACAGGGTACAAGTAATTCAGATTCGACTTTGCAACTTAAAGTAAGGAAAACTCTCTTAGCTGCCTTGGAAAGAGTAGAATATATAAGCTCAAATAAACCATGCATAGAAATAGAAGAAACTTCTATGGAAATTTTCACTCAAGGAGCGAATGAGGGCTGTGTTCACTGTATTCATTACGACCACCTACTCAAAGAAAATTCATCTTTAAAGAAAGCAGTTCATGCTTTGAAAACAAACTTGAATGTTTTGAAAGAACAACTGTAACGGACGACTCGACTCACATTCGCCTTTTTCCTTCCTGACGTTTTCCCTCCGCACTTCGCTAACGAATGTGGAAATACTGCTGGCTGATTGTCTGAGTCAGCGCCGGACGAAGTCACTGGCTATAGACACTACTCTTAACTCTCAGCATGTTCTTCGCATGTGCAAGTGTGTCGTAACTTTCCCTTTGCCTCTCCTGTCTCCAACTTGCCAATATAAACTGGCTCTATCAGCCTCCTAACTTGAGATATACTTCTACTGTTGGAGTGCGCTGGTGTAAATATGTACTTATATTCTGGACCATTTCACACCAGCAGGGGACATTATGGATGAACCATAAGGTATAGTAAACTTGAAATTGTACATTTCATATTTAGATGATATTGTTCTTGAGTGAGTGAACTCACTATGATTATCGATATTGCAGCCTGGCGGATTTTTAATTCCTTTAACTTGGAATGCTGTTTGAATTAATATGGAAATGAACATCCTTCGGTCAATACTTTTGAAAACCTTTCGCACTTCAATGCTGTTTATCTCTCATTACTGTAAAATTGTCTTACTTTGACCTTGACCGTGGGAACCTATCTTTCTATTTGAGCAAAATGTATCTCTGCAACAGCGACTGTTTTCAAGAATTGGATAACAGAATTGTATAGCACAGTGATTTATTCCTACAGTATGGCCTGATTCTGTATAAATCTTGTCTTAACTTGTGGATACCTTTTCTTTCATGTATTTAAAATGCTGTACCTTGATTATCATTGCCCTGTTTAAGCTTTACCTATTTCCTAAATATTTCTTCTTACATCTTGGTTGCTGCTTCATGTAGGTATTTTGTCAAATCTACTCAGATAAAATCAAAGTAATAAATACTGCAATGGATCTTTTGTGAAACTCCTTTTTGATCTGTTATCAAATGAGTCATGATTTTTCTATTTTGCCAGATACTTCACTGTTGGTAACTTGTCTTGTTTTGTATATGAATACATCTATCTGTTCAACCGATGTTGGCATTCTTGTTTATCTTCTAGTGTCCTATTTTCCTCTCTATATGTACTTATTTCTATTTATTATTTTTCATCTTTGTACCATCCTTAGTCATCCTCTCATTGTCCAGCACCTTTGGTATATGTCGCTTCCCTCTGCCTGGCTTCCACTGCTTTACTTGTGAGTTTTGGTGTAATACCTCTTTAATATAAAAACACTAAAACCCATCCAACCCACCACACAATGGAAACTTCTTAAATTAATTATTGATAAAACTACAGAATAACTGCAGACCCATTTGGAAATATACTGGTAAGGCATGGGAATTAAAATGAGAACTATGCATCGTTAAATTCAAAAACAAAGAAAACTCTCGTTTGACGAACTGGCTCACCCGACTGTTGACACCTACGCGCATGAGGTCCCTGGCACGTGGAGGAAAAATTTTTCAATGGACAAGCAAGGACATTTACCATTCAGTAATGATAAGGGCCTTATCTCCTAAAGCCTACAATTTCTGGAAGGACAAGCTTTGCCCTGTACATTTATGAACAGCTTTATTAAACAGCCATTAGAATGAAGGCTTTGCTATCACAATTCGTTACCATTTCAGTTTAGTAGTATGAATTAAGCCAGAAAGCACTGTACCTGCCTTACATACAGTAAGTACTGCCCAGTGCTGTCTGGCTCATGACACCACGCATTGCTTCAGCAAGGCGACACATTCCAAGCTGCAGTAGGCCAGCCCTTATTATATGGTCCTAGTCTTAAGTTAAACATAGCTGCCGAGATGTTTTTCTCCAGGCTGTGGAGGCAGTCTTGACGTTGTGATACTTCAAAAACTTGCCCATCCTGACTGAAATCACTAGGATGCTTTTCTCTCACATGTCTCTTCCTGTTTCTTCTCAGACTGTGGAGGAGACATAATCTCTTGGCACGTTGCATCAACCAGGTCACATTAGACTGAAGTGTAGCATTTCTTCTTGGCTTTACAAGTAATAGTTGGAATAAGAAAGCTGCTGAGTACCCTCCTCAACAAGAAAGAAGAAGAGATGAACGATGAGCACCGTTTGGCTATCGTTACTTATGAACACAGTTTGGATATCATTAATTCACACATTACAACATTAGAATGATTGCTTCAGGGTCATACTGTGCAAATTTTGATAACATTAACCTGAGAGGGAAGCAAGCTGATACTAGTACCATCACACAGCCTTCTTGCTGGTATAACAGTGCAGGTGCCCACCTAGCCTGAATCCTTTATATCACAAGGGCTAATAAATAGAAGTTGAAACTTCAACATATTTACAGTATCATCACGACCTAATATCCTGGAAGAAAACCCAAATGTATTGAATATGAAATAGTCAGTACATGTGAAGAGAATAACAAAGGCTACCAAAGAAGACATTTAAAACACCAATGTAATGAAAGAGGGCCAGAGACAAGCAAGAACTAGACGGGATACAATGTGGGAGTATGCGACAGGGCAGAGGATTCAGCTTCAGAGCAGTGCAATAGAACTGATGGCAAGGAAGAATAGAAAGGAAGGCAAGGATACACTACCTCACCCACAGGTAATCTGGAACAGGGAAATTCAGAAGAAATAAAAATGAAAGAAGGAAAGGATGAAGTAATCGCTTCAGAACACACAAAGGAAAATCCAGTCTGTACTCACTTGATCAAATTCTCGCTGGTGAAGCCAAACTTTAAGGAGTAGAATTCCATCTCTTATACAAGGACGATTCTCCAGCACTTCAGACAGAAAATCTTCATTCATATTAAATACCAGATCACGAAGTACATTTGTATTGTAATGTGGTGTAGGAATAGTTGTTTCTAGCAGAGGGTAAAAAAAAGAAGTCATTAACTGAAATTATTTCAAGCAAGCAAGTGAGCTTCTTACACAACTGTTGATATCACGGTCATAGTCCTAGGACCTCCAGTGTTACATGGAAACCAAACCACAGGGACATGACCTTCCATTTCCAAAATTGCACATCCATTTGATCTGGATTCAAAATACTATCACCTCGGTGAGTAGCCAGTGACAATGCCACATGAATGTCTCGAAAAGACTTCCAAAAAATTATATTAACTCCATTTATGCTCCTATTATACAAGTATTACAGTGCAGATGATAGACAACAATGCAAAACATCAATGTTTTTTTATTATAATTTCTAACCTACACTACAACAGCACGAATATGTTCCAACTGTGTAGGAAAAAGCTGGTCTAGAAAGCCAAGAATAATGGTCAAGAGGATTTGTCATGCTGACCACGCATCATCTCATTATTTGCAGCTTTTTGGGCTGAGCAACGGTCGCTTGGTAGTCCAAGGCCTGCCCCAGCTGTAGCGCCATGGGGTTTGGTCTGGTTTGGTGTAACAAAAAAGAAACTACATCTCCACCTTACAAAAGCATATATTTTGCTATGTGTTTTACTTCATACAGACAGGTCTTACAGTGACGATGGGATAGGACTGGGAAGGAAGCAACCGTGGCCTTAGCACAGCCCCAGCATTTGCATGGTGTGAAAATAGGAAACCACGGAAAACCATCTTCAGGCTTTGAACCCAATCTCTCAATATCTCCCAAATGTTGGCGATTACCCCATGGACAAAAAGTGGGAGCACTTGGTTTGGTCTTTTATCAAAAGCAGCGGCGAGAGGTATGTATCAGTGCATGCCGTAGCTATGAACGATAAAGCCTTTGTGAATGAAATATTTCTACAGTATAACATAAGCATAGTGGTCAGAATAAACCAGTGAGCTTAGATAGGGCTAACACACTGTATGGGTGTTCCAGAACAGTATAAATTAAGTAGAAAGAGTTCTTGATGTAAAAATCCTTAAACCAAGGAGATAGTTATAATCGGTCTCAACCACTCATATTACAATGCTTTCAGATATTCAGCTGCAGGAGATGTTCACAAGTTCGGTTCCGGAAAGCAGTGATCGCCAAGCATTTACAGTCTGGCAGAAACGCAAGTGGGAGAGGTTCTTGGGAATGAGAACAATAACTGAGCTGTTATTTCCTGCTACAGTGACGCAGCATACAGCATCAAGCAGACGGCATCATTAGACCAATGTTGACCACAACCCCGATGGCAAAGAGGATCATCACAAAAGTGCCATCATGCACAAAATCATCCATGGTGGCCCGAACCAGGCTGACATTCTTCAACACGATGGGGACAGATAAGGTCTGGTCTTATTTCATTATGTAAGAGGGCAAGTTTTGTACCCAGCTGCTGTAAATAATATAGTGTAATTGTTTAAATACCGCTCCATGGCAAATTGTTGTGGTGGCTAGAGTGAGGTCAAAGTATTGCATGACGGGATATTTTGTAGTTGGACTGCCCAAGAGTGTATTAGATTAAAAAGTGTCAACAGAAAGGATAATGCGTGTGTAGCTTGTTATATGTTGTGTCTCTTTTGTGTTTGTTTACATGGTCATCTGTGTAAGTGGAGTTAAGAAGATCCACACTAGGGGCAAACAGGGAAGAGACAGGAGGCATCCGGAAGAGTTTAAATATGCATGTGATTTTCTTTTCTGTAACTTAAACGACTGAAAATCTTTTTTAAGTTACATTTAACTAAGTCGACACTGGAAAGTATGACTTCCTTCTTAACAAATTTTCTTTTCTGTGTTCCATTTAGTGTATGAATTTCCAGGTATAGATGGATGGAGTGGCTGCTGGCATGAGCGACCATTTTGTGATGTTTCAGTAGTTATGGTCTTCTTAAAATAAGGCAGAAGGGCTGGCAGGACTACTGACATTAACTGAGGAATTGAGGAAATGTTGAGACACACGAATGAACGGCTGAGAAAGACTGGCGATTATAGATATATGCGATGACATAATGATTAGATAAAATATTTAGTAAACGTGGACTGTGTTTTGTTAATGGAGGAGACATCCCTGTGGATAACAGAAGAGAGAGAATTTGTATCCAGTTTGCCTGTGCCAGGTAGAAAGCTGAAGTATTTGTATAGTCCGTAGACAACAAAACAAAGAATTCTGCTGCATTCTTCCCAGCTGAGAGGTACAAGAGAAATATGTAAGCAGTGGGCCAGGCTGAGCCTATGCAATCCCTGGGTTGGCTTTACAGCTGTTTGTGAACCAGGAAGTTAAATGAATGGAAGAGTGAAACCCCACCCCATTCTTACGAGGGGGCATGAGCATGCGTAAATTTATATTTCTTGTTAATTTGTTGTTCTTCCCTCCACATCAGATATCTTCATACACTGTCATGTGCATTTTCCCACATTCTCACTGGTTTTGCATAATTTGTCTTATTGTAAAGATGGGATCACAAGTCAATCTATCCCTTCTAAACCCAAACTGCCGTTCTCCAAATTTCTCTTTTCTCTAATTCATTCAAATTCTTTCAAATATCTTGGCTGTGTGTGAAATTAGGGTGATGCCTCTATAATACTTGCATTTCTTCCCACCTGCCATTTTAATAATATATAATCATGATTCCTTTTCCCCCAATCTTTTGAGACTCATTTCCCTTCCATCATCATCATCATCATCATCATCATCATCATCATCATTTCCCAACTCCAGTTTCCCGGGAGTGGTGTACAAGCGCTCGCCATCTCCTTCTGTCTTTATACATCTTCTGATCCAGTACATCCTCCCATTTGTATCCTCTCTCCTCCAGATCTGATCTTACAGTCTCTATCCAACGTTTTCTTGGTCGTCCCTGTGGTCTTCTTCCTACGAGATTAAGGTCGAAATATTTTCTGTTAGGTCTTTCCCTGTTCATTATCATTATGTCCCCATACCACTGAAGTCTGCGTTTCTTCATGACACTGATAATAGGAACCTCAATACCAGCTACTTTCCTATTCACTTCATTTCTGATTTTGTCCTTTCTGGTTGTTTGGTTCATGGTTCTAATGAATCTCATTTCAGTTGCTTGGATTCTACTGAAGTCTTTGTTTAATAGGGTACATGTTTCTAAACCGTACGTGAGGATTGGTACGAAGTAAGTGTGGTACATGATTGTTTTCGCTTTCTGTGGTATTTTGCAGTCCCAGAGAAGATTTCTGACTTGACTGTAGAAGTTCGATGCTTTCTGTGTCCTGCTGAGTATTTCCTGCCTAACAGTGTTGTCTTTCAAGATTGTGCTTCCGAGGTACTTGAAGTGGGAAGCTGATTCAATTTTTGCTCCTTCCAGAAATATATTTGAGCTTGTTCCGTTGATGGTCATTTCCACTGTCTTTGTTTTGCTCATCTTCAGTCCAGAATTTTTGAATGTGTTTTTCCATTCATTTTCTTCTGAACTTCAGCTTCTGTCTCTCCCCATAAAAGCACATCGTCAGCAAATACCAGGGCGTTTGGTTCACTGTCCATTTTCTTGATATATTTGATAACCTTGTCCACTACTATTATGAACACCGAGCTCGATAGCTGCAGTCGCTTAAGTGCGGACAGTATCCAGTATTCGGGAGATAGTAGGTTCGAACCCCACTGTCAGCAGCCCTGAAAATGGTTTTCCGTGGTTTCCCATTTTCACACCAGGCAAATGCTGGGGCTGTACTTTAATTAAGGCCACGGCCGCTTCCTTCCAACTCCTAGCCCTTCCCTGTCCCATCATCGCCATAAGACCTATCTGTGTGTGTCGGTGCGACGCAAAGCAACTAGCAAAAAAAAAAAACCTATTATGAACAGGAATGGAGACAGAGCACTTCCTTGTTGGACACCTCTCTTTGTTTCAAACCATTTTGATTGTCCGTTGCCTACCTGGACACAGCTGTAGCACTTCTGGTATAGCATCTTGACTTTGTCAATTAAGTACTTTGGTACCTTTAGGTCTTCAGACATTCCCATATCTTGTTTCGAGGAACACTATCATATGCTTTTTCAATGTCCACAAATGCAATCACAAGATTTCTTCCGTATTCCCAGTGCTTTTCTGTCAGCATCTTTACTGCAAAGATAAGATCCACAGTACTTCGACCTTTCCTGAACCCATGTTGTTCTTCCTCAAGTAAAGGTTCCACTATCTTCCTAAGTCTTGTTTCTATGATCTTTTCCAGCAGCTTCAGTGAGTGTGACAACAGCGTGATGCTTCTGTAATTTCCACAATTCCGTTGGTTGCCCTTTTTGAACAGTGGGATGATGACCCCTTTACTCCAATCTTCTGGAATGTCGTTACTTTCCCAAATCATTGATAACACTCTATATAGCCAATTCAAGCCTGGTATTCCAGCTGCCTTTATCATGTCTGAGCTGAGATCCTCAAAGCCTGGGGACTTCCCATTTTGCATGCTCTTTAGTGCTGTTTCTACCTCAAGCCATGTTAATGGGTATTTGTTGCTTTTGGCTTCATCTACACTACAATCATTGGTGGTGGTGTTGCCCCATCTCCATCATGTTGAAGTACTTCTTCATTTCATCCCTGATCCCTTCCTCTGTTTGTATTAAGCTACCATCATCTGTTTCCAGTGCAAGGATGTTTATAGTTTTATTTCTTTTACTGTTTACTATTTTGTATAGTAGTTTCCTACTTCCGTGACAGTCTTCCTCTACCCTTGCAGTAAAGTCATCCCAGCACTTTTCCTTTTCTTCCTGGATCAGTCTTTTTACAGCCAGTTTCTTTTTCCGGTATTCCTGTACTAGATGTTCAATTTCTAATTCATTTCGTCTAACGTCTGTTTTCTGTTTTTCGAGGTCTAATTTTCTTTTCAGTATATTTCCATCTTTTACTGCTGTCTTCACTCGGTCATTCCACCAAGGTGTTCCCTTCCATATTATTTTAATCTATTTAGCTACTGCATACCCATTGGTCCTGCTGGGATTATAATTTCTAGCGTCACCTTGTTCATCCTCGCAGCCCTTCCTTTTTTCATCCTACTTTCAGCCCACCCAATCAATGTATCAATGTTTTGCTTTATTTTATGGGTATCTTCAGACCATTGCTTGGAATCTTTAAATCAGCATTATAAATATTATTCCACGACAACACAACATATACATAAAGATATAGCTCAATCACTGTATAAATGTATAATGAGAAGTTCCTTAAATTAAAATTAAAGGACTATTACATACTATCACGTCCTTTCAGTATCCCAGTCTAAAATTGAGGATTTTCCCCTAAAATACAAATGTTCTGATGATGATGATGATTATGCTTGTTGTTTACAGGGGCCTAATATCTAGGTCATCGGCTCCTAATGGTACGAAATGAGGCAAAAAGTAATGACAATTTAAAAGTCCAAAATCATCCACTGACCAGAATTCAAAACGTGATGACGAAGAATGAATGGATGAATGTCAATGCAAAACAAATAGTGGATCCGACCCGCAATGCCCCATAAACTAGCATAAAACAGTATTACTGACCAAGGGACTGATTCTAAAGCACAATCCTGAATCTATGATGCTTGTTGCCTAAAGGGGTCCAAAATCCAGGTTATTGACCCCTCATAATGGTACTTATCGCTAGTAAAGTAGAACCATGGTATTTGTCATGTTGCAGTACTAATCCAAAGTATCGTAGACTCACGGTTTTACACACATTATGGTACTACTCCCAGGTAATATAATACGCACATGTAACGCAGACCAAGGGTGTTTCTCACATTGCGACGCCACTTACAGGCAACTCAAACCTACGGTGCTCCTTACATAGGTGTACTAATCACAGGGACTCATACTATCCCGTAGTGTTCCTCACATAGTGGGTACTAATCAAAGGCAATGCAGACCCACGGTGTCGCTCATATGGTGGTACTAATCACAGGCAACACCCAGATCCGTGGTGTTTTTCACATAATGGTACTAATTACAGGCAACGTAAGCCCGTGGTGTTCCGCATGTAGTGGTACTAATCACAAACCTATTGTGTACCTAACATAGTGGTACTACTTCCACAGTGCTGAAGATTTTCTATATGGTACCCTAGTTTAGGTCTTCTTGGCCAGTGATATGAAATTTTTTAAATAAAAGGTCGCACATAAAACTGGAAGTCCCATGGCTATGATCACAACATGAAACTACAAGCTTGGTTTTTCCTTGTCAAAGCTGCTCACTCTTTCATGAATAGTAGTTCAGCTTCAAAATTATTTATAGCACTAGTGTAGCAGAACATATTCTAACAATGAACAGAAAATAGTTTAACAAAGGCTTCAAAGATGAAAGTCACTGTTGCCTGATAATCTTACAAGACTGATATTAAAAAGTCTTTAATGATAGAAGAAAATAATGCTCTACAACAAATTAAATATATAAATGACAGAAAAAACAGTCCTCACCTTCTTCAGTAAATGAACTCCCAAGATACCAATTAGCCTTGATGTTGCTTCTGTCCGGAGAAAATCTAGTCAGTCTAAAAACTTCCGGAGCCACAGAAGTATGTAACACAACAGTAATATGATTTCCCAGCTTTCCACTTGGTTTCATTTCCAGAACAGGTTTCAATGGGTTTCCGTGGATGTGTGAGAAAAACAGAGATTTAACAAGCTCATTATCCTGCAACTTTGAGGCTAAGAAAGCTATATACATAGCTCGTTTAAGATCATATCTAAGATTCATATGGTCTCCTTTCTGGAAGCATTCCTGATAACAAAAGGAACAATAATGTAGTATTAATGTTAAAAGAAATTTTAAATGAGGATACTCAGAAATGCACTATGGAAGTGTAAACTAATAAGGGAATATTTGTAATTCTCCACTAAATTCTCAAAATTTGTACGTAACATTGTACCAATTTCTGACCAAATCATGTTACTACTACTGTAATTATATCTTAAGGCAGAATTCCACTGAGGCAGAATTTGGGCAACTGGAGCATGCAACAGTGGCGCATGCTGCAGTGGACTTTTAATTGAGGAAATACGGCACAACATGTACCATACAGCTGTGTGGCACGAGACATGTTGTGATCTGTTGAACGCTCTCTGATGCCACATGCCTCAAAAATATACTTGGAGAACAGAGTTGCCTGGGATCCGGCAGTGTGTGGATCAGTGCTACAATTTCCGTGTGACGAGATGGAGTGGGCTATGGAAAAAACTGCAAATTTAACTGAGAATTACCACAATGCTCCGGAATTGTGGAATGTAACTTTGACTGATTATAAAAACAACTGCATTAAGATGGATACATTGAAACGGCTCTCAGGTAAATACAGTGTGTCCCACTCCCAGAGTGGCTGAGAAACAACATGCATGTTCCGAGCTGTATATTCATAACCTCCTTCGTATTCTATTACAATATTATTACATTTACTGCTTATTTATGCACCCAATAGCCTTTATCATGAGCATTAACCTCTTTCATTTTTTTTTTCATTTTTTTTAATACTGGCGTTGTAAGTGGTGTCCTTCAGCATTCAAACATTTCTGGAATCTTCTAATGAAATTGCTATTCACACACACAAGTTCCTGCATAATTGTCCTAATTACCGTTGTTATATTGTTTTTAAGTTCATCTATAGTGTGAGGATTAATTCTGTGGCAAATAAAAGTTGCACATAGTAAGATCAGGGGAGCGGGGGGGCGCCATAACCCCTTGCCTCTATGCCTTGTAAAGAACCACGTGCAGTATGAGCTGTGGCAGAATCCTGCTGGATCTCCTTATCTGTCAACATTTGAAAAAATTATGCGAGAATATCTGTGCGGTATCTCTCTGAATTTATGGTATCGTTGAGAAATGTGAGGCCTAACATCCGTTCTACAGTTACAGCACACCATACACCAATTTTCTGGTCATGTAAAGAACTTTGTGAATTAATCGTGGATTTTGAGTGCAACAATACCTATTGTTTTGTGAAGAAACATGACCACTTAAATGAAACCATGCCTCATCTGAGAAAATTATTAAATGTAGTTCAACAATGCCGTCACAATATTTTTGCAATGTCCAATTGCAGAAATTTACTCTGGCTTCATCATCACAAGGTCATAATTGGTAGACAACAGGCACTAAGTAAGGTTTTAATTACAATATTTTAGTATCCCTATGTATTCATGATTTTGAGATACTGACTTCTTGTGCAACACGTCATACAGAGTTAGTGGAATATCGTACGAAAGATGCGTTAATGTCGTCAACTTTTTCTTCCGATAGAACCCTTCATTTTGGTTTAGGAATTGCAGCATTAAGTGATCCTGTTGTTCTTAATTTATTCACGAGACAACTAACTGTTTCTCTAGCTGGAACTGCAACCCCCGGAAATCTCTCCTGAAATCGCCTACACACCTCTCTACATGACTCCGTTGTTACATGTGTCATACATAAAAACTCTTTGCTCAAGCATGAATTTCACTGGCATTTCAACGGTGTAATAATGTAAGTAATTTAACTAATTCTAGTGCCATTCAGCCACACATGCTCTTGCAAACAAACTTATCACTTCACGGCTTCCCACGACACAAAAACTTGAGTAACTGACCGCCTCGTGGTTATGCAGTGAGACAGCATAGCTGCCTCTGTGGATCAGTGGTAGAGTGTCGGCCTCCGGAACCCAAGATAGCGGGTTCAAACCCGGCAGAGGTAGTCAGATTTTTGAAGGGCGGAAAAAAGTCCATTCGACACTCCATGTCGTATGTTGTCGGCATGTAAAAGATCTCTGGTGACACAATTGGTGTTTATCCGACAAAATTCATTAAATCTCAGCCATAGACTCCCAAGAGAGTTTCGGTTGACTCTGTCTGGCATCTAGTGCGCCTAGAGTAAAACGGAACATCGAAATTGACGGGCAGACAGCCAGATGGCGGTCAAATTAAAATGTCTGCATATGGTAGCTGAGGCCATACGATTATTATTATTATTTTATTAGTGAG
Organism: Anabrus simplex; assembly: GCF_040414725.1. Taxonomy (NCBI): domain Eukaryota; kingdom Metazoa; phylum Arthropoda; class Insecta; order Orthoptera; family Tettigoniidae; genus Anabrus; species Anabrus simplex. The sequence goes on from NC_090265.1 coordinate 1,490,259,953, forward strand.
TCAGCCTGAGGTTATAAATACACCGCTCGGAGCGTGAATGTGTATGTTGACTGCCAGCCCCACTGGGTGCGAGACACACTGTATAACAGCAGTGTTCAGGAACTAAGAAGGAAAAAAAATTGCGTTCAGCTTTCCACTGAGAGCACAAAAGAATTCAGAAAATGAAACCTAGAGGTGCTTCTCCATTGAGAGGAAAAATGTGGTTTGAGTATAATCTACTTGCCTTTCTTCTTCACATGGTTTGAGCATAATCTATTTACCTTTCTTCTTCACATTGATGCTCCGAGAAAAACTGCTTCAACATCAGGTGGCAATGGAGAGCTAATTTTAAGTCACTCCTTTCCTTTTAATAAATAAAATAAGTTAACTGCTTATGAACTTCTGTAACTACAATTATGCAAAGTCTTCCACTGTTTCATCACAGTCTTTATCTTCCTTTCTATGTCTGCTTATTGCCATAGTTTCCATAAGTTATCTTTCTTTCTATTGGTATAAGTTTATTAGAAATGTTAAATGTAAGAGGGTAAAGTAATCAGAATAAGGTTACAATATTCTAATACATTTTAATAAAAATGTTGATTATGATTAAATTTCAGTGTACAAGAAGCTTCTACAACTTCCTGTAGCTCTAAGCATTCCGATTCCTGTCACGGTACACTGCCTTCATCTGATGAAATACTCCATAAACTCATCCCTATTGGCTTTCACCTCTTAAGAATTCTGACGTGGTTTGTTTTCCAAAGGCTCCATGCCTGTATTAACTTGAATTTCCCAGAGGGTCCATGCTTGCATCAGCTTGGATCACTCCGCGCCATGATCCAGAAATTATGCTACTATCTTAGGTGTCGCATCAAATGTCCCCAGAGGCGAATAAAGAGATACTGAGATAGAACGTTTCAAGAGGAAAGTTGTTCAGATAAATGCATGTGGTAGTTACTCGATTTTCTAAACTAATCTTCATAGGCTTTCCAAATACTTGGAAAACACTGGCCAGCAATCCGAAGCAGTTCTCTACTATTCTGCGAGCATGTGAATGTCTGTAATTGTAGATTCTAGGGAGCAAGCCTTTATCGTAACAAACAGCGTATGGTTTCATAAAGTGCTCTTGTAAGGGAAATGTACCTTCCACCACAAGAACATAAGGCGATGATGTTCCTCTTTCTGGAGGAAGTTCTGGAGTTGGGAGGAAAAAATTTGTTTTCTGATAAATTCTTCTAAAAGCCAGTTTTCAGAATACTCCACCATCCAAAATCTTCCTTGACATCCAACATCAGTGTACAGGAAGCAATATATTGCATCAGTGACTGCCATCAACACGATGATGAACGTTTCCTTGTAATTAAAAAGCTGACTGCAACTTCCTCTTGGGCACTTCACGAGAACATGTTTTCCATCACATGCGGCAATACAGTGAGGATAATTCCATGAAGTCTCAAAATCACGTGATACTCTTTCCCACTCTTCTTGTTTGTTTGGAACCTGAGAACAATTACTTTGTTATTAGAAAAGTTATTCTTTAAACGTTACTTAATTACTCCTTGACGCTTGACGCTATGGTCTTTGTAGAACCTTGGTCTCCGCAACAATCTTCTTCCAAAGCTCTCTTTGATGCCTTGGTCCTCCATCTACGGACTAACATGGTACGTAGATCAGCCTCCACCTCTTCTTGGTCTACCTCTACATCGTCTTCCACCTGGATGCCCCTCCAGCACTTTCTTAGGTTCTCTTGTAGTCTCCATTTGATGGACATGTCCTAGCCAACACACTCTAGCAGTCTTCATCAAGGATACTATATCCTGTTCTTGGTACAGGTCTCTAAGTTCCTGATTTGATCTAATACACCATCCCAGCTCAGTTTTAACTGGCCCAAAAATCTTTCTAAATACCTTTCTTTCCCAAGTCATTAACCTATTTCCTTCTGTTTTATTTAATAACCAGATCTCAGCTCCATATGTAACTAGTGGTCTAATGACAGTCTTATAAATTATCAACTTAGCTTTCCTGAATATTTGTTTGTTTCTTACTGTTTAATTAAGGCAGCATAGCATCGATTTCCTGCGTCCAGTCCAGCGCTTATTTCCTTTTTTGTTTAATTTTGTGAAGTAATCAGAGCACCTAGATTTCTTAATTCCTGTACCCCTTCAAAACACTTTTCTCCACACCTAAGTGCATTTGCAGGTTGACTAGATCTGGAACTCACTAGGAACTTAGTTTTATTGTTATTCACTACCAGTCCAACTTGCTGTGCTCCCCTCTCCAATTCTTCATACGTTTCAAGAAGTGCATTCTTTGTACGAGAAATTATGGCCACATCATCTGCATATGCCAATATTTGAATTAGTCTATTATATATGTTCCTTTCACGATTTGCAGTGATGGTATGCACAGCTGTTTCTAAAGAAATATTGCAGAGGACAGCAGACAATGGATCTCCTTGCCTCAAACCCACTTTTACATCAATGGTTCACAATACTTTTCCTTGTACACATACCTTAGATTTACTTCTGCTCAAAGCTGTTTTCACCAACCTAATCAGTTTCCCAGGATAACCAAGGGCTTTCATTTCAATGAGTAGTTTTTCTCTTCACACTGAATCGTACATTTGTTTAAAATCAACATACAGTTGATACAGTGATATGTTATATTCATAGTACCTCTCCAGGATGAGCCTCATTGTAAAGATATGAACAGTTTGCACGAAATCCACATTGATATTCTCCAAGAACCTGCTCTGCTTTGTGTGTTAGACGCTTAGATATTATTATGGTAAAGATCTTGTACCCTATGCACAAAAGAGATATCTCTCTATAATTTTCACATTTCAATTTATTTCCTTTCTTAAGAATTGGGTACACTAAAGCTGTTTCCCATTCTTCTCGTAATTTCTCTGCTCGCCAGATTTCCAATAACAACTTATACAATGTTTGTATCAATACCGTTTCACCATATTTTAGCAACTCAGCTGTTATTCCATCTTCCTCTGGTGACTTATTCTTCATCAATAAGAGGACACTACTGCATTCCTCAGATTCATCACCATTAGATTCACTATTTGGCAATCCTAATTCATATTCTTCATTTTGTATTTTAACTGGATTCAAAACCTCCTCAAAATATTTCACCCATCTTTCTAATATTTCCTGGGTATTTCCTTCCTTATTTTGTATGCAGCTTACTCTTGGTTGAAATCCACTTTTCCTCTGCTTTATGTTTCTATAAAACTTCCTACTTCTCTTATCCTCACAATCTTGTTGCATCTCTTTTATCAAATTTTTTCCATTGCTCTTTTCTTTTTTCTACGAAGATGCTTAGCTTCCCTTCTGATTCCACATGTTTGATGAGTAGCTCTTGTTGCCCTTTGCTTATATATCATCCTTGCTTTATTTCTTTTCTCCAAGGCTACCTTTACTTCCTCATCATACCAATCCTTCCTTGGGTGTTTCTTTCTCCTAGTACCTCCTGGACTGCATTCGTGATGGCTTCTTTAATCACCCATCATGATTCATCCACTGTTACTGCATTTTTATGGTTTTTCAAACCTTCAACTTGTCTTTCATATTCCTTCCTCCATGCATCATCAAGTTGTTCTTAGTTAAATCCGTTCCTCCTTTCTGCTTCACCTCTGACTCTTACCGCAAGCTTTTGTTTCAATTTAGCTTTCACCAAATAGTGGTCTGAAATCTATATCCGCACCTCTATAAGTGTGCACATCCTGTACTGTACATTTGATGCATGTATTTTATCAATCAGTATATGGTCGATTTGATTCTTGGTGTTCCCACCTGGTGCCTCCCAAGTTTCTTTATGAATTCCCTTCTGCTCAAATGTAGTGCTACTGATTAACATTCTTTGCTATAGTGAAGTCAAAAGCCGTACCCCATTGTTGTTACTTTCCATATGTTAACTCTGTGCTCCTATTGTGGGTCTAAATCCTTCCTCTTGTCCCACTTTTGCACTGAAGTCCCCAGTTACTATTTTAATGTCATGTCTAGGTGCCTCATTGTACTGTTTCTCAAGCTCTTCATAAAACTTATCCTTTAGTTCATCTTCCTTTTCCGTAGGTGCATGTACGCTTATAAGTGTATAATTGAAGAAATGGTCCCTGATTCTCATGACTAGGGCCCGGATTCATATGCACTAAAAACTCCAAAAATATGCATGAACATATGCACTAAAAATGTTGAAAATATGCACATGACCTCAAGTCACCAATTATGTTCCGGATTCTGCACATCTTCTGTTAAAGGTTTCAAACAGAAAAGATTTCTCTGTTTGTTATTCTCCAAGATACATTTGATCAGTGTGTTTCTGTACACTCGGCTTACATTGTGACATGGCAGAATCTCCCAGACTCACTCTGTTTATAATTTTACCAAAGAAGGGTGGTAAGTTGAAGAATTATGTCACACTGCAAGTTACTAGTGGGCTAGGAAGAAAATTTTTTTGTTGATGACTTCTTATATTTTTCACAAATTGAGGAGCATTTTCCCAAAACTCGATAAATGCAAAAATTTTCGAAACTGAGTTATGCAAGCTAATGTTATTAGTTTGACCTTGCTCACCATCCTGCGCAATCATCCTTTGCATAAGTCGATATTTGCCGTGTATAGAAGTGGTTGAAATCACTAGGTTTTTACAAAAGTCGATATATGCTCTCAGAAAATTAAAGCAAAAGTCAATAAATGCAGTTAACTATTAATCACGTGACATTCTCATGGATAATCGGAAGAGTTATTCTGTGGAACAATGGAATGCCGGACTCCTTTATTGAAAGGATGTATTCTTGGAACTGCATGCCATATGTTCCCGTGATTAGCCCTCATTGTCGTCGACAAAATGAAACTCATTTCTTGAGAAGTTTTAAAGAAGTTACTGTGTGAGGAACTATTTCACTCTACAACAGTATGAATAATGAATCTGAAGATTTTGAAACTGGCGTGCCGGTTCAGGAATGTGTCGGTGGAAGAAAGTCTAGATACAAGAAAAGGGTACCTGGAAAGCTGGCTAGAACTAAAAACGAACTTAATATTAAATGCATTCATGGACTCAAAAGACTTGCCCATAAGTACAGAAACTAAAAGGATGAAACAATTCAAAGCTGCTGAACTCTGCTATGAAGATATCACAGAATTCCATCATCATGTGACTTCTTTAAACAAGATCAATCAAAACAAGTTACAAGGTCTGTCTATAATTTCAATATCATGTTTTGTAGTTATAATAAAAGACATAAGAGAGTCTCCATATCAGTATACCTGCTTCGCATACCCAGTGGAAGTTGAAGTTCTGAAAATGAAATCCAACCATGAGGCATTGCTAAAATCCTCTGTTTTACCAAAGAAAAATATGGTGAGCAAAGAAAAGAAGAAGAATGTTCAAGCTCAGTTAAATTTTTTTGAAATATCAGATGATGCTGTGGATTTCTACAGGGTCGTGTTAGAAGACAAGTAACAGCCTTCTGATGGCCATGTGTTTTGATGAGTTCTTAAATATTGAGTAGACTATTTTGTAAGACTTAATTTTACTTTAACCTGTGTGATATTAATGTGTTCATTCATTACAATAGGATTGATAATATAGGTTAATACCTAACTTTGTCTTATGTTACTTTGCTTGATGCTAAGTATATTAGAATCTAATAATAGTATGTAATCTTACAACACCAAGTAGCCTATATTATAAAATGTATGACAACGGAACTCAAAAATCAATGAATATTCAAAAACTATTATTCACAAGTTAACAAAAATAAAAATAAGTAAATAATTCCATAAACAAAAGTATATCATTCAGTTAAAAGTATTAATGTGAAGTTCCATTTTACCAGAATATTTGCATATATCGACTTTTGAAAAAACTTGAGAAAATTATCTTCTAATCTTACCTCATCCACCTTAAGTTTCAAGTTATATTCAGGCACCGTGCTTGTCTCTATTGGAACTAATATCTACAAAAATTTGAAATGTTTCATGCATATGCTTCTAAATGAAAATAAAAAAACACATTTCCCGAAAAATGATGTTTGCTGCAAACGTCGAGTTTTGAAAAAACGCTCCTCAATTTTCCTCATTCTGCCACGAAGTTAATCCAGTTGACGGCACTGCTTTTAACAAAATTAAAACTGGAAATATCAATATTGTAATCATTTACCATTTCGATTCTTAATTATCTTAGATTTACTTACCTTTACGACATCTTTCAAGGCACTTCTTAAAGCCATATGCACCTCATGGATGACTATCAATATCAAAGGGTAGGAAGGGTCCACCTATTCAATACTATTAGTTTGTATATTGTCTTATAAAACTTACGACTTATGGATGATTCGCGAAATGCTAGGATCAGAAACTCGAAACAAGTACATCGGGGAAGTATAGCTGTCATCAGTAGCCAAAAATCGAAGAGTAAGCAACAGTCTAACTTTTGGCAGTATTGATTCACGAAAATTGGTATCAGACTTCGCAATCATCAGTCCAGCCTTCTCTGACAAAAATTCAAAATCTTCCTGGCTGATCTGTGCAAAAGTTTTGAAATGCGCTTTGTCGTCAACCAACAATTTCTTGATATGACTTAATCGAACGAATAATTATCGCCTCCATCACCGGTGCCATTTTTTCCTACGACCATGCTGAATAACAATGTACACTGCTGCCGCAATAGCCTGCAAAGACATCCTCGTCAGATGAAGTCAGGTGAGAAACTGTTGCCTTGATGGAATAACGTTTGTAGTAGGCGACGCGTCTCCACAAGCGACGCACGCTACACCCAGCAATACACATAGCATACCACATTTTTCTGTCCCACTGATAACAAACCACATGCTACAAATAGCAACAATTGTTGCCAGCTACATGCTACATGTCACCCTTTGCCGCAGGCAGTGGAATTGTACCTTTGTAGATTTTTTCAGAGAAATCCACTTTATTTATTTTGTCAATACTATAACAATGTATTCACTTATGAAAATTAAATTATGTCAAATAGGGCAGGTTTCATCTTCTGGGATCTCTTCAGCTACTTAATGAAGTCACAACAATTCCAAAAACATAGAAAGATATACATCAAATAAAATCATATCACACAAGATGATGCACTCTCTGTTCACCTATAGTCTTACAAACATATTACAATAATATGGGTATTTTAAAACATGATTCATGATGTTGAAGGACCGTCAAGTATGCCTATGTAGGGCAAATATGGTATTAACATAAATAGACTTTAAGTAGGATTAATTGTATATAAAAACATATGGGTATGTATGTTGACATTCTGAATGTAGCAGAATGTTCTTGATAAAGTGATATGTTACAATTGTTTATGTAGCTGGTTGGACCAAATATTAAATGAAGGAAGTTCCTGAATAATCAAACTGGTAAAAGGGCCATCAGATGAATTTGTAAATGTGTAATGTAGAATGATTTTATTGCATGAAGGAGGACTCTAAATAGAAAGAAAAAGAAAATTAGGCAAAGTGCTGAAAAAGAAATTGAATTATTTAACATTAGTAACAATGTGAGAGTACCACTCCCCTGCCGGTTTCCTTGTTGCTTCAGCTAAACAGTACACCTTCCAAGACTAATATTTTACAAGTATATGTACAAACAGCAGACAAGAAGCATGATATTGTATAGGCTTTTGGGCTTGTGCCGTGTCAAGAAAATAAGGTGAAATTCTTAACGTTTCGCAGAAAACTGTGCTCTGAGTCCTCAGAAGAATTCCCGACTGTCCACGAGAAGGCTTCTTAAACAATGACACTTGAATTTGGAACGTTAATAGCAGTAGAAGTGGAAATGGTACGTTCATTCACCACCAGATGGCCCCTAGGATGTGGCACAACGCTAGCGTTCCAAGCGGAAGCTGACCGAACCATCACAATCAGACTAAGCGCTTCACATAACGTGTTTGCATAATATATGACAGGTGTAAGACATCGACATAAGCCTGGAATGAAACATCTGGCGACAAGGAACGTACGAACTTGGAAAACACCAAGATGAAATGACAATAGTGAAGGGGCAGGGAAGGGAACTACCTACGTAAATTCTTAATGGCTGGCAACCAGGTATTACTTAATTGATAGCCGGTGTCCCTGTTGAAATTGTTAGGATTACTACATATTTCCACAACTTTCCGTATAATCCTGGACCTGTCGTGTCTAGTGTGGGTAAGAGCTCGAGCACCTTGGAACATTACATCATGACCCGATGATAGAGCGTGCTCAGCTATTGCCGATTTGTCAGGTTGGTTGAGACGAATATTACGTTCATATTCTTTGATACGGGTACCAATGGACCAGCATGTTTGGCCGATGCATACTTTACCGCACGTACAGGGAATTTTGTATGCCCCAGGATGTAAAAGTGTGGACAATTTGTCCTTGGTTTTACTCAGAATGTGAGCAATTTTAGTGGCGGTGCCAAACACCGTTTTTATATTGTGTTTGAGGAGGACCTTGGCAATTCGATCTGTGGTGTTGTGAATGTAATGTAAGTAGGCAGTTCCCTTCACTTCTTCCTTCTGTGAGATTTGCTTAGTCGTTTCTCTGGGATGCAGGGCTCTATGAATCTGCAAATCGCTGTAACCATTACCCTTAAACGTGACTTTGAACGTGTCCATCTCCATCTGGATAGGTGATGGCTCACAAATTTGTCTCGCCCTCTTGGCGAGTGTCGTGAGGATGCCTTGTTTTTGTGCTGGATGGTGGTGAGAATCTGCTTGAAGATAGCAATTTTGTGGGTAGGCTTACGATAGACGGTGTGTCCTAAGGAGCCGTCGAGTTTCTTTCTTACTTGAACATCCAAGAAAGGAAGGCATCCGTCCGACTCCATCTCCATAGTGAATTTTATTGACGGATGTTGCTGATTTAGGTGGTCTAGAAATAGATGAAGTTTCTCAGGACTTTCTGTCCAGATCACAAATACTCAACATACCTCCACCATATCATAGGCTTGACGGGCGCCGAAGCAATAGCCTCCTCCTCAAAATGCTCCATAAAGAAATTAGCCACTACAGGCGAAAGTGGACTTCCCATAGCCACTCCGCCCATCTGTTCTAAAATTCCCACCCCATAAGAAATAGCTGGACGTCATGCAGTGGTAAAATAGCTTAGTGATGTCCTTAGGGAACAGGGGTTCAATGAGAGACATGACCGAGTCAATCGGCACTTTAGTGAACAAGGACTCCACATCGAAACTCACCAAAAGTGCATTGGGTTTAAGGGTTATGGTTGACAGCTTGTTGACGAATTACCGAGAATTGAATTGAAGATTGCCTTAAGAGCTTCGCGGTGGCATTGGAGGAGGCTAAACATCTGTCCCCGGGGGATGCAGTGCCACCCAGATTATATGAACTGCCTAAGATCCATAAAGAAAGATGTTCACCTCAGACCTATTGTTAGTGCGATAGGTTCTCCTACATACGCTCTGGCTAAATACTTAAGCAAATTGCTTTCGCCACACATAGGACATACTGAATCATACGTCAGGGACTCTCAGTATTTCGTCAACAAGCTGTCAACCATAACCCTTCAACCTAATGAACTTTTGGTGAGTTTCGATGCGGAGTCCTTGTTCACTAAAGTGCCGATTGACTCGGTTATGTCTCTCATTGAACACCTGTTCCCTGAGGACATTACTAAGCTATTTTATACCACTACATGACATCCAGCTATTTCTTGTGGGGTGGGAATTTTTACAAACAGATGGACGGAGTGGCTATGGGAAGTCCACTTTCGCCTGTAGTGGCTAATTTCTTTATGGAGCATTTTGAGGAGGAGGCTATTGCTTCAGCGCCCGTCAAGCCTATGATAAGGTGGAAGTATGTTGATGATGTATTTGTGATCTGAACAGAAGGTCCTGAAAAACATCATCTATTTCTAGACCACCTACATCAGCAACATCCGTCAATAAAATTCACTATGGAGATGGAGTCGGACGGATGCCTTCCTTTCTTAGATGTTCTAATAAGAAAGAAACCGGACTGCTCCTTAGGACATACCGTCTATCGTACGCCTACCCACACAAATCGCTATCTTCAAGCAGATTCTCACCACCATCCAGCACAAAAACAAGACATTCTCACAACACTCGCCAAGAGGGTGAGACGAACTTGTGAGCCATCACATATCCAGATGGAGATGGACACGTTCAAAGTCGCCTTTAAGGGTAATGGTTACAGCGATTTGCAGATTCATAGAGCCCTACATCCCAGAGAAATGACCAAGCAAATCTCACAGAAGGAAGAAGTGAAGGGAACTGCCTACTTGCCTTACATTCACAACACCACAGATTGCATTGCCAAGGTCTTCCACAAACACAATATAAAAACCGTGTTTGGCACCACCACTAAAAATGCTCACATTCTGAGTAAAACCAAGGACAAATTGTCCCCACGTATTTACGTACATTTCAATACGGACCTAACATGAGAATTGTAACGTGTAATACGTAGTAATCCTAACAATTTCAACAGGGACACCGGCTATCATTTAAGTAATACCTGGTTGCCAGCAATTAAGAATTTACGTAGGTAGTTCCCTCCCCTGCCCCTTCACTATTGTTAATTCGTCTTGGTGTTTTCCAAATTCGTACGTTCCTTGTCGCCAGATGTTTCATTCCAGGCTTATGTCGATGTCTTACACCTGTCATAAGTTACGCAAACACATTATGTGAACCGCTTAGTCTGATTGTGATAGTTCGGCCAGCTTCCGCTTCGAACGCTAGCGTTGTGCCATGTCCTAGGGGCCATCTGGTGTTGAATGAACATACCATTTCCACTTCTACTTCTATTAATGTTCCAAATTCAAAAGCGTCATCGTTTAAGAAGCCTTTCTCGTGGACAGTCGGGAATTCTTCTAAGGACGCAGAGCACAGTTTTCTGTGAAACGTTAAGAATTTTACCTTATTTTCTTGACAGGGCACAAGCCCAAAAGCCTATACAATATCATGCCTATAAGTACGGGCCGTGAAAGCATTAATGGCAACAAGAAGCATGATGCAGAAGCATTCTATGCGAAACTTGAGACCATCCTTTAAGATCTGAATAGTGATACTATCATCATAGGAGCTTTCAATACAAACTATGAATTCTGTGTTGAGCAGGAAGAGGTTATTGCAAACACCTGGTTCAAACTACAGAAGTGTCATCTGTATACATGGAAATCACCAACAGCTGATCCTGACGACCCCATTTTAGACAGAGTGGAACATGTTCACAGCCCAACTACTCACCGAGTCAAAAGCTTTCTCTAAACTGACTGCCATGATGTACAGTATGCTTCTTTTATTTTTTATTTTTTTTTTTCTTTTTTTTTTTCAATACCCGTATGTTATCACTTGTCCTCATTCCCTTTCTAAATCCTGATTACAGTCTATACAAGATTGAGTACTCCTCTGCCCAGTTCATCAGTCTTTTTGCCAATATCCCTGTATATATCTTATTTGGTGAATCCAGTAACGTTATCCCTCTAAAGTTACTTGGATTTGATCCCTCCCCCTATTTCTAATATAAAGGGCAAATAACTCCCTTCTGCCATGATTTTGGTTACTCTCACCCCTTCAAATATCTTATTGAATATTTTCACTATGCTTTCAATGATAAAGTTGTTTTTACCTACTTCTTTCCAAAATTCATTATTGATACATGAAATTGCTCCTGCTTTTCCTCTTTGCCCTTTCTCTCTATTAAATCTTTTACGTCATTAACTGAAATTTCCTGGTGTAAGGTACGCACGGTGTACTTCAATCCTCTCGAAATCCAAGTCTTCTCTATTTTGGGTTTCCCACTATCCTCCCCATCTAATAGCAGTCTGAAATGTTTCATCCATTCCCCATTACTAATACAGTATTTGCTTGTGTTGAGCTTTCACTTCCTCTACAGATTTGGTTTATTCTATTCCACACTTTCTTACTGTCCTTTCTTTTAGAATCTCTGTTTCAATTTTCAGCTTGCTTCTTCTGCCATGAGTACTTTGTGTTTACTCTTTCTGTTTGCTACAGAACGTAATTCTTGTTTCAAGACATCCCCCCCCCCCCCTCCTACCTTCCTGTATTATTTTAATTCTTTCGTTACTTCCGCCCTTTTCATTCTGAATTACTCATTGTACCACCCAGTATTTCTAGGCATCCCTGTTCCCTGCACACGCATCTTCTGTCCTGCTATCAATACAGTATTTTCTACAAGCTGTATTGTTGCATCCATTTGGTTATTTTCAATTGTAAGTCTTATCCCTATCGTCATAATTTCAAAACTTCTCCCTTTCAAATAAACCTCAAAATTTTTCTGGAGTTCTTCCCTCCGTCTATATTTTGGCACCAACCTCTTTAAAAATTTCCTTGATAACAAGCCACACTTATCAGATTAATGACTTTTGGTAAGTGGTTGGATTCTGCCCAGTCTGTGAAACATCCAGCACAGGACAATTTTGAGAAATATAAAAGACTCCAAAATAAAACAATGCAGATGATAAGAAACACTAAAATTTCATATGAGCAGCGTATTTTTAGTACACATAACTCTACTGTTGTATGGAAATCTCTCTGTGGTATGAGTCTAAATAAAACAAAGACAAAGGATAGTAACTGAAATGTACCTTTGGACAATCTGAATGATTATTTTAGCTCAAGAACCATCCAGATGAACAGAAACACCAAGAGAGCCACTACTGACAGAATATCTCCAGAGGGAAGGCATGGCGAAGAAACATTCTACTTCTCTCATGTGACTCCAGGTGATGTAAAGAGCAACCCCAATGGCATAAAATCAGGGTCTACTTGGACACTACTGAATATACCTGTCCCTTTTAAGAAAAATTCTAGACATTCTTCCTACAATAACGCACATTATTAACACCTCTTTTATGACGGGAATCTTTCCTGAGAACTAGAAAAATGCCAGGGCAAGGGCTAGAATCTTTTGTGGGCCTATATTGAGCTGAACTGGCCCACCCCAATTAGGATCCAGTGAGTCAGTCTTGAGTACATCAATCATGAATGAAAGCAAGAAGTTATGAGACGGTCACAAATCTGTGAAGAGTCATTCACTGGGAGCGAGTCCATGAGAAGCGATATGGAAAACAGGAGTTCGACAAGAGAGAGATATAAAAAACTGTTAAGTGGAAAATGTAAATGCAAGTGAGCTTGTAATTAACACTAACTAGTAGTTCAATAAATTTAGTGGATAGTAAAACATGCTATCTCTCTGCATAGCAAATTTAAGGACCCTGATAGCCTGCCACAATATAAATACGTCATTTTTACATCTAGACAGAACAAAAACAAACTTATAACACATACAGTCCATTCAGTTTTCATTGGAATGTTCATTATTGTTACCAAAAGCATTAAATCTGATTTCTAGCAGGTACTGCTGGTCATTAATAAATCAAGCGTACACACTTACCTTAGGTATCTGCACTCGGATGTTTACCTTTGCTCTGGGTCCCACACAACAACCAAGTTGATATGAGCCCACAACCCTAACATCTATAGGCTTCAAGAATTGGAACATGCCTTTGGAACTTGCAGGAAACGATCCAAGGGGTATCTTCACTTTTAACTCATCATAGAGTGCTTCATCAGTGAGCTGCACATCAAAGCGAACAGATATACATATGCCAAAAATAAAGCTAAAGAAATAATTTTCAGGGCATATTACACACTTAACACAATATCTACAGCCGAGATCTAATCAGTGACAATGAAGGATGAAAATTAAATACAAGCAAAAGAAATTAACTTCAGAGATGTACACAAACAAATGAACAAACATACAAGAGTTGTTGACAGTAAATATAATAATGAGATATGTAAGCAGTTTCACAAAGACTGGGAAAGGATAATGTTAATGGGTTAAACAGTACATATCAAAGGTGTCCTTTGTCCTGTTCTTGGACTGTTTTCCTTCTCATCTTTCCCTTTTTGCTGCAAAATGCTCAGAAAGTGATCCAGATTCAACATCATCTACGTTGTCTTGGAATTCAAAACCTTCAATTAAAGACCAAATATTTAAGTCCATTAATCAATAATTCTGTCTGGCCAGTCATCCTGCTATGGTAATGAGTAGACTGTACAGCCAACAGCCAGTGTCTCAACACTGAGTGTCGGGCAGCAATAAATAACCTGATCTCCCCACGGTGAACAACAGCTTCAAGTAGATAAGTGTCCATACGTGAGGTGATGGTCCCCTCAGTGTAAGAAATGACAGTGGAACCCATCGTGTAGCATCTGACCCCAAGTTAACGGGGGCTGTATAATTTTTTCAATTTGCTTCACTTTGCACTTTGTCTTATGGCGACAATGGAATAAGAAAGAGCTGGGAGTGGGAAGGAAGCAGCTATGGCTTTAATTAAGGTAGAGCCCCAGCATTTGCCATGTGTGAAAATGGGAAACCTCGGCAAACCATCTTCAGGGTTGCCGAGAGTGGGGTTCAAACCCATTATCTCCCGAATGCAAGCTCAGAGCAGTGCGACCCTAACCACATGGCCAAATCATTCAATGTGGCTGCAAAAGACGTCTGTACTTCATCCTATGAGCGGCCCAATCACCTCCTCTCAGTAGCTCTAAAATGCCTTTGGGAGCGACAACCCCACCACAATAAAAGCCAAAAATGAAAATGAGATTTTTAAATCAGCCTCGGAAAAGGCTACGCCGTTCCCCAGAAATGGTGAGCAGTCCTTGCGCTGGGGCAACTGTGAAAATTGGGTGACCAGTATAGAACATGAAAGTGGCAATAATCAAAGAAACATCTATATATATATAAAATAAGAGTTTTGTCTGTACATTGCTCAGAATTTAAGAAGAATGGTATTTCTTTATTGGTCATGTCCATAATAACAAGGAATGCACTTTTTATTTTTTATTTTTTTATTTGTTTTACGTCGCACCGACACAGATAGGTCTTATGGCGACGATGAGGCAGGAAGGGGCTAGGAGTGGGAAGGAAGCGGCCGTGGCCTTAATTAAGGTACAGCCCCAGCATTTGCCTGGTGTGAAAATGGGAAACCACGGAAAACCATCTTCAGGGCTGCCGACAGTAGGGCTCGAACCCACGATCTCCCGTTTTTAATTTTTAGTCATGTCTGTCTGTCTGTCTGTCTGCCTGCCTGCCTGCCTGCCTGCCTGCCTGCCTGCCTGCCTGCCTGCCTGTACATAAGCGCATCACGAGAAAATGGCTGAAGAGAATTTACTGAAAATCGGTATGTAAAGTTGGGGAATGAGGCATTACAATCTAGGCTATAAAGAATTTTATTCATGCTGAGTGAAATGGTAGTTTACGGGAAGGTCTAAAATTGAATTCACAAATATTTATGTAAATGTAAAAAGAAGACTTATCAGAAATGGCTCCAAACAAGGGCTGATGCAGACAAGGAATTGTACGGAGATGAAAGAAACAGAACGAAACAAATAGTTGTTGAATCCAAAACGAAGTCGTGGGAAGATTTTGTTAATAACCTGGAAAGGCTAGATCAAGCAGCAGGGAAACCTTTCTGGACAATAATAAAGAATCTTGGGAAGGGAGGGTAAAAAGGAAATGAACAGTGTTTTGGGTAATTCAATGAACTCATAATAGATCCCAGGCAATCACTGGAGAGGTGGACAGAATATTTTGAACAATGTAAAAGGAAATCTTCCTGGTGGTGTCGCGAACAACCAAGCTCATAGGGAGGAGGAAAATAATGTTGGTGAAATTACACTTGAGGAAGTGGAAAAGATGGTAAATAAACTCCAATGTCAAAAAGCACCAGGAATAGATTAAATTAGGCCTGAAATGGAGAAGTATAGTGGAAAGGCAGGGATAAAATGGCTTCAAAGAGTATCAAAATCAGCATGGAGTGTTGATAAGATACCTTCAGATTGGACAAAAACAGTAATTGCACCTATCTATAAGCAAGGCAACAGGAAAGATTGCAACCACTATCGAGGTATCTCACTTATTAGTATATCAGGCAAAGTATTCACCGGCATCTTGGAAGGGAGGGTGTGATCCGTGGTTAAGAGGAAGTTGGATGAAAATCAGTATGGTTTCAGACCACAGAAGGGCTGCCAGGATCAGATTTTCAGTATGCGCCAGGTAACTGAAAAATGCTACGAGTGGAATAGACAGTTGTGTTTATGTTTCACAGATCTAGAGAAAGCATATAACAGGGTACCGAGAGAAAAAATGCTTGCCATACTGGGGGACTATGGGATTAAGGGTAGATTATTAAAATCAATCAAAGGCATTTATGCTGACAATTGGGCTGCAGTGAGAATTGATGGTAGAATGAGTTCTTGGCCAAGGTACTTACAGGTGTTAGACAATGCTGTAATCTTTCACCTTTGTCGTTCGTAGTCCACATGAATCATCTGCTGAAAGGTATAAAGTGGCAGGGAGGGATTCAGTTAGGTGGAAATGTGCTGACGACTTGGTCTTAATGGCAGATTGTGCCGAAAGCCTGCAGTCTAATATCTTGCAACTTGAAAATGGTGCAATGAGTATGGTATGAAAATTAACTTTTCAAAGACTAAATTGATGTCATTAGATAAGAAATTCAACAGAACTGAATGTCAGATTGGTGACACAAAACTGGAACAGGTAGATAATTTCAAATATTTTGGATGTGTGCTCTCCCAGGATGGTAATATAGTGAGAGAGATTGAATCACGGTGCAGAAAAGCTAATGCAGTGAGCTCGCAGTTGCAATCAACAGTGTTCTGTAAGAAGGAAGTCAGCTCCCACAAAAAACTACCTTTACATCGGTCTGTTTTCAGACCAACTTTGCTTTACGGGAGTGAAAGCTAGATGGACTCAGGATATCTTATTCATAAGTTAGAAGTAACAGACATAAAAGTAGCGAGACTGATCGCTTGTACAAGCAGGTGGGAACAATGGTAGAAGGACTCAGAATTAGGAGATAAAGGCTAAGTTAGGAATGAACTCGGTGGTTGAAGCTGTACGCAAAATCGGCCTCGGTGGTGGGGGCATGTGAGGCGAATGGACGAAGATAGGTTACCTAGGAGAATAATGGACTCTGTTATGGTGGGTAAGGGAAGTAGAGGGAGACCAAGACGACGATGATTAGACTCAGTCTCCAATGATTTAAAGAAGAGGTATAGAAATAAATGGGACCACAGCACTAGTTGCAAATAGACGATTGTGGCAATGTTTAGTAAATTCCCAGAGGCTTGCAGACTGAACGCTGAAAGGCATAACGGTCTATAATGATGTACTGAGCCATATCGTATATGCCTCAATTATTTACTTATAATACTGTGGAAATATGTTATTTTATGTACATGAAAGGAGGTGGGAGTGAAGGCAGGAAGCCAGGAAAGCCATGACATAGGTGAGGCACACCTAGAACTTTTCTATTTCTAGCAAACGTTTTCAAGTTGAAATCGAACCGTTATCCAGGCACGTAGACCCCACTCTACTTTTCAAAATCAATCGATACGAGCTAGGAGAGACGTAAAATTTGAACATCGGGAACCCCAAGACAACTGTGTCAGCATGACCAACTTCATCTTCGCAGGACTGGGATCCTTTGAATTCAAGCGAAGATTTTTGCCACTAAGCCATAATTCCACAGGTCTGAATTAATGAAAAATTGGAGACAGATTTATCATTCACTTCTAAGTGATAAGAATGATTACTTGAGCGCTTTTGATAATAAGACTCATTTGAATGTGAAGCCATTGAAGTTTGGAAAGCGTTAGCAGGCCACTGTGACTGTTAGCCGGGGATGTACCCCGAGCAACGGACAAACTGAGAGACTATTTAAATTCTCATGATGGGGGAAGCACTCTCATCAATCAATCAATCAATCAATCAATCAATCAATCAATCAATCAATCAATCAATCAATCAATCAATCAATCAATCAATACTGATCTGCACTTAGGGCAGTCGCCCAGGTGGCAGATTCCCTATCTGTTGTTTTCCTAGACTTTTCTTAAATGATTTCAATGTCATTGGAAATTTATTGAACATCTCCCTTGGTATGATATTCCAATCCCTAACTCCCCTTCCTATAAATGAATATTTAACCCAATTTGTCCTCTTGAATTCCAACATTACCTTCATATTGTGATCTTCCTTACTTTTAAAGACGCCACTCAAACTTATTCGTCTACTAATGTCATTCCATACCATTTCTCCGCTGACAGTTCGGAACATACCACTTATTGCAAACCATACTCTCATCTTTGTTCCGTACTGAAAACAGCTATTTCACTAAGATTACAAACGGAGTATTTTTATTACCCCACCTATTCAATACATTTAATTCCACGATTATGTGGTTAAACATAGAAACTACTAAATTTAATTGGACATGTTTCGCCCTTCTTTTATTGGGCATCATCAGCCTTGTTTGATCTTAAAACAAGCACTGGACAGAGGACATTATCACTTATAACTTATAAAACTTTGAACTGTGGTTTCTTAAAAGTAATAACATTGTGGAAGAGTTGTTATAAAAAAAAAAAATGTTGAGATAACATACACTGAACAACACATGCTAAAATAACTTTAAACAATTTAAAATGTTTGTCTAAAAAGAAAAGAAATTTGTGTCATATTCTAAAAACAACACATGTCCGACACTGAAGCGGATCCTCTTCGTAAGAAATTTGATCATACGTATCGCTTGGGGGTCAGATATCGAACCCAAGACTTCAATAGACAAGAATGGTATGATAATACACAAAAGCTGAGGTTGAATTATGTTTTTTATGAAACACACAGAGCTAAGAAATGTTGGCCGGAAAAGAGGCAAACGGTTTAAAATTGATTAACCAAAAATTATCTTAAGATAACTAATGCAAGAAGACGATATGCTGGTTGAAGTCACTCCTGAGATGAGTAGATCAGAGTATTGACAGGTGTGTTTGGCAGTCTCATGAAAGTGTAGTACTTCTAGAAGACATAGAACACCGTGGAAAAGAATACGGTTATACTGAAATGAAACAAAGAACGTGCTTGACGGTATGTGTTTAAATCGTATGTGAAACCATAAGAATTATATCTTACGTAAAACGGGTACGTAATCATTCGCCGTAAACTATGTCCATCTTAATGTATCAGCAATGATAAGTCTGTCTGGAGTTCCTACTCCGCGTGCTGTATCGATGTGGTAGAGGTGGAAGGGAATGCTGAGGGGAAGCGGAGGTAGGCGGAGCTCTGCATTCTGTTGTTCATGAGGGAGGGGAGTTGTTTGGAGGGGTAAGTGTAGGCTTAGTATTAAGTGATAATGTCCTCTGACCAATGCTTGTTTTAAGATTAAATAAGTCTGATGATGTCCAATAAAAGAAGGGTGAAACATGTCCCTTTCAAGTAGTTTCTATGTTTATTTAACCATATAATCGTGGAATTAAATGTATTGAATAGGTAAGTAAGTCATCTCCGTACAGGCCATGAAGGCCCTTGGAGGGGTGGAAGGTAAAGGCTTCCACTATCCGAAACCTCGGCACTTAATGGGGTAGAGTGGTTAGCTCTATGCCCGGCTGCCTTTTCCCCCAGGAATTAACCTGGTACTCATTTTTGGTGTAGGATGAGTGAACCTCAGAGCCATGTGCACCTGGAGAAGTGGAAATCTCATTTCTTAAATTTTACGACTTCCTGACGGGGATTCGAACCCACGTCCTTCCGGGCGAACCGAGTGTGCCTTTACTGCCTCGAACAGGCAGTCCCTGTATTGAATTTTTTTTTTTTGCTAGGGGCACCGACACAGATAGGTCTTATGGCGACAATGGGATAGGAAAGGCCTAGGAGTTGGAAGGAAGCGGCCGTGGCCTTAATTAAGGTACAGCCCCAGCATTTGCCTGGTGTGAAAATAGGAAACCACGGAAAACCATCTTCAGGGCTGCCGATAGTGGGATTCGAACCTACTATCTCCCGGATGCAAACCTGTATTGAATAGGTGGGGTAATAAAAATACTCAATTTGTAATCTTAGTGACATACAACTTAGTCGAGCAGCTAGTCTTCTTTCTCCCAATTCTTCCCAGCCCAAACTTTGCAACATTTTTGTAATGCTACTCTTTTGTCGGAAATCACCCAGAACAAATCGAGCTGCTTTTCTTTGGATTTTTTACAGTTCTTGAATTAAGTAATGCTGGTGACGGTCCCATACACTGGCACCATACTCTAGTTGGGGTCTTACCAGAGACTTATATGCCTTCACCTCTTCATCCTTAATACAAACCCTAAACACCCTCATAACCATGTGCAGAGATCTGTATCCTTTATTTACAACCCCATTTATGTGATTATCCCAATGAAGATCTTTCCTTATATTAACACCCAGATACTTACGACGATCCCCAAAAGGAACTTTCACCCCATCAACGCAGTAATTAAAACTGAGAGGACTTTTCCTATTTGTGAAACTCACAACCTGACTTTTAACCCCGTTTATCATCATACCATTGCCTACTGTTCATCTCACAACATTACCAAGGTCATTTTGCAGTTGCTCACAATCTTGTAACTTATTTATTACTCTATACAGAATAACATCATCCACAAAAAACCTTACCTCTGATTCTACTTGTTTACTCATATCATTTATATATATATAAGAAAACATAAAGGTACAATAATACTGCCTTGAGGAATTCCCCTCTTAATTATTACAGGGTCAGATAGAGCTTCGCCTATTCTAATTCTCTGAGATCTATTTTCTAGAAATATAGCAACCCATTCAGTCACTCTTTTGTGTAGTCCAATTACACTCATTTTTGGCAGTAGTCTCCCATGATCCACCCTATCAAATGCTTTAGACAGGTCAATCGCGATACAGTCCATTTGACCTCCTGAATCCAAGATATCTGCTATATCTTTTTGGAATCCTACAGGTTGAGCTTCAGTGGAATAACCTTTCCTAAAAGCGAACTGCCTTCTATCGAACCAGTTATTAATTTTGCAAACATGTCTAATATAATCTGAAAAAATGCCTTCCCAAAGCTTACATGCAATGCATGTCAAACTTGCTGGCCTGTAATTTTCAGCTTTATGTATATCACCCTTTCCTTTATACACACGGGCTACAATAGCAACTCTCCATTCATTTGGTATAGCTTCTTCAACCAAACAATAATTAAATAAGTACCAGAAGTATTTTCAGTGAGTTGCACGTGGTGTGTGTCGTTCTCCACGAGAGGTGATATTTTTCTTTGTGAATATTAAAGTCAGTTACACGTTATGTGCGCATTCCAGAATTAATAATTTGCTTTGTGACTAGCGGTACTTTTAAAAGATAGTTACCTCTATCTTGGACTTTATCAAATACTTTGAAATACCAAGTGCGGTCTGGTACCATTCAATTCTATATATTCATTAATCTGAGAATAAAAACTCAAGACCTGCAAGTGAAACAGAAGCACAATTAACGCTTTAGTTAGCATATCCAGTCGGGACGTGTTCACAAGTCGCGAATATTACGAGTGCGTTCCGCATATTTTAGCAGCAAAAAAGGACTAATGTTCATCGGGTATATGCCCTTAATCTAATGACGCATAAGTTCAGACCAATGCTTGCGCATACACTAAGCAAATTATAGCCTATCATTAGTATCAATATTGTGTATTCGTGCACACAAAGTGGTGAAGAAGAGCTCTTAATTCACAGCATCCTTGCAGACGTTTTCAGGAATGGGAAGACAATGATGGCTGTACAAGGACTCGAGACCAGGACCATTCAACCTTTGCTGCCCACTGTCATGGTGGGCTAAGGCGATCGTGACACAGCGGACATGTGATTGGTGGTGGATGGCTGATAGCTGCAAAAGTCATAATGTCCATATAAGCATGTTTTAGGGAATATTAATACACTAGAGTAGTGTTAATTTGAGTATTTCAATGATTAAATGTCAGCCAGAGTGGCAATTGTTTTAATTTTATATAACGTTAAATTTGGTCAGGGCTGGTGTGCATGTTTTTAGCCCATTTGAAGTGCAGTGTGCTAAGTTGCACTCATCAGCTGGTAATTAACACACCTACCAAGATGCATGGCTAGTTCATAATGTGGAGGCCACTGCATAGGCTATAGATGATGATATAGGTGTTGATTCCCATAGGGTGGCTTCAAGTAGCCACTGCATAGGCTATAGATGATGATATAGGTGTTGATTCCCATAGGGTGGCTTCAAGTAGCCTATGCAGTGGCCTCCACGGTATGCACTAGCCTAGCGTCTTGAGAGGTGTGCTAAGTCCCAACTGACGAGCCCAACTTAGATGGGAAGAAAGGGCAATGATAGGATTATAATAGATGGTTTTCTTTGCTTGATTAGTGTATTCTACTTTTCTTTTATGTAATTTATCATAGAGATAGTTCGGGTAGAGTTCCTTTAAATATCAAACAGGCTATACACCTGCTGCATTGGATTAAATTCAGATTAGAAACATGAATTAGCTAGGTTGTTTCTATGCATGTGGCATGAATAATTTTATCAACTACAGGATGTGCAAAGACAATATGTCCACCGTTGGGTCATAAGAGGATCATTTATATTGGGAAGAAGGCAAGTTTGGGAACATCATTGGATCAAGCCAAGGATATGCAAAGTGAATGGCTCGAAATGCAAGAGGGATGATTTTGAGGCCAAATGTTTGTGATTAGGCAAGATATGCCGTGTTTCTGCTGGGAACTATGTTTGTATGTGTGATAATTAGCCAGCTGATGAGTTGCTCAAGAAAGTAGCAGCTGAGCGGAGATGTATGTGAGAATTTGTGTTCTCGTTCACAAGAAGTATTGCAGGCGGAAGGCCTGACCCATTGTATAAGTTCCCCAGCGTGTTGGCCCATTTGACAGCCAAGTGCTAGTTCCCCTCGTGTCAAGTGAAAGTGGATTTACTAGGTCCCGTTATGTCTTCCCAGAGCTCTGCACATCCTTACCTGTTAGATAATGTTTTGCATTCCAAACAGCTGATCGACCTAACCACGTGGAACAAGAGAGATGGACAACTGTATCTGTTTTAGACACAAGCCTACGAAACCTGCCAGGTCAGGTTTGGTCCCCAATAACTCTATTATTTTATATGCTTGTTTGCATGTGCTTATCCACAGGTTTGTTCTATTAGTGTGTGTGTACCTGTTTGTTCTTATTTGTCTTGTGTTGTGTAAATTTGGGATATTTAGCTCGATGGCTAATTTGCTGGGAAGCCAGTTCTGTCTGGTCCAACTTGCATATGATTGCAGACTCATACAGTACAATCAGTGCTTTATTTTGGAGGGAATGTTTAGGAACCACCCTGCACCAGTGTATTTTATTATTTGTATCCGAATATGTCAGAGTGTAAATACAGATAGTCAGTTATTTTTGTACTAGTGTATTAGTATTTCCGGAACATCATAGAGACCCTTAAGATCGATGTCCTAGGGCTAATGGACTTAGGAATTTAGCTGGCGGAACTACACAATGTAATCATAACACAGATCAAACCTCCATGTAAAAGATTTTGTAACATCATTCTACGGGTTGTTGCCCGCTTTCTATTCTTTGAATTTATTTTGTTGTAATGTATTTGCTTTTCATGTGCGAGTCACAATTTTACGACCTATTTTTGGGGTCGAGATTGCTAATTTCATGTTGGATTTCATTTTAGTATGAACTGTATTTATGTTTTGGACCAATAAATCCACTCTACCCCTTTACATATATTTCTCATTTCAAAATATGCCTCCATATTTCCTGTCCATATACAAATCAGTATAAGTTTATTTAGACACTTTCTTATGCCCATTTTTCAAAACAACCCCCCCGAGTTAGTCAGATTTAAGGACAGGATATGTTGCAGTATGTATGTATGTTATTATTGGTCCTATGGATAAATACTACTTAACTAAAATTATATAGAATTAAATTTCTGATTATGTCTTGTACAGTTTTACCGTACCAGCTATGATAACAGAGATATTCATGAATTTGCATTTTTGTTGCCAAGTCCATTATCAACACCGAGCCACGAGAAAATGGGTAAACAGAATTTAATGAGAATCGGTATGCAGGGTCAGGGAATAAGAAACTACAGCCTAGGCTGTAAATAATTTTATTCACCCGGGATAAAAAGGTAGTTTAGGGGAAGGCACTTAAAATTTAATTATTAAATACCTATATTATTGATCCTATCAGAAAGTACAATATAACAAAAGCTGTGGAGAATACAATTTCTGATCATTTATGTTTTATTCAGCTTTACCATACCGACTATTATAATACCAATATAGTTGGTCCGTTACTGAACATTATACATTTTCCAGCTAACTCATTCCTGGTTGCCAGCATTTCGCCCCAGTGTGCTAAGTTGCACTCATCAGCTGGTAATTAACACACCTACCAAGATGCATGGCTAGTGCATAATGTGGAGGCCACTGCATAGGCTATAGATGATGATATAGGTGTTGATTCCCATAGGGTGGCTTCAAGTAGCCTATGCAGTGGCCTCCACGGTATGCACTAGCCTAGCGTCTTGAGAGGTGGGCTAAGTCCCAACTGACGAGCCCAACTTAGCACACGAGGGCGGAACGCAGGCAACCAAGAATGAGTTAGCTGGAAAATTTATAATGTCCAATAATGGACCATTATATTGGTATTAAAAATTTACTCATTCAGGACAAATATTTTATGTTCCCTATGGGAATCAACATGTATATCATCATACTGATACTACTGGTACGCAACACACTGCTTCCTCATAGTATTCCAGCTGTTCAATCCTTACTCTAAAGTGCTGCTTGGAATGACCTGATGATGATGATGATGATGATGATGATGATGATGATGATGCTTGTTTAAAGAGGCCTAACATCTAAGGTCATCGGCCCCTAATGGCACGAAATGAGACGAATATAAGGACCGTTAAAAATCCATAATCCTCCACTGACCTGAATTCAAAACATGAGGACGAAGAATGAATGGATGGATGGATATGAAGTTAAAACAATCAGTGAATCCGACCTGCAATGCCCCACATTCCCAGAAACTAGCGTTACACAATAGTATTACTGACCAAGGGACTGCTTCTAAAGCACAACACTGATGCTTGTAGTCTAAATGGGTCCAAAATCCAGGTCATCAGCCCCTCATAATGGTACTTATCGCTAGGAAAGTAGAACCATGGTATTTGTCTTGTTGCGGTACTAACCAAAAGTAGCGTAGACTCGCGGTATTCCACACATTATGGTACTACTCACAGGTAATGTAATGTGCACACGTAACACAGACTTACGGTATTTCGCGCAATGTGTTGCTATTTACACGCAACGCAAACCTATGGTGTTCTTCACATAAGTAGACTAACCACAGGGTCTCGCACTATCCCGCGGTGTTTCTTACATAGTGGGTACTAAACATAGGCAAGGCAGAACCATGGCGTCGCTCGCCGATGGTGTTGCTCATATAGTGGTACAAATCACAGGTACTGTAAAATACATCCTGAGCACACACTGTCGCTACTAATTACAAACCAAATGTGTACCTAACATAGTAGTACTACGCGCAAGTAAAAGCAACCCATGATGTTCCCTGCATGGTGGTACTAATTACAAGTAGTATCATGGTTCTAGTTTGATCATACCTTGGTCGCCCCTTTTAGTCGCCTCTTACAACAGGCTGGGGATACTGTGGGTGTATTCTTCATCTGCATCCCCCACCCACAGGGAGCTTGGAATGAGCAGTGTGCAAACTTAATGAAACAATGGCAGGGTGGAATGAAAACATTTAGCAGCAGCAGCAGCAGCAGCAGCAGCAGCAGCAGCAGCAGCAGTAGTAGTAGTAGTAGTAGTAGTAGTAGTAGTAGTAGTAGAGTAGTGTTCACAGCTGTCTGCAGCCTGGTCATTCCAGCTCTGGAACTGTAGACTGTTATATCGGCAGCGTAGTACTAATACCAATATAAATTGGCCATTATTGGACATTATAAATTTTCCAGCTAACTCATTTCTGGTTGCCAGCATTTCGCCCCTGTGTGCTAAGTTGGGCTCATCAGTTGGTACTTAGCACGCCCACCAAGACACATGGCTAGTGCACACCATGGAGGCCACTGCATGGACTACTTGGAGCCACCAGCAGTGCCAATGCACTGAGAAACTTTGTCTCATTACCAAAATTTGATGCCTGCTTGGCCATCAGATGATATAGATGCTGATTCCCATAGGGAACCTAAAATATTTGTCCCGCATGAGTAAATTTATAATACCAATATAAATTGGCCGTTATTGGACATCATAAATTTTCCCGCTAACTCATTCCTGGTTCCCAGCGTTTCGCCCCCGTGTGCTAAGTTGGGCTCATCAGTTGGTACTTAGCACATCCACCAAGGCGCATGGCTAGTGCACACCATGGAGGCCACTGCATGGACTACTTGGAGCCACCAGCAGTGCCAATGCATTGAGAGACTTTGTCTCATTACCAAAAATTGATGCCTGCTTGGCCACCAGATGGTATAGATGCTGATTCCCATAGGGAACCTAAAATATTTGTCCCGAATGAGTAAATTTATAATACCAATATAAATCTCATGAACTCATGCTCCACGTGTTAATCAGCCATGCACTTAGATACCATTACTTAGCAAATGCATAGATTAATATAGTATTGCATCAAGCGGCCGTGTGATTATGCGAAGCGCAATGCTATTTGGATCAAATAACTAGCTTCACTACGGAATTCTCAGAAAGACCGTCCTTATAGTTTTCCCAACTGAAGTCAACATAGGTCATTTCAATGATGCCAGTATGAATGTTGCGATTAAAAGCAATGCTGTCATATGAAATATTCGATAAAATGAAAACAGCACATTTTCTCACTTTTAGTGAAAAGTACTACGGTGTTGGTCTAACAGTTCAAAGTTTCAGAGCTAGAATGACCAGGCTGCAGACAGCCGCAAATACTCCTGTAATTATTCCATTTAAGTATGCACACTGCTCATTCCAATCACTGCCTCAGAGTAGGGATCGAATAGCTGGAATACTATGATGATCTAGTGTGTTACGTACCAGTAGAATCAGAAAATTTATGAACCAGAAGAATGGGATGCTAAAGAAGAGATAAATCTAACTCCCCACTCCCCAGCTACTTCCCGCCAATATTCAGGCAGGCTGTTATACTCGATACGCAGCACCTATCAGAGATAAATGGCAGCAGAATACATAAAACACATCACAACAAACAATGGTCAATGTAATGTTATTGTAGATCAATTTTATGAGTTTTCTGTATTGGAGGCCTTCATATTTAGTTTTCTTCCGAATCTGTGATATTAGAGCATCTAATGTCAAGTGAGTCCTCCTTTCTTTCATGACAACCTCTTGTGTTACTTAAGTGATTGTTCCTTCATGGCTTTTTTTCTCATTTATATAATCATCTTCACAATTTAATCACCATCACCACCAATATCATTACAGTCAGTACGGTAAAACTGAATAAGACACAAACAATCAGAAATTGTATTCTCTGTAACTTTTGTTATGTAGTACTTTTCAATATGACCAGTAAGATAAGTAATTAAAAATTAAATTTTTGGCACCTTCCCCTAAGCTACCATTTCAAACAGAGTGAATAAAATTATTTATAGCATAGATTGCAGCTCCTTATTCCCCGACTTTACATAAAATTCCGTTCACCCATTTTCACGTACCTCGGCGCTGATATGGACTTAGCAAAAAAAAAAAAATTCCAAATTCATGAATATCTCTGTATCATAGCCTGTAAGGTAAAATGTATAAGACGTAAATGATAGGAAATGTAATAATATATATAACTTTAGTTATGTAGTATTTATCAATAGGGCCAATAATAACAAATATTTGAGAGTGAAATTTTAGGCCTTTCCCTAAACTACAATTTCACTCAGCGTGAATAAAATTATTTATGGCCTACATTGTAGCGACTTATTCTCGGACGATATATACCGATTTTCATTAAATTCTCTTCATCCGTTTTCTCGTGATGACCGTGCGTACGTATATACAGACAGACAGAAATTACGGAAAATTAAAACATGCATTTCCCCTTGTTAGTATGGTCACGACCGGTACGGAAATATCATTCTTTTTGAATTCTGAGCAATATACAGACAAAACTCTTATTTTATTTATATTGAGTCGTTATCATTGAAAATCTGTCACTAAATTACTATAAGAAAGACTCAATATCTAGCGACTAGTCTCTAGAATCGACCAAAAAGAATGGAATGACTAGATGAACACGAACATAGAAAGCCAAGGATCATGTAAGAGAACGGGAGATTGACAATCGATATACACGTCGCGATATATAGGTTTCAATAAACATTGCACATTTGCGCACATTTCTCGCATTAATAAATGTCGATATTTCGTTTGAAAGCGGCCAATGAGCAAAGGACTTCCGGACAATGGCGTAAAAAAGCTGAAATGGCGGGATTTGAAAACAAATTAAGTTCACCAAAAAAAAAGCTAAAATCGGGAGAAATAATAGAATAATCGGGAGGCAGGAAAAACTGTCGAAAATCGGGAGTCTCCCACCTAAATCAGGAAAGTTGGCAGGTATGATCAAGATACAATTAAGGATAGAGACTGGAGTAAAGAATTTCATCAAAGCGTACGCACCCCAGACAGGATGCAAAGATGATATGGACAAATTCCTCGGAACAATGCAGACAGAAATGAAGGATGTGGAAGTGACTGTCATGGGAGACATAAATGCAATGGTGGGATGTGACAGAAAAGGAATGGAAGAAGTAACTGGACATTTTGAATATGGAAAAAGGAATGAAAAGGGAGACAAGTTGGTTTGGTGGATTTTGCCTGAGAAATGGATTAAGTGTGGGCAATACAAGATTCAACAGGCAACAGAAGAAACATCAGTTAAAATTTTAACTGAATATTTACAGTTAAAAATTTCATGATTGTTCCGTATTGAATAGAGAAGTATACAATGCTAAATAGAAGGAAGGATCCACCTTTCAATACCCTTTTTTTAAGTTGAACCAAATAGAAGTTACAACTTGTTCATTTGGGATCGGTTTCAACACATTTAAAGTGTCATCATCAGCCAATTAGCAAAGCAGTGCAAAAATTAAGTCCTAAAGATCTAAAAACACATAACACAATGATCGCAAACAAAAAGAGTACGTGGAAAAATTAACACTATTTTTTGCCAAAGCAATTCCAGTTGGTGTTCATAACACAATGATCACAGTCAAAAGAGTAAAAAGAACAACACTACTTCGTGCCGAAACAAATCCAGTTGAAGTTCATAAGCAGGTCTAATACAATCTTGTTGAGCTGCATTCACATACAAAGATGTTGTATTTGAGGTCAATAACATGTTAAAGGACTTGTTCTAAGATGAAAACTTGAAGCATAACTCGTTATGAAATTGAACTTGTGATATGCAATAATACCAATATACAGTAATGGTCCGTTATTAGGTTCCCTATGGGAATCAACATCTACATCATTGTGATATGCAGTTATGTATAGTTATCGTTAGGCAGGTCTTGTAAGCATTTGTTTCTCCGGTCGAAGAGTAAAAGGTGACGTAATTGAAGTCTTAGGAATACAGTGTAGGACTTAATTTCAACAATTCAAAGCAGATATATAAATTTTAAAAAGAATTTAAATAGTTAAAAAGAATAAAACCAAATAAAAATATTTAAAAACTAGGAAGAAATTTAAAAGAATTACAATGTGAAGCTCAACTCAAACAGCTTGCCGTGGTGATTGATAAATGAATGGGAGACGATAAATAGAGAAAAGGGTGGGGAATAATGAACGCTTATTAGAGGGTGGGAGGGAAAGGAAAAAAATGGAGGGATATTTAAGGAGGATCATGGGGGTGTTGCGGAAGGGGCAATTAGTATGAGAGGGTATTGTGTAAATTGTGAAAGATTGATCGCTGACTTGTTGACTTTAGGTTATTTAAAATGGAGATGAGAAATTGAAAAGAGTTTTAGGCTTCTAAGAAATATCATTCAGGTTAAGGTTTGGATTGAAAAACTGGTCGAGGTGTATAAAACAGTTTTCAGTGAAGTCTAGGAGAGGGCTTTTATTTAGAGTGCTGAGAATTTCAATATCCTGGTCTACTGTAGTGAAAATATGTTTTGTGTCATGTATATGTTGCCCCACTGCCGAAAATCTGTTGTATTTTATTGCATTAACATATTCAAGGTATCTCATTTTGAAGTTATGACCAGTTTGATCTATTAGAAGAGTTACAGTTGTTGCATTTAAAACGGTATACGCCTGACTTAGAAAAGACACTTGTTTTATTTAAGGAGTTGGAGTTATGTAATAATTCAAGGTTTCTATTATTAGTTCCAAAAGAAATCATGGTATCGTGTTTTTAGCAATGGTGTAGGCATTTATATTGAATGTGAATGTGGAGTAAGCAGCTGGTTTAGGATTATCTTTTAAGAGTGTTGCGTTAGGATGGTGGTTAAATTTGTTAACAATTCATTCAATAAAATATCTATTATAACCATTAAATTTGGCGATGGAGCGGAGGATATTTAGTTCTTTAAGTTATCCTTTGATAGCGGAATTTTGAAGGCACTGTTAACCATACTGTTGTACGAGGCGCGTTTATGTGTTTGTGGATGAAAAGAGTCTTGTTTTGTGGTATTAGCCGTATGTGTGGATTTTCTATAAATCATATATGATAATGAGGAAGGTAATCTGCTTATTGTTATTGTTATATCTAGAAAATTAATTGATTTGTTTGATTCTGTTTCAAGAGTGAATTTAATATGCAGATCAATTTTATTGAAGTTCTTAAGAGTAGATGCTGCATTCATAACTCTTACCATCTAGGATCACAAATGTGTCATCTACATATCTGGCCCAAAATAATGTGTGTTTAAAGTCGTTGTCGTTATCAACGAAATTGTGTTCTAAAGAGTCTAGGTATATTTCCGCTAAGATCCCTGAGGCTGTAGAAAATCCATAGAAAAACCATCTTGTTGATAAATTATATTGTCGAAGATGAAGAAGTTGTTATTAACTACTAATTTTAAGATGGCCATAAAATCATTAATTTCAAGTTTGTTTAAGCAACTATATGTGTTTAAATTCTTCCCAATAATAGGAAATAATTGTTTGATATTAATGCTGGGGTACATATTGACAATATCAAAAGAGTGTAGAGAATGGTCTGGTTGAATTTTAAAGTTATTTAATTTCTCAATTAGTTCTATGGTGTTTTTTTACAGACTTATTCGATAAAAATTTGTAATTGTTCTTAAGAAATTTCTGAATGAATAGTGCTAATTCGTAAAGTGGGCTGGGTCTGTAATTAATAATTGGTTGAATGGGGACGTCAGTCTTATGAATCTTACGGAGAGATTTTGCTGTTGGCAGGCCTGGATTCATACTCAGTAACCTTGTTTTTTTATGTTCAGTAAATAAGAAAGAAGAGTTCTTTAGGGTTTGTTTAAGGAGATGTTGAATCTGTTGAGTAGGATCTTTCTTTATTATAGAAAAGGAATTATTACTGAAGAAATTTTGGGTTTTTTCGATGTAATCAAATTTATCCATTACTACTGTAGTGTTACCTTTTTCAGCTTTTGCGATAATGAGGTTATGATCTTTAATTTTCTTTTTAAGGTTAAGAATGTGTTTACGTTCAGTGAAGGGAATAGTGTTGCTATTATCATTAGGGGTGTAAATCTTATTAAATTTTCTTTTTACGTCAAGTCTAATTTTGTCTTGTAATTCTAAGGGCATTTTATTGATAGCTGATTCAGATTCAGTGATTATATTAAATACAGTGTTACTTTTATTTAAGTTAGGCCAGTTATGTTTAGGGCCTTTTGATAGGATTAAGTTGTCATTATCATCTAGGATTGTTTTGGATAAGTTGACAACAGGAGGATGGAACTTACTAATTATATTGTCATGATTTTTTGGTTCTTTAGATAATTTAGTAAAAGGTTTTCTTGTCATAGAGATGTTTTGGTGATTGTTGAGCTTTCTATCTAAAGTTGATTACTTTTTGGAAAGTATAATGAATAACTTATCGTCTACATGGGTTTGAAATATGTTCCATTGAGCGCTTGATAATAGGCAAGTTGCTTCGAGGTGAGACTCATAAAGAGGATTGTCCAGGAAAGATTTCTTCTTATAAAGGAATTTAATTTTGTTGGTTAACCAAATTCTGTTGACTTTCATTTGTGTTCTTAAACAATCAGAAGAATTGCAATGTTTAAAAGTGGTAGGTTTAAGAAAATTTGGGGTTAAATTTTGCACGATACACTGTTTGAGAAAATTAATATCTTTGCCCAGCTTAGCAATCTTGATTTTAAGGCCTAAGTAGTTATAGGCTTTGGATTTTGCTTGGTAAGCATTATCATTTAAAGTTAAAAATTTCATGATTGTTCGTACTGAACAGAGAAGTATACAATATTAAATAGAAGGAAGGATCCACCTTTCAGTACTCTGTTATTAAGTTGAACCAAATAGAAGTTACAACCTGTTCATTTGGGACCAGTTTCAACACATTTGAAGTGTCATCATCAGCCAGTTAACAAAGCAGTGCAAAAATTAAGTCATAAAGATCTAAAATCACATAACACAATGATCGCAAACAAAAAGAGTACGTGGAAGAATTAACATTATTTTGTGCCAAAGCAATTTCAGTTGATGTTCATAACAATGATCACAGTCAAAAGAGTAAAAAAGAACAACACCGGGAGAGTTGGCCGTGCGGTTAGGAGCGCGCAATTGTGAGTTCGCCATCCGGGGGACAGTGGGTTCGAACCCCACTGTCAGCAGCCCTGAAGAAGGTTTTCCGTGGTTTCCCATTTTCACAGGCAAATGCTGGGGCTGTACCTTAATTAAGGCCACGGCCGCTTCCTTCCCATTCCGAAGCTTTTCCTGTCCCATCGTCGCCATAAGACCTATCTGTGTCAGAGCAACGTTAAAAAAAAAAAAATTAAAAAAAAAAAAGCAACACTATTTCGTGCTGAAACAAATCCAGTTGAAGTTCAGGATGAGCAAGTCTAGTACAATCTTGTTGAGTCGCATTCGCATATGAAGATGTTGTATTTGAGGTCAATAACGAGTTAAAGGACTTGTTCTAAGATGAAAACTGGAAGCATAGGTCAAACTGGTCGTAACTTTAAAATTAGATACCTTGAACACGTTAATGCAATAAAATACAACAGATTTTCTCATCTCATTCGACAAGATACTGTCACATTATAACTGAAAAATCTTTGACGACATATTTCCATGTAAATTACAAATTTCCTTGTTCCCACCTTAAAGTTTTGTACTTCTGGAAACATCATCTCTAATAGTTGGTTTTTTTATTTTATTTTGTTATGAAACAAATGCATGATATATACTAAGCATTATTATTGCCAATTAGCCCAACTGTAATGCATTTGACACGATTACAGAAAGCTGTTCTACCAGTCCACTGTGAACAGTGACCAAGAACAATAAACTTCAGACCTATGCACTGCAATGGTGGGAGCTAATATCCCCCTGCATAAGCTGGAGCATCCAACCTTCAAAGAATTTTTAAGAAAATACACAAGCAAAGAAATACTATGACCCTCAACTCTACAGAAGAATTATCTGCAGTCATCGTACTTACCGGTAAGTTTAAAAAGTAATTTTATAACAGCAAACACCAAGTTAGATTCAACCTATGTTTCAATCTTCTCTGTGAATGAGAAGTGGGTACACTACTGTTCAAATTTTTAGGATTTTATTTCACTGCCCTGACAGTTGCCCAGTGCCTGCAGGTCATTCAGGCCATGGATAAAGAGGATGCTGTCTGCATTAGAGAAGCTAAGAAAGCCTTGTCCTGCCCATCGGTTCCATCCGATTTGGCATTCCTGAAGGCAACTTCAACAAGTGCCGGGAGCAATCACCGGGTTGGAGAAGAGCGACATGCCCCAAGTCGTGTCATTTAGGATTGTTGAAGAAGTTAGGGGAAGTTCTGACTGAACCTCTGGGAAGGTAGTAGGTGCCAGCGAAAAGTTCGGTAGGGTCCTGCAGCAGAATCCAAGATGGAAAGCGATGGTAAAAGTAGCCAGGGTCCTACGAGGTGAGGTAGATGAAACAATAGAACTACAACCAGATGAAGAGGCTTCATTGAAGTTTTGTCCTATCACTTCATGTGATGTTGAGAGATCTTTCTCTCAGTACAGAAACATTCTGCATGACAGCAGAACAAGATTGTTACTGGAAAACATTGAAAAGTTGCTTGTTGTAAATTACTTTTGTAATAATTCAGTGTGTTATTAAATCATAAGTATTTTTTTCATGCCTATTATGTTACCTATTTTACACATTAGTGCCTAATTACATGCCTATTTAGGATATTTTAAGAGCCTATATGCCTGCCTATTTTAACTGTTTTAGTCCCTATAATTCTCGTCCCTAGTGATCTAGTTCCAGGTGCTGCTGCAGGACCTTCTACATTTTCAGTTTAATGTGAAGATTTACAAAATGTAGGGCATTTGTGTCAGCCAAGATACCCTTTTCTAAGGTAAATAATTCCATGTCAATAAAGTCTCTCTCCAAATATTCAAATCTTGACACTGTTGAAGAGTCAATGAGGAGGTAAAAAAGTATCTTCCAAAGAAGTACCAACAAACTCTACAACAAATTTGTTCAATTTGTGAAAATGAAAAAATATGGGTTACCTTAGACAAAAGTTCACTCTACTGGCAGAAAGGTAGGGAATGTCATTGTTGGGGTATTAAAAAAGGATGAAATGATTTGGAGGAAATGTTTTCCGCTAATAACCCAAGAAATGACTACTGCGAACCATGTGACTGTTGCAAGATTATTTTACGAACCAATGTGTGTGAAGTTCGACAATGTTTTACACTTATTGACAAATGCTGCAGTATATAATTATGAAGAAGGCAGCAGTAGATCTTGTTGTTAGTAACCCTAAAATGATTTCATGCATTGTGCATGGTTTACACAGACTATGTGAAGAAATTAAAGCAGTATATCCTAATGTGGATAAATTGATTTCTAATGGGAAAAAAGTGTTCCCTAAAATGCCAAGAAGAATTCACATCTCAAGACTGAAATCGCAATGTACCACTGCTACCCACCCCAGTAATAACGTGGTGGGGAACTTGGCTCGCTGAAGTCCAGTATTATGCAGAAAAGTCTAATGGTAAATAATGGACTCGAAAAAGATGATGCAACTTCAACTGGAAGCCTTCAGGAAATGTTATGTGACACAGTATTTAAAAAATGACTTGGCATATATATCCGCCAACTTGTGTTTCCTTAATAGCATAACTGACGAACTTGAAAAGGGATCCTTCTGTCAGAAATAGTTGAGTATGTTGAAAGAAAATTCATAGTGGCACTCCAGCACAATGCTATGAAATCAATTCAGATATGTTTGAAAACAATATTGAGTTTCAAACTATATCTAAAATTTCTATGTGTTATATGGCTATCAAAAAGAGGATACTGATGTGAGTGTGAGTGACATGCCCTGCTATAATTTGCCAGACTGATATCTTGCGACATGGAGCACTCATGTTTTTTAGTATAAGTGTTTTGCAAAAATCATTGGTCATCTGTGATAGAAAACTTGAGAATAAATCTCACTGTGTGTTGTAATTCTCCAGCAATCCGCAAGGCATAGCATAAATTGCATTCATGAATATTCCATATTAATTTTTTTTTGCTAGTTGCTTTACGTCGCACCGACACAGATAGGTCTTACGGCGACGATGGGACAGGAAAGGGCTAGGAGTGGGAAGGAAGCGGCCGTGGCCTTAATTAAGGTACAGCCCCAGCATTTGCCTGGTGTGAAAATGGGAAACCACGGAAAACCATTTTCAGGGCTGCCGACAGTGGGGTTCGAACCTACTATCTCCCGAATACTGGATACTGGCCGCACTTAAGCGACTGCAGCTATCGAGCTCGGTCCATATTAATTATATTCACATAAATAAACAGAAATATAATTAAATATTTTCTTTCTTTGTCCAGTATTTTTAAAACATTAAAAAGTCATTATTTTCCTGATTTTTAACCCCTAAAAATCTGAGCTTTAGCCATCATAAATAAAAATTTGCTACAACAGCACATTTTTATGTGGTGGTTTTCATCTTGATTAACCCAAACTAGTATGGCATAACAATTACAAGCACACATTTCACTTTTGAAGGAAATATATATATATATCATACCACTGTTAACTTTGTTCTTAAACAGAAAATAAAAAGATTATTCATTCATTCAACTTCGCTAATCGGCCAAGCCAACTAGGGACCATGAC
Organism: Anabrus simplex; assembly: GCF_040414725.1. Classification (NCBI taxonomy): domain Eukaryota; kingdom Metazoa; phylum Arthropoda; class Insecta; order Orthoptera; family Tettigoniidae; genus Anabrus; species Anabrus simplex. The sequence continues at coordinate 1,490,296,177 of NC_090265.1, forward strand.
GTTCTTCAGTCCATTTCGCACCAATTGCCAGTTTTTCATCCCGGAAAGTCCCAAAAGTCTTGATGGCTACTCTGAAAAGATTTTGGTCTTGTGCATCTTCTGCTTGTATGCCCAGTTCTTTAAGATCTTTCTTGATATTAACGTACCATGGCATTGCCATTTTTTGTTTTTAGTCAAATATACTGAAGATGCGTTTCGTCCATCGAGAGTCGATCATCCGTCGTATATGACCGTAGAAGCAAACTCAGCCTTTACGCATTGTGTCAGTGATCTTCTCTATCTTAGAGTATGTTTCTTGCCAGGATGATGATTGTTGTTGTCGCCGTTGTTGTTGTTGTTGTTGTTGTTATTGCCGCATGTACACAAACAAAATTATACATTATTTCCTTCTGCTGGAGCAAACTATTAAAATAACGGTTGATGATGCTTGTTGGTTAAATGGAGCACGGATGAAGTTCAAGAAATTGGACATTGTTATCAGTGGAATACTGTGTAGGAGGGATAGTGACGGAAGGGTGATTGGGGATTTAAAAGAGTGGAGTGGGTATGTGGGAAACTGGGAGTGAAATTTCTAGATCCTAATCGATGGGTAGGAGATAGGGATCTGCGTTCAAATGGCCTTCACTTAAACCGCAGTGGTACGCATAAGTTAGGAAATTTGTTTGGAAGGGTAATAGGGAGGTACCTTCAGGGAAACGGGGTTGTCTAGGGAGCGGTGATAAGGGTACAGAGATCTGGAAGTCAAGTAGGGATGACGTAAAAATGTTAGCGTTGAACCATAGAAGTATTGTAAAGAACGGAATAGAATTAAGTAATTTAATAGATATATATATTTACCTGATATTGTAATAGGAGTTGAATCATGGCTGAGAAATTATATAATGGATGCAAAAATTTTCTCAAGGAACTGGAGTGTGTATTGTAAAGATAGGATAGGAATGGTGGGAGGGGGAGTATTCATCCTGGTGAAAGAAGAATTTGTAAGCTACGAAAAAGTTAAAGATCAGAAATTCTAGGTGTAAGGCTCATTTCTAAAGATATTAGGCAACTTGATGTTTTGGGGTGTACAGACCGGGAAAGCGTAGCACCGACACGGATTCAGAATTATTTGATAAGATAACCAGCTATGTGGGAAACGACATGGAAAGGAATGTGATTAAAGTGGGAGATCTGATTTTTACCAAATGTCAATTGGAAAGGAAATGCGAACGACAGGAAGCATGACCAACAAATGGCAATTAAGCTAATATGGGAAGGACAGCTGATTCAGAAAGTGACTGAACCAACTAGAGGTAAAAATATACTGGATGTGGTGCTGATACAACCAGATGAGCTCTATAGAGAAACCAAAGTAATTAGATGGTATTAGTGATCACGAAGCTGTTTTGGTCGTAATTAAAAATAAATGTGATAGAAAGGAAGGTCTTAAAAATAAGACCATTAGGTAGTACCATATGGCTGATAAAGCAGCATGAGGCAGTTTTTAAAAAGTAATTATCGGTGGAAAACGGTAAATAAGAATGTAGACTCTGCGATAGGTATAAAGAAATTGTTGAGAAATGTGAAAACAGGTTTGTACATTTAAAGGTGGTAAGCAATGGTAAAGACCCACCTTATTATAATAGAGAAATAAAGAGACTAAGAAGGAAGTGCGGACTGGAAAGAAATAGAGTTAGAAATGGCAGTGGAAGTAAGGAGAAATTGAAGGAACTTAATAGGAAATTGAATCTAGCTAAGAGAGCAGCTAAGGATAACATGATGGCAAGCATAATTGGCAGTCATAAAAATTTTATGAAAAATGGAAGGGTATGTATAGGTATTTTAAGGCAGAAACAGGTTCCAAGAAGGACATTCCAGGAATAATTAATGAACAAGGAGAGTGTGTATGTCAGGATCTTCAAAAGGCAGAAGCATTCAGTCAGCAGTATGTAAAGATTGTTGGTTACAAGGATAATGTCCAGGTAGAGGAGGTGACTAATGCTAAAGAGTATTAAAATTTACATATGATAACAATGATATTTACAATAAGATACAAAAGTTGAAAACTAGAAAAGCGGCTGGAATTGATAAGATTTCTGGGGATATACTAAAGACAATGAGTTGCGATATAGTACCGTACCTGAAGTACTTATTTGATTATTGTTTGGTTGAAGGAGCTATACCAAATGAATGGGGAGTTGCTATAGTAGCCCCTGTGTATAAAGGAAAGGGTGATAGACATAAAGTTGAAAATTACAGGCCAGTAAGTTTGACATGCATTGTATGTAAGCTTTGGGAAGGCATTCCTTCTGATTATATTAGACATGTTTGCGAAATTAATAACTGGTTCAATAGAAGGCAAGACGGTTTTAGGAAAGGTTATTCCACTGAAGCTCAACTTGTAGGATTCCAACAAGATATAGTAGATATTTTGGATTCAGGAGGTCAAATGGACTGTATCGCGATTGACATGTCTAAAGCATTTGATAGGGTGGATAATGGGAGACTACTGGCAAAAATGAGTGCAATTGGACTACACAAAAGAGTGACTGAATGGGTTGTTATATTTCTAGAAATAGATCTCAGAGAATTAGAGTAGGTGAATCTCTATCTGACCCTGTAATAATTAAGTGGGGAATTTCTCAAGGCAGTATTACTGGACCTTTATGTTTTCTTATATATACCGGGTGGTACAGCTGCCCCTATTCACGCAGTTTTATGCAACCCGCAGATTATAGTCGAACCTAAAAATATTGACCTTGACTACTCACTACAATGTCTGCTCTTACAACGCTTTCCATAATTCGTTTATTCGTGTCAAGCAAATCAGCATTAATGATAAAATATCGATTGATGGTAAAGAATCGTGAAAATTATGTGTCGCAGAAACGTCCTGTACAGAGAATATTATTGGTGAATGACTAGAAGTAGCAGCAACACAACAGCGCTAAACAGCAACCAGTGATAGCCGAGCTTGCTAAAAGTTAGAGGAGAGTACCGGTGTTCGTTAGTAGGCGGTTCGAGTCCTGTGTACGACGAATATTTTTATTGCGTTGTTGATGTTCATGAGAGTCGTGTTGTTGACGACAAATCTAAATCATGATCAGTTCTCATATTGCAGGTACTCAGCTATGTTTGTTTTTTAAGGAGCTCTTAAAAGAGCTATTTGCAATAAAGTGAGATTGTACCGACAGCGGTGCGATGGGCTTATGCATGGCCATTCGATTAATGAAGCAAATGTTCAAAATGACCACCTGCTTCGTTAATGCACATCTGAGCACGGTGGAGGAGAGGCATTCTTGCTTGCTGCAACATATGCGGTGGAATCTGCCCACAGGCTTCCGTGATGAGCCGCCGTAAATGATTCGGGCTCTCAGGCTCCTGCTCATAGACTCTTTCCTTTAAATAACCCCAGAGGAAAAAGTCGAGTGGAGTATGGTCAGGTGATCTAGCCGGCCATGTGACCGGACCCCCTCGTCCAATCCATCGTCCAGGATGTCCTATGCAAGTGGTTCCGTACTGCCAACGACCGGTGTGGGGGAGCTCCATCCTGCTGGAACCACATCCGTAACCGTGTTATAAGGGGCACATCCTCCAATAAGAGTGGGAGGTACTCACGAAGAAACTCTAGATAGCGTCGTCCCGTGAGGTTTCCTTCGAAGAAATATGGTCCAATTATCTTGTCACCTAGTATCCCGCACCACACGTTGACGCCCCATTGTACCTGAAATCGAGCTCCCCTGATGCAGTGAGGATTTTCAACGCTCCAGTAATGGAAGTTGTGACGATTAACAGTTCCGTTGTTGTGAAATCTGGATTCATCACTAAAGAGAATGTCCATTAAGAAATTCGCATCAGCTTCAACTCTTTGTAATATCCATTGCGAAAATTCTATCCATTTTGGAAAGTCATCTCCGTGAAGTTCCTGGTGCAGCTGTTGATGGAAAGGGTGGAATTTATGGCGGTGCAATATTCGCAGTACAGATACATGACTGATGTTCAGTTCATTTCCTATGGCCCGTGAGCTTGTGTGCGGGTTGTATGCAATTGCATTTTGAACAGCTTCGTCGTTATTTCCAGACGTCACTGGAGCATCCCGAACGGGGGGTAATGTATGAAATGACCCCGTTGCACGCAACAGTCTTTCAACACGCCGAAATGTATCTGCAGTTGGCAACCTTCGTCCAGGAAATCGTTCTTGATACAAGCATCTGGCTTCCCGTGCATTTTGCCTTGCTTCTCCATAAAGTAGTACCATATTCACATAATCATCGCGTGAATGCGTAATGTTTGCTTTCGTGCTAACCGTACAGTACGTGCTCACACGTTGCTGCTAGGATTATGATATGCTGTTTCATGTGCCCTACGTATGAAGTGTAGACCGCTGTTAGTTGGTCTTCGAGTCGAACGTGCGCAGTTGCTTGGATGAATGGGTGGGTCAGAATGTTGACAACACGTGCACTGCGCTTCATTCCCTGTAGAAGTTTGCCATATGGAAGTCGCATGTTATTATTCCTTTCGTATGTATGCTTTCTTGGTAAAGGTGGAAAATTACTTTTGAGACTTAAAAACGTTAAATACTTATTACGAATGGCCTTACAAGTATAATATAAAAATAAAATTGAAAAGCTCGTAACTAGATTCGAACTCTAAATGCCTGCTAACATATCGTATGTTTGCTGCGATTGGTGCCATGTAGCCACTGCAGGCGACAAGGAATTGGTCTCGTAGCTCTGTACTAATGGAATTACCCAGGCTATCGCTTCGATACTGATCGTTGATGTTAAAAGTTCTGAACTCGAATGTGCAAACACCAAAGTGAACTAAAGAATCGCGTCTCTCTTACGCCCAGATAGTTGCAACCATTTTCTACGCGTTACTTGGTTGAATGAGTCCAGCGTTATGTTTCAGGTGGTATTCACAATCGGTGCATATGTGGCGATATTTATGATACCTGTTTATTATAACTTCCGTAGAAGAATATCGGAGACTTCAGAAAGGTCTTCGTAAACGATGCCTAGGCGAATACGAAATGACATTAAAAAATGCATGACTCATGAATGGTTGGAACCCTTCCTGCTTCAAGTGACCTATCGAGGTACGTCTTCCATACGTAATTCCGCGCAGCTATTTGCAACGTACAAGCGCCATCCTTGTAACTCTGTATTCACGAGGAGAGTGGAAGTTCCCGCTTCGACAAGTTACTGATGAGTTACAGCCTTATGGTCCCATTTTATGCCTTTTTTGATCGCTCTAACGGTAGTAATTACATGGCGTAAGCTATCACATCTGCTGTACAGCATTTGCGTGCCACAGATTATGAACTACAGTGCAAAACACGTTTCTATCAATTTTGATGTGATGAGACTGTACAAAATGGTGGTGCATTGACATGTCTGTAATTGGTCTTACCCTATCACGTTTTCTATGATACCACGACCGCCCTTTCTATCAAAAGAAAATGGCCTCTTGGACCAATCAGGTGCGCAATTCTCTACCGACAGCTATAGGCGTGTTTATGGTTTGTACAGTATAGTAACATTTCGTAAAAATTAGTAGAGTATTGGACACCGCTCTACATAAAATGGTACATTGTTTTTAAGATGGACCTCACTTACTGCCTCTTGTACCATTTTTCCATTGTGCGGAGAAGTCTATATCAGGTTAACTGCACATAACATTGCTGTAAGGTGTTGCGCAAGATGGGACTAAGAGGCATTTACGTCCTAGCTGGTTGCATACATTCGGGAAAAAATAGGGGCCAGTAAAAGAGCCCGACTTCAAGATTTATTTTCAACGTAAGCATGGAATAGTTCTCAGGGCTAAACTGGATGAATATTGGCTAGGGCTTGGTACAGGAGGTAGGGTCCTATCTACAAGAAAAGTCTGAATCTGATTTGATAAGTGTTTATTCATGTAATGCATATTAAATTGCACATCACCTCATGGTAGATAGGGGTTGTCTTCCACATTGTCCTTTAAATGGCCCGGGTCTCCAGCTCACCAGGCCGCACCGGCTGGAACACGTTCCAGAAGATGCCCAAGTACTCCGTCAAGATGCGGACGGACCATCCAGGTTGGTTGCATGGAATACGCCTCAAATTCCCGATGCTCGGGATGACCTCCGATCGTTCCTGACGATGTTGCAGGTAATCACATTACCCAAGTACAATGAGGTTGATAGAATCAATGCCCACAAAACTCCGAAAACGTGTTCTTCGTCACTCGCAGAATTTATAAGTCAAAGTTCATGAAAACCTTGAATAATTAGTTTTCTCACCACTAGTAAAATCACTAGTCAATGTTCATAAAGACTTTCAAGAATTCACTCTTTAACACTCATGGAAATGACAAGTCCATGTTCATGAAGACTTTCAATAATGTTATAGTTCATCAATGGCAAAAATTACAAGTCTTTAAGTAATCACTGGCAAAAATCACAAGTCTATGCTCATGGAAACTTTGAATAAATTTAGAGTTCATCACTCGTGAATATTACAAGTCTTTGAAAAATCACAAGTGAAAATTTAAAGTCCATCACTGGTAAATATTACATGTCTTTGAATAATACTGGCGAAAATTTAAAGTCCATCACTGGTAAATATTACAAGTCTTTGAAAAATCACTGGAGAAAATTTAGAGTCCATCACTGGTAAATATTACAAGTCCCATTTATAAAGACTTAGAAGAATTCAGAGTTCCTCAACACTCGTAAATATTACAAGTCCCATTTATAAAGACTTAGAAGAATTCATTCCTCAACACTCGTAAATATTACAAGTCCCATTTATAAAGACTTAGAAGAATTCAGAGTTCCTCAACACTCGTAAATAAAGACTTCGAGGAAATTCAGAGTTCCTCAGTGAGACTATAACCACACGAAGATAGCCTCCGACGATTATGGCAGCGAGTAGAGCCACGCTGACTACTCGACTATGACTGACTGACTATCAGGCTATATTGAGCCCTCCTTATAATCGGTTTGGGGACATCTACGTCACATATGCCGTGAAGCTGGTTATCTCCTGAATCCCTCGACGGATTTTCTTGAAATTCAAGCATTGCAACGTTTATGTGATTCCCTTTAAAATGACATGTTGCTCAAGTCGCTACCATAATTATTATAGGAGTTTTAAATTTTTTCTCCGTCGAATGTTCGGGAAGGTGTGACGCTTGAATCTAGAACATACAAGTTCAGGCCAGCTGCACGTGGCATGACAGGCGGGTGATCTAACTAGCCCCTGCAGCTACTACACACATACAGCTGTCCTCAGCTTGCTCGCAAGTCCCGCTGAATGTAAACAAACCAGGCTTGCACGGAGTAATACACGTAATGATTAAATACAATTAACTCTCAAAAAATATGCATGTACAAGTCGTAACTGGTACAATATATATATATATATATATAAATGATATGAGTAAACAAGTGGAATCATAGGTAAGGCTTTTTGTGGATGACGTTATTCTCTATAGAGTAATAAATAAGTTACAAGATTGTGAGCAACTGCAAAATGACCTCGACAATGTTGTGAGATGGACAGTAGGTAACGGTAGGATGATAAACAGGGTTAAAAGTCAGGTTGTGAGTTTCACAAATAGGAAAAGTCCTCTCAGTTTTAATTACTGCGTTGATGGGGTGAAAGTTCCATTTGGGGATCATTGTGAGTATCTAGGTGTTAATATAAGGAAAGATCTTAATTGGGGTAATCACATAAATGGGATTGTAAATAAAGGATACAGATCTCTGCACATGGTTATGAGTTTAGGGATTGTAGTAAGGATGTAAAGGAGAGGGCATGTAAGTCTCTGGTAAGACCCCAACTAGAGTATGGTTCCAGTGTATGGGACCGTCACCAGGATTACTTGATTCAAGAACTGGAAAAAATCCAAAGAAAAGCAGCTCGATTTCTTCTGGGTGATTTCCAACAAAAGAGTAGCATTACAAAAATGTTGCAAAGTTTGGGCTGGGAAGAACTGAGAGAAAGAAGATGAGCTGCCCGACTAAGTGGTATGTTGATATAGATGTTGATGATATAGATGTTGATTCCCACAGGGAATCTGAAATATTTGTTCCGAATGAGTACATTTATAATACCAATATAAATGGTCCGTTATTGGACATTATAAATTTTCCAGTTAACTCATTCTTGTTGCCAGCATTTCACCCCCATTCGGAACAAATATTTCAGATTCCCTATATCACCTATATCATCTATATGCCAAGCAGGCATCAATTTTTCATAATGAGACAAAGTCTGCCGGTAGCTACAATTAGCCTAAGCAGTGGCCTCCACGGCATGCACTAGCCAGCGTCTTGGTAGGTGTGCCAGGTACCAACTGATGAGCCCAGCCTAGCACATGGGGGCAAAATGCTGGCAACAAGAATGAGTTAGATGGAAAATTTATACTGTCCAATAACAGACCATTTATATTGGTATTTTAAATGGTATGTTCCGAGCTGTCAACGGAGAAATGGCATGGAATGACATTAGTAGATGAATAAGTTTGAGTGGCGTCTTTAAAAGTAGGAAAGATCACAATATGAAGGTACAGTTGGAATTCAAGAGGACAAATTTGGGCAAATATTCATTTATAGGAAGTGGAGTTAGGGATTGGAATAACTTATTAAGGGAGATGTTCAATAAATTTCCAATGTCATTGAAATCATTTAACCCTCAAACCGGTAGCTGACAATAGATCGGCAGGTCTACTTTACCAATAAATACATATAGAAGAAGTTGTGAATATTTCCGTTAGATTTCAGCATTCAGCAAGCATGTTTTCTCCTCGGAATGTGGAATGTTTTGTTGTTAAATACATCCATTTATGTGCGATATCTTTGAAACAAATGAAGGTCGCAATTCGCACAACTGCTCTGAAACACATGCTAGTTTTGTTGTGACCAGCTGTAACTTTTTTGATGATAATAAATAAAATCATGAATAAAAATATATAAATAAAATTACTCAAAAACTTAATAAAATTAATAAGCATAATTAACCGAAATGTCCGTAGTATGGGCGCCAGAGTTCACCAGAATGGATCCGTTGAATTTAGATAAGAGCATGATAAACTGTATATCCCAGGGCGAGTACATAATGCTGCGTACTGGTACATCTGCTGCAGGCCTTACCTAACCTCCTGAAAATGACTAATTAGGTAGGAACTGCACCTAGGTTCATCAATAACACTGATTCTAAAATAGCTACCTATATTCTTAACAAATTCCGTGCATGAGCACCTCATCAACATACAACATTATACATATAATACACACACAAAATATTGCTGGAAGACTCCATATTTACAACAACAATAATGAAAATCGTGGGAAAACGAAAGCAAGAACTAAGCTACCATTTGTAGATAGTCCGATGAACAATGTACATGTAAGATAAATACCCTTCACTGTCTCTATATCAATTCGACTTACCGATTCTCATAATCGGCAGGTATCACATCACACAGATACTGTACCTTGTACTACTGTGTTCACATATTTTAACACTTGTTGTAAAGATATATACACACGTCTGTCAATCCTCAATATAAATGATGGAAAGTCTGAGATAGCTTTCACCAACATATAATGCTAAGCCGCCACAAGTGCTACAATACATAATGCGCAAGCACTCTCCACAATCAGCCACTTTCCACGAACATAACAAGACTACGCTCCACAAACGTTTGAAGTCCAGTCCATTGCAGCCGTGTCACTCCAGTACCGTGTATCAGTACCACTTCCTTCCCGTACAGTGCGTCAGTTGTAGTTCTCTTATACAGTGTTACTCGTTGTAGTTATCTTCTTTCTCGTTCCTTTACAATCACCTTCACAATCACCCTTACAATGTTCCTGGTTGCCGCCGTATGATCAACCTTTATAGACATCAACATCCCCCTCCTCTCAGATGATACGTCTGGATTGGTGCTTGCCCACCAATCATGAGTGATCTCTAGTCAAGACCAAGCCCTGAACTACTACTTCCTCCCAAGACAATAACAAACTCTGGGGTTTGCCTCGGATGAGTCAACGAACTTTCCTAATACAGCAACAAGCTCATCTCATCAGGCTGGGATATATACATGACTCATGAATTTCCCGACACAAGTACATCACAACAAACACTGGGGTAGCCATATGACTCATTCAAATTACCAGAGTTATTAAAGAAATGTTTTCCCACTCGTGCAAAACAAATTACTCATACGTACATATGTGGATATCTTCCAGCTTACCAATATAAATGGCAATATACAAATGAAATAATAATAATAATAATAATAATAATAATAATAATAATAATAATAATAATAATAATAATAATAATAATAATAATAATAAATCGAATACTGACAATAATATCTCTAACTTCTACATATAATTCGGGGGAGTGATATATGTACTATCACATAGCTTTCATTCTTTACTGTGTGTTATGCACAAACGATGGCTACATTTTCAGATTTAAATGATGAAGATATTGTAATAGAATTAAATGCACCTGTGAATTCAAGGCCTGCTGCAGCAGAATGGATGTGTTGTGCCACCTGAGATAGGTTTTGAACGCCCACCGGTTAGAGCTATTCCAACTACCGTACTTTTTATTGAATAATTCCTGAAGTATTAACACTATTCACTTAAAATTTGCAAGCCTATCATTAGAATAAATTTCTCTACAAAATGTATATTTTTAAACGTTTATGAAAACGTGATTTGTCATTTATGTTTGATGTGTAAGTAAAAATATTTTTTAGAATTTTTGAGGTGGAATTTAAAGAGGTGGAAAATAAAAAAATGTTACAGAGAGGTTAAATGCAAAACCACTTTTCACATAGTCCAGTTCGTGGGGAATGTTTTGGTGTATTATGTGTGCATATTCTGTGAATAATACATTTGTTAGAGTGATTTACATCAGGTACTGCAAATGTGTGGTGCACACCCAACGGCTAGACATATTCCAACTACCGGTTCAAGGGTTAAGAAAAGTCTAGGAAAACAACAGATAGGGAATCTGCCACCTGGGTGACTGCCCTAAATGCAGATCAGTATTGATTTATTGATTGAGCCTAACATCTAAGGCCATCGGCCCTTAAAATAATGGACTTCACAGGTATATGTCCAGTTTGTCTAACCACTGCATGGCCTGAACATCCAAGGAGAGCATACTCTGAATCACAGAAGGACTTTAAAAAGTAATTTCTCTTTGATAATTGCTAAAAAAAATTAAGGAGAATGATCACAATATTTTTAGTAAACTGTAAGTTTTCTGAAATATCTTTACTATAACCTGACATCATTTTAATTTACGACTGTACTTGAAGATTTCTCTTTTTAGTGATAGATGCCAGCGACTAGCTCCATTATACCTCAAGATGAATTTCAGTTTAATCTAAACAATACATGTCACATACTGACTGAGCCTCTTTAAGGAAGATAACAATAAAACTCACCCCATACGATTTAGAGCAATCACAGTCGTTCAGAAAAGCTTTCAATTTCTCAACCCACAGCTGGAACATAGTCTGGTACTTCATTTTTATCCTGATTTCACTAAGCATTTCCTCTATCTGAAAATAAGCAAAATCAATAATAATAATAATAATAATAATAATAATAATAATAATAATAATAATAATAATAAAACAGGGAATTGTTCATAGATGGAAGAAACAGAGCGAAACAAATAGTTGCTGAATCCAAAAGAAGTCGTGGAAGATTTTGGTAATAACCTGGAAAGGCTGGACAGTAATAAAGAATCTTAGGAAAGGAGGGAAAAAGGAACAGTTTTTTGGGTCATTAAGGTAGACTCATAATAGATCCCAGGGAATCACTGGACAGGTGGAAGGAATATTTTGAAAAACTTCTGAACTTAAAAGGAAATCCTCATGGTGGTATCGTAAACAACGGAGCTCAAGGGAAGGAGAAAAATGATGTTGGTGAAATTATGCTTGAGGAAGTGGAAATGATGGTCAAGAAACTCCATTGTCATAAAGCAGAAGGAATAGATGAAATTGGACCTGAAATGGAGAAGTATAGTGGGAAGGCAGGGATGAAATGGCTTCATAGACCAACATTAGCACAGAGTGTTGGTAAGGTACATTTAGACTGGACAAAAGCAGTAACTGCACCTATCTAAAAGCAAGGGAACAGGAAGGATTGCAACAACTATCAAGGTATCTCACTGACTAGTGTACCAGGCAAAGTATTCACTGGCATCTTGGAATGAAGGGTGCGATCAGTCGTTGAGAGGAAGTTGAATGATAACCAGTGTGGTTTCAGACCACAGAGAGGCTGTCAGGATCAAATTTTCAGTATGCGCCAGGTAATCGAAAAATGTTATGAGAGGAATAGACAGTTGTGTTTATGTTTCGAAGATCTAGAGAAAACATATGACAGGGTACCGAGGGAAAAGATGTTCGCCATACTGGGGGACTATGGAGTTAAGGGTAGATTATTAAAATCAATCAAAGGTATTTATGCTGACAATTGGGCTGCAGTGAGAATTAATAAATTGTAGAATGAGTTCTTGGTTCAGGGTAAATACAGGGGTCAGACAAGGCTGTAATTTTTCACCTTTGTTGTTCATAGTTTACATGGATCATCTGCTGAAAGGTATAAAGTGGCAGGGAGGGATTCAGTCAGGTGGAAATGCAGTAAGCAGTCTGGCCTATGCTGACGACTTGGTCTTAATGGCAGATTGTGTCGAAAGCATGCAGTCTAATATCTTGCAACTTGAAAATAGGTGCAATGAGTATGGTATGAAAATTAGCCTTTCAAAGACTAAATTAATGTCAGTAGGTAAGAAATTCAACAGAATTTAATGTCAGATTGGTGATACAAAGATAGAACAGGTAGATAATTTCAAGTATTTAGGATGTGCGTTTTCCCAGGATGGTAATATAGTAAGTGAGATTGAATCAAGGTGCAGTAAAGCTAATGCAGTGAGCTTGCGGTTGTGAAGTCAGCTCCTGGACCAAACTATCTTTACATCGGTCTGTTTTCAAACCAATTTTGCTTTACGGGAGTGAAAGCTGGGTGAACTCAGGATATCTTATTCATAAGTTTGAAGTAATAGATATGAAAGTAGCGAGAATGATTGCTGGTACAAGTAGGTGGGAACAATAGCAGGAGGGTACTCGGAATTAGGCGATAAAGGCTAAGTTAGGAATGAACTCGATGGATGAAGCTGTATGCATAAACTGGCTTCGATAGTGGGGTCATCATCAATTATAATTCATAAACAGAATTTATCATGACAGCTAAGGAACTAGCAGACTCAAACTTCTGCATAAATCTGGCCTGGAAGCAAGAACTAATCGATAGCCCCCTACTGCAGCTGCATAGTTTCCTCAGAGGCAGTGTTAAATCTGATACCTTGAATCTGCCCTGAAGAAAATTATTGATTGTGAACAGGATGAGAACAAATCCATGATACGTGTACTGGCCTATTGTACAAGTGTGGGGGCAATCTAGAATGCAACTTCCAAATGTGAATTTCCCATATGAATAATCAATTGTATTGTCAATCTTCCCATTACATAGCAATTCACCAGTGCTAAATACAACATAAATACTTTGTAGTAATGACTAACATTTTCATAGATTCCCTATTACATACTCTCCCGAAGTTTATCAGAGCAGATAAATCCATTACCGGTAAGTTTTCTTTTCTGGTGAAACCTTTTTAGAAAAAGCACCCCTAACCTGCAGTTAGCCATCCGTAACAGATGACTTTCTAGGTCCAGGGTAAAAGCCAAACTGTTTATTTGTAATTAACTCCTCTAATGCAGGGGGTTTACAGACACACAGAAAACACTAGTAATTCCAATTAAACTTTTCATCGCACACATTTGTTTATGAATAAATACATGCATGCATTAGTTCTGTATGAAAACACTGTTGGATGCGCTAGCGGAGTGGTTGGCTGTTACAAGAGCTCTGTAATAGTTGTAGAAATTAGCAAATTTTGTGTGTGTCTGATACATTCAGTTCCACAAATACTGGTGTTTAGTGCTTGTTCGTAGTAATTGAGATCAGTGGTATTTATTTACAATTTTTACACTGGGTAGTTCCGTAGGCGTTCGCTAGATTACAAGCTGTAATTGAGGACTACGTGAGAGAAGAATGTTTTAAATATTATTATTAAAATATCAGTAGGTTTGTTGATAAAATACTTACAAAGACGGGATATTCAAAAGAGTCGTAACTTCGGCAGTGGTTATATTAGTGCAGGTAATTGACTGGGTAGTTCAAATAGCAGTTCAACTGTCCCACCTATCAAGAAGGTAACAACTTCTTCAAATAACGCGATATTGTTGCAAATTTTGTTTAACCCGTCAGAGCCCAATGTCACCTACAGGTGACACCTAATATTAATAACATTTCCTGCTCATCAGGCTGCTTGAACTTTTCTGCCTGTTGGAAATATTTAAAGAAAGGTCTTATAATTTGAAATTGACCCTTTTTGAACTCGCAGCCTGCACTGATCAGTCAGTTCTCGCTCGGAGAGAAGAGGAAACAGACTAGAGTGAAGTGGAGAAGCAATTGCAAGTTATTGTGGCATAGAAAGCGTGTGATAAAAGGTAATTTTATTTTGCATTTTATGCATGTATATTGCTCAAAGGTTCAATAATGAAAGTGATACATTCTTAAGCATAATATTATAATTTAAGCATATGTTATTGCCATGAAAAAGCATGGTGTCACCTGTAGGTGACATTGATCACATCAAGTAGGCCTTTTTGTCCAGTTTCAATTATGAATATTATCTGATATTCACTTCATGTTTTTTCTCTCTCTTCAGCCTGACACTGTATGAGCTACTACAAATGTTGGAAGATGACAGTAATAATGCACTCCAGATGATATTACTATGTTTCCTCAAAATGATGGGCAGTTTACAGATGAGGGAGGTGGCGATGAAGCAACTGATTCTGTCGATGTCAATCCCCTTCCTGGTAGAATGTTGAGGGTGTGTGATATCAGCTTATGATGGTACGCCGATACCTTCTAATGAAATACAGCAGGCATCTGATCTTTCTAGGACAAATAAACAAGCATCTTCTACGAAAAGATACAATACATTGTGGGCAGCTACAGAGAAGAATAATTCTTATTATTATTTTATTTTCCGATTGGGTGAGGTGACTTGAATGAGGAACCTTCTGAATATGACGGACCGCAACTGTCTGCAGTTCAGTGTTTTGAGTTACTGCTCATTGAAGAAGAAGAATCTCATCGTGAAAATATCCAAGTTATACGCTCCGCAAAAGAACCATATGCTAGACATAACTGTGGTCAATTGCTACGCAATTTGGTTACCTCATAGACTTTGAGCCTTACCAAGGGTCTAAACCGGCTCCGAATCCAGGACAGTCCGAATATGCGTTAGGGGCAGCAGTTGTCCTCACACTTGAATGTAGGCTACCTTTTTTTTTTTTTTGCTAGGGGCTTTACGTCGCACCGACACAGATAGGTCATAGGGCTTATGGCGACGATGGGATAGGAAACGCCTAGGAGTTGGAAGGAAGCGGCCGTGGCCTTAATTAAGGTACAGCCCCAGCATTTGCCTGGTGTGAAAATGGGAAACCACGGAAAACCATTTTCGGGGCTGCTGATAGTGGGATTCGAACCTACTATCTCCCGGATGCAAGCTCACAGCCGCGCGCCTCTACGCGCACGGCCAACTCGCCCGGTAATGTAGGCTACTAGCAAGCTGCGAACTGTAACTATACTGACCATTGTCACCTACAGGTGACACCCCTATATTTTCTTTGTGGACCACGTTTCCTTCAGATTTTTGGTTTTGCATTGTTTTTTGTAGTGTATCTAACATAATTTGAAAGGAAATACATAGATTTATTTCCTGCACTGTGTTTGGGCTTTGACGGGTTAAAGAAAGGATTTCAACAGAATATACAGTATTTCACTGGCGAAATAGTTAACAGTTGTTGTATTGTTATTGATTATTATCACTTCATATTCAAATATTGCATTGTTGGCTACAGTTGTGAACAAAGGGTGTAGTGTAGTCAAGTAAATATACATAAAAATCAGCTGATCTTGTATTCCGATCATTTGTAGTTCTGAGTAGGTAGTTAAAGTATCCGTAATTTATATTTCGCTCGCTCGATCTTTCAGTATTTATGAACGGTTAGCTAATAATAATAATGTTCATATATCCCAATAACTGGAGTAATAGGAGTAGTTTTGACAGAAATATTTTTGAGAAATTATTGTAGACAACCTTGTATTTTTCAGTACTTAAGGACACTTTTATTCTCTGTCCCGTAGAGTAGGGAAAATAATAGTAATCCACCAGCTGTAATAATCACATAACAACATTTCAGCTGAGAATTGTAGTGAAGATACAGTATATTAGATAGTATCTTGCCTGTTATATTCATGTTTTTCTTTGTGTACGGCAATCCTTTCGATACTTAAGCATTTAATAATACCAATATAAATGGTCCGTTACTGGAAGATCACTTAAGCATTTAACCAAACGTAAGGTTTCATTTCTATTAGAGCATAGTAGGATAAAATAATACTAAAGAAATAATCTTCTGTCTACGCGTTTAACTTTGTTGGTAATTCTTGAGTACGGTAGTTCTTGCGAATTTCAAACTTTAGGTATAATTGCAATGTTCATTTCTATTTGTGCTTAATAATAACCTACTGTAATTAGTATATGTTTGAACGTAGTTTAAAAACTGTTGTAGTGTATTGTAATGACTTATTAGAAATTAAAGTGCTTATTCTATTATTTTGAGTAGTCTTGCGAATTTCAAACTTTAATTGTAATTTCCATTTCAGTTTGTGCTTAGTAAAAACCTGTTGTATTATAATTAGGATACATCTGAACGTAGTTTAAAATCATTGTAGTGTATTATAGTAGGTATCTTATTATAAATTAGTGTGCTTATTCTATTACTGTGAAATACTTGTGTAGTATAGTATCTGTAGTATCTATAGTATCTGTGGTATCTGTATTAACTCTCATACTAGAATTCTGTTGCAGTAATTACGGTAGACTTAACTGCAGTTTAAAATTGTGTAGGCCTAATTCTTGTGTATTACTTTCGGTTTTCAGTAATTAACAGCAATTTTCATTCTGTTATTTCGCACAGAATAAGTTATTTTATTTTTCCTTTTCTTCCCATTATTCCATAAATAATGGCTGTAAAAGGTGGAGGTATACTTGGACATCCAGTATTAATAATGAAAGGTACGAAATAGACTATATTATGATACAACAAAGATACGAATAGCTTAAAAAATGCAAAATGTTATCCAGGAGCAGACATTTGTTCTAGTTGTTGCAGAACTGTGCATTAAATTAGAAAGAGTTAGGATAAGTATGAGCAATGAAGTGATATGCCTTGAAAATTTGAAAGAAAATAAAAATGTTGTAGAGTTAGAAGAGAGGCTTGTTGAAAGATTACAAACTGAGAATGAGGCTAACTGTGATGATGAGAAATGGGAGAGATTTAGAAACAATCTTAAAGGGACAGCAAAAGAAGTTCTGGGAACAAAACGGAGGAGGAAAATAAGAAAGGAAATGGGTAACTGAAGAAATGTTGGACAAAATGGATGAAAGGAGAAAATGGAAAAACGTAAACACTCAAGAAGGAAGAAAGATGTATAGAAAATTAAATAATGAATTAAGAAGGGAGACTGAACATGCTAAAGAAAAGTGGATCAGAGAAACCTGCAGCAAAATAGAACGGTTGGAAAGTGAAGGTAAATATGACATGATGTACAAAGAAGCTATGGAATTAACATTCGAGGATAAAAGGAATGGAAGTAGAATGACTGAGATTAAAACATTGGATGGACAGTTAGTAAGTGAGCCTGAAAAAGTCAAGGAACGATGGAAAGAGTACATAGAATGGTTATATGATTGGAACAGCAGACCAGACGAGAGTAGTATAAATTTGCAGAAGGAAAATGAAATAAATGAAGATCAGATTGGGTTCAGTATATTAGAAGAGGAAATAGAGGCAACTATTAGGGAAGTGAAGAATGGTAAAGCAGTTGGTGTAGATGAAATACCAGTTGAACTACTCAAAGTACTGCAGGGGAAAGGAAAAAATATATTTGTAAAACTTTGTCAAGAAATATACTTAAAAAGGAAATGACCAAAAGATTTTCTGGAAAATATAATAATACCAATAGAAAAAAGGAAAAATAGTAAGAAATGTGAAGAACACAGGACACTAAATTTAATTTCTCATGCGGCTAAAATACTATTAAGAGCAATAAACAGAAGGATTTACAGACGAATGGAGAATTATATTGGTGAAGAACAACATGGATTTAGGCATGGAGTAGGCACAAGGGATGCCATTGGTTTACTGAAAGTCATAGGAGAAAGGTGTCCGACTCATTGGCTGAACGGTCAGCGTACTGGCCTTTAGTTCAGAAGGTCCCAGGTTCGATTCCTGGCCGGATCGGGGATTTTAACCTTAATTGGTTAATTCCTACGGCACGGGGGCTGGGTGTATGTGTTGTCTTCATCCTCATTTCATTATCATGACGCGCAGGTCGCCTACAGGTGTCAAACAGAAAGACCTGCATCTGGCAAGCCGAACCCTTCCTGGGATATCCCGGCACTAAAAGCCATAAGACATTTCATTTCATTTCATAGGAGAAAGGTACATAGAGAAGAATAGAAAAGTATACACAGTCTTTGTAGACTTAGAGCAGGCATTCGACAAAGTGAGGTGGGATAAGCTCTTGGAGATACTTAAAAAACATGGAGTGGAATGGAGAGAGAGAAGACTGATCAAGGAATTATATTACAACCAAACAGAAAGTGAGAATAAGAGGAGAGTTAACAGAAGAAATCAGACTGGGAAAAGGCGTTAAGACAGGGTTGCTGCTTATCACCCACTTTGTTTAATATTACTTGGAGGAAATTATTTGTGAATGCTTGGATGGTAAAAGAGGTGTCAACGTTGGAGGTAAGAGAATTGAATGTATAAGACTGGCTGTTGATATGGCAGTAATAGCTGAAAATGTGAAGGACCTCCGCAAAATGCTCAGAGAATAAAACAAAAAGTGGGAAGAGTATGGAATGAGCATAAACGAAAAGAAAACCAAATTCACGATACTTGGAGGTAAAGGTGAAAAAGCAACAATCAAGATAGGGGGAGAAATTATTGAACAGGTGAACAAGTTTAAGTATCTTGGAAGTATTGTGACTGAAGACCTTCACTCTATAACAGACATAAAAGCTTGAATCACATTAGCCAAGGAAAGCTTCCAAGAAGAAAAACTGCTTTGTGACCCGCTAGAGAAAGATCTGAGGAAGAGACTTGCAAGGTGTTACGTATGGAGTATAGCTCTATATGGCACTGAAACATGGACATTAAGGAAGGAAGAACAGAGAAGAATAGAGGCATTTGAGTTGTGGATTTGGCAAAGAATTGAAGGAGTAAAGTGGGAAGATAAAATATCAAATGAGGAAGTTCTGAAGCGAGCTGGAGAAGTGAGGAGCATGCTGACTGTAATCCAAAATAGGAAGAAAAATTGGATAGGGCATAATCTAAGACACAACACTTTACTACAAGTGGCAATTGAAGGGATGATGAAAACGAGGAAGGGGAAGGAGATGATACCAGTTATTAGACAGCATTAGAAAAAGAAAGGAAGATCATGCAGAAGTGAAGAAAAGGGCACAAGATCGAGAGATATGGAGGTCACAGCCATGACTGGACCTACAGGATGGCAGAACAACCTATGATGATGATGAGTGCAAGTGTAGGAACTGTGGGTGTGGCCAGGCATTAAGGAGTATGAGGGAGGAGTTGGAGAGTTTGAGGGAGATAATTAGGATTCTCTCAAGAGGACAGGAAGGAAAGCAGGCCTCCCTCAAATAATGTATAGGATACAGTTTTTGTTTTGCTTTATGTCGCACCGACTCAGATAGGTCTTATGGCGACGATGGGACAGGGAAGTGCTAGGAGTGGGAAGGAAGCGGCCGTGGCCTTAATTAAGGTACAGCCCCAGCATTTGCCTGGTGTGAAAATGGGAAACCACGGAAAACCATTTTCAGGGCTGCCGACAGTGGGGTTTGAACTACTATCTCCCGAATACTGGATACTGGCTGCACTTAATAGGATACAGTAGGTGAAAAGGAGGGATGGGAAGGAAATGGGGGAATTGTAGAAGACAGGTTGTCTAATGTTTTAAGGAGAAGGAGATTGCAGGCTGAGGGTTCTGTTCAGGATCAGAATTCAGGACAGGTGTCTGTGAGAAATCAGTACAAGTCACTGGAGGTAGAACAACCAAGGGAAGATTAGGAACAGGAAACTGTTGCTGAGATGTGTGGAAGCAGAAGGAAGGGAAAAGGTAGGAAAGGGAAATGTAGTGTAGTGGAAAGGAAGAGATGGGTGGAACAGTGTCATGGGAGGGGAAAAGGGAAGAGTAAGTAGCTTCTGCAGCTATCAGGACAGATAGGGCTGACCAGGAGGGGAGGGGATCAAATGAGATGGGTAAGGTTGAGGCTCTGGTCATGGGGAGATTCTATCGTTAGACATGTGGGGAAAGTGTGTGGAGCAAAGGGAGCCAGTGCAGAGTGTTATCCAGGAATTAGGTTGAGGCAGATGTTGAGGAAAGTAGAAGAGAAGGAAGAGGGAAAGGAGAAGGTGGTAGTGTTTCACGTTGGTACTAACACCGTAAGACAAGCAGGTATAAGTACCAACATAGTGGGGGATGTGTGGGATCTGGTAAATGCAGCACAGATGAAGTTTAAGGAAGCGGAGATTGTTATCAGTGGAATACTGTGTAGGAGGGATACGGACTGGAAGGTAATTGGGGATTTAAATGAGACTATGGAGTGGGTATGTGGGAAACTGGGAGTGAGATTTCTAGATCCTAATGGGTGGGTAGGAGACAGAGGTCTGTGCTCAGATGGCCTTCACTTAAACAGCAGTGGTACATATAAGTTAGGAAATTTGCTTAGAAGGGTTATAGGCAGGTACATTCAGGGAAACGGGGTGGCCTAGTGAGCGGTGTTAAGGGAACAGGGAACGGGAAATCAAGTAGGGATGACATAAAAATGTTAGTGCTCAACTGTAGAAGTATTGTAAACAAAGGAATCGAATTAATTTAATAGATATATATACTTACCAGATATTGTAATAGGAGATGAACCATGGCTGAGAAGTGATATAATGGATGCAGAAATATTCTCACGGAACTGGAGTGTGTATCGTAGAGATAGGATAAGAATGGTAGGAGGGGGAGTATTCATTCTGGTAAATGAAATGGCATATGGCTTTTAGTGTCGGGAAGGTCCAAGGACATGTTCGGCTCGCCAGGTGTAGGTCTTTCTACTTGATGCCCGTATGCGACCTGCGTATTGTGATGAGGATGAAATGATAATGAAGACAACATATACATCCAGACCCCGAGCCAGAGAAATTAACCAATGATGGTTAAAATTCCCGACCCTGCCGGCAATCGAACCCGAGACCCCTGTGACCAAAGGCCAGCACGCTAAGCATTTAGCCATGGAGCCGGACATTCATTCTGGTGAAAGAAGAATTTGTAAGCTACGAAGAAGTTAAAGATGAAAAACTTGAAATTCTGGGTATAAGGCTCATCTCTACAGATAATAGGCAACTTGATGTCTTTAGAGTGTACAGACCGGGAAAGGGCAGCGCTGACGCTGATTCACAATTGATAAGATAATCAGCTATGTTTGAAATGATATGGAAAGGAATGTGATAGTAGCAGGTGATCTCAATTTACCAAATGTCAATTGGGAAGCATGAACAACAAATGGCAAATAAGTTAATATGGGAAGGGCAGCCGATTCAGAAAGTGATGGAACCATCTAGACATACATACATACATACATACATACATACATACATACATACATACATACATACATACATACATTATCATTATAGACTGTTATGCCTTTCAGCATTCAGTCTGCAAGCCTCTGTGAATTTATGAAACGTCGCCACAATAATCGATTTGCAACTAGTGTTGTGGCCACATTTAGTTCTATACCTCTTATCTTTAAATCGTTAGAAATTGAGTCTAACCATCATCGTCTTGGTCTAGCTCTATTTCCTCTACCCTCCCTAACAGAGTCCATTATTCCCCCAGGTAACCTCCATTCGCCTCACATGACCCCACCATCGAAGCCGGTTTATGCGTACAGCTTCATCCATCGAGTTGATTCCTAAGTTAGCCTTTATCTCCTCATTCCGAGTACCCTCCTGCCATTGTTCCCACCTCTTTGTACCAGCAATCATTCTTGCTACTTTCATGTCTGTTAATGAATAAAATATCCTGAGTCACCCAACTTTTGCTCCCGTAAAGCAAAGTTGGTCTGAAAACAGACTGATGTAAAGATACTTTTGTCTGGGAGCTGACTTCTTTCTTACAGAATACTCTTGATCGCAACTGCGAGCTCACTGCATTACCTTCATGACACCTTGATTCAATCTCACTTACTATATTACCATCCTGGGAGAACACACAACCTAAATACTTGAAATTATCGACCTGTTCTAGCTTTGTATCACCAATCACCAACTAGAGGGAAGAATATTTTGGATGTGGTGCTGGTAAAACCAGATGAGCTCTATAGAGAAACCGAAGTAATAGATGGTATTAGTGATCACGAAGCTGTTTTTGTCGTAGTTAAAAATAAATGTCAAAGAAAGGAAGGTATTAAAATTAGGACTATTAGGCAGTACCACATGGCTGATAAAACAGGCATGAGGGAGTTTTTAAAAAGTAACTATGATCGCTGGAAAATGGCAAATAAAAATGTAAACAGACTCTGGGATGGGTTTAAAGCAACTGTTGAGGAAAGTGAAAATAGGTTTGTACCTTTAAAGGTGGTAAGGAATGGTAAAGATCCACTATATTATAACAGAGAAAATGAGACTAAGGGCCGGTTCTACCACCTACTGATAAAGTAACTTGCCCTCCGCGTAAAAGGATGTTTCCGTTCGACCACTCCCAGGTAGCGCTATCGGCAGCATAAATCGTCGTTACCCGGTGCGTAATTTATCGGCCACTTCGAGGGCCCGATAAGACTTTACCTGCTGGGCAAGGTTTGAGAGCTGAACCTTATTAGCTGTATTTCTGGTGACATACAACTCAAATTAGCTTAGTATACTGAAGAAAAGCATTATACTGTAACAGTGATCGATATTGTATTGCAAGATTTTGAACATTAATGCTTACTTTGAGCTGCAACGGTCACACCAGCCTCTCGCATTGATAGCGTAGGGAACACATTTTATACGTCTAGCTTTCGCTAAGAAACTCTAAAAGGATATAAAATCAAAACCTGTCTGGAAATAATTTCAAATGGGATTTAATATTCTACTTTTTCAGTTTTCAAACACCAGGTAAAATTTACTTCTATCAAATATGTATCCTAATTACGTCAAGGTTTCTCGTAGCGTAATGACTAACACGCTCAGTTCATAATACAAGGTTTGCAGGTTCAAGTCTTCATTATGGCAAATCTTTTTTTTTCATTATTAGCGTTGTATTAATCTGTATGCCTCTTTTCATACGTTCTTTTGTTAATAATATATTTCACTGAAATGTTAAATCACAATATTATGTCTACTAGGAAAATACTTTATATGAGTGCTACTTATAGAAAGTGAAATTACGATTAATATAGCATACCGTATAGGACTGTCGCCCAGGTAGCAGATTCCCTATCAGTTGTTTACATAGTCTTCTTGTAAATGATTTCGAAGAAATTGGAAATATTCCATTCCCGAACTCCTCTTCCTATGATGGATATTTACCCCGATTAGTTCTTTAACAGTACGGTACCTTCCAACTTTATCTTCATAAACATTAGAATGAAATGCATTATAAATAAATGGAAGCATGTGGAGCTAAACGAGGTCACAGAGTTAGTTGCAAATAGAGCATCGTGGAGATACTTAATCAATTCACAGAAGCCTGCAGATAGAATGCTCAAAGGCAAGAAGTCCGTAAGGAAGATGTGGGTGTATATACGTATATGGAAGCGCGTGAAAAAGAGTTAAGAACAACGGGGCAGGGAAGGAAAATAAATTTTTTAATGTAAATTAGAAAGACGATGAAAACCTGCGTACCTTCTATTACAGAGCGAGCGACTTAACCAATCTACTACGAGAATACTTTCCAAAAACGCTGCCTTACATGACAGGTTATAACTGGCGTAAGAAATTGTAATTTCGAGATTTTAATCCCAATTAGGTATTGATTTTGAAGCTCATAGATTAAAATCACGAAAGCTTGACATAAATCGTTGTCCATAACTCTTAAGACTCCCCTTATTCGGCTTTTAGAAGATAATCAACAGATGCAAGCACAGGAAAATAAGACAATTGAAATGAGCTTCATACATCTGACGATAGGTAGCACCACACTCAAAAGCGAGAAGTCACTGAAAATCAGTCTAGCCAACTCCGTATATCGGTGTCTAGCTCCGGGTAGCTACCCAGCGCTTGAGCGGAGGTGGTTGCATGCATGGCAAAGTACCAGCTGCTTTACACCCCCAGGTAGTTTACCTCCCGGGCAGCTGCCAGCCACTTTACCAGCAGATGGTAGAACCGGCCCTAAGAAGGAGGTGCAGTTTGGAAAGAAATAGAGTTAGAAATGGCTATAGAAGTAAGGAGAAATTGAAGGAACTTACTAGGAAATTGAATCTAGCAAAGAAGTCAGCTAAGGATAACATGATGGCAACCATAATTGGGGGTCATATACATTTTAGTCAAAAATGGAAGGCTATGTATAAGTACTTTACGGCAGAAACAGGTTCAAAGAAGGACATTCCAGGAATCATTAATGAACAAGGGGAGTGTGTATGCGAGGATCTTCAAAAGGCAGAAGTATTCAGTCAGCAGTATGTAAAGATTGTCGGTTACAAGGATAATGTCCAGATAGGGGAGGTGAGTGATACTAATTAAAATTTACCTATGATAACAATGACATTTACAGTAAGATACAAAAGTTGAACAGTACTACTTGAGCAACCGACCAGTGTGGATGTGTGGTAAGGCGAGTGCAGAGTAGCATGATTGGCACTAAGCAATATCGTGCGGCAATCGGTGGCTGGCAGCGCAGGCAGAAGAAGACGGCGAGGCATGCGGCGAACAAGGGAGAACTGGAGAAGATTGGCGAGGCTATCTTGGCAGCGACGGTGATAACTATGCTATTAATTATAGGGGGCACGGAGATGAACCCCAAGGAATCCCCATATGCAAATGATAAGTTCTTTGAGGAATTATTATTAGAAACTAGTATCATTAGAGGGAGCTATGAGGAGGACGGAATATTACTGTATAATCTCGAGGACTGGGAGAGAATCAGGGGGATGATAGGAGACGCTGTAAAAACATATGCTGGAGATGCACTGGTAAAGGAATTGAGAAAGGAACAAGCCAAGGGATTTGAAGTTATGAAGATATGGTTCAAGGAACAGTGAGGAGCTACGGAAAAAAGAATAGAGGAGAATGAGAGAGCAACGGGAGTGCTAAAAGAGCAGGTAAAAAATCTGGAAAAGGAAGTGGCGTCTCTGAAGAATGAGCTTGGCCTTGTCAACCAAGAGGAGATGAAGAAATGTATATGTATCTATGGACTACAGAAAGAGCGGAGTGAAGATAAAGTGAAGCTTATATATAAAGTGGTGGACCTTGTCCAAAATAAGCTGAAACTTAACTTCAGTGAAGTGGATATGAACGATGTCAAAAGAGTAGGAAAAGTGAAAGGTAAGGGACCAGTGAAAGTGAAGCTGATGTCAACCATAATGGTGGATATAGTGTAAAAAACGCAAGGAACTTACAAGGTGAAAGGATCTGGATAAACAAAGACTTGGGAAGAGAAGGGATTGAAAATATGAAAATCTTACGAAAACATTTAGGCAGAGCTAGACAGCAAGGCCTTAAAACATTTATTAAGGATCAAAGGTTGATGGTAACAAATGGTATCTAAAAGGTATGGAGGAAGGGCTGAAAGAGGAAGAGGAACGATCAAAGTAGCCAAGAGATACACAGGAGTTCGCCCAAGAGGAGGGAGGAAATGTAGTAACAATGGCTGAAGCGCTGAGACAAGTCACAGTGCAGTGCAAGATAGTGTGAGTGAAAGATCAAATGTGCAGGTTCAGGAAGTGTTATCAGATAGTGTTCCAAAAGGAAAAGAGGATACATTGATTGCCGACCTGGGGAGGGACAAGAAAGAGAGAGACCTTATGACCAAGGGGAGAAGCAGGAGCCTGAAGGACGTATGGGGGAAAAGAAATAAAGGTTTAGAAGATAAAGAGAAGAAGGAAGACAATAAAGCATCAAAGAATGATGGAAGGGAGGTAGAAGCTGAGAGCGAGAGGGTGACGAGAAGTAAGAATAAAGATGGTGGTTTGGAAGGTGGGGGAAAAAAAAGCTGTAACTAGGCTGGAAGATAGGCTTTGTTAATATTAAAGGTGTATTGAATAAAATAGGCAATATAAAAGTGAAAAATGTAATAGAAAGCTTTGATATTGTAGCGCTTTTGGAAACATGGCCAGAAGTAGGCAGGGAGATAACTTAAGGAGAATTCATGGTGAGGCACAAGTCAAGGAAGAGATTAAGTAAAATGGGCTGCGCGCCCGGAGGAATAGTAGTGCTAGTCAAATAAGAGTTGAACGAATGTATAGAGCATATTGAGAGTGACATTGAAGGGGTTACGTAGACAAAATTTAACATGGGGAGAGAGGAAGGGAGAGAGAAACATGTATGTTTGGCTTTTGCCTACTGTCACCCCAAGGAATCTCCATATGCAAATGATAAGTTCTTTGAGGAATTATTATTAGAAATTAGCATCATTAGAGAGAGGTATGAGGAGGATGGAATATTACCGTATAATCTTGAGTACCACTCACACTGTTTATTTCGAAAATATCGCTTCCAAAATTGAGTGCAGGTCTTACTTAAAATTTTGGGAAATTTATCTTTCCGAATGCGCATACATCGGGCATCACCGCTGGCGCGGCCTGGCAACTGCTCTCTCCGCTCTCAGTATACGCTACTTCCGCGCTTGGCGTCAGTCTCACGAATGTTCTCAGAGTATTAACATGAATTCCACAAAGCGTTTGCAATCTTTTATTGCGAGTGAGAAACTGAAAGTACCGGTAGTTCGGGAAGCCGAAATTATTGGAAATCGTGCCGCCGGTAGGAAATATGATATTGATGAGTCGTGTATTCGCGATTGGAGAAAGAAGAAAAATGTACTGTTAACATGTAGTGGTGATCGTAGAACTTTGAAATGCTAGTGGACAGGGCTATGAATGTTAAGAGTGCGAAAAGTGTTACCGTTAGAACAGATGGTAATGAAAAGCAACGGAGTACGGTAATGCTGTGTATTCTCGCCAACGGAACCAAATTGCCGCCGTACATTGTTCTCAAGCGAAAGACGCTTCCTAACTAACCCTGGTGTTATCATCAGATCTCAGAACTCCGGCAGTATGGAGAGATCACTTGTGGAAGACGGGGTAAAGTGTATCTAGCAACCTCGCCTTGGTGCATTATTGGGACAAAAGAGCTTGCTTGTTCTCAACAGTTACTGCGGCCACACAACAGACGCTGTGAAGAAACATATCAAGGATGGGAAAAACCGACCTAGCAGTCATTCCGGGTGGGATGATGTCTATGCTACAGCCGCTGGATGTCTGCGTGAACTGTCCATATAAAGCAGCCTTGAAACAGCTCTATACAGAATGGATGGCGGCTGATAATCACACACTGACGCCAACTGGTCGTATTCAGCGCTCGGAAGTTCAGCTGCTGTGTTCGTGGATTCTGACAGCATGGAATCATAAATAATCGTAAATAATTTTGACATCACTTTTTTTTAATTTTGTTCTTTCAAAATAAGGGTGCGGGTCTTATTCGGTGGTGGGTGGTATTTGAGATTACACAGTATTACTTGGAGACTGGAATGCCAGAATAGGCGAGCGAAGTCCGAGGTATAGTAAGGAAGAAGAGTTGATAGTAGGATCAGGAAGAAGTAGTAATGATAAGGTAATCAATAACTACGGTAGAAACCTTCAGAATCATGCGAAGTCGGGAATTTCTGCATTCTGAACAGCTATTGGGAGAGGGACAGAGAAGGTAAAATGACCTATATTACTGAACAAGGGGGGAGCGTTATTGATTTAGTAATGAGTTCACAGGACTTGCTACATAATATCAAAAGCATAGTGGTGGAGGATTGGATCCAATCGCACCACGCTCCAGTACGGGTTAGCTTGGTGAGGAGAGAGGAAAACAAAGAGGAAGAGAGAAAAAGTACGATAGAGTGGGGTAGTGGTTATATTAAATATATATGGACAGAGAACTCAAAGGGAGAGCTAAACGCATTCATAATTAAAGAGATACAATTCATTAGAATTGGCTGGGAAAGGGCGCTGAAGGAAAATAATATACATAGAGCACTGGAGTTATTAGAATACCCTGTAAGGAGAGTGACACGGGCAGTCGAGCACAGCAGAAGGAAAAAAACAGAAGGGAATGGTTGGTATGACAGGGAATGTGAAGTCCGCAGAAAAGCAGCGTTAGGAGCATTAAAAGAGTATAGAGCAAAAGGAGAGAGCAAAGATCGTGAAGCATTTTGCAGGCTGAGGAAAGAGTATAAAAGTAAAATTGCGGAGAAGAAGCAGTGGTTGAAGGACCAATCAGAGCTAATAAACAAGGAATGCAGAATGAATCGAACTGAAAAAATAAGGGAGAGAATAAATATGATCAATAAAGGAGGGAAGGGACTGAAGAAAATTAATATTGACTATGTAAAGTGGGTGGCATATTTCAGCGAGCTATTAGGAGGAAGGGATGATTGGGAGTAAAAGGAAAGAAAGCAGGCCTTGTGGTCTAACGTTCAATCAATCAATACTGATCTGCATTTAGGGCAGTTGCCCAGGTGGCAGATTCCCTATCCGTTGTTTTCCTAGGCTTTTCCTAAGAAATTGGAAATTTAATGAACATCTCCCTTGGTAAGTTATTCCAATCCCTAACTCCCCTCCCTATAAATGAATATTTCCCTAGTTTGTCCTCCTGAATTCCAACTTTATCCTCATATTGTGATCTTTTCTACTTTTATAAATGCCACTCAAACTTATTCATCTACTAATGTCATTCCACGCCATCTCTCCACTGACAGCTCGGAACATACCACTTAGCAATTCCAAATGGAAATTCTAAGTTCCCAAGGAGGGAATTAGATATTTTTCCACCAATAGAGCATGTCAAAAAACAGATCAGATGTAAGGTTCTTCAGGCGTTTGCTCTATTAACCAGCGTTTTGTCCTAGGTCTGACACTAGACTCATCAGAGTGGGATGTGTCAGACCCTAACCACTGACGCTGGGGTGTATGCAGGTGAACTTATCAGAAGCCCTATATAAGAGACACAGTCTTATAACTGCATACGGAAGATAAATCTCCACAATGGAATTATTGCACGCCTAGCAATTCCGAATGGAAATTCTAAATTCCCAAAGAGGGAATTAGATACATTTCCACCAATAGAGCACGTCAAAAAACAGATCAGATGTAAGGCTTTTCAGGCGCTTGCTCTATTAACCAGCGTTTCGTCTTAGGTCTGACACTAGACTCATCAGAGTGGGATGTGTCAGACCCTACCCACTGACGCTGGGGTGTATGCAGGTGAACTTACCAGAAGCCAGACTGTGCATCTTATATAGGGCTTCTGTTAAGTTCACTTGCATACACCCCAGCGTCAGTGGGTAGGGTCTGACACATCCCACTCTGATGAGTCTAATGTCAGACCTAAGACAAAACGCTGGTTAATAGAGCAAACGCCTGAAAAGCCTTACATCTGATCTGTTTTTGTTTTTTTACATACCACTTAGTCAAGCAGCTCTTCTTCTTTCTCTCAATTCTTCCCAGCCAAAACTTTGCAACATTTTTGTAACGCTACTCTTTTGTCGGAAATCACCCAGAACAAATCGAGCTGCTTTTTTTGGATTTTTTTCCAGTTCTTGAATCACGTAATCATGGTGAGGGTCCCATACACTGGAACCATACTCTAGTTGGGGTCTTACCAGAGACTTATATGCCCTCTCCACTACATCCTTGCAACAACCCCTAAACACCCTCATAACCATGTGCAGAGATCTGTACCCTTTATTTACAATCCCATTTATGTGATTACACCAATGAAGATCTTTCCTTATATTAACACCTAGATACTTACAATGATCCCCAAAAGGAACTTTCACACCATCAACACAGTAATCAAAACTGAGAGGACTTTTCCTGTTTGTGAAACTCACAACCTGACTTTTAACCCCGCTTATCAACATACCGTTGCCTGCTGTCCATCTCACAACATTTTCGAGGTCACGTTGCAGTTGCTCACAATCTTGTAACTTATTTATTACTCTATACAGAATAACATCATCCGCAAAAAGCCTTACCTCTTATTCCACTCCTTTACTCATATCATTTATATATATAAGACAACATAAAGGTCCGATAATACTTCCTTAAGGAATTCTCCTCTTAATTATTACAGGGTCAGATAAAGCTTCACCTACCCTAATTCTCTGAGATCTATTTTCTAGAAATATAGCAACCCATTCAGTCACTCTATTGTCTAGTCAAATTGCACTCATTTTTGCCAGTAATCCCCCATGATCCACCCTATCAAATGCTATAGACAGATCAATCGGGATACAATTCCATTTGACCTCCTGAGTCCAAAATATCTGCTATATCTAGCTGGAATCCTACAAGTTGAGCTTCAGTGGAATAACCTTTCCTAAAACCGAATTGCCTTCTATCGAACCAGTTATTAATTTCACAAACATGTCTAATAAAATCAGAAAGAATGCCTTCCCAAAGCTTACATAAAATGCACGTCAAACTTACTGGCCTGTAATTTTCAGCTTTATGTCTCTCACCCTTTCCTTTATATACAGGGGCTACTATAGCAACCCTCCATTCATCTGGTATAGCTCCTCCGACCAAACAATAATCAAATAAGTACTTCAGATATGGTACTATATCCCAACCCATTGTCTTTAGTATATCCCCAGAAATCTTATCAATTCCAGCCGCTTTTCTAGTTTTCAACTTTTGTATCTTATTGTAACTGTCACTGTTATCATTTGTAAATTTTAATACTTCTTTAGCCTCAGTCTCCTCCTCTATCTGGACATTATCCTTGTAACCAACAATCTTTAAATACTGCTAACTGAATACTTCTGACTTTTGAAGATCCTCACATACACACTCCCCTTGTTCATTAATTATTCCTGGAATATCACTCTTGGAACCTGTTTCTGCCTTAAAATACCTATACATACCCTTCCATTTTTCACTAAAATTTGTATGACTGCCAATTATGGTTGCCATCATGTTATCCTTAGCTGCCTTCTTTGCTAGATTCAATTTTCTAGTAAGTTCCTTTAATTTCTCCTTACATGTATAGCCATTTCTAACTCTATTTCTTTCCAGTCTGCACCTCTTTCTTAGTCTCTTTATTTCTCTATTATAATAAGGTGGATCTTTACCATTCCTTACCTCCCTTAAAGGTACAAACCTGTTTCCGCATTCCTCAACAATTTCTTTAAACCCATCCCAGAGTCTGCTTACATTTCTATTTACCGTTTTCTACCGATCATAGTTACTTTTTAGAAACTGCCTCATGCCTGCTTTATCAGCCATATGGTACTGCCCAATAGTCCTACTTTTAAAACCTTCCTTTCTATCACATTTATTTTTAACTACAACAAAAACAGCTTCATGATCACTAATACCATCTATTACTTCAGTTTCTCTATAGAGCTCATCTGGTTTTATCAGCACCACATCCAGGATATTTTTCCCTCTGGTTGGTTCCATCACTTTCTGAATCAGCTGTCCTTCCCATATTAACTTATTTGCCGTTTGTTGGTCATGCTTCCTGTCATTCGCATTTCCCTCCCAATTGACATCTGGTAAATTCAGATCTCCCGCTACAATTACATTTCTTTCCATGTCGTTTCCTACATAGCTGATTATCTTATCAAATAATTCTGAATCAGTATCAGTGCTACCCTTTCCCGGTCTGTACACTCCAAATATATCAAGTTGCCTATTATCTTTAGAAATGAGCCTTACACCTAGAATTTCATGTGTCTCATCTTTAACTTTTTCGTAGCTTACAAATTCTTCTTTCACCAGAATGAATACTCCCCCTCCCACCATTCCTGTCCTATCTCTACGATACACACTCCAGTTCCACGAGAAAATTTCTGCATCCATTATATCATTTCTCAGCCACAATTCAACTCCTATTACAATATCTGGTAAATATATGTATCTATTAAATTACTCAATTCTATTCCTTTCTTTACAATACTTCTACAGTTCAACACTAACAGTTTTATGTCATCCCTACTTGATTTCCAGTTCCCTGTTTCCTTATCACTGCTCCCTAGGCCACCCTGTTTCACTGAATGTACCTCCCTATTACCCTTCCAAACAAATTTCCTAACTTATACGTACCACTGCGGTTTAAGTGAAGGCCATCTGAGCGCAGATCCCTATCTCCTACCCACCCATTAGGATCTAGAAATTTCACTCCCAGTTTCCCACATACCCACTCCATAGTCTCATTTAAATCCCCAATCACCCTCCAGTCAGTATCCCTCCTACACAGTATTCCACTAATAACAATCTCCGCTTTCTTAAACTTCACCCGTGCTGCATTTACCAGATCCCACACATCTCCAACTATGTTGGTACTTATATCAGCTTGCCTTACATTGTTGGTACCAACGTGAAACACTACCATCTTCTCCTTCCTCTCCTCCCTCTCTTCTACTTTCCTCAACATCTGCCTCAACCTAATTCCTGGATAACATTCTACCCGGGTTCGCTTTCCTCCACTCACTTTCCCCACGTGTCTAACGATGGAATCCCCCATGACCAGAGCCTCAACCCTACCCACCTCATTTGATCCCCTCCCCTCCTGGTCAGCCCTATCTGTCCTGATAGCTGCAGAAGCTACTTCCTCCTCCCTTTTTCCTTCTCATGACCCTGTTCCACCTGTCTTTTCCTATCCTCTACTCTACATTTCCCTTTCCTACCTTTTCCCTTCCACCTACTTCCACATATCTCAGCAACAGTTCCCTGTCCCTCATCTTCCCTCTGTTGTTCTACCTGGAGTGACTCGTACCGATTTCGCACAGACACCTGTCCTGAATTCTGATCCTGAATAGAGCCCTTAGCCTGCAATCTCCTTCCCCTCCCTCTTATATACCTACTGTAACCTGCACATTGTTTGAGGGAGGCCTATCTTCCTTCCTGTCTTCTGTGAGAATCCTAATTATCTCCCTCAAACTCTCCAACTCCTCCCTCATAAGTATATACGAACTGGATAGAGATTTCAAGATAGAAGAAGTACAGGGAGTGATTGGGAAACTGAAGATGAAATCAGCGGGGGGGGGGGGGGGGGGGGGAGAAATAGTATTAGTAATGTATGCTGGAAACAAATAAGTAAATGCGGCCAGATGGTAGAAGGAATTGTAAAGCTATTCAACAGGATTTTCAACGGGGCAAAGGCACCGAAGGAATGGGAATATGGGATAATATATAAAAAGAAAGGGAATAGAAATTTACCTAATAACTACCAAGGTATAACTCTTTTAGATTCATTGAGCAAAATTTACACAAGAGTCTTAGCTAATAGACTAAAGGATTGGGCTGAAAACAACGGTATAATCTCTAAATATCAGGGAGGATTCAGGAGGGGGAGGCAAACAATAGATAATATCATGATTGTGAAAATGCTAGCAGAGAAATACACTGTGCGGGGAAGAGACAGCATTTTTTTGGCAGCAGTTGATTTTGAGAAAGCGTTCGACACGGTGAGTAGAAGGGCGTTAATAGAAAAATTTGGGAGGCTGGGAATCTCTAGGAAAATGATATGTGCGGTAGAGGCGCTGTATCATATAGTATATAGTAGCGTCCAACTAGAGGACAATGTAATAAGCAAACCGATAGAATGTAAGCTGGGTCTCAAACAAGGATGCAAATTAGCACCCATATTATTTATTCTATTTATAAATGATATACTGGATGAGCACGGAGAGGCTAGGTGGGCTGTACCGGAGGTGGGTAACATGGAGATCCCAGGCCTGATCTTCGCTGATGATATTCTGTTAATGTCGCTGACTAGGGGGTGAATTGAAGAAAAGTTTGGATAAGTTAGTAGATTATGCAAATAAGTGGTCGCTGAAAATTAACTATAATAAATCGAAGGTGATGATTGTAAGTAAGAGAAGGAGGGTAAAAAAAGTAAGGGAATGGTGGGTACAGGGGGCAAGAATAGAGGAAGTAGATAGATTAGAATATCTAGGAATGATACTGAACAGAAAAGGAGGATGGGATGACCACATCAAGAGATGCAAATTGAGCCCTCGCAGCAATAAAAATTCTAGTCACCAAGTGCCCAGGAGTAAGCTATAAAATACTGAGGCTATTACTAAAATCTCTAGTCACAAGCCGAGCTTTATATGGGGTGGAATTGTGGGAATTAGAAAAGAAAAGGGTCAGCCTGAATCAAATAATAAATTCAGTAAGGCTGTTTTGAAACTAGCGCAATGTACAGCCAATGTCGGGGCATTAATCTTATGTGGAGAGTTTATCGAGTTAGACTGTGTTAAAAGGGTATTAAATTATTGGTCTAGACTAAGGCGGGATAGCGGCGGTATTCTGCTGCAGGAAGTATATAGATATGAACTGGAAGGAATGTATGATGAGTGGTGGCTAGCAAAAATCAAAAATTATGTTGAGGAATTGGGTATGTGATATATTTGGCAAGAGGGATGGAAGGGGAATAATAGCAGAATGCAGAGGGCCCTGACAATGAGAATTAAGGACATCCAGATGCAGAATTGTTTGGAAGAATGCACAGAAAGGCCTTCGCTCAGTCTATTCTATAAGGTCTACCAGATCTCCAACTTAGGTATAAGATTTAGGGATGGAAGATTAAAGGGTGGGTTACTATGGTGGCTGATGGAGCTGCATAGAAATAAAGGATGGATCAGGAGCAAAGAGAGCTCTCAGTGCATACTATGTGAGGCTAAGTATGATGATTTACATTTACTTTGTGATTGTATAGTGACACAGATATAGAATGACACAGGTGTAGAATCTCTTGAAGGTGGAAAGTGTTTGTAGAAGATTTTATTTGTACAATTTGTACCTGTACAGTGTAAAAAATATTTTTAACATATGTCGGTTGTAACTAGTAGATTACATTTCTATATTAATTGGAACGGTCCAGAAAGTTTGTGACACACACTTTTAAACGGTGTGTTGGCCTTTGTTAGTTATGCATTCAAGAAACATGTTCTTACTATTCTGGAAATGGAAGATTCGTGATTGTATATGTTCGAGAAAGTGGTTTAAACACCGCGACCAAAGAAAGAGTTGTGATTGGTGAATCCGGGCAAGCTCCTGCATTCTGATTGGCTACTCCAAGGCCAGGGTTCCCTTTTAAAGGGGGCCAGACAGCATTTCGTGGTCTGTCTTAAGCCTGTCTGCCGTCTGCCAGAGTTTTGACATCGACGGCGACTCCTCGCTTTCAGGATGGGCGACCTTAGGGTAAGCATGGTTGTTTTCAGTCCCGTTTTAATTTGCATCTAATTTTCGTTAAAATATCATACAGGAGATTGCCCTAATTGCCACTCTATTTAACTGATGTTTTGGTCAATCTAAAATTGTAATAATATATTGTGTTTCTTCTTACCTTCAAGGTTGTATTGTACGACTTGGTTTGTAATTAGATGTATGGTATTCGCTTGACTCTTTGAACTTACAGGAAGCTTTTGTCAAGGAACATCTAATTTGTTTGTCTCAAAGAACATTTAATTTGTATTTTACAAACAGTGTGTCAGTATTTTCCGCATTGCTGAACTTGAATGGAAAATGGAGGGAATTCAATATTTTTCACCAATAGAGCATGTCAAAAATGTCAAAAACATATCAGATGTAAGGCTTTTCAGGCATTTGCTCTATTAACCAGTGTTTTGTCTTAGGTCTGACAGTAGACTCATCAGAGTGGGATGTGTCAGACCCTACCCACTGACGCTGGGGTGTATGCAGGTGAAGTTATAAGAAGCCCTTATAAGAGGCACAGTTTGAGAAGTCCTTCTTAGGCCATATTATGTCGGGGAAGGGTGTCTCAATCGATCAGTCTCGTACTGCTGCCATCCAGAATTTTCCCACGACAAAGTACTTCTAGACTGTAGCCAGATTCATCGCCGTGGTTAATTTTTTCGTAAATTCATTCGCAATTTTGCTGAACGGGCAGCCCCATTAAATACCTTGAGGCAAAGGATGCCAAATTTGTGTGGGGTGATGCCCAACGTGAAGCCTTCAGGGACTTGAAATCCACCTTATGTAACGCTAATGTACTGGCTATGCCAGACTTTTCTAAACGCTTCATCCTTCAGACTGACACTTCTTCCTCAGGCATATCCGATGTTCACCTTCAGGAATTTCAAGAGGGGCATCGTCCTATTTCTTATGGTTCTCATGCCCCTTAATCCTGCTGAACGAAATTATTCCATTTATGAGTTGGAAGCCTTAGCTGTTGTCTTCTCTTTAGAACACTTCAGAATGTCCCTGGAACATCTCCCTTTCGATCTTGAGACATAATCAGGCATTGAGTTGGGTACTGGCTAAGCTGCGATGGACCGGTCGTCTCGCGCGTTGGGCAGTGCGCATCTCAGATTTCCAATTTGAAGCTCGTCACATTCGTGGCACGGAAAATGTGGTGGCTGATGGCCTCAGTAGGATGTTCTATCCAGGCAGTTCTGACCCTCCATCACAGCCTGCAGACCCCTCTCCTGAACAAGTATCAGCCTTTGTGAATGTAGTTCTCACTGACTCTCCCTTCCTTTTCAAAGATATAACCAAACATCAGGAGGAAGAAGCTGAGTTAAAAGCTATTATCGACAGGATTAAATCCGGTGAACATGTTAATCCTTATGTCCTTAAGAGTGGTGTCTTGTGTTGTCCTGCTCACGGTTGCAGTGACCCCAAAATTGTAGTCCCAACTAACTTGGTTCCGGCTCTCTTCAAGTATTTTCATGAAACCCCAGTGGGAAGTCATCTGGGCATTTTCAAGACGAGAGAGAAAATTCGTAAGCATTTCATTTGGAAATCCATGGATAGTGAGATCCGTACCCTTGTCAAAGCCTGTAAGACTTAAAAAACTTTTAAAAGTGTTAAAAATCATGTGATTTCTGGAGGATAGTACGTTCAAATATGGCCGTCTTCAATGTGTTAATAAACACCTCGTCACCCACAGACAGATTGTTCGGCCTTCGCCCATGGCTGTAATTACGCGGGATAATAAACCTTTAAGTTCTTTCGTGCACGGTGCCAATTAGCTCGGATCTTTTCTGGGCTGGCATCGTCAGGCAGAAGATCATTACTTGACCACAGATTAGATAGTGGAGAATTTAGAGTACACCCACCCCGAACACTTGTCTAGGTCTCTTGTCTTCTGAGCAAGCTTCTCGTCCAATTGTAAGATTGTTCATAGACTACATCGGGCCCTTCCCGAGATCACGGAATGGCCATCGTTTCATACTTGTGTGTGTTGATGCCTTTTCGCGTTTTACGTGGCTGTTCCCCACTCGTATGGCCAACGCCAACACCACCATCTCGTGCTTGAAACAGATATTTGCTTCTTTTGGACCCTGTCAATTTCTGGTGAGTGATAATGCAAGAGCTTTTACTTCTGTTAAGTTCCGGAATTTCTGTTTTGATCTATCCATTGCTCATGTAACCACTACCTCGTATTACCCGAGGCCAAATTATGCTGAGAGAGTAAATCGTAACCTGCGATCTGTCCTCATCGCTTATCACTCCGCTGACCATTCCAAGTGGGATTCATCACTAAAACTGGTTGTCGTTTGCATTTAACACTGCCGTCCATGAAAGCCACAAGCCAACCCCTGCTTTGTTAATGTTGGCCTTTACTCTAAATTCTCCACTATCTAATCTGTGGTCAAGTAATGATCTTCTGCCTGACTATGCCAGCCCAGAAAAGATCCGAGCTAATTGGCACCGTGCATGAAAGAACTTAAAGGTTTATTACTCTAAGGTCCAGCGTAATTATAGCCACGGGCGAAGGCCGAACAATCTGTCTGTGGGTGACGAGGTGTTTATTAACACATTGAAGAGGGCCATATTTGAACGTACTATCCTCCAGAAATCACATGATTTTTAACACTTTTAAAAGTTTTTTAACGGTAAGGTAACGCGATGGTTGTAAAAACTGTTGGAATAATTAGAAAGACCTGACTTTCCTCTTCACAAAACTATGTTTTAATTATTATAATAGTACATGGCTTTACAAGAACTTAGGAACACAGACCAGGACCCAATTGAATCAGGAGGTTATCGTCTCTACAAAGGACCTCCAGGAGAAAGAGTAATGAAGAATGTCCCTCAATTTGGTGTAGGTTTTCTTGTTCATAGTAGCATAATAGACTCAATTGTAGAATTTTCTTCAAAATCTTCGAGGATGGCACTTCTAACAATTAAAGTAGGGAATAAAACTTATACTTTAATAAATGTCCATGCACCAACAAATGACAAAAACAATAAAGATAGAGAAGGAGTTGAAAACTTTTGGGAGGAACTTGATTACATATTAGCGAAGATCCCTGATGAGCATATAAAAATCTTACTTGGAGATTTCAATGCTAAAATAGGCAGAGAAAAGAAGTATCGCACAGTTGTAGGAAAATGGCCACCTCATAAATTAACGAACAAAAATGGCCAAAGATTAATTGAACTTTGTGCAGATCATAGACTCGTTTTGGAAACCACCAGATTCATGAGGCGACCACATAAACTTATGACATGGAAATGCCCTAACGTAAAATTGGGAGAGTTTCAGATTGATCATGTTGCCATGGATAAAGATTATCATAAAGAAATTTATAATGTCAGAGTCCTCCGTGGGGTAGACATTGACTCGGATCATTATATCTCAAAAATAAAAATCAAGTTAACACCAAAAAGGAAACACAAACATAATCATCTCAAAGCAAGGAGAAATTATGATCCCAGTTACTTAATAAATAATAAAATATATTTAGAGAGATCCAAAACACCTTTAAATGACAAATTAGAGACAATGATCAACAAACTTAAAACCATAGCTGAAGAAATTGCCCCAATCAAAAGGAGAAAGAAACATGCGTGGTGGAACGAGGAATGTGACAAAGCAATTCAAGCAAGACACAAGGCATGGATAAATGATCAACAGAGGAAAACGGAAAAATCTCGAGAAGAACTAATTAATGCCAGAAGACAAACAGCTAAAGAAATTAGGACAATTAAAAGGAATTATCAAAAGGAAATGCTTAGCACTATAAAAGAAACATTCAATCAGCATAAAACAAGAGACTATTACAAAACATTCAAGCAATATCAATCTAAATTTACCCCTCCCACACTTATGTTAAGAAATAAAAATGGTAAAATGGCACACAATAATCAGGATAATGCTAACATTCTTGCAGAATACTTTAAAGAGTTACTTAATTGTGAGGATCCTGTGGAACA
The DNA here is from genome assembly GCF_040414725.1 of Anabrus simplex. Classification (NCBI taxonomy): domain Eukaryota; kingdom Metazoa; phylum Arthropoda; class Insecta; order Orthoptera; family Tettigoniidae; genus Anabrus; species Anabrus simplex. The sequence goes on from NC_090265.1 coordinate 1,490,335,773, forward strand.
TTTAGAATTTGATCCTAACCCAAAAAATAAAACTCCATTACAAAAGATTATACCACCAGTTTACAATGAAGTGAAAACGGCAATTAATGCACTTAAAAACTACAAAGCAGCAGGAGAGAATCAAATAGTAGCAGAAATATGGAAGAATGCTAATGATCAGACTATTCAAAACCTACATAAATACATCATTGATATTTGGAACACGGAGAAGCTTCCTGAGGAATGGAATACAGCGATAATCCACCCGCTGCACAAGAAAGGTGATCGCTCCGATCCAAATAATTATCGGGGGATATCCTTACTTGATATTACATACAAGATTTTATCCAAGATTATATACACAAGAATCCAAGAACAACTCGACCAAGAACTTGGAGAATATCAGGGAGGATTTCGACCAGGTAGAAGCTGTCCAGATCAAATCATTAGTTTAAAATGGATAATGAAGCACCAAAGAGTTCGAAGTAAGGGTCTGGTCATCACGTTTGTAGATTTTAAAAAAGCATACGACAGTATTCATCGTGACTCATTATTAAAAAGCCTTAAAGAATTTGGCTTACATCAAAAACTTGTTAACCTCATTAATATGACTTTTAAAAATACGAAGGCAAAAGTTAAATTTAGAGGTGAATTATCAGAATCATTCACTATAAGAACTGGACTTCGACAAGGAGACGGACTTTCACCATTGTTATTTAATTGTGCATTGGAGAAGATTATGCGTGAATGGAACAAGAAATGCCAACCAACTATCAAGATCGGTAGAAATATTAAACTCAACTGCCTTGCTTTTGCGGACGATTTAGCATTACTTGCAAATACAATAGAAGAGGCTAAATTTCAAATTGAACAACTAGAAATTATAGCTAAAAAAATGGGATTACAAATTTCATTTGAAAAAACAGAAATGATGCCAACTTTTAAAGTTGATTTACCAGTTATTCAGCTGAACAGTAATAAAGAGATTAAAATTGTTCAGAAATTCAAATATCTTGGGGAAATAATAACATGGAACACAAATGAAAAAGAAGCAATAGAACACAGAACAACTAAATTTAAACAAGCACAAAGACTTACCTGGCCAACCTATAAAAAAAAATCTCTTTCGATAAACGCTAAGCTGAAACACTATAATTCCATAGTTAAACCAGAGGCAACCTATGCTAGTGAAACTTTATTCAAATTAAATGTAAAATCTACAACAGACAAATTACAGAAAACTGAGAGAAGAATTCTTAGAACAATTATTAATAAAAAACACCAAGTTGATGGACAGTGGAGATTGTTGCCTAACAACATTGTCTATCGTGAATGTGAATCAATAATATCTACAATGCGTAAAAGAAGAATTTCCTTTTTCTGTCACATATCAAGATTAGCAGACACCAGGATATTGAAACAACTATTCGATTACTTTTTGAAGAATAAAATCAATAATAATTGGTTCAAAGAAGTTCAGGACGATTTGGAAGAATTGGGTATAACTCGGCAACAAATCAAAGACAGAAAAGAGAAGAGGATTTTGAAGAACAAAAGCATAAGTCTCAAACTAAAAGCAGTTGAACGGAAACAATATACTATATCGGACACACAAAGGGCTTCCAGGTCGGAGAGGATGAAAAAGTTCTGGGAGAAGAAGAAGAAGAAATTAACTCAAATGTATTGATTTCAGTGCTCCAATGTGGGCGTAAAATATGTAAATAAATAATAAATAATAAATAATAGTACATCTGTTTATTTTTTATATATTTATGAACATGGTATGTTTTACAAGCAAAAAAATTTTTTTCTTGATGTTGCTATGGATACAAGTCGGGTTAATATTTTGAAATTTAGCAAATATTGAGAACAAATCAACTAAAACATACTACTGATATATACATAGTCTAGCCTACGAGGTCATTTGGCATGGGTATCATTGTTTACAAGCAGTAATTAGCTTTAGTGTGGTAGGCCTTGAAACAATCCGGCATACACAAACCAATATCACAAATGTTGCAGAACCATCGCGTTTCCCTCCTAATTCTCTTTCCATTTTTCTTTTGCCCTTTATCTGAACATACTTTACAGTACCTAGATGCATATTGCTTTCCTGTGGTGGGCGGAATCCTTTCAGCAAAATGCCTCCCAGTCAGTCGCGCAGCAGAATTTGTGATATTACTCACGCTGGGTACTGGATTGTCAGTGCCTCCCATTTCCACGAACTTATTTGCTAACTCAATCATAAAGCCCTCTAAATGTGCTTTCTTTGGATTTGACCGTGTTTTCTTGTAAATTATGAAGGAATTTACAATAGCCATACAAAAAGTATGGAAAAATACTTTTTTCCACCATTTCAGTTGCTTACGTTGGAATGGATAATAACTAAGGAACTGATCTCCATGATCCACTCCAGTTTTATTTTTATTGTCATCTAATACTAAATCAGGCTTTTCTTTGTTTATGTTTCCTCCCTTACATTTTACCTGAACACTTGTCATTTTTGCCTCGTGTCTTGATGAAAGACAATAAACATCCCTTGTGTCTTTCCACTTGAGTGCAAGTAAATGTTGTTTACGTCTGAATAACACTTCACCCTTTCTCAATTTAGTTGTTTTGAAAATTGTCGGTAGGTTTTTCCTATTTTTTTAACAGTGCCAACTGCCATTGTTTTCCTGCTCCACAAATGATCAAACAATGGGACACTGGTAAAGAATCTATCCATATAAATAGTGTGGCCCTTGTTGAAATAAGGACCATATAACCGATTTATTAGTTCCTGAACCGTGTTGTTTGTTCCCCCAGCCGACCCTGTATAAATTTCGCAGTTGCAAACGTAACCAGATTCTGCATCACTGACAATGTAAAACTTGATTCCATATTTGTTTGGCTTATTCTTTATGTAAACACGGAATCCTACCCGGCCTTGGAAAGGACATATGCCCTCATCAACTGTCAAATTTTTGGTGGGATATAAATTTTCTTTACATTTGCTAATAAAATGGTCATATATCGGTCTAATCATATGCAGGGGATCATGGTTGGGTTGACCTTTTGGAACATAGGTTCGATTGTCATTCAAGTGTAAAAAAAACAAAATCGCTCGAAATGTATCCCTAGATAGGAGTGACCTCGGGAAAGGAGCTTGAAGAATCGGCGATTTTGCCCAATAATCTGTCAGCTTTGGCTTCACAACCAAACACATGTGAATGATTATTGCGAAGAAGTGATATATTTCCCTCAATGTAACTGTAGTCCAGGAGCCAAAGAGAGATCTTTGCTTTATCTGTTCACTGCGATTTCTTTTCTTTTTTATTGCATCGCTTGCATAACGATTTGTTTCTGATTTTATGTGCCTAAAAATATCTACGTTCAGATAGTTACTAAAACATTCCCATGCATCACTGCTGTTATCCACTGGAATTCTGACTCCACTTTTTTCTTGAAAAACTGGTAATTGAGGAAGATTATCGGTAGATGACCATCCGTCATCAATAGCAGGTCTCTGAACTGCACGCTTCCTCCCTTTGTTTTGATGTATTTCCTGCATTTCGTAACTTGACGACGGGCTTGCATCGGGTTGCTGCAGGTTGTCATCTGTACACAGGAAACAACCCAAATCATTAGGGACCCGGAATAAAAGTATATTTCAGAACCCACTTTGTACCTATTTTATAATTAGCTAAATAATAAGTGTACTTGCCTGAAGCGTCGGAATCATCATTGTCACTTTGTATGAAATCGTCACCATTGTCTTCCATTTCAGAACCCGAGTCTTCCATAAGAACATCCAATATGGATTCATCGTCTAAATTTTGTGCACTTGAATTAGACATAATAGCCACAAGAATGACACAAATAAGCCAAGCTCCCGAAACACACTCTCTTCCTGTCCATACGTACGTACTTTCCCGCTCGTTTCACAGCTGAGAGTGAGCGATGACGCAGCCAAAGGCTATGTCGGAACGCAGCTGTGTTATCAATGCTTTGAAAGAAGAGCTCTTGACTTCAGCTCATAAGTAGTAAACAGTATGCTCACTAGAAGCATCTGACAGTGTCCTGATGAAATAAGAGCTTGCTGGAAGAGCGCCTTCTCTTCCTAGCCACAGTGAAAACATACGCTCGTAGACTCTCCGAGCGCCGTCAGTAGCAATGAAATCACGCGCCCGTAGACACTACGGGCGGCGTCTCCTATGTGTTAAAACGCACCCCGTCAGTAGTGCTGCGGACCATGTTATCAGTAAGTTGGCCCCGGATTTTGAGGTTCCTGCACCATCTTAAAGTTCCTTACCCCGGTGTCATTATTGGTGAGCGATCCCAAAAGGAAAAGGATCAGCAGAGTCCACCTCTCCCAGGTAAAGGTACCTTAAGTCGTGTAGGGAGAGGTAAAAACCATTGTTGGTGACAATGTAGATTTAGTTGTAAGCTATTTGTAAGATTTTAGTTGTAAGGTGATGATAAGTTTCTTGTAAGCTATTTGTAAGATTTTAGTTGTAACGTAATGATAAGTTTTTTGTAAGCTACTTGTAAGATTTTAGTTGTAAGGTAATGATAAGTTTCTTGTAAGGTATTTGTAAGAGTTTTGTTGTAAGGTAGTTGTAAGTAATTATGTAGGTAAATACTTTAGGTATCCTCTAGCTCTTATCTCCCTTACTGTAATGGATTTAGTATAATAAATTAGGTAGGTTTTTGTTTAGGTTCACCGATTGGAATTTATTCCCCTAACTTTTCAGGCTTAGGGTAAACTCCTGTAGTTTCCTTCCACCCCCACCGTAAACTTGTAAAAGTATGGATTATAGATAGTTCTTACCCCAGGGCTAGGTGCCCTAATGTACCTGGTGTGCGAAGGGGGGGGTCCCACTGCACACTCATTGAGCCACCCAATGGCTGTGTCTATGCATCTCAGTGAATTAAAAGAACGACCTCTGACCCTCCTTGAAAACTGTTTTTCTCCAAGATCTTAGAGCCCAGCAGCATAGTTTTGCCTCAAGTATTCCCCTGTCTGCTGCGTTCTGGTTTGTGTTACAGTGGTTGCAATGACCAATTTCTTCTGACGGCAACCTGAAGTGCCAAGTTGGGAGGCACACTGTATACCTTGGGTGCTACCATCCGGCACCACAATCCTGTGACTAATGTCCTAATAGAGGTAGTTTGACTGGACGGTGTCTCACCCATCTGCTTATTTGGTGCAAGATACGGCTGGACTGCAACTTGCATAGCTACCTGGTTTGGACTGAACTTGAATGGAGGCTGTTGTCAAATGGCTGTGTCGGCAGCCACATCATCAGCAAGAACCTGTGGCCTAGCTGTGCAACTTCGATCCTATGATTGGTGTGAAAAGTGGTGCAACATAGACTTAGTCCGTAACCTTGCTAAGAAGGAGGCATTGAATGCTGTCTTACAAGAAAGCGAAAAGGTTCTGGATTACTGACAATGGGCAGAAGGAATGAGTGTACATTCTTTCTGTGGACAGAGTTGAAATAGTCAAAGATATTTTACAAGGTTCGAAAGGCATTTTGAAGTATAGTATGATTATCCATGTGGACGTTTATGTGGTACTTATTGGTAAACCGTAAACTCCAGGCTACTGAAAGGACCTTTGGTGTAGTGACAGTTTGTTTTTGTTTATTGTTGGAAGTTCAACTTGAAGATAATCATGGTTGTTAGTGAGGTGATTTGTCCTGTATCTTTACTAATCTGTACTATGGTAAGCAGGTTTCCAGAAGTGATCGCCTTTCCACCCCAATAATATTATGTTAATGGTCGAGCATGACTCAACTTTCGGGGGAAGGAAGATGACACAGGTGTAGAATCTCTTGAAGGTGGAAAGTGTCTGTAGAAGATTTTATTTGTTAATCTTTTTAAGTAGTACTTACTGTATGATTTGGAGCATTCTGCTAGAATATTTTATTTGTACTACATTCAGGGTGTGTTGGCCTTTGTTAGTTATGCATTCTAGAAATATGTTCTTACTATTCTGGAAATGGAAGATTCGCGACCGTATGTGTTCGAGAAAGTGGTTTGAACACCGCGATCAAAGAAAGAGTTGTTATTGGTGAATCCGGGCAAGCTCCTGCATTCTGATTGGCTACTCCAAGGCCAGGGTTCCCTTTTAAAGAGAGCTAGACGGCATTTGGTGGTCTGTCTTAAGCCTGTCTATCTTTGGCCTGTCTGTCGTCTGCCGGAGTTTTGACATCGTCGGCGACTCCTCACTTTCAGGATGGGTGGCCTTAGGGTAAGCACAGTTGTTTTCAGTCCCATTTTAATTAGCATCTAATTTTCGTTAAAGTATCACACAGGAGATTGCCCTAATCGCCACTCTATTTAACTGATGTTTTGGAAAGGTACGTTTAACTTCAATCTAAAATTGTAATAGTATATTGTGGTTTCTTCTTACCTTCAAGGTTGTATTGTACGACTTGGTTTGTAATTAGATGTACGGTATTCGCTTGACTCTTTGAACTTATAGGAAGCTCTTGTCAAGGAACATCTAATTTGTTTGTCTCAAAGAACATGTAATTTGTATTTTACAAACTGTGTATCGGTATTTTCCGATTTGTTGAATTTGTTCGGAATTTATTTGTTAAGTCCATTTGGTAAATAATATTTTGAAAATCCAAGATCACCGTTGGTTTTCCGAAAACTGCAACCTAAGCTACTCCATGCCCTTGGTAAGTCCCTAGCACTGTTCCACATTCCTTGTTTGTTATCGTCAAGTTGCCCTCACTAATATTTACTTGTGCTGTTTTTGCCGCAGTTCATTACATGGTTATGGTGTGTATAGTGTTTAAGGTACCTTGTAATTTGATTTACTTTCCTCCCTTTAACTGTGTTTGTGTAACCACTGAAGTTAAGGTTAAAATAGGAACAGGGAAACTAAGGGCAAAATTCCTAAATGTTAAGCAACAAAAAATTTGTAGACAAAAAGATGAGCAGAAAACTATTGTATGGGTAGCGAAACAGTGGAGAAATGACAGCGGCCTGCATAAGTTCTTATGCGCAGTGAAGAAACAATGTTTGAGAGAAATGTGAGGTAGTATATGATGTAATAACCTGGAATGTAAATAGTGGAGTAGCCAGCATAAATAGGTCAGCAGAAGATTGGCTCTCAGCACTTTAAATGTTAGCATAATGTCAGCTTGTAGTAATAATTCCATTAAACACGCTGACAGGGTAGGATACAGAAGTAGGTTTTACATGGTTGCGCCATCTTGCTCTTTTATTATCTTTTGTCCTAATTAAATACTAATACTAAATACAAAAGTTGAAAACTAGAAAAGCAGCTGGAATTGATGAGATTTCTGGAGATATACTGTATCGGTTATGACCTGTACATGCCGTATTTTTTGATGATTAGTTGTATTCAATCATTAAGCAAGACATTCAGGCCTTCGCGAACATTCGATTGAAAAAAATTCAAAACTTCTCTAATAATAATCGCAGCAACTTCATTTTGAAGAGGATAGCATAAACGTCTCAAATTGCGAATCCCACGGAAATTCGTCGAGGGATTCGCGAGATAATCCGCTTCAAAGAGATCACGTTACGTGATGATGTAGGAGCCCCAAACCAAATATAAGGAGAGCTCACTTTACCCAGATAAGACAGTCATAGCTGAGTGTTCAGCCTGACTCTCCACGCTGCAGTGTTCGTCGAAGTGCTGACAGAGGCTATCTTTGAATATTTAAAAGTCTTCATGTGGGACTTAAACTCTGACAGGCGTGTTGAACTTATAATCTGTGCGCGTATTGGATCTCTGATTATGACACGTCATGTATTGGACTTAGGTGACAACAGTAAAGTATAACTTATATTCTGTGCGCATGTAGAAACTTCTCGATATAACTTACTTTCGTTCTTGTGGAACTGAGTTCATTACCACGTTGCCTGTGTGAAACTTAATCTCTGAACCAATATTAATTTAAATGTGGCACTACCGTGATATACTAGGAACTGTGATATTTCTTTTTAAATATCAGTCAACAGAACTTAATCTCTGAACCCATATCATTAATATCAGTGTGACACCATTACGTTATACTATTAACTGTGACATTTTTTCTTCAAATCTCAGTCAGTATAATTTCCTTAATAGACACGAGTATTTATGAAAGTGTTCGAACTTTCCCATGAATGTTACTGCAAATGATTACCATGATAAAAGTATAATCATGTACGGCGACACAAGTGTTTCACTGTGAATTCAAACTGTGTTTTTTTTAATCCAATTCAAACAGAACTGTGTATTATTTCTTCTGAACAGTGTGTAAATCATCTGTGTGTGACTGACAGCAGTGTCTTTGACAAACTCTCGAACAGTCGCCTATTTTATTTAATGTCAAGCGCGCCTATCAACGAACTTACTTTTCATTACAACCTTATTTCTTCGTCAAAGTGTTTAGTGTTGTTTCATGACTGACAGCTGTGTCTTTGATAAACTCTAGAGCAGTCATACATTTCTTTCAATGTCAAGTGCTACTTTCTTTAGTGGAAAATCACCACGAACTGTGCCAAGTGCGTGAACAATTTTCAGTTTCATTCTTTCTATTTATGAACTGTGCTTTATTTTCTTCCAATCTCGATGCTACTCGCATCTACATCTTTAGTGAACTTTTAAATTCTATCTACAAGATTAAGAGTGAATTCGACGGCATATCCCAACCATATAAAAAGAAACAGTGCTGTTAAACCAAAGTGTCGGGGGACTGTGTAATTTTGGACGCTCGTATAAGTTATGTGACGAGTGATTACCCCGCAACATCGTCGGAGATCATCGGAGAATGTCGGAGATCGTCCAGAACATCGAAAGTTCGAGATTCAAACCCGTATCAAACCAACCTGGGTGTTCCGGACTTATCTCAACGTAATATTGGCAACTTCCAGAATGAGTTCCAGCCCCGTTCAACCTGGTGAACTGGGAGCACAGGTCATCAAAAGGCAATGTTGAAGACAGCGGCTATCAACAGTAAGGTGATGTGCACTTTGAAATGCATTTTCTGAATAAAAACTATTATTCAATCTATTTAAAATGTTTCTTGTAGATAGGACCCTGCCTCCTGTACCAAGCCCTAGCTAAAAACTACCCAGAATTGCCCTGAGACCTACTTTGTGCTAACTTTAAAATTCATTCATAAAGTCAGGTCTTATGACGACGATGGGATGGGAAAGGCCTAGGAGTTGGAAGGAAGCGGGCGTGGCCTTAATTAAGGTACAGCCCCGGCATTTGCCTGGTGTGAAAATGGGAAACCACGGAAAACCACCTTCAGGGCTGCCGACAGTGGGGCTCGAACCCACTCTCTCCCCTTACTGAATACTGGCCGCATTTGAGCGACTGCAGCTATCAAGCTCGTTGGCTATTTTACTGGTACAATACTAAAGGCAATGGGTTGGCATATAGTACCATATCTGAAATACTTATTTGATTATTGTTTGGTTGAAGGAGTAAAGTAAAGTGAAGTAAAGGGTGATAAACATAAAACTGAAAATTACAGGTCAATCAGTTTGACATGCATTGTATGTAAGCTTTGGGAAAGCATTCTTTCTGATTATATTAGACATGTTTGCGAAATTAATAACTGGTCTGACAGAAGGTTATTCCAATGAAGCTCAGTTTGTAGGATTTCAGCAAGATATAGCAGATATCCTGGATTCAGGAGGCCAAATGGACTGTATTGCGATTGACCTATCAAAGGCATTTGATAGGGTAGATCATGGAAGACTACTGGCAAAAATGAGTGCTATTGGACTAGAAAAAAGAGTGACTGAATGGGCAGCTATATTTCTAGAAAATAGAACTCACAGAATTAGATTAGGCGAAGCTTTATCTGACCCTGTAATAATTAAGAGGGGAATTCCTCAAGGCAGTATTATTGGACCTTTATGTTTTCTTATATACATGAATGATATGTGTAAAGAAGTGGAATCAGAGATAAGGCTGTTTGCAGATGATGTTATGCTGTACAAAGTAATAAATAAGTTACAAGACTGTGATCGGCAGCAGGGTGAACTCGATAGTGTTGTGAGATGGACAGCAGGCAATGGTATGTTGATAAACAGGGTTAAAAGTCAGGTTGTTTCACAAATAGGAAAAGTCCTCTCAGTTTTAATTACTGCATTGATGGGTTGAGCTTTTGGAGATCATTGTAAGTATCTGGGTGTTAATATAAGGAAGGATCTTCATTGGGGTAATCACATAAATGGGATTGTAAATAAAGGATGGTAATGGTAATGAGGGTGTTTAGGGGTTGTAGAAAGGATGTAAAGGAGAGGGCATATAAGTCTCTGGTAAGACCCTAACTAGAGTATGGTTCCAGTGTATGGGACCCTCACCAGGATTACTTGATTCAAGAACTGGAAAAAATCCAAAGTAAAGCAGCTCGATTTGTTCTGGGTGATTTCCGACAAAAGAGTAGCATTACAAAAATGTTGCAAAGTTTGGACTGGGAACAACTGGGAGAAAGAAGATGAGCTGCTCGACTAAGTGGTATGTTAATGCAAAGACTTAATAACAATAAATATCTTCCACCTTTTTGATACTTATATTTGCATTTTAGCTAATTAATTAATTACACACAGTACATGTTTTCCCAATGCTTCTCCATGATCATTCTTACAGAATGTTGCACTATTCCTTCTAAACCCACGCCCCTCCTTTTCAGGCTACGGTTCAGCTATAGTTCTTAATGAATATTGAATTTTCACGACCGCATTGTAATCGAAACAGACTTTCAACGTATTAGGTCGTGTTACGTACATGTAGTACGTGTTGAAGAGATGTTAAGTACAGAACAAAAATGGCCAGCCGGACACCAGTGGGATCCGAACCCACAACCTCTCGATTTCGCGTCGGTTGCTCTACCAGTTGAGCTATGGTGGCCTAGGCCATCTTTGTTCTGTTTGAAAGGACCTGAGCTACAGGTCTGGCACTGCTGCTAGCACACTGTAGAGTGCGTTTAAGTCGCCCGTTGTGAGGCATGTCAATGAATATTGAATTTTCACGACCGCATTCTTTGGGTTCGGATGCCACTGGTGTCCAGCTGGCCATTTTTGTTCTTTACTTAACATCTCTTCAACAAGTACTACATGTACGTAACACGACCTAATATGTTGAAAGTCTGTTTCGATTACAATGCGGTCGTGAAAATTCAATATTCATTGACATGCCCCACAACGGGCGACTTAAACGCACTCTACAGTGTGCTAGCAGCAGTGCCAGACCTGTAGCTCGGATCCTTTCAAACAGAACAAAGATGGCCTAGGCCACCATAGCTCAACTGGTAGAGCAACCGACGCGAAATCGGGAGGTTGTGGGTTCGGATCCCACTGGTGTCCGGCTGGCCATTTTTGTTCTGTACTTAACATCTCTTCAACACGTACTACATGTACGTAACACGACCTAATACGTTGAAAGTCTGTTTCGATTATAGTTCTTAATCTCTGTTCTATGATTTGTTCCATTATTTTGAGTCCATGAAATAGAAAAGTGATGCCCCTGTAGTTGCTGGATTTCCGTCTGTTTTCTTTCTTAAACAGCAGGACAATGAATGCTTTAATCCATTCTTTGGGCAGTTTTTCCTCTTTCCAAATAGTGTTTAGGACTCCAAACAACCATTGCAATACTTGGACTCCAGCAGCCTTGATCATGTCAACGCTTGCCTCACCTATGCTTGTTGCCTTGACTTTACTCATGTTAGGCCATGAATACATAATAGTGACATTACCGGGCGAGTTGGCCGTGCGCGTAGAGGCGCGCGGCTGTGAGCTTGCATCCGGGAGATAGTAGGTTCGAATCCCACTATCAGCAGCCCTGAAGATGGTTTTCCGTGGTTTCCCATTTTCACACCAGGCAAATGCTGGGGCTGTACCTTAATTAAGGCCACGACCGCTTCCTTCCAACTCCTAGGCCTTTCCTATCCCATCGTCGCCATAAGACCTATCTGTGTCGGTGCGACGTAAAGCCCCTAGCAAAAAAAAAAATAAAAATAATAGTGACATCAAAGGAACATAATACGTGACTCGGTTGTAAATTGAATTTGTTTAAGGTTTTGCAAAATTTGATAGTTTTAACCATATTGTAATAACTTTTAATATCAAGAATCAACCACCTTATATCATAATTTCTCAAATAATTGTTATGTTTTTAGACTCAAATATTGCTACAATCATTGTTAAGCCAATAGTATACCACAGTTTATAGTGTAATAGTTGTATAATGACCTCTCATCCATTTTACAAGACTAGTTATACATCAATAGTATTCAAAAGTAATTTCCAAACAGGTACCTGATTTATTCCTATGGCTGATGATGCCTACTACTGATAGGCAAAACATGTACCATCTAATATATTAATTTTTGTGTTGACAATTTAATAAGAACAAGTCCTAATTTTTAATATTGTATTGTTTTGAATAGGGGGGTAAACAATAAGAATAAACTAGTTTTATTTAATACAATTCCTTTCAATAGGTATCCAAAAAAAGATTTTTATCACGTGTATAATGGGTTAATTTTAAGGACACTTCCTCTAAAGCATTACTTTGTCAATTTTATATATTTTTCATCTAAACAGTGTTATGTGGCTGAAGATGTTGATAATATACGAAACATGTACCACTTTTGACCATTAAAAATTGCCTTAAGCAATCATTGTATCGACTAGGTGGAAAATAAATAAATACTTAGTCGCCTTTGAATGTCGATGAGGGAGCTAGCTAGTGGACATAGCCAGGAAATGATACCGAAGATGATCGATCGCACACAATATAATCGCTGTGTGCATTAATAGCAGTAACGGAAAAAATCGTGCACAGTTAATTGCTTGCAATAACGGATGCATCAGTGACAGGGCTCTTGCTGTAATCGAAGGATAATACACAGTTTAATATAAGAAGTTTGAAGGGACAGACAAAAACTGTCATTATAATGGGGTGTCAATTGTCACTGCTGAAATTATTTTTAAATAATTTGGCGCAGGTCTTTACTGAGGAGCATGTAGCGGTATTGCTAGAGACTGTTTACAGCTATGCTGTGTTATACTCAACACAACAAACTGCTGCTAGATGCAACAAAATGGGATTTCCTCTACGAACAAGTTGTTAAAGAAAAACCTATGTCGACTGATTCTAAAAAACCGCCCTGACCATTTCTACGCAGAGTGACACTAGGCTGGGGTATATTACATTTTTATTTTGGGAAGAGTCTGCAGAGCCCCTTGAAGGCCCAGGCCCACCTGCACTGCAGACCCTGCAAGCCCTAACTTTACACCCCTGGATGACACGCTCTTTATCCTTCCCGACAGCAATGTGTTCTAAAGTATATCATATTACACAATAAAATCTGCACATTACTGGTACTACTGTGATAAAACAATGTTTGTAGCATATTTTGCACTAAGCACCTGCTTTTCAGTGTAGGTTTTCTTGAAGCACCCTTCTCCCTGAGATGATATTTTCATCTTCTGGACCATAAGCGATTCCAGTGTAGATGTGCTTAAACCAGGTGAGTTGGCCGTGTGGTTAGGGTATGCGGCTGTGAGCTTGCATCCGAGAGATAGTGGGTTCGAATCCCACTGTCGGCAGCCCTGAAGATGGTTTTCCGTGGTATCCCACTTTCACACCAGGCAAATGCTGGGGCTGTACCTTACTTAAGGCCACGACCGCTTCCTTCCAACTCCTAGGCCTTTCCTATCCCATCATCGTCATAAGACCTATCTGTGTCCGTGCGACGTAAAGCCACTAGCAAAAAAAAAATTCTGCCTAATGTAGGCCTAAATTCTGTCTGATTTTTCCTAACAAACTGAAAACTCCTTCTGTGGAAAAGTTACTGTGAGGTGCACTCAGTACAGTTCTGCAAATACAACATTACAGGTTCTATAGTGAAGAAGAGCAGAGTAGAGATCCTCCATTCACAATTAATTGCACAACACTCACAGGTAGCAAAAGTAACTGAAGATCGAATAAGTTCTGTTGCAAACTCACAAGCATTGATACGAGGAAGGTTGCGCAGTAATGCTCGAAAGAACTGAATGTGATTCTTTTTCTATTATTTTTTTGCAGAATTTATATGTGATATTGTCGCTTTTCCGTAATATTTTCCCCCTTTGACCATAATCATAGTCAAAATCTGCAATAATTACGGACAATCTGTAACAGTTGGCACCTCTGGTAATATAACAGACTTTCAGAACCATCAATCACCTTAAATGTTATAGTAATGCAATACACTGAGACAGTCAATTCAACCAAATGAATAAAAAAAGTTTTAAAACTATATTAAACTAGAGGAAGTACAGTAGTCTTTAATAATTACCTGTAATCTGAAAAGATTTGAATGAAATAAATTGGTTGTTTCCCGTAATTGATTCAGTTCCTTTACAGTTGGTTGTCTGTATAGGTCCGGATCTGATTTTCTTTTCTTCACAACTATGTGATCTTCCTAGAAACAAATACACAGATCAATAATAATAATAATAATAATAATAATAATAATAATAATAATAATAATAATAATAATAATGTCTGCCTCCAAATCCCAAGTCACAGGTTCAAACCCTGCAGAGGTAGTCAAATTTATGTAGGGCAGAGAAAAGTCCAATTGATACTCAATGTCGTACAACGTTGGCATGTAAAAGATCTCTGGTGACACATTAAGTGCTCATCTGCCAAAATTAATTAATAGACTCACCCATAGGTCAACCAAGAGTGTTCACGTTACTTTGCCATTTGGCAGAGTAAAAAAAAAAAGTTGAAACTGACGAGGAGGCAGCACAGATGGCATCAATTTAAAATGCCTGTACATGGAAGCTGAGGCCATACAATGAATACAGTAAAACTTTGTAAGCACGGATCTGCTTAAGATGAATGAACACAAAAACAGATTTGGTGCAAACAGATATACACTATTTCTTTTGGGAAATGTGATCGGTTAACACGAATATTAGCCCGAATGATTTCTTCTCCCCTTCAACTATTTTCTATTGTTTAAGGTGAACTCTGTTCGTGGTGTTCATAGTGATCTTATGCATTTTACACAGAGAGCAATCATGCAAAGGAAAATCAGGCAACAATGAAATGCCCACCTTGACAGTCATGTCTTCACCACTGAACTTTTGAAGTGCATGAAAATGAAAATCTCCTAAAGTTTTGGCAATCTAATCTCCAACTACACTGCTGTGCAAAACTTAAAGACGAGCTAGATGAAGCAACATAAAAGATCAACCACTCGGTGGAAATGAATGAAAGTATGATAACAAGTTGCCAGAGGTCTCCCACACATGCACAGAAACCTGGTGTGAGGTCAGCGTGACTATAGTGCCAAATGGGTCTGGACCAACAAAACGAGGCAGTTAAAGGAACAGTGCGAGTCAATCAGCGAGCTACTATGGTGCACTGTGGTGGTGTTATTCATTACAACATGATCCAGAGACAACATCTGAATGACTTCACACGGGGAAGAATCAACGGGAAACTGGAAGAAGGATGAAGTGTGACGAGTGTAGCCCACGCGTTTGGTATTGCTCGTGGCATTGTTTCACGTGCATGGAGAGCACATTCTGAACCACAACAGGCACTGCTCCCTGAAGGAGAGGAGGGGTTGACCACGGTCAACTGCAGTAGCAGATGACCGCTACATTGTACAAGAGGCCGGAAGAGACTCAAGTCAAACAGTGGGTGCTATTGAAACCACATTTAACAGGACTGCAAGGCACCCAATCTCACTCTCCACTGTGGCACAGCAACCTCATGGGGGTGGTCTGTTTGCCCGATGACCATTATATTGAGTTCCATTGTAACCCGCACATCGGCGGCGCCATTTGCAATGGTGCCAAGAGCATCCGATCTGGACCAACGAGGAGTAGGGTCACCTGCTCTTCTCAGATGAGAGCAGATTCAGTTTGAGTAGTGATTCTAGAAGTACCTCCATCTGCAGATAGGTGAGAACATGTAATACACTCAGGAACATTGCTGAACATGATCATTTTGGTGGTCCAAGTGTTATGGTGTGGGGAGGCATAATGTTGCACAGGCGTGCTGACCTCCAAATCTTGACATTGCAGGAGGAGCTCTTGGAACAAGAGGACATTCGGCAAATGGACTGGCCCGCCCAATCCCCCGAATTACACCCCATCGAGCACGTGTGGGACATGTTGGGCGGATGTATTGCAGTATGTCCACATGCACCTACGACCATCCAGCAGTTGTCTACCACACTGGTGGAGGAATGGAACGCCCTACCACAAGAACTCCTTACCAATCTTGTGGCCAGCATGGAAACACGTTGCAAAGCATGCATCGCTGTCCATGGTGATCGCACACACTTTTAAGAACCATGTCCCTTCTTTTGTGACATCCAGGAGACCATCATGAGTCGTTGTGACTTACGTGTAGTTTACTGTCTCTGCATAAAAGTGTCATTTCTCTTCGTCTCATTGCATATTCCTATTAACTGCCCACTGTACCATACTGTAGCAGTTCTTCCTATGTATAGTTCAAGTTTCATCGAGTTATGTTACTTGCCAGTGACAATATGCAAAAGATACTTTTGCTCTTAAGTTTTGCACAGCAGTGTATGTTTTCGCAAGTGATGTCACAACAAGTACATATTTTGAACCAGGAGAAGTAATAGTAATGGGATTTTACCAAGAAAATATTCATGAATACTTTCACAGAGTTTTTTCCCCCCTCTCATATTGTAGGTGTAGATTCTGATTTTACACAGGACATTAAAATGCTGTAGTTTCTCTTTGGTCTCATATTGTATGTTTAGCACTGTAGTGATTTTGATACTGCATGAAAGAGTACAGCATCACAGTTTCCATAAATTTTTGGTTGCTTATATCAATGATATGAAATAACATGTCCTGACTGACTGACGGATGCGTCATCGCTGAGCCAAAACTACTGGATATAAGGAAATGAAATTTTGGGGATATATTTATATTACAGTGTAGGTGCTCACTAAGGGAGGATTTTTGGATATTCCATCGCTAAGGGGGTAAAAAGAGGGGAGATTCTTCTTTTCAACCCCCCCTTCCCCTTAGGAAAATTTCAAAAAACAAACATGTGTTTATTTTTAAAGATGATTTCAAATATATACATTTTCATGTCTGTAACATCTTCCGTTTTTGAAATATAAGTATCCTCATGAAAGTTATTCAACTCCCTTTTCACGTTTTTCCCTCCCCGTAAGGGAATTTTCCAAAAACAAAAAGTACATGTTCCTTTATTTTTAAAGGAGCTTCCAAATAACAATTTTTTACATCTGTTACCTGTAAAATATACTCATTTTAAAAATCCCTTTCTCCAGTCTTCTGACATGTTTCTGCTTCCAAATGCACTTATAATCTGTACACCCATTGCAGTCCAACAGGTCCAGCAGCATTAATCATTTCCACACTAATTTCATCTATCCCCGGTGTCTTCCCCCATTTTCATTTTACAGCCTGTTAATTCCACCTCTAACATGATTATATTATTGTATTCACAAAGATGCACACACGGGATGCTGTCAATTGTGTACACTATTTTATTTACAAATTATATTTACATTTTATACACACACACACACACACACTAATAAATGACTATCTTGAACTGAATCGAAGAAGACATAGAAAAAGAAGACGACTGCCACATTAGCATGTCAACCAATTAACAACACAACAAAATCACATGAGTTCACACACTTGACTACTGACTTTCACTAACAAGTCTCGCTAACAACTCAACACCGTCTCCCAAGACTGCCTCTTTACATACATTGCCTGGCCAGGCTTCTAGAAAAGTATGACCCAACATGTTTATCTCGAATCTTCTTGAGTCTCCAATAACCTATGTACAAATGGATCAAACATTCTATGTTGTTCTGGACTATTACTCTGTGTTGCACAACATTACATTGGATTTATACATCATATTTACAGGTAATAATAAATTATATACTATTATTTACGTGTTCTTACATTAAAAAATCACATTTACATATTGTACATACAGCAGACGTGTCGTAACATAACCTCACATGTTCTGTTATACAAGATAGATCATATAACACACAAATAATAAATGATACAAACACGATTTACACCTAATAAAGTTCGTACATAACTACGTAAATAATAATAATAGGCATAAACAACTTCATAGCCACACCTCACAAGTCATAATAATAATAATCTTCTTCTGTGGTGTTCAATCCGAAAATTGGTTTGTAGCGGCTTTCCATGAACTCCAGTCCATGGCTAATCTCTTCAAGTCCAAGTAATTATCACAACCCTTGTCGGGGATGATTTGTTTTATAAATCCTAGACGTGCTCTACCTCTACAGTTCTTTCATTCCACACTGCCCTCCAGTATTGTGTGCAAAAGACTTTCATGCCTCAAGATATGTCCAATAACAATAGTAACATAATAACACCTACTAACCGAGCTCGATATTTTCACTATTTACCCATGGGTTTAGAGAATTGTTTCCAAGTTATTACTCGCACACTTTTTAGTCTAATCCATTACACTTGCATCAATATCTCCCCAATAACTTGAACAATTTCAACAGTCTATCACACTTGTTGACACTGACTTGGTCGTAGATTAAATCATCTCTCTTCCTCGACGTCGCTGGATGTGTTCTCCTCCTTCTCACCGGATTCTGCCATGTCGGGGGTCAGTGTCGCCTCTCTGCCAGCCTCCTCCTCGGTGGTAGTCGATGCATTTTCCTCACGCCCAGATTGTGCCATGTCATCAGTAGCCTCTCCTCCAGGTGGACCCGTGGCAGTACCAGGCTTACTCTGTATGCGCAGCGGTTGGGTGACACGCCGCAATTCTGATGCATGAACCTTGACAGGAGGGTTGGTCTTTAGTAAGTAGACACCATGGCTCAGCTGCTTATCGACCTCTACGGGACAACCCACTTACTGTAGGTGAGACACATGTGTGAAACCCTCCGGTCTTATTACTGACCGAGTGGTTATGTCGCAGTACTTGTTGGCCTGGTAGGAAGATCTGGGTCTCTTTGACATCTTGAGCCTTGGCCTGGGTAAGGGATCTCTTCTTGGCAAAACTTGCTTTTCCTTGATGTCCTGCTGCTGCTTACACTGCCAATCTGCTAGGGAAACAGCTACATCATCTTGACCAGAAGTGAGTGGTGGACAAATCTCCCAATCCCCGGTGCTGTATAGCTGTCGACCAAGAAACAGCTCCGCTGGGGAATAGCCAGTGTCACGGTTGATGCGTTGCAGGGCAAAGAGTGGTTATGGTATCCGACGGTCCTACAGTCGATGTTCCTTGTCTATTTGATGGACCCGTAGCTCCCCGCTCCGTTGGATTGGCTCTTAGGTTGTAGACAGGGGTGGTCCAGTGCTCCACATCCCATTCAGTCATCATTTGCTGCAACTTTCTTGACGTGAATTGACTCCCATTGTCTGATAGAATGCACCGTGGATAACCGTAGCGGCTGAACACCTCATCCTGTAGAACACCGGTGATGCGCCCCGTTGTGGCTTCTGGTATCGGAAAGGCTTCAACCCATTTTGAGAAAAGGTTGGTGCTTACTAGGAGTCCTGTTTTACCCCTTGGTGTTCTAGGGTAAGGTCCCATCAAGTCCAGGGCCATGACGTCCCAAAGACGCTGCGGCCGATTTCCTCGCTGTCTGGGATCTGCCGTCCTCTTGCTCTCCTTGGTACAGGCACAGATGTAGCACCCCTTCACATACTCAAGGATTTCTTTCCACATGCTGACCGGAAGATTCTTCATCAAGTAGACTGATATGTCTCTTCATCTCCTGGATGTCTGGCTTCAGTTCTGTAGTGGAACTTCTCGAGGATGTCCGTCATGTGCTGTCTAGGTATCACGTATCACCTTTACTGCGGGCGTGTTGGAGAAATGAGATCTGTACATTAAGTGTCCTCCGTCAACCCGGAAGTTCTTGTAGCACATCTTGAATTCCCTCAGGACGGGTCGACTATTGGTGTTCTGTCTCCTAATCCGCTGTGTCATGGTCCTACAGGGCTTGCCTTGTCCTTGCCATTGGTTGGTTACTACCAGATCGAAGTTCCTTCTTGATGGTTGTATGAACAGGTTCATTGGGTTCGCTATGGTGATTTTGTAGAAACACCCTCTCAACAATGGTGCTCTTAAATTCAGGTTCCATCGCCAGGTGCCTAGATAAACTGCTCCTAAGTCCATCAGTCCTGCGACATGACACACATCAAAATCGAATTCTGCAATTAACAGAGCCCATCGCATCAGTTTTAACTTTTGAGTCAGAGACCGAGTTCAACCATTTGAGAGCTGCATTATCGGTATACAGCTGAACTTCCTTCCCTCCAAGTAGCCTCTGAATTTGCCCATGGCCCACACCACAGCTAAAGCTACCTTTTCGGCAGTGAAGTAGCGTTGTTCAGTGGGAGATAGCTTTCTGCTGGCATACTCGATCATGTCCCTTCCGCCGTCACTCCTCTCCTGGAATAACACTGCTCCTAAGCTGGTGTCACTGGCATCCATCTGCAGGCACATCTTCCATTGAGGCTCGGGATGGGCTAGACCAGTCGCGTTGCATATCGCAGCCTTAATGCTTTGGTATGCTGCCTTTTCCTTGCTGGTCCATCGGAACGGGCGGTTGTTATGGAGAAGATCGGTGAGTGGTACTGCCTTCTCTTCAAATTGTGGCACGAAGCTGCTATACCATCCACACAAGCCAAGGAACTGATGAATTTGTCACTTCGTCCGTGGGCATTCAGCTTCCTCGATAGCTTGATCCTTTTCCGGTTGCCTTTCTAAGCCTCCAGTTGGAACATGGCCAAGATATTCTACGTGGGAATGAGCGAAGTGGCACTTCTCCAGTTGGCAGGTCAGTCCATGAATTTTCAGTTGTTCCAGCACTTTCTTCACGTGTAAAAGGTGTTCTTTTAAAATTCTTGCTTTGGATTAAGATGCCATCGAGATACACTTAGCAGAAATCTCCAACATATCCTGAGAATACCTCATCCATCAGTTGCATGAAGGTTGCAGGAGCATTCTTCAATCCAAAAGACATTCTTGTAAACTGGTACAATCCTCTTGGTGTCATGAAGGCGGATAGTGGCCCAGAACTTTCCTCAATCTCCACTTGCCAGAATCTGGAGTTGAGATCCAGTGCGCTGAAAATCTTAGATCCACTTACTTGCTTCAGTGAGTCTTTCAGGTCGGGTAAAAGGTAGGCGTCACTAACGGTCTTCTCGTTCAACTTCTGGAAGTCCACAGGCACAGTTGATACTCTCCATTCTTCTTTTTTGGTAGGACGATAGGCGAAGCCCAACAGGATGTAGATGGTTCGATGAGACCTTGCCCTTCCATCTCTTGAATCTTCTGAATGATGAAGTTGTGCTTATCCTGATTGATTGGATATGGGTATTGCTTGATGGGTGAGGAAGTGCTGCATTCAATGGTATGCGTTACAGTGGTAGTCTGTCCTGTTTTATTGGTTATGACTTCTAGAAAGTCCTTTAATTTATATCTCAGCTCCTCTACTTCACTTTGTTGAAGATGCATTAACTGGATATCTCCCAGGTCTAGGTTGACTTCCACAGTGCCAGGCGACCATCAGACGTCAATCTTTTCCCAGAAAGACTTCATGAGCTGCACAGTCTAAGATCACCTTGTATTCTACCATAAAGTCATGACTTAATACGTCACGTATTAGGTTCTGAATCATTGCAACGTTAATTACAATATGCAGGTCCATGCAGTTAGCGGTTAGGTTAGTCTGTCCTTGGATGGAATAGGTTACCCCATCCGGCGCTCCCACTACCCTTCCGAGATGGTGAGGCTTCATAGGCAGTAGTAATCTTGCAACAGTCCCATTTACAAATGAGTGGCTAGCTTGGCTGTCAAGTATTGCTGAAAAATTCTCATTGACTATCCTCAAGATGATAGATGGTCGAGGTTGGCCTGTTCTGCTCACAATCTAACCAATCCCTTTCCTACTTGTCCAGGGCTGCTTGTCTGTCGGGTTTTAAGGCGCATTCCTGTTCCCGGTTCCATACCCCCTCAATCTAGAATGGGCCGGACTTAGTTTTCCGACGTCAAAGCTGAGCATTTGTTCTTCAGGTGTCCCGTTCTTCCACACTGGTAGTATTTTCTATCTGACCTGCTCTCTTCTGTGGCTATACTCTTGTGTTCTCCTTTCAACTGGGTGATGATTCTCAGCAGATCATCAAAGGATGCCGGTTGCGATACCTTCACTAGGGGTCTAATCTTATCATGAAGTAGCTCTACGATGTCTGGTAAGATCTCGTTCTCGCTTCCTCAGGATGCAGCCGCTTGAAGAGCTGGTACTTCTGGAGGACGAACGCGTTAGCTCTCATGCCGATGGGTTGAGCATCAGTCAGTAGCTTCCTTTTCACAGAGCCCTTCACCCCTTCGGAATTAAACCTAGCAAGGAATTCCCTCTTGAAATCAGTCCAGTTTAAGCCCTTCAAGTATTCCACCAAGTAGCGGCTTACCCCTTTAACTGCAGTGTGCCGAGTTGAACGAAGATGTCCTCCGGTAGATTAGTCCTTCCTAGTAGACTGACTGATCCCTCGATGAAGTTCTTCCTGTCACCTGAGGAATTCCTGAAGGCTCTCTATAATCACCTTTGGGTCTAGGTGTCCTGTACTGCCGGTTAGGTTTGAGGGTTTGGAGGTGTGGCGATATGTCGTGTTCGAGTAAATCTATCTTCTACCGCATTAAGGATGCTCTCTCTCATATTCTGCAGAACTCCCTTGATGGTTGAAATCTGATTTTCTAACCTTTCTTCCCTGTCAGAAATACGGCTCCCAAAATTTCCCTCGATGATACAAATTCTCCCCTCAACCTGTTGTTTGATGCCAGAAACCTGGATTTCTACCTCCTCCTTGAGATTCAAGATGTCCCCTTCCAGCTGGCTTACCCTACAATCGATCTGCTCAACCTGTCCCAGTTTTGACCTGATGTCCGATATCTGCTGTGTTAATTGATTGGTGATGTCACTAATTTGGGATGAAGTTTTATCATCTACGACTGAAATTTTTGATTCTAGGCACTGTTCTACTTTGTAAACCTGCATGTATACTTGAGATATTTGTCTAGTTAAAACTGTATTAGCTTCAGAAATCTTGTCATCTACCTTTGAAATATGTTCGGAAATCTGTTCTGTTAAGATAGAATTGATGTCTGAAATTTTGTCATTTATTTTCAAAATGTTGTCGGAAATCTGTTCTATTAAAGTGCAATTGTCTTAGATATGCTCCTTTCCTGCGAACCATGAGACCTTGCTGCGGCGGGGAAGCTTGCGTGTCCCAATGATGCAGATAGCCGAGTCGCAGGTACAACCATATCGGATGGGTATCTGCTGACAGACCAGACTAAGGAATGGTTCATCGAAAAGTGGGGGTAGCAGCCTTTCGGAAGTTGCAAGGGCGGCAGTCTGGATGATTGACTGATATGGCCTTGTAATAATACGCAACATGGCTTCGCTGTGTTGATACTGCTACACAGCTGAAAGCAACGGAAAACTACAGCCTAACTAACTCCAGAGGACATGCAGCTCTCTCTGTATGAATGATGTACTGATGATGGCTTCCTCCCAGGTAAAATATTCTGGAGGTAAACTAGTAACCCATTCGGATCTCCGGTTGCGGACTACACGAGAAGGAAGATGGATACTGACATTCTGCGAGCCGGAGCGTGGAATGTTAGAAGTTTGAATCGTTGTGGTGGTAGATTAGAGAATCTGAAAATGGAGATGGATAGACTAAAGTTAGATGTAGATGGTATAAGAAGTACATTGACAGGAAGAACAGGATTTTTGGTCAGGCGACTACTGAATTATCAACACAGAATCAAACAGAGGAAATGCAGGAGTTGGTTTAGTAATGAATAAGAAAATAGGGCAGCGGGTAAGCTACAACGACCAGTATAGTGAAAGAATTATTGTCGTCAAGATAGCCACCAAACCAATGCCCACCACAATAGTGCAGGTCTATATGCCTACTAGCTCAGCAGATGATGAGGAAATCGAAAGAACATATGAAGAGATAGAAGATTTAATACAGTATGTAAAAGGTGACGAGAATCTAATTGTGATGGGAGACTCGAATGCAGGGGTTGGCCAAGGAAAAGAAGGTAATACAGTACGAGAATTTGAATTGGGACAAAGGAACGAAAGAGGAAATCGGCTGGTTGAATTCTGCACTGATTATAATTTAGTCCTTGCCAATACTTGGTTGAAACACCACAAACAACGGCTTTATATGTGGACGAGACCTGGAGACACTGGAAGGTATCAAATAGACTACATTATGATTAGGCAGAGATTCAGAAACCAGGTGTTGGATTGCAAAACTTTTCCAGGAGCAGACGTGGACTCTGACCACAACTTGTTGGTCATGAAATGCCATCTGAAGATGAAGAAATTGAAGAAAGGAAAGAATGCAAAAAGATGGGATCTAGACAAGTTGAAAGAAAAGAGTGTGAGGGATTGTTTCAAGGAACATGTTGCAAAAGGACTAAATGAAAAGGCTGAAGGAAACACAATAGAGGAAGAGTGGATAGTCATGAAAAATGAAGTCAGCAGTGCTGCTGAAGGAAGGAAGGAAGGAAGGAAGAAAAGATCAACTAAGAATCAGTGGATAACTCAGGAGATATTAGACCTGATTGAGGAACGACGAAAATACAAGAATGCTAGAAATGAAGAGGGCAGAAAAGAATACAGGCGATTAAAGAATCAAGTGGATATAAAGTGCAAGGTAGCTACGGAAGACTGGCTGAAGGAGAAGTGCAAGGATGTCGAAGGTTGTATGGTCTTAGGAAAGGTAGATGCTGCATACAGGAAAATCAAGGAAACCTTTGGAGAAAGGAAATCTAGGTGTATGAATATTAAGAGCACAGATGGAAAGCCACTTCCAGGGAAAGAAGACAAAGCAGAAAGATGGCAGGAGCATATCCAACAGTTGCATCAATGTAAAGATGTAAATAATTTGGTTCTGGAACACGAAGAGGCTGTTGATGCTGATGAAATGGGAGACCCAATTTTGAGGTCAGAGTTTGACAGAGCTGTGAGTGACCTCAATAGGAACAAGGCACCTGGAATTGATGACATTCCCTCTGAATTACTGACTGCCTTAGGAGAAACCAGCATGGCAAGGTTATTTCATTTAGTGTGCAAGATGTATGAGACAGGAGAAGTCCCATCCGATTTTCGGAAGAATGTTGTTATACCTATTCCCAAGAAAGCCGGTGCTGACAGGTGTGAAAATTACCGCACCATTAGTTTAGTATCTCATGCCTGCAAAATTTGAACATGTATTATTTACAGAAGAATGGAAAAACAAGTAGAAGCTGAGTTGGGAGAAGATCAATTTGGCTTCAGAAGAAATGTAGGAACACGTGAAGCAATCTTGACTTTACATCTGATCTTAGAGGATTGAATCAAGAAGGACAAACCCATGCACATGGCATTCGTGGATCTAGAAAAGGCATTCGATAATGTTGATTGGACCAAGCTATTTAAGATTCGGAAGGTGATTGGGATCAGATACAGAGAACGAAGAATTATCTATAATCTGTATAAAAATCAGTCTGCAGTCATAAGAATCGAGGGCTTTAAAAAAGAAGCAGCAATCCAGAAAGGAGTGAGGTAAGGCAGCAGTTTGTCCCCCCTCCTTTTCAATGTTTACATTGAACAGGCAGTAAAGGAAATCAAAACCTTGAGATTTGCCGATGATATTGTTATTTTATCTGAGACTGCAGAAGATCTCGAGAAGCTGCCGAATGGTATGAACAAAGTCTTGGGTAAGGAGTACAAGATGAAAATAAATAAGTCTAAAACAAAAGTAATGGAGTGCAGTCGAACGAAGGCAGGTGATGCAGGAAATATTAAATTAGGAAATGAAGTCTTAAAGGAAGTAGATGAATATTGTTACTTGGGTAGTAAAGTAACTATCGATAGCAGAAGTAAGGAGGGCATAAAATGCAGATTAGCACAAGCAAGAAGAACTTTCTAAGAAAATAAATTTGCTCACTTCAAACACTGATATAGGAATTTGCTCACTTCAAACACTGATATAGGAATTAGAAAGATGTTTTTGAAGACTTTTGTGTGGAGTGTGGCATTGTATGGAAGTGAAACATGGACAATACCTAGCTCAGAAAGAAAGAAAGAGAATAGAAGCTTTTGAAATGTGGTGTTACAGAAGAATGCTGAAGGTGAGATGAACAGATCGAATCACAAATGAACAGATGCTGAATTGAACTGGTGAGAGATAGATTTAGCTAAATTTGACGAGAAGAGATAGAATGATAGAACACATCTTAAGACACCCAGGACTTGTTCAGTTGCTTTTGAAGGAAGTGTAGGTGGTAAGAACGGTAGGGGTAGACCAAGGTATGAATATGACAAGCAGATTAGAGCAGATGTAGGATGCTGTAGTTACGTAGAAATGAAAAGGTTAGCACAGGATAGGGTGGCATGGATGGCTGCATCAAATCAGTCTACGGACTGATGACTCAAACAACAACAACAACAGATATGCTATGGATTTACGGTATGACACTCGAGTTTCTCCCTACTATAAACAATTATCTTCGTTATGACTAGACGACAGGCGTAAACTACATTCAAATACTCTTGTGTACCAGGTACTCTCGGAAGATATCCCTGCTTATCTCTCCAGCAATTTTCGTCATCTTGGTTCTTCACACCTCCATGATATCCCTCCTAGAAATACCTGTACACCGAACAACCACATACCATTGATCATTTACTATCACCGCTTCGGGATGGTGGAATGCTCTTCCCAAATACATCGAGGATGCTGCATCAAAAAGTATATTTAAAACCTCTTACCAGCAGTTCCTCGTTAAGTGCTTCCAGCAAGGTACCTATATGAATGGAACGAGTGATTGTGTGTGAAAATATGAGATTGTTGTACATTAAAATAAAATATTGGGTTAATATGATAATTTAAATTAAATTAAAAACATCCGTGCTGTATTTACGAAGTAGGAGTAGCCTAAACATAGCTAGTATTAACTGTATTTAACTTAGAAGTAGTACTGTAAGGATACAATTAGTTGAATTTCATTTAAAAATTTTATTAAGCTTACTTAATGAAAAATGAAAATGAAAATGAAAAATGAAAATTGAGCAGAATCTAGATGATGATCAGTTTGGGTTCAGGAAAGGAGTAGGAACGAGAGAAGCTATTATAGCACTTAAAACCATCTTGGAGAGAAGAATGGAGCTTAACAGAAATACATATATAGCTTTTGTAGACCTGGAAAAAGCTTTTGACAATGTTCATTGGAAAAGGCTGTTCAAAATTATGAAGGACATTCATTTGGACTGGAAAGACAGAAAAGCAATACTTAACCTCTACATCAATCAAAGAATAAACATCGAAAGTAATGATAAAGTACGCAAGGTGAGAATCAGGAAAGGAGTAAGACAGGGGTGTTCCTTATCTCCATTTCTATTTAATCTGTACATTGAAGAGGCCATGAAAATTTTTAAATCCAAAACACCTGGCATTAAAATAAATGGAACAACTGTACACTGTATTAGATTTGCCAACGATACTGCACTTCTGGCTGACAATGAGATGAACATGCAGATCATGCTCAACAAATTAACATCCATCTTAAAAGATTTCCAACTTAACATTAATGTAAATAATACTAACGTTATGGTTGTAAGCAAATCTAAAATGAAGCCAGAAGCACAGCTCAGAATTGGACATATTTTAATAAAACAGGTGCACAAGTTCTGCTACTTTGGATCAGTTATTGCCGATGGCAACAGATGCACTGTGGAAATAAAAAGAAGGATTTCCCTGTGTAAGAAAGCCTTTGAGGAGAAGAAGCAGCTCTTAACTAATAAATCCTTAAATACTGAACAAAAGAAATTATTTATCAAAAGTTCATTTGGAGTGTGCTGCTATACGGCTGTGAAGGATGGACTCTCTTGAAGGAGGACGTGAAACGACTAGAGGCAGTGGAAATGTGGCTATGGAGGAAGATGACAAGAACTAGCTGGATTGAGAAGAAAACTAATGAAGCAGTGCTTAGAGAAATATACACCCAGAGACATTTAATAACAACGATAAAAAGGAGAAAAGCGTCAGTTTTCGGTCACATTCTCCGGCATAATAACTTCATAAAGAACTTGTTCGAAGGCAAGGTGATGGAAAAGAAAGGCAGAGGGAAACCACGGAAGATCATTGAAGAGGTAGTTGAGATGATGGGATGCCAAGGTTATGGAGAGATGAAAAGGATCGCAGAGAGAAGAGATCAATGGTTGCAGCGACAAGGCAAAGCCTTTAGATAATGATGATGATGATTAAGCTTACTAGTATTTTTACGTTCGTATTTCTTTTGATGTGTATTGAAATGAGTATTTTTTCAAATCTGTATTATGTAGGCAGTTCCTTTTTCTTTCTTCCATCTTTGCGTGTATATATTCATATTTTTGTCTTAAAATTAGTGTTTTTTGTATTTCTTAGTATTTTAAGTTAATCAGTGTCCGTGTATTGGCAAATAATAATATGTGTGTGGTTAAGTGTAAGAAAGGGCCAAGAGCCCTAACTTCGCCACAGAAAATAAAGGCTTTTATCTATCTAACTATCTATCTAACTCGTGAATCAACATCTGAGATTTTGTTATTTACTTTCGAAGTTTGTTCTGTTAAGGTGGAATTGAGTGTCTGTATCATGCTCATTAAGTTGGAACATATTTTGGTTATGTTTACCTTCCAATGACTAGTCCAGTTGTTCGTCCACCTCGATAAAAAAAACCTTTTGAGATCTTCACCGTTTTTAATGAGGTGTCTTCTCGTAGCCATGTCTTCAATGATTTCTTATTGTTGTTTGTCAGAAGAGTTTGTTTTACGAGTTCATCTTGAGTTTGGTGTACAGACATACAGTATTTTTTAGTAAGAGTTGCATTTTGTTCTGATTCCCACTACCGAAAATTATTCTCACGTCCTGTCACACACAGTTGCCAGTTATCATATTCATAAAGACACACATATGGGATGCTGTCAACTGTGTACACTTCTTCTTACGTTATGGCCTTCCAAGGACCAAGTTACAATTTCAATTCTTCCTCCTTAGTTGTTCTTTCCTTTTCTTCCAGTATTCTTTCATTGTTTCACTGTACTTCTTATTCCTGTCTTCAGTCCACTTTGTGCCTGTTTCATTTTCCTTCCTCTCCTGGAATCCTTCCATTTGTAAGACTTTCTTCCTAAAACTCTTTCTTTCCAATAATTCTTCTTCTTGTATGTTGTTCCTTTCCAGGTCTTTCTTGACTTCTTGAATCCAGGTGGTGGTTGATTTCTTTTACCAAAGGTCCTTGAAAATTTGTTTAGTTAGTCTATTGTCATTCATTCTATAAATGTGTCCAAGAAATAGCAATCTCCTTTTCCTTATTTCTGATATGCTTTCTATGTTGTGGTAAATTTCATTGTTACTTCTTAATTTCCAAAACTCTGCAATTCTTAGAGGACCTAATATTTTCCTTATAATTCTTCTTTCTAATATTTCTAATTTATCTTTTTTTTTTTTTTTTTTTTTTTTGCTAGTTGCTTTACGTCGCACCGACACAGATAGGTCTTATGGCAATGATGGGACAGGGAAGGGCTACGAGTGGGAAGGAAGCAGCCATGGCCTTAATTAAGGTACAGCCCCAGCATTTGCCTGGTGTGAAAATGGGAAACCACAGAAAACCATTTTCAGGGCTACCGACAGTGGGGTTCAAACCTACTATCTCCCGAATACTGGATACTGGCCGCACTTAAGCGACTGCAGCTATCGAGCTCGGTTTCTAATTTATCAAGCTTGTAGTTCAGTGCTAGACATTTGCTGGCATACAGGCATTCTGGTTTCACTACTGTGTTGTAGTGCTTAAAGTTTTGTTGATAAGCACTTTTTGTTGCAAGTATTCTTAGTTATACCGCAAGTTCTTTCCATTTTTTGTATCCTCTCCTCTATAGCAGATTTTTCCAACCCATTTTCTTGAATTGTCTCACCCAAATATTTGAATTTCTTTACCTTTTCTATTTGACCAATATCCGTTACTAAAAACTTCGGGGCACTTTTTATATTCAACAAAAATTTTGATTTCTCGGCAGAGATTCTCAAGCCTGTCATGTTGGCTGTCTTTTCAAGGAGACTGACTTGCATTGCTGCATCTGTACGGCTTTCTGAAAGTATGGCAAAGTCATCTGCAAATGCTAGGCAATTTATTGCAACACCTTTGTTCTTTTTCCCCAGCACGAGTGGCAATATTGTTTAGTTAGTCTATTGTCATTCATTCTATAAATGTGTCCAAGAAATAGCAATCTCCTTTTCCTTATTTCTGATATGCTTTCTATGTTGTGGTAAATTTCATTTCTTTCAGTTTTTCATTCCAAATTCTTACAATTTTTTCCATGACACAATTGAAAAGGAGTGGAGATAAACCATCGCCCTGCCTGACACCTGTATTTATTTTGAAAGGTCGAGATATTTCACCCATAAATTTTACTTTCGAGATAGTGTCTGTGTACACTACTTTATTTACAAATTATATACACATTATACACACACGCTAATAAACTGCCATCTTGAACTGACTCGAAGAAGGAGAATAAAAAGAAGAGGAGAAGAATAAGACTGCCACATTAACATGTCAACCAATTACAAACACAACAAAATCACAAGTTCACACACTTGACTAACGACTTTCACTAACAAGTCTCGCTAACAACTCGACACCATCTCCCAAGACTGCCTCTTTATATACATTGCCTGGCCAGACTCCGAGAAAAGTATGACCCAAGACGTTTTTCTCGAATCTTCTTGAGTCTCCAATATCCTATGTACAAATGGATTGTACATTCTATAAACCTCTAGTGACAAAGATGCATTGTTCTGGACTATTGCCCTTTGTTGCACAACATTAGATTGGATTTATACATTATATTTACAGGTACTGTAATAATAAATTATATTTGTGAAAATGATATTTGTTCGTGGCGTCAACCTCCGTAGATCTTTTGCCACTACTTACACCATATGATATGAACTTGCATATAATTGTAATTGCGAAAGTGTAGTGTGTTGAATGTGAGGAAAGGAACGTTAAGGATGACACAAACACCCACTCCCCAGGCCAGGGATATAATCATTTACAATTAAAAACTCCTGACCCGGCCGGGAATCGAACCCAGGACTGCCGGGTGACAGATGGACGCGTTGCCCCCTATACCGCGGGGCCGGACAATAAATTACATACTATTAATTAAGTGTTCTTACATTAGTCACATTAATATACATACAGCAGTAGTGTCGTGACATAACCTCATGTTTTGTTACACAAGACAGATTATAGAACACACAAATAATTAATAATATGACCAAGATTTATACCTAATAAAGTCCATACATAACTATGTAAATAATAATAATAACAATAATAATAATAATAATAATAATAGACTTAAACAACTTCATAGCCACACCTCACAAATACTAATAATAAATAATAATAATAATAACACCTACTAACCAAACTCAATAGTTTCACTATTTATACTTGGGTTTAAAGAATTCTTTCCAAGTTATACTACTCCATTACTCTTGCATAAGTATCATCATCTACTGCTGAGTCATCACACCATATTACTACAGTCTCCTCGGCACAATTTGGCAAAAGTTCAGCACGTGCAGCAGTTTTTCAATGCAGACATCTAGTCGCAATTGCACAGTCATTTGTTTCTTTTTCATAGGTAATAAATTTTCGTAAGGCTCAATGGGTCAGACAGCAGCGCGTCAGCCTCTCACTGCTGGATACCGTGGTTCACATCCCGGTTACTCCACGTGAGATATGTGCTGGACAAAGCGGAGGCGAGACAGGTTTTTCTCCGGGTACTCCGGTTTTCCCTGTCATCTTTCATTCCAGCAACACTCTCCATTATCATTTCATAGCATCTATCAGTCATTAATAAATCACTTTGGGAGTGGCGACCCCATCGTCCTAATAGCCTATATAGGATTCATTCATTACATCCCTCACCCAGTCAATGACTGGAGAACAGCTTGTAGGTTTTCAATAAATTTGTGTATTATTCTGTATAAAGAGCAATATAATGTAAAACAAAAGCTATAGGTTTCCACCAATTCAATACTATTTATTGTAACCTTAAAAAAGTTACATATATTTGATGAAACCCGTTTCCGTCATGCTAGAGACCATCATTAGTCAAAATCAAGTTAAGGCAAGACATGAATTATAGATAAAATTTATGAAGCAAGCATGTGTTGTTGAAATTCAGTGCAAGACAAGTAAAGATTTGGATGTTAAACACCCATCACGATCACACGTCTTGTGTAAGTTCTCAGTTTTTTCCCCCAATTTGAAGAATGCACTTCACAGATTTGTTCTTTCTGCCAGAAAGTAATCAATTACTGATTTTATTCTTCTGTCACCCCAGCCATATCTTGTAATTTTCTTGGTGTTTTTCTTCCCAAACCATGCATTCCCCATAATTATTACATTCCTCTCACAAAGCTCAACTAATTTCTCTCCTTCTTCATTCTGTTTCCCATATCTATATGATAACTTCTGCCATTCTTTGTCTTTCGTTTCCCACCTGTGCATTTAAGTCTCCCATTATAATCACTTCCACATCAATTATCTCAGCTTCTAGTTTCTCCTAGAATCCCTCAATATCTTCCTCTTTGTTCCCTGACTGTGGTGTATACACCTGAACGAAGTCCTTCACTTTGTTCCTCATTTTTAGTCTAATTTTCATTATCTTGTCGCTGATGTATTCTACCATATCAACATACTCCTCCAAGCTATTTCGAAATTATCAGTCCCACTTCATTTTTTACCCCTCGGCCCCCACTCCAGTATGGTATAGCGTATATCCTTTCCTTATTCTCTTCATTCCTTTCCCCCTCCATTTAACTTCGCTCAACCCCATTTCTATAACCTCTTTCTTCATAAAATCCACCATTTCTTCAGCCTTTCCTGTTAGGGTCATAAGGCTAATCGTGATTATGCCCACCTTCGTGATGTTGGCTACTAGTCACCCATTTTTCAGTTCCCCCATTGCTCAAAGAACTGCAAGTCGCTTGCAGGATATGCCCTAAACTTTTCTGTGGCAAGTTCAGAAGTACCATATCATATATAGGCTATTACTGTACTACGGTGGGGTCACCGCTCCCAGAGGCATTTTATATCTACTGCCAGGTGCAACTTTAAGCCTCTCCTCGTAGGTACTGACACCTTTTGCAACCACTTCACTGAAGTACAGACATTACTTACAGGAGAAAGTTCTTCCATTTTATCCGCCGTTGAGACTGGAATCTTCTTCTGCCATCTAAACTGCTGACCATGTCCTTTCCGGTGAATTTATGTGTCATTTCCTACACAAATACTTCACCTAGCCTCCAAAGGGAGGGCTCCTCGCCCATAGCTCTTGGTACCCCTTTGGGTGTCAAGTTTAGTAATGGTCGCTTGACCCTTGGCCAGACAGTCGCAGGTAGTACCATCTACTGTCAAATATGGTAGCAGGATTATCCTGACCTGACTGTGATCATCAAATCAATATGGGAGAAAAATAACTAGCACTTAAATATTACCGAGAGGCTATTCAATGTAAAAGATGCACATCTGATTAGAAGCCGTAATCTGCAAGCAACTTAAGGATTCATTGTAATTATGGTTCAGTATCGAAATCAGGGCATCGGCTCAGAAAACATCTACAGTGGCAAGCCTCTCTTTCATGGAGTCACCTTCCAAATAAAGGTTAAGATTACGATGATTCTAAGATCAGCAATAAAATGGACAGTAATAAAAATGTCTTGCAACACTACAGCAGTGTGATCTGTTCCAGGGAGAACTAGCTCCAATTGATGTCGCTTCCAGAGATGTGAGGAAGTAGAAACACTAGCCCATGTGCTAGGATATTGTTCTAAAGGAGAACTAATCAGGAATGCTCAGCACTACACGTTCAGATAAACATCACATCAGCACTCAAGAAAACAGAATTCAGTGTAAAAAGATGTACATTGCTTGGTGGAAGTTGAAAGTACCAGATGTGCAAATATCGTAGCAATTAATAAGACAGCAAAGACAGTTATTATTTCGGACCCAAAAATTCACTTTGTAAAGAATGGTAAGAAGACATAGCAGAAATAAGCTCCGTATCTTCCACGTATTCCTCACATAAGTGAGAGATATAACGCAGTTGATTTTATATGGGAGGTACATGCCTTCACTTTGGTGCTCATGGGATTTCATTGAAGTGGACATATGCTCAACCGTGACATGACATCTGGGAATGACAGATCAACAGATATTATTAGAGGAATTTTAAAAGATGCAGTGCATATGCTAAATAACCAGTGATAAATAGCTTGTAAGATACTATTTAGTAGTTACCCTGGACCTCAATGGTAATCTTAACTTCAAGGCAGGATCCACTCCTTTCTGGAATAACTTTTTGTATTATTCCAGATTAGTTTCAAAACATTTAACACAAAACTTTCTTAGCACAAACTCACGAATTTGCAGTTTTTCAGAGTTTGTGTTATCAAAGTTTTACCGTTTTATAATAATGCTATTACTTTTGCATCCCACCAACTACTTTTACAGTTTGTGGAGACAATAAGGGCCCTGGATTAGATTCCCAGCCAGGTCAGAGATTTTTACCAGGATCTGAGGGCTGGTTCCAAAGGTTCACATACCCTACGTGACAACAATATTGACGAGCAAACTGACACCGAGATAGTTGCCTCAGTCTAAAAAGCCAAGAATAACTGCTGAAAGGATTTACAGCAATGACAAAGCACCATCACCTAATTGGCAGGTCTCAAGACTGAGTAGTGATCAGTTTGTACGTGAAGGCCCATAAAAGGAACACAAGCTGGAGACAATATTCTTGGAGCAGCTGAAGTAGCCACAGAAGTCCTCTCACAAGCGGTACAGAGACACCTTGTATACCCAGCCATCTTGCAAGGTGCCTCTGCATAAGGGTGACTGCTTCACAGGATACCACATTAGTATTAGCATCATTAGCAAAACTTCATATTAATTTTCATTCAAGGATATACTGTAAATCAATTGTTATATAGCATCTATATATATTATCTAACAAGCTACTTTCCAGTACAGTAATAACAATTGTGAGAAAACACCTGAGTAAATTTCAGTAAGTCACTCCTCATTTTAAAGTGTTTAATATGAGAGTCCTTGGAAAAATACCATAGTAGTTATATAAGACAATTTTCCTACATTACTTTCTTCAAGGAGTTTTATGGTCTTCTGCCAAGAACTTCAGTGTGCAGCTAGATACTGTGTGGCAACTGGTGTGATACCAAAGTCCTCAGCCACATACAGTATGGCAGCGGTATAATCACTAATACTAGCACGAAGTTACTACGAGCTGTGGTTTGAAGCTTTGTTGTTATAAACCTATGGAATTACCTTTGCTGTATAAAATTGAATATGCAAATCAATATACTTCAATATCTGCTAGAGGGCATCCCCACAGATCCTACAAAGGCTCATTTGAGAGAATTTGAGTTCAGAACATTTCTATGGCAGCAACTAGATAACAAAGACCGAGTAGTTTTACCCAGGTTCACTGGACCAATGACTTTACTTTTTTTTTAATTTTTATGCAGCACAAGTCACTAGTTCATAAGCAAAAATGCACAGTCTCCCAGGTGTACTCTAGTTATCCAGTCCTCAGGATGAGATGCAGTACTGCATCAAGTCAACTGGGTTAAACAGTGAATTAAATTATCATGCTTTTATTTTATTATTTCTATTTTTCCTCCTAATGAGACCGCACTGATGTGCTGAATTTGCCACTTAAGTGGGTTTCTCTTGAACTTTCGCATTCCATCGTAATGACTGATGTCACAGAAGCGACAGTTTTGTGTGAGAACAAGTCTCAGGTAGACCCCAAGGCACCGGACTCCCCATCTATTATTTTTATAGTAAAGAATTATATTTTAGATTAATTTATATTTGTTTACAAAGTACAGTACTTCTACACTTTTTTCATATCAATAAAATTAATAATTTTAATTTAAAAAACAAAGAAAGTTAAATATATTACCGTATCAGCTTTCCTCTTGACTGAATCTTTTCCATATTCTTCCAATTCTTCTTGAACTTCATCATCCTCACTACCAGATGACGAATATTCTTTACCAGAAAGTTCTTCTGTTTCAACCATTTTCTACAATGAATTCATAACACATTAGGTACATAAAAGCAAAGTTTATTTTCTAAAAACAAATGTACAAACATTCAGGTTACAAACATGTGAGTCAACAAAAGGTATTATTTCTGCATTACAGGTTACTATTTATAAAAACCACATTAAAATCTTCATTAAAGCTTAATTGCCTGATTAACCAAATTTGTCAATTACTGTATATACACTGGCCGGCAAAAAAAGTGGATCACTTTGAAAATGTTGATTTTCTGTTCGCTAAAACAAATTTTTAAGGACATATTTCATTTTGTGATGTTCCTCTTTATAAATAAATGTTTTCAGCACTCTCTGGTAAGTGTGTGGTGCATATGGTCCGAATTGATCGACTATTAGAGATAATTTTCCATGCCATTAGCTTTTATGACGATCCCTTTTAACTTTTATGGTTTTATGACGGTCCCTTTTAACGTGGTTCCTCGCCCCCTAATCAAGCGTTAAAGTTACTGTAAACATTTGCAGTGATAAGATGTTCTTTGTAAAAACTCTGGGGAGTTCCAAATCAGTTTTTGTTCGATCCTTGATGAGTCAAGATGCCTCTAAGTAGAGAAAATGTTGCACGCGTAATCGCCTTGGTTGAAGACGGTCGCAGCCTTCGGTATGCGGCCCATGCTGTAGGAGCATCTTATGGAAGTGTACAACGGGCCGTGCAACGTTATCGTGAACGTGGAACATGCGAAAGGAGACCGGGATCTGGACGTCGACGAATTACGAACACCAGGGATGAACGATTTCTTGTCCTCCAAGTCTTGAGAGACCGAAGAACAACAGCGGTTCAGGCGAGAAATCGTCTAGAGGCTACAAGAAATGTCCGTGTGAGTGAGAGAACCATAAGACGAAGGCTCCAGGAGGCTAACCTTACTTCAAGAAGGCCCGCTACAGGGCCACTATTAACGGGGCAGCATCGGAAAAGACGACTCGAGTTCGCGATGCAGCATCGAAACTGGACCGTTCAGGACTGGAGCATGGTGCTTTTTACAGATGAGAGCCGCTTCTGTCTGAGATCTCCAGATGGGCGAGAAAGAGTGTGGAGGAGGCCTGGAGAGCGATTCTCACCCGTAACTCTCTCCCAAAGGACACCATTTGGGGGAGGCTCTGTGATGGTGTGGGGTGGCATAAACTTTGAATCCCGTACTGAGCTTGTGATTCTTGATGGCG
The DNA here is from genome assembly GCF_040414725.1 of Anabrus simplex. Lineage (NCBI taxonomy): Eukaryota > Metazoa > Arthropoda > Insecta > Orthoptera > Tettigoniidae > Anabrus > Anabrus simplex. Next base: position 1,490,373,176 of record NC_090265.1, read on the forward strand.
GTTCTCTCACTGCTCACCGCTATGTGGAAGAAGTTATGCAGGATCATGTTGTCCCATTTGCACAATTTACGGGCGACAATTTCATTTTAATGCACGACAATGCTCACCCACACGTCGCCCGTATCGTCACCCGTTACCTAGAAGAAGTTGGAATTCAAACTCTAGACTGGCCAGCAAGGAGTCCTGACCTAAATCCCATAGAGCACGTATGGGATATGATTGGGAGAAGACTTCGGTCTCAGAATATCAAGACTCTGGCTGAACTGAGGGCACGATTGGTGACAGAATGGAACAGTATTCCTCAGGAAACAATTAGGAATTTAGTGCGCAGTGTACCACAACGCCTCCAGGAGGTCATCACTGCCAGAGGCGGAAACACCAGATTTTAATGTCTCTAGTGGTTTGCTAAAACATTTTCTGACAGTGTAAATTTAAAATTGGAGTTAACTTAAATACAGTGAAAGACATGCAAATGAGTAAAATTTACAAGAATTACAGAAACGATAAAATGTCATAATAAAGTGAATGTCAGATAAATTTTGAAAGTGAATTTAGTGTTAAACGTGAAGGTAACATAATGTTTGATTAGTATTATCAGTATTATTATTTATTTAGGACACTGGACTAACACTATATCCATTGAAACAATTTTTTTCAAAGTGATCCACTTTTTTTGCCGGTCAGTATATTAACACTGGTATTTCAGTTAAAACTCTCTAGTAAACACGAGTCCTTAAGGTGATGGTAAACTGTCAACTTTTCTTTGAAAAATAAACTAGGTGGGTCACATTTAACAAATCCATATTATTTACAATAAACCATTATTGCATATAATTCCAGAAGTCTTGAAATGTTTTTCAACACCTTGTCATTTTGATACCAAGTGGAAACAAACATGCCAAATAAGTACATTCTGGTAAGGATTAGAATATGCGAGTCAATCTGAACTAATGATTTTTCTGCATTAGACGATCTATCATATAAGCTCCGTCCTGTGTTAAAAAAGAACCCATCACAGATAACACAAGAGGAGTTCCCATAATGAACTTCAGTATCGGTCTTTTTTCACCAAGACAAAAATAACAAATCCTTTTAACAGAAGAATGTAACAAGATGAATTCATTTTTACTTATGTAACAACACAGTGTATATTTAGCATTAAGACTCAAGGAATAGATGGACAGACATGGTGAAATCAGAGGTCAGCAAGAGGAATGCAAAGTGGGAGGACACAGAGGAACAGAAACTATACTCTGACAGGAAGAAGTGGCGAGCGCTTGTATACCACACCAGGAAAACTGGAACTGGAAAATGATGATGATGACTCACAAGTGGATTTTTAAATCATTGCGTTACAATTTGTAATAACAAAATTTTGTAATAATGCAGTGTATATTTAGCATGGAGACTCGACAAGTGGACTTTTTAAAACCATCGTGCTATATTTTAATTTTTTTAAAGAATCCGACCAATTTATGATGGCTCTCTGAATGTAATCCATGAGGAACTATTTTTTACAAACATCGGACAATAAAATGGTCTTTTCCTTTTACACTATATAGTAATACTCTGAAAAAAATTAGCTAATAATGTATATATGCTAAAATCTCTCATGATAGAACATTCAAAAAGATTTTATATATTGCTCTAAGGTCAATAGTCTAATTTTAATCAGCTGTTTAGATAGTTAAGAAAGGAGATTTTACACAAACTTGTTGGCTACTGTAATTCTATACACAATTACAGCATGTAACATTACCAGGTGATAGAAATGCACAGAGCTGTATATAGAATAATTTTACCTCTTTTCTAGAACTTTATTATGATATATAGGAGATATTTGTGCAGTCAAATGTTTTATGTTATAATGCAATTATAAATTGCTAGGTATTTGAGAAGGTTTATCTGTGTACATACATATGTAATTTACTCAATGTCCTTGTTTGCTTAACCCTAGGCTGATGATGGCATAAAAAATGCCAAAACCGGTACCTAAAAATTGACATTTTAATTATATCACATTTTAAGTAGTATTGAACAGGTGGAGAATCCTACCCTTTATCATTGAATGTAAATCTTTTTTTAATACGGACCAATTATGAAGTTTTTGACGTTAAGCAAACACAGCAGGTCGTAGCACGGGCCCTCTGTGTTCCACAGTGTGATCTCAAGATTATGGCAACGATTCCACCAGAGAGGAAACGTGTCCAGGCGCTACAGTACGGGACGTCCGCAGTGTACAACACCACAAGAAGACCGATATCTCACCATCAGTGCCCGCAGACAACCACGGAGTACTGCAGGTAGCCTTGCTCGGGACCTTGCCACAGCCACTGGAACACTTGTCTCCAGACCCCAGTCTACAGACGACTGAACAGACATGGTTTATTCACCCGGAGACATGTAAGGTGCATTCCACTGACCGCTGCCCAGGAGAGCCCGTAAAGCCTGGTGTCAAGAACATAGTACATGGTCATTGGAACAGTGGTCCCAGGTTATGTTCACGGACGAGTCCAGGTATAGTCTGAACAGTGATTCTCGCCAGGTTCTCATCTGGCGTGAACCAGGAACCAGATACCAACCCCGTAATGTCCTTGAAAGGGACTTGTATGGAGGTAGTGGTTTGATGGTGTGGGGTGGGATTATGATTGGTGCATGTACACCCCTGCATGTCTTTGACAGAGGAACTGTAATAGATCAGGTGTATCGGGACGTCATTTTGCACCAGTATGTCCGCCTTTTCAGGGATGCAGTGGGTCCCACCTTCCTTCTGATGGATGATAACACACGGCCCCACCAAGCTCCCATCGTGGAGAAGTACCGTGAAACAGAAGATATCCGGCGAATGAAGTGGCCTGCCTGTTCTCCAGACCTAAACCCCATCGAGCACGTCTGGGATGCTCTCGTTCAACGTATTGCTGCACGTCTTCAAACCCCTATGAACCCCTATGACACTTCAGGTGCTCCGATAGGCACTGGTGCAAGAATGGGAGGCTATACCCCAGCAGCATCTCGACCACCTGGTCCAGAATATGCCAAGCCGTTGTGCGGCCTGTGTATGTGTGCATGGTGATCATATCCCATATTGATGACGGGGTACATACGCAGGAAACAGTGGCGTTTTGTAGCACAGGTGTTTTGGGACGGTTTTCTCAACTTATCACCAATACTGTGGACTTACAGATATGTTTCATTTGTGTTCACTATGTGCCTATGCTATTAGCACCAGTTTTGTGTGGTGCCACGTTGTTATAAATTTACTCATTCGGAACAAATATTTCTGGTTCCCTATGGAAATCAGCATCTTTATCATCAACAGTTTTGACTACGGTGAACTATTGTAAGAGCCAATACGGTAAGAAACGTGGTAGACGGCATAAGGCTGAACTGTTGTATGATCACTTAACCATTGTTTAGGCTCTCCTTGCACATACGATAGTATTACATAGCATATCTTCACACATACGCATACAACAGTGTACCGATGTAACAGTGATTGGAAACTAGAAGTGTGGGGGCAGGGGGCAAAAAATGTACAGACAACAAAAAGTACCCGAATTTCTGGGATATAACGGATCGGGGGGGGGGGGGGGAAATTACATCAAAACTGAAAAAAAAAAAAAAATAAAGCAACAAAATGGTAAGTTTTTGAAGCTCTCTGAGCAAATTTTGGCAGAAAGGTTAAGGTTGACAGTTTACCGACTTAAATGCGGTAATAATAGAGTTTTTTTAGATTTTAATTCAATACTATACAGCAAAACTATCACCAAAGGAACAACGGTATGCACTATCCAGCGTCTTGGTAGGTGTGCTAGGTTCCAACTGATGAGCCCAGCCTAGCACACGGGGGCGAAACGCTGGCAACCAGGAATGAGTTGGCTGGAAAATTTATAATGTCCAATAACGGACCATTTATATTGGTATTATAAATTTACTCATTCGGAACAATTATTTCTGATTCCCTATGGGAATCAACGTCTACATCATCTGATGGCCAAGCAGGCATCAATTTTTGATAATGAGACAATGTCTCTCATAGTGCATTGGCACTGCCGGTGGCTACAGTTAGCCTACGCAGTGGCCTCCACGGTATGCACTATCCAGCGTCTTGGTAGGTGTGCTAGGTACCAACTGATGAGCCCAGCCTAGCACACGGGGGCGAAATGCTGGCAACCGGGAATGAGTTGGCTGGAAAATTTATAATATCCAATAACGGACCATTTATATTGGTATTACAATATTACACGTCAGCTTCTTCTTCTACCGTTTTTTCACACACCTGTGGGGTCGCGGGTGCAAACTGTTTGCACATGTGGATTTGGCCCTGTTTTAGGACCGGATGCCCTTCCTGACGCCAACCCTATATGGAAGGATATAATCACTATTGCGTGTTCCTGTGGTGGTTGGTAGTGTAGTCTGTTGTGTGAATATGGAGAAGAAAGTGTTGAGACAAACACAAACACCCAGTCCCCAGACCAGAAGAATTAATTATAGGCGATTAAAATCCCCGACACGGCCGGGAATCGAACCCGGGACCTTCTGAACCGAAGACTGACCATTCAGCTAATGAGTCGGACGAACAATATTACACATGTATTACAATTAAATAGAAGTACGGCGTGATTATAAATTAAAAATCGTTAAGTACTTGACCACACACTAATAAACTAACAGACACTAAAGATACCCCTGCTACCCTTCTTCACAGCACATGCAAAGTCCCCACTACTATACTTGCTGTGGCGTTATACAAATCACTTAGCCACGACGAACGATATTTTGTGCAAAAGGGCTTGTACAAATTGCGTTTTAAACAAATCATATAAGTCTTAGTTCCAGCCAGCTAAAAGGAATTACAATGTTTTCTCCACAAAGATGGAGGGGGGGCACACCCCTCCCCCTTACTAATCTTCATTACCCGTACCGATAAGACACAGCCAAAACAAGTCACAAAATCGTCCTTTTTGCATTTACGATAGTTACCTCTGACGTCAAGAAGTATATCTACCAGACGCACCCGATTGATAATCCAGAGACTCTGAATTATCACTCTACCGGTATTGTGGGATTGTAACCTATAAATGTATTCCTCAGCAACTTGGTAAGCTACAGGAGTCAAACGTCATAAAGTGTCTACTTATGAGCCTTACCATACGAAACTAGGCCCTTGGAAACTCAAAAGGGCATATCTGATTTATATGGAATACTATGTTGTTGTTGTTTTTATTTTATTCCTGTACAAAGAAAGCAATATAAAACTCACCTTTCTCAACATTTCGTTAAAATTACAATATAAAGCTAGCGGCGACGACGACTATAGTATCTGAATCACACCAAGTGTGCAATACCACAAAACAGTATAAACGAAAGGACACTACACAACACTAATCGACCATAGTGTACTACAACAGGGCCAACAACAACACTGACATGCCGTCATTGAAAAGCACGTGGTGGGGTAGAGGTGGAGGCTTCTTCTTCCTCTGCTTCTTCTTCTACTCCTTCTTCTCTTTTAACGTCTGCTTGAAATGTTGTTTGGGCTCCTTGTAATTTTCGCCCAGTACGGGAGTTATGAAACACCATACAGATATGTGTAGAAATATAAATAAATAAACAAATGGGAGCACTGTATTATACACACGACAGAAAACACATTATGGACTTCTTCTTCTTGCTGATGGGAGGGGGGGTTGGTTTTTTGGACTATTACCCAGTCACCATATTTAGGGATTATCGTCCCGTTTTTTGGTGATAAAAACTGATAGTCCACACGTATCACACGTTATAGAATTTTATTCACTCGTGTACTTGTAATGATAATATCAGTACAAATCATTATCTAGAGCAGGGCCTCTCAAACGCTCAAAATCACACGCATGCATATCGAAGCGCAGAAACTCCGTGCACTGTGCATCGTTCCGTTTCGGCTCATCTCGGCTTGACTCGGATGGTGTAGTGCGCTGAGAGCGACGAAGCGTTCGGTGATAGATGGCTTGTTTATCAGTGAAATAGATAAGCGCAGGACAACAACATAATAATGGGACGACCTGTTTCAAAGAAAGCAAAGACTTCCGAAAGTCCATTTCAATCGAACTGGGAACTTCCGTATTTCTTTGCCAGTTGTGACGATAAAGCCAAATGATTAATCACTGGGACAATTATTATGTGATAAGTTAAACAAAAAGATTTTCCAATACAAAGGCTCAGCTCAAATTCTACGAGAACTTGTCGAAGGAAGATTTTCCTTAGCTGCATCGAGAAGCAGCTAAGATTATTTCTATATTTGGTTCCACATACATATGTGAAAGGTATTCTTTCCTGTTTTGACTTGTACGCAAACTAGATTGCGTGCGAGTAGGCCTATTTCTGATTGTAATTTAAAGAAGGCTCTCAAATTGCTGTCAGCCGGTCCCTTGTTCCAGGCATAACTGGTATCATTGCAAAGATAAAGGAAAAGAAGATCTAGAGAAGATAAATTGTCTGCTCAAACCAAATTGGAAGAAGGGTGTTTTAACACCGGTAACGTTGTCCCATACAACAGTGTCCCCGCTCACCGCACATAAACATTTCGCAGTGCGGGGTGGATCATCGGGGAAGGTGGAGAAGGAGAAGATAGGCCGAACGGGTCAGACAGGAGTAGGGGAAGTGGAGTGGGAGTTTGCACTCTGGTCAACCTAGTGAAGTCGTCTCCTGCACCTTGCGCCCGTGCACTGCACGGCGCATGCATCCTGAGAGGCCCTGATCTAGAGGTATATCCAAAGTCGAGGCACAGTGGTTAGAGGATGGGGGTTCAAAGAACGTAGGAGTGTAAGACCTGTGATAGATACTAAACAAAAGAAAGTCAGTTGTTTACAACGTTAATTTAGTATGATCGAGAAACTGGTTTAAGAGTAAAATTATATTGGGTGATGGTTCAAATAATAAACAATGAACACTTGTTGGTAAAGGTATGTTCAATTTTATAAATTGCTTAAATAAACTACGTTGAGAAGATGAATATTGAGGGCATTGAAAGAGCAGGTAGTTACTATCGCCGTTTGGATGTCCACAAATACAGTATGGGAGGTTAGAAATGTTAAAGCGGTATTTGTATTGAAACGGGAATGCCCTGCGAGCACTGTGGAAACTATTCAAAAGTGCTTCGCCTTAATTCGTAGTGCGGTAGAAAAGTGTCGCACCAGATTCCCTTGACATTCTGTGCGGAAGTTCTTCATTTCTCCGCTCCTTAACAAATATTTCACGCTGCACGATCTGCCTCAGGTTCGAGTTGCCGTCAACGTCCAGTGCTGAGACAACACCAACGACGCGGGACGACGCCGACTCCGACGCCGCAGAACAACGTCTCCTCCACGCCTTCAAGGGCAATCTCACAATACATCTGCAAAAGGTGATATTATTCCTCTGCTTATCTCTTGAATAAATTGTAAGTTCCATTTTAATCATAAATTTATTTCACTACGCTCCTATCATACTCTCTAAGCATGAGCCGTACACGCCTTGTCGTTATCCATGCTCTCCGAAAAACGGGCGTTCCTGTTTCAGTATGCAGGCGTTAATGCGTGATTAAAACGCAATCGTATAATGTTAATGATGTGTCGTCGGGTATAGGAACCGTTTAGATACCACGGTTTCGTTGGAATATAGGGTTGCAACTCATAACAGAATTTCCCTTTGGTACTTGCAGTTTGTAGCCATAAATTCTGCCAAGAATGCCGAGCATCATGTTTGATATATGGAAAATAATCTGTAAGAGGTGTTTTTACCTGAAGAGGATCAGATAAGGAATTACTCACTGCTTTCGAGGCTAGATAAGCTTGATCATTTCCTGGGTGTGTTGAATGTCCTTTTATCCATATTAAATTAATGTGGACTCCGGAATGTTCGAGAATATATAGTATGTATTTAACCTCATATAAATATCCGTTATAGGACTGTGTAGGGATATTAAGAGCGTGAAGAACACTTTGGGAATCCGTAAAAATGTTTACCTTAGGAAAAGCATGTTGTTGAACATAGAATAATGCTTGTCTAATTGCAAAGAGTTCAGCCGTAAAGATAGTTATATGATTCGGTAAATGATAATGGAAGCTTGTAAGTGTATTGGAATCAAAAAAGGCCGTTCCTACACCGTGTTTAGACTTCGATCCATCTCTATACATGTCTACGTCATTTTCGATTGCTGAGATTTTAAGTTTCTTTGCTAATGGCGTAATTAATGCAATACTTTGTGAAGATTGTGGCGTTATGGATGAGGATTGAATAATAATATGAGGTATAAAGTTGAGGGATTCGTATGGAACGGAATGCATGAGTAATTGGGATGTACGTAGTAAAGAGGAGCGAAGAACGTGTATCTCGACATAAGCCTGATATAACACAGGGTATCTGCCGTTTTTGGGAGGGCGTTGGTGATAATATTCATAAAGTAGTTGTAGTTTGGGTATAATAATGGAACTCGATCGAGTAAGGTGTTTCAAGATATATATCTTTTGCAAGCATTAAACGTCTAATGAAGAGAGGGCATTTACTTGTATCAACCAGAAGTGCATTTGTGGGTGTAGTTTTAAGAGCACAAATACAAAGTTGTTCCGTCCTCTTAGAAAATTTATACAGAGCGCGCTCTTGTCCGCGTCTCTATTGAGTGTCCAGAATGCATCTGGTTTCCGGAAAGAAAGAGAGACAGGCTCGAACTAGACAACATGTCGGCGAGACATGCATTCACGGCCACATGGCCTCCAACTTAATCAATAGCCATCCAGGCATTTCAGTTTATTGTTTAACGTGTAAATAGTTTCTATGCATTTTGTTAATCATGTACAATTGTAATAAAATTTTCATTACGTGTAATATTGGTGAATGACTTGGCCCTATGGTCTTATCACGTGCTTAACCAAACTACAGTCCACTACCAGAATAATCATCGCTGTTTAGTAATGCAACATGTGTGCTACAGCATTCAATTCGTCACCAAACATTTTGGTCCATTTCCGGGCCCGATATTACACGGTAAAAGTGAAACGCGTGTGAAATATCCGCAGGATTGGAAACATACAATGCAACGTGGGACTCCAGTTTACAAGGTCAGATTCCCTTTAATTACCTTTTCCTTGCATTATTTACATTTGTGTGAGCCAGTGCTTTACGATGGACGAGAACGAAATCGCAAAGCTGATCAAGCAACGGGGTTATCTGAAAGGTAGAATCACAAAAATCAAAACTTTCGTCGAAAAGTACGACACTACTCAAAACCTAGCAGACATTAGGGTTAGATATGATGCACTTATTGATTTAGAAAGCAAATACGATTTAGTTCAATCGCAGCTTGAGGTGGAGGATAGTAAACGAGATCATGGGGTAGATAGAGATGAAGTAGATGACATTGTGTACAGTTTGAAGGCAAAAATGCAGGTATTATTGTCGCCAGACCAACAAGAAAATGCCGGTAGTACCAGAAGTAACACTTCCAATTCGTCGCATGAAAATATCAACATCAAATTACCCGCGATTAAACTACCCATGTTTAGTGGTAACTATGAAGATTGGATGTCGTTTGAAGATAATTTCAAACTATTGGTGCATGAAAATTCCAGTCTAGCAACCATTCAGAAATTTCACTACTTACTAGGAGCAGTTCAAGGTTCAGCTAAAGCATTAATTCAGAACCTTCCAACTACTGAAACAAACTATATGGTAGCTTGGAACCTATTATGTGATCGGTTTCAAAACAAGAGACTAATTGCAGCAAAGCATGTTAGAGAAATCTTAAACATTGCAGCAGTGGAGAATGAAACCGCTGAAGACCTCAGGCAGTTCATCGGCACATTCTCAAGCAACTTACAAGCACTTAAAGCATTGAAATTAGATACTCCTCTCGAAGAAGTAATATTATCACAACATATTGTTGATCATCTTGATTATGAAACCCGGAGGGGCTGGGAACTAGAAGCAAACGCCAACAAAAATTCCTCCCTCAAACAATTAACATCTTACATTGAACATCGCTGCCAAGTCCTTGAAAGCATGCAAACATCTGTCAGTCAAGGCAAGGTGCGCGGTAGTAAAGAAAGCTCACACAAGAAAAAACCGTCGTCCTATACACATGTTGCATGCATTAACAATCAGTGCTCTTATTGTAAACAAGGTCATACACCAGGACTTTTTGCATGTGAAGCATTTCTCAAGTTAACAGTGTCAAATCGCATTCAATATGCTCGTGACAACAAACTCTGTTTAAATTGTCTTCGAGCATCACATAAAACGTCAGAGTGTACATCCAGTCACTGTCGCAAATGCAACAAGGCCCACAACACATTACTACATCTTGAAAATCACAAGTCTAGTACAACTAACGAAACTACTTCTAACAACAAGGTGGTATTTGGCAGCGTTCACACAACCACCAAGAATGAACATCCATGTACTCGAAACAAACCATATGTGTTGTTATCCACAGTTATTGTCAAAATCAAGGATCACAGTGGTAAATTTCGCAAGGTTCGAGGACTCTTGGACAGCGGCAGTCAGACTTATCTCATTACTACATACACTGTCAGCAGACAAATTTTAAAATGTAAAGAAGACACCACTTCTATTGTAAGCATTAACAATTCTTCATCAACTCTGAAACACAGTGTGGATATTCACCTCCAGTCCACAACATCAGATTTTAACACTAACATAAATTGTTTAGTGGTTCCTGCCATCACAGGAGAAATGCCTTCCATGGAGTTAGACTACAAATCGTGGAACCTACCTAATGACATCACACTAGCAGATCCTAAATTCTACAGTCCAGGCAAGGTAGATTTAATCATTGGTGCAGAGGTGTTCTTTAACATTTTAAAGACAGATGGGAAAAAACGTGCAGGTGATTACCCGGTATTGCAGGACACTCATCTGGGTTGGATAATTTCTGGTAAATGCCCTCAGTCAAACAGCCATCCTGCATGCAACACAGTCACTTCTCTCTTTGTCAAAAAGGAAGATCAACTCGACACGCAACTTCGTAAATTTTGGGAAATAGAAGAATTGCACACTAAACCTAAAACTCAGGATGAACAACAGTGTTTACAGAACTTCAAGGAAAACACCACACGCACTCCTGAAGGAAGATTCGTTGTAAGGTTACCTCGTAAAGAAACTCGATCACCCTTGGGCAATTCTCGTGATATGGCAACACAACGATTTCAACAACTGGAAGCAAAATTCAAGAAAAATCCAGTATTGCATGAACAGTATGCGAACTTCATGTCCGAGTATGAACAGTTATCTCACATGAGGGAGGTAGCCCTACATGCAACAAATGATTCTGAACATTATTACTTGCCACACCACGCAGTATTTAAACAAAGCACAACTACATCAGTCAGAGTAGTTTTTGACGCATCAGCCAAAACTACTACTGGAGTGTCGCTTAATGATACATTGTTAGTAGGGCCTACTATACAACAAGACCTTTATTCCATTGTGTTGAGATTCAGGACACACAACATTGCATTTACGGGAGACATCACGAAAATGTACAGACAAGTTCGGGTTCATGAAAATGACACGCAGTTGCAAAGAATTATTTGGAGGGAATCGCCACAAACAGCTATCAAGACTTACGAACTATTGACTGTCACGTATGGTACAGCTTCAGCTCCATATTTGGCAACACAGTGCCTCAAACAATTGGCAGAAGATGAAGCAACTTCCTTTCCACTGGCATCAACGGTTTTACAAAGGGATTTTTATGTTGACGATGCCCTGTGTGGTGCGTCCAACATCGCTGAAGCATTAAAATTGCAAAGTGAACTCATAGCCTTACTCAATAAAGGTGGTTTTCCCATCAGGAAATGGTGCTCAAATCATCAAGCTATACTTGCCGCTGTTCCCCCTGAAGACAGAGAAATTAACTTACCTTTCCAGTTTGATAATGATGACACCATACAAGCTTTAGGATTATCATGGCATCCTACGTCAGACAAATTCTTAGTGGCAAACAGAATCAAACACATTCCAGGGAACAGTAACATTACTAAACGCACCACTACGTCAGTTGTAGCATCTATATTTGACGCATTAGGATTGATCAGTCCATTAGTGATACTATACAAGATATTTTTGCAGGACTTATGGTTACATCAACTTCACTGGGACGACCCACTGCCAGATCCATTAGCATCAGACTGGGCAAAATTACAAATGCAGCTAGCACACATTGACAATATACAAGTAGAACGCCACGTATTAATTGAGGGTGACTTGGCAAATATTCAAGTTCATGGATTTTCAGACGCTTCCGAGCGAGCTTATGGCGCATGCATCTACCTTCGGTCAGTGAATCAGGAGGGCGAAGTATCAGTCAAACTGCTATGCTCTAAATCGCGCGTAGCTCCGGTTAAACGAGTCACTCTTCCTCGTCTAGAACTTCTCGGTGCAGCATTATTAGCTCAGTTGGTACACAAAACTATGCCAGTCTTAAACTTGGCCATTAATGAAACACATTTATGGACAGACTCCACTATCGTACTGTCATGGTTAGCATCACCAGCATCACGTTGGAAGACCTTTGTAGCAAATAGGGTAGCTCACATTCAACAACCAACGAACACTAGTGACTGGCATCATGTACCATCACAAGATAATCCAGTGGACTTGATTTCTCGAGGCGTCAGACCAGCAGATCTGCAAAACTCAACCATTTGGTGGTCAGGACCCGCCTGGTTGTCCACTTCTGAGTTAAATTGGCCGCAGAACAACAATGTTGAGGATTCGCTCGCCATAGCAGAGCAGCGACAATCATCCACACTATTAGTAGTGACACAAGCTGAAACTATTATTGAGAAATTCTCATCATTAATAAGACTGCAACGAGTAATAGCTTATTGTTACAGATTTTTGCATAACACTAAGCATGCCAGGGACAAGAAAATTGGACCTTTAAATGTTGAAGAATTGGAACATTCATTAGAAGTCTGCATTCGTATTGCACAAAATGCAGCCTTCTCAGAAGAGATTGGAGACCTGAAAAACGGAGGCGTAGTCTCTAAGAAGAGCCAGATAAGGAACCTATGTCCCTTCTTACACAACAATATTCTAAGGGTCGGAGGCAGGTTGAAGAATGCATCGATTCCGTTTTCATCCAAACATCCAATACTGTTACCATCAAAACATCACCTGACGACTCTAATTGTCAAACATGAACACTTACAACAAGCTCATGCAGGACCAGAATTGTTGTTAGCAACCCTTCGTCAACGTTATTGGATTCTGAATGGCAGAAATGTAGCCAGACAGCAAGTGCACAAATGCGTAACATGTTACAAATTGAAAGGCGTAACTAGTCCTGAGCATAGAGTTCAACCAGCACGTCCATTCAGTGCTTGTGGCATTGATATGGAGGTCCTATTCTACTTCGCCCAATTAACAAGAGGAGCAATGTCCGTATCAAGGCATACATCGCACTATTTGTTTGCTTCACGACAAAGGCTGTACATTTGGAAGTAGTCAGCAGTCTTACTACAGATGCCTTCTTAGCCGCACTTCGCCGTTTCATAGCCAGAAGAGGAAAGCCCGTAGATATCTACAGTGACAATGCTACTACGTTTATTGGAGCCGATAGAGAATTAAAAGATCTTCACCAATTCATAGCATCACCGCAGCATCAAGAGGAAGTTTTAAGCAATCTGGCAAACAAGGGTATCAACTGGCATTACATTCCACCTCGTTCACCCCATTTTGGAGGATTATGGGAAGCTGGCATCAAGTCAGTTAAATATCATTTGCATCGAGTTGTTGGAAACTCATAATTAACATTTGAAGAGCTTAGTACTGTGCTCACACAAATTGAAGCCTGTTTAAATTCACGTCCACTTACAGTCCTATCCTCAGATCCGACTGACCCTCAACCCTTGACTCCAGGTCATTTTCTTACTGGTAACAGTTTGAATTCCATTCCTGAATCCAATCTTACACTTGTACCCAGCAATAAACTTTCAGCATGGAAACGGTTGCAGCAAATGGTGCAACACTTTTGGACCAGATGGCATAAGGAATATTTAACCCAACTACAAAACAGGCCAAAGTGGGCCTCCCAGCAACCTTGTATACAACTTGGAGCAGTGGTGGTTATCAAGGAGGACAATTTATCCCCGCTTCAGTGGAGACTAGGTGTGGTTGAGGAACTTCACCCAGGTCTCGATGGACTTGTGCGAGCAGTCACCATAAAAACTGCTCATGGAATTTTCAAGAGACCAATAGTGAAGTTGTGTCCCCTTCCCATAGAGTAGTGTTTTCTTTTTAATGACAATATGATTCCTTACAGTGTCAGTGAGTTGATTGGTGTATAAAGTTGTATTTGTAGTTATATTGTACAGTCATTTAACAAAATGAACAATTCAAAAACTCTCATTGTGCAGCTGTGAACAAAACAAACAATGCATCAGCCTGCACACCAGTGTACAGTTCTGTTTCATTTTATCTATGTTAATTAGTGATTGACGTTCATTTAAGAGCAACATTTATTATTATGTATTTGTATTCTGATGACATTTTGTTTTATGTTAGTGTTATTTTCATTGAAACTGTATTTTGTCTTGATTGAATGCAATCAACAGAGGGGAGAATGTTCCGTCCTCTTAGAAAATTTATACAGAGCGCGCTCTTGTCCGCGTCTCTATTGAGTGTCCAGAATGCATCTGGTTTCCGGAAAGAAAGAGAGACAGGCTCGAACTAGACAACATGTCGGCGAGACATACATTCACGACCACATGGCCTCCAACTTAATCAATAGCCATCCAGGCATTTCAGTTTATTGTTTAACGTGTAAATAGTTTCTATGCATTTTGTTAATCATGTACAATTGTAATAAAAGTTTCATTACGTGTAATATTGGTGAATGACTTGGCCCTATGGTCTTATCACGTGCTTAACCAAACTACAGTCCACTACCAGAATAATCATCGCTGTTTAGTAATGCAACATGTGTGCTACAGCATTCAATTCGTCACCAAACAAAAGTCTTAATGATTTGTGTTGGTTTATATTGAGTTGTGATAAAGTAGTTTCGGACGCTGTATCTATTATGTGAGCACTATAATCCATATATGAGCGTATACTAGCCCGATAGAGCATTAATGCGGTCGAGGGTTCTGCACCTCATTTGCGCCTGATAATTGTTTTTAGAATGTTGAGGTAACCATCGGCTTTTCTGCGTAAGATCTGAATATGAAATTTCCAAGTGAGATTGCGATCGAGTCGTACCTAAATATGTATGTTGGTTAGTAAAGGGAATGCTAAATCCGTCAAAGCAAATGGGGATATTGTCAAATGCACATTTTTGTGTGAATATCACTGCTGCACACTTTGAAATAGAAAGTTGTAGGCCGTGATTATTGAACCAATGTAATACTTTGCTCATAACAGTGGAAATCGTTTGTCGGCAGTCTTCACTGTTTGTGTGTGACATAAATCACAAAATCGTCTGCGAAGGCTAACATTCTAGCAAATGGTGTTATTATTTTTCTAAATCACTCATGTAAAAGGCGAATAATATGCCACATAATATTGCTCCCTGAGGCAAGCCATGAGAAGTCTGTCGACTCGGAATGTGGTAGTAGGCAGATTTAATTGTTAATGTGCGATTAGAGAATAATGGATATAGAATGGAAATAAATTTAAAAGTAAAACCTTTCATGGACATTTTTTCCCATAATAGGTGTAACAATACGGAATCATAGTCACATTTTATGTCTAAAAATATGGCTATGGTCTGTTTTCTCCCCCGGGCTAACAGAATATCAAGAATTAGTATATTAATTGGATCTTGGGTATTACGTCCTTTTATAAAGGCGAATTGGTACTTGGGAAACAGGTTATAGTAATCTAACACCCAAATTAATCGCTGAAGTAAAATTTTACAGGAAGTTTTGCGTATGCACGAGCTCAATACCATTCCGCGAAAATGGTCTGGAATATCGGGAAGTTTATGCGATTTTAATATATGTTTTCAATAAAAATCGTTCCAATGAGTAGGGGCATGCACTGTGTGTAAGATATCATTAAAATAATTAAGGAGAAGAAGTTGTGCCTGAAATGGGAGTAATTTAAGCATAGTGTATGTTATTGAGTCCGGGCCAGGCTATGTGCTATTTGCAGTTGATATAACAGCTTGTAGTTCATTTAATTTTATTGTTTGTGTTAAGGTGGAGAAATAAGAAGGAGTTGTATTTACTGGTGAAATAAATGAAGGTATCGTATAATCAGGGGTGAGCGAGTTAGGAGAGGAATAGAGCACGTCTCGTGGAAAGGAACACTGTGATTGATATTGAAAGGTTCTTGTGATAATTCGTATAGCGTTCCATAGATGGGTTACAGGGATATGAGAATTTAATGATACAAATGTTTTCCAGGAATTTCGCTTTTTAGTATTGAAAATAAGTTTGGTTTTGGCAATATGTCGCTTTAGTTGTAAATAATTGGCTTGAGTCATTGATTGACGATAAGTTTGAAACAAAATCTTGCGGCGGTGAATGAGTTCGTGGCATTCCTTATCCCACCATTTAATTGTTTGAGATGGTAGGGGTGAAGATGAGATTATTGGTTTGAATGGGTGATACGTATTTAAATATTGATTCAGAATTGTAAGAAGAGTTGAAAATGTAATATTACAACCGTGTACACGTGTTAGTGCATGACTGAGGTATTCACTTATGTATTATTATTAAAATTTTTGAAGGAGCGTACATTACTAAATTGATCTGTTGTTTGTTTCGTGGTTTGGGGTTTACTAAGACCATAAGTAATAATTATTGGAAAATGGTCGCTCGTATGAGTATCAGCTAACGTGTGCCACTTAGTATATGGAACCATAGCTGTACGACATAACGTTAAGTTCACGGCACTAGGAGGTGAGCCAGGAGGGGAAGAGACGTGTGGGAGAACCGTCATGAATTATCGTAAAGTTATGTTAGTGACATGTACAAAGAAAATTTGAACCATTTGGAGTGTCAGATATACTTCCCCATTCTGTGTGGTGGCAATTGAAGTCGCCGAATACAAAGACATTTGGAAAGGGATCAAATTGCGAAAAAAGTGGGACCACTGATATTTTGTAATATAAACATCTGTAGGACACTATAGATTAACAAAATGAATATTGTTATAAATTAAACCTACGACATAAGTTTGAGGAATCTGATTATGAACTGGTAAAGGTATATAGGCAAAAGAATTGTGTATACATATAGCTACTACTGGGAAACCGTAACCATCTTGTCTTAGAATATTAGGTTTGTTCCAACAAGCAGTTTGCGTACGGTTTGGTATCGATTCTTGAACTGATGTAAGCGCATGCGCGAGCTATGTACTCGTTGGGAACCGTCGCTAAACAGCAGTTGGAATGGTTCGTGAACGGCCAAGAAAAACTACAATGCGCATGCGTTCACAATTACGCGGGAGATTCCTGTTTGAGGATAGACGGGATATACAAACAGCTGTTCTTGTTCATCTCTGCTAAACAATCTGTTAGACCTACTCAGTGGAAGGTAATAGGCAATAAAATGACTCCAACTAATAAAATTATAGACTAATGTACCTGTTTCTAAAATAATAATTACTTTATTCCAGAACAACGTGAATTTATAATTCTACCACGAGTACTGGCAGCGTAACAACCGACGATGTAGACGCTTCTCTATAGAGGATAACCATGTCACCTAAAATAATATACTGATCATATTTTTTTAATTCTAAATTATTGAAAAGAGGTGAACTATTAATACTCTACTAGTCCGGCCTCGCGGTGTAGGGGGCGACACGTCTGCCTGTTACACTGCGGCCCCGGGTTCGATTCCCAGCCAAGTCAGGTTTTAAAAAATGTAATGACGTCCTTTGTGGCGTCCTTAATCTCCTTTCCTCACACACAACATTCCACACTACCGCCATTCTAATTACACGCAGGTTCATACAATATGGTGCCACCGGGCGAGTTGGCAGTGCGGTTAGGGGCGTACGGCTGTGAGCTTGCATCCGGGAGATAGTGGGTTCGAATCGCACTGTCGGCAGCCCTGGAGATGGTTTTCCGTGGTTTCCTATTTTCTCACCAGGCAAATGCTGGGGATGTACTGTCCCCGTGAAAATTGGCGACCTTACGAATATTTTAACAAGTGGAAAGCAAAAATTTTATTGTCTGCTTGAAGCCGCAACACATCACTTGGGAACTTGTGGCGAGCCGTGAACGAGTTTTTTTTGTCGTTCAGAGGGGTGCGATACCTCACCGGCAGGACTGTGTCAAGGTTATAGCTAACCACGTGACTAGCTTCGCACGCGCGACCCAGTCTGTTTCTGGAATAGTCTGCGCAAATTAAAGGTGATCATCAGCCAATTACCGTACTCGCTGAAGAACACGCCTCCCTGGGCTAATTAGATATATAAGGCCTTGCTTCGAGTGAATCGCTCTCTTAATGCTTAATGCTCTTCGCTTTACGCTTTTTTTAATGCTTGTTTGCTGCGCGAGACGTCACCTCACCGGACCACGTGGAAGGAGAAATTTCAAGACAAGTCGACGCCCGTTCTACCAGAATTTAGTCTGATAATTAGTGAATTCTGTGGAATAAAAACGTCTAGGAGCCAAGTTAAGTGTGACAGTGTAGACGAGCTGTTTCTATTCTGCGTGTGCTTGTGCAAAATACTTAATTTTGTCATCTCAGTTACAGCTTGTGACCAGCAATCAACGAAGACGTCTTGGAATTGAAGATCTCAAGATGAAGAATTCCGCAACTACCAACATCATTTCATCGAGGGACATCCATCGCAGAGCCTCCATGGAGCTGTAAAAATGTAAGGCGTCTCTGGTAATTGGAAGAAGACTGGCCGGAGTATGCTGAAATAACTGACTGTCGACGGGAATCGAACTCTACAAAAACTTGAGTACCTTTTTAATTTAATTTATCTGTCCTATCTTTTGTACAACTAGAGATCTTTCTTCTTAAGTCGTAGATCTATCAGTTTGCTGTAGTTAGAAATGTTTCATTTTCCTACTTCTTAAGGTGTCATGGTAGACTAGGTACGTGTGAATGAGATTTTGAAATCTATTAGAGTAGACATGTAGGTTGTCTTTGACTGACTTCCCATGCTTAAGGAGCTTAAGTTTAATAATCACTGACCACACGATAAATCTACTTTATTTGTAATATTGAAAGTTACCGGACGGAGAATTTGCGTGTACATTTTGAGTGAATAGGGTCGAACCTAGTGTCTTTTAAAATCACTTGTTGTTTTTTTATGATGAAGTCATCTAATTTTACGACATTCCAGGAGAATCAGTAGATGTAATAATCACTTAAATAATAATAATGTTGATTAAAGATCGGGTAAAACAGAAGTAAACGCTCGTGAGCCATAAAACTACTGTAGAATTCCTAAATGTGTGATAGAATGTGCTCTGTTCATGAAGGGTCTGGAATATGGCCTATCCTGAGGGATATTTGTTGCATAATTGAGTAAATGATGAATTAGTGGTGATATTGATTTATTCTTGTGTATTTGGAGCGCAAGATAGATTATAATTAGTGGAGCACGTGTTTGTGAGTGTATTTTACAGGTAGGAAGTAAAAATAATGCGAGTAAGGCTCACGCTTGCGGTAAATTCAACCGGTAGCCCACATGATGGTAGTGCTTATGGATTTTACTAGAATCTTCCATTATAATCTCATGAATTAGATGAACTTGCGCTGATATGTGAAATGTATTTCTATCAAGTGATACTCATGACTTCGATCACTAGCCACCATTAATGTAAGAGAATTTCTGTACACGAATTATTTTTACGAGACATTACGCGTCCCGACCATCGATAAAAAATCATAACTAAAATTGCCAAGTCAGGATTCGTTGTAAATAGTGTACATAAAACGTGTTTCCCTAGTGTGAATGTGTGTGTAAATGTGTATATTTCTCTTGTGCCATGTTTATTTCATTTAATTTTGATCTGGTCGCGCACTCGCCGTGACGCGGGTCACATTCATCGTTGTGTGTTGCCTTAAGAAATAATTTCATGCCCTTAAGGGAAAGTTTAATTAAATTAAGTCAAGGAAGACTAGGAAGGAATTTAATTTTTTTTTGCGAGATTTAAAAGGAAAGATCATCTCGTTACTTTGTAAAGGCACTCGATTTGTAACAAAATTTATTTAACTAGCTCACACGTTGGTAATGTAAATTTCTAAAAATCTGAAATACTTTAAGATTAATTTGAATAGAGATGAAATGCAAAGATCAAGGTAGAAATTTGTCAGCCGCATGATTGCTTTAAAACATTGTGAGAATAAGTCATTAATAATTAATCAAAAATCATTACTCTGAAATATTAATGATGAACATTAGATAAATGATGCGGTGGAGAATTAGTAAGAACACGATCGTGTTACAATGAAACAGATTAACTGTATGACAAAATAATGATGATAGTAATAATAATAATCAAAATAATAATTAATTAATTTTGAGAATTTTGGAAACAGTTTTTCTTTGCTACTGAAGTTCATGTTAAGGTCATTAGCCATTATTAAATATTGTAAATGACTAATTCAGTTGTGTACATAGTAAATACCACGTGTTGAGGCAACTTTAAATTGGCGAAACTTTGAACACATGTTTATTTAGTTCTTTCAGTTAAATGTTTGGTTTAAAAAGGCAAGTGGCCTAATTACTTCTTTGGTTTCATTTACAGCACAGTAGAGCTGGAGGTATGAACACAAGTCACTCTAGATCGAGGAAGAAACCCGATATTATGAAAGCTCTGTTATGTAAAAAGGAAATATTAGCAAGAATATTTTGTTGTTTAATTGCTTATGTGAATAAATGTCAGAGTGTTGTTTTAATATTTCTTTTTATCCTGCTTGGTCATCAATCCTTACAACCCTTAAATGCCTCTAGAAAGTGATAGCCAACGATCGAACGGTCCACCTTGGGACTCATCGCTCGATGGCTGGGCTTAGCTCGGGAAAAATGGGGGCAGTACCCTAATTAAGGCCACGACCGCTTCCTTCCAACTCCTAGGCCTTTCCTATCCCATCATCGCCATAAAGACTATCTGTGTCAATGCGACGTAAAGCCTCTAGCAATATGGTGTCAGTAGCAAAAGATCCACATGGGTCGATGCCCCGAACAAATAGCATTAAAAATACTCAGAAACATCCACAATTTTTCACCCGTGGTCACAAACAGCTTGCATTCATTAATTCATTAATAACAACAGTGGTTTACTATGAAGACATGTGTTGATAAATAAAATATACCTGTATGAAATAGTGTCCTTTGCTATTTATGTAAGAGTCGGGATCATTTGCAGGCTTATCCTGAAATGTTGCTCAATTTTTACTTTCTTATCTTCTGTAGGCGAAGTGATCACTTGTGGAGATAAGTTGCTAATGAAGACAATCAATCGTTTGACAATTCTACGTGGAGAGCTCAAAGAAATGTCAATCCGATCTGCAACATCCCAGAAACTTGCAGCCTGATGCCCAGTAAACCACAGGAAAATTTGAACCTTTATTGGAAAAGCAACACTTAACGATTATTATTATTATTATTATTATTATTATTATTATTATTATTATTATTATTATTATTATTATTATTATTATTATTATTATTGCACAAGCTGTAGACAAACCTGACTCAGTGCAGAAAGTTTTCCATATTGTCCAGACTGATGTTTGTAAATAATTTCCATTGTCTCCCTACTGACGCGAAAATGCTCCTTGAAGGTTTCATTGTCATAGCGAGGTACTGTTTCTTCTATAGGCGGAGAACGAGAGAGAAAAATAATTTTGGTTACTAAATTATGAATTACTCGTACATGTAGTGAAAATAAATATCATTTAAACATAATTGCAAACAAGTAGAACAAGTTATAATGACTTGCTGTAAATAATCTTCATTTTTCGCTTGTGGGATATTGTAATATATCCCTAGATCATTTTCACTGGAGTCCGAGTTCATAAGATCATCATCAGAATTTATTTATTTATTTATTTATTTATTTATTTATTTATTTATTTATTTATTTATTTATTTATTTATTTATTTATTAGCTGATGTACCCGTGCTTCGCTATGGGATTCTACATTGTATATACAGAATTCTAGGTTAGGTAGTGTACACGTTGTGAGCAAAATTTTATTAAATTGTATAGCTCCTAACGTTACCCTAGAAATGCGACGGGGATATCACCAAGCGTCTTTTCTCATATGAAGACTGGGTTAGGGAATTTTCATTGTAATGGTACGCCCGCTTGCCTACCATCAGTCACAGTCAGGTTGGGGAATTGCATTATAATGGCAGACACTCACTCTCCACCTGCCTTTTTACATCCTCAAAAAGACTGTTTTAGTGGTTTTCCCAACTGAAATAAACATAGGTCATTACAATGACGTCAGTAGGAATGCCGAGAGTAAAAGCAATGCTTTCATATGAAATACTCTATCAAATTAAAAACCACATATTTTCTCACTTTTAACGAACAGTACTACGCTGCCGATCTAACAGTCCAAAGTTCCAGAACTGGAATGACCAGGCCGCAGATAGTCGTGATCCGTGAACACTCTTCGTCTTTTTTCGGCGAGGGGGGTCGAATATTGGAGTGTCCCAGGGTAACTATGCCCCTTTACTAACCTGGTTCCTAGGAGTACCCGGTGAGTCGGTAAATCTCAATTCACTAAACTGGTGGCGAAAAAATCTGTCTAGCTTGGAGGCGAATTTTTCCTCCAAGCCAGAGGAGAAACGTCCTCTTCACTGCTAATTTGGAATAAAATGAATGTAGAATTTAATGAAAGTGAAGAGGAAGAAGCTCTTCTTAAGAAACAGCTCTTTCTGGGTTGAATTTTGGGTTATTTAGTGAATTGTAGTGCTATAATTTGGAATAGGCTTAAATTGTAATTCTAGAACAGGTCATACTACTACTACTACTACTACTACTATTACTACTACTACTACTACTGGTATCTGTATGGTCCACCCATCTCCGAGGAAATAGGTGGTTTGTGACGTGCCGATAGCGGTATCTCTTCAGAGCTCCACTGTCGGCTTGTAGTGTGTTGTGACTGTATTTGTGTTTTATACCAGTTTGGGTATTCATACGTCAGTAAGTTTTAGTAAAACAGTATGTGTGTTGGTTGGTCACCCATCCAATGGGTGACCACGCCCGATATTGCTTAACTGTGTACTTCATTATTCAGTATGGGTGCGAGTTGAGTGTATGTGTATGTGTAGTGTAAGTTTTGTGCATGTGACCAGAGCGTTTGAGAGTTCGCTTCGTGATGACTGTCACAGCAATAACGTGTGTGTTGGTTGTGGTAGTCCTGACTGGTCACCCATCCAGGAACTGACCACGCCTGGTTTGCGTTTGGAAGTCTGCAAGTATTAAACCAACTTCGTTAATGCAGTGACTAACACTTGTAACTTTAGGTAACTTAACTTTAGTGTAAGTGTACAGGTATCGTTTTACATCATTAATGGACAGACTACTACTACTACTACTACTACTACTACTACTAAGTGAGCTTCTGCGCTAAGTGTGGACACTGCTCATTCAATCAGCGTGTCAATGTAGGGATCGAATAGCTGGAATACTATGATGAAGCAGTGTGTTACCTACCAGCA
This sequence comes from Anabrus simplex, assembly GCF_040414725.1. Lineage (NCBI taxonomy): Eukaryota > Metazoa > Arthropoda > Insecta > Orthoptera > Tettigoniidae > Anabrus > Anabrus simplex. Next base: position 1,490,396,819 of record NC_090265.1, read on the forward strand.
GTATCAGAAAATGTATGGAGCAATGTCATGCTAAAGAAGAAAGTTTTCTATCTCCCCGGCCATTTCCCGCCCATATACAGTCAGGCTGATATACTCGGTACACAGCACTAATCCCATATATCGGAGTTGAGCTGCAGCGAATATCACAACAAACAATGGTCAGTGTAATGTTATTGTTGATCAATGTTATGCGCTTCGATATTGTAGTTTTCTTTTAGTTTTCTTCCGACTCTGAAATACCACTCTTATCAGTCGGTACAGAACACATGTGAATAAAACATGAATTATGGGAAATTGTATTCTCTATAACTTTTGTTCTGCAGTACTTTCCGATGTGACAAATAAAATAGGTATTTAAAAATTAAATTTTATGCGCCTTCCCCTAAACTACAATTTAATCCAGGGTGAATGAAATTGTTTATAACTTAGACTGTAGTTTCTTATTCCCCGACTCTATATACAGATTTTCATTAAATTAAATACGGACTTAGCAACAAAAATACAAATTCATGAATATCTGTGTTATCATAGCCAGTACGGTAACAATGTATGACACAAATGATCGGAAATTTAATTCTATATAACTTTAATTATGCAATATTTATCGATAGGACTACTAATAATATAAATATTTGAGAGTTAAAATTTAGACCTTCCCCTAAACTACCATTTCACTCGGCGTGAAAAAAATTGCGGCTCATCCCCCGACTTCACATACCGATTTTCATTAAATTCTCTTCAGCCGTTTTCTCGTGATGCGGGTACATACATACATACATACATACATACAGACAGACAGACAGACAGACAGACAGACAGAAATTACGGAAAAGTAAAACGTGCATTTCCTTATTACTGTGGACAGGACCGATACAGAAATACCATTCTTTCCCAATTCTGAGCAATGTACAGACAAAACTCTTATTTTATATATATTGATTACATTTCAGGCCTTCCACTAAACTACCATTTCACTCAGTGCGAATAACATTATCGATACCCCAGATTATAGTGACCTATTCCCCTACTTTGCATACCAATTTTCGTGAAGATACGACCACTAATAAAATAAATATTTGCCAATTAAATTTTAGGCCTTCCCCTAAACTACCATTTTTCTCAGCATGTATAGCCTATATTGTAGCGACTTATTTCCCATCTTTGTCTAGCGATTTTCATTAAGACACGACCACTAATAACATAAATATTTGAGAATTAAATCTCAGGCCTTCCCATAAACTACCATTTCACTCAGAGTGATTAAAATAATTTATAGCCTAGATTGTAGCGGTTCATCACCCGACTATACATTCCGATTTTCATTAAATTCTCTTCAGCCGTTTTCTCGTGATGCGTGTACATACATACATACATACATACATACATACACACAGACAGACAGACAGACAGACAGACAGACAGACAGACAGACAGACAGACAGACAGACAGACAGACAGAAATTATGGAAAAGTAAAAATGCATTTTCTTGTTACTGTGGACATGACGGATACAGAAATACCATTCTTTCAAATTCTGAGCAATGTACAGAAAAAAACTCTTATTTTTTATATATAGATATACCGATTTATTTATTTATTTATTTATTTATTTATTTATTTATTTATTTATTTATTTATTTATTTATTTATTTATTTATTTATTTATTTATTTATTTATTATAGAATGACCCAGTGAGCTAGTGGCTCAAGGAACCGCCTTCAAAATCGTCATGCATCATTCTCGTTTTTATCTCGTGCCTCTTACTTTATTAGTGTGTAGTCAAATATAACTTTTTAACTTTTACTGTATAATTGTATATCAACGCCGTACTTCTATTTAATTGTCTTGTAACGTGTCGTCTGCTCGCGCCAGATGATACCGATCAGCTGTTCACGCTTCACCAAGAGACAGTTATGGACCACAATGCACAGCTCACACTTATTTTGGTGTACTGCGCAGGTCTCTGACGAACAGTACTTGTTCTGGAGCACGAACTGCTTTGCCAGTCCGCAAACTGGTTCAGGAACGGTCCATAGTCTGTTGGAACAACCGACTCCGAGGCCGTGTTTGTGTTTGAAGTTTGTTGGAACGCTCGTTCCGTACTGCGCATGCTTCAGCCAGTTTGCAAACTGTCCCCGTTCTTGTTGGAACAAACCTATTATATCCCGGTACAGTAAAATGGGAGTTAGGTGTAAACCAAGTTTACTGGATCATAATAATATGGGCCTGGGATTCTTGAATAAACAATTGTAATTCATGTTTTTTTTTTGGAATTGCACTCCTAACATTCCATTGAAGGATGTTGACCATACACGTTTAAAATGTTAGCTATATGATCACGTAATTTGTAAATTATGTGAGTAAGTTGGGGCTCATTTCCCAAAGTTTGTATTAACAATAGAATTATTCGTTGGATTTCTTTTTGGAGATGTTCTTTCATATTGTGTAGCAGTGGGGCCTGTGAGGCCGACATATCTCATTTAACCCAGTCGTCCTTGAGTCAGCAAGGAGTGCGGATGTGCTGAGTGGAGCGCGGAGCAATAGGTAATACGTTGACACAGTACAGGATAGCGATTGGTAGATGGAACTGTAAAAAGGAAAGCAGAATGGAGAAAAGAATGGAGCAGTGTTGCCAACTTAGCGGATTTTCCGATAAATTTGGCGGAATTAGAAGACTGTCGGCGGAGAAATATAACATTTAGCGGACAGCGGATTTTTGGCAGAATTCTAGATTTATTATAGCGGAATTCAGCGTTTTATCCATTTTACTTTTTTTAATGTACTCCAGTCTGTCTCTGAGCTTTTCTATATTTCTTGTCAGGAGCTAGCAGTCGCATGAGGAAAACATGTTGTTTGGATTTGATGTTATGAGATCGTGGTATCATAAATTTGTAACGCGTGGGGAAAGGGTACTTATCTCTTAGTTGACGAATGACGACAAATAATGAACTGTGAAAGAGTAGCATTTATATTTATGCTATGAAGGAAGACCGTTTAATGAACTGGCCTGTATTTTGTGTGGATCTTGAGGTAAGGGATTCACCTACTTTGCACCCGGCAGTAAAACGCCTACAACTTTTAGCTCGCCGGCTCGCAGGCAGGGAGTTAATCCCAGTGGAACTCACAGATCAGGTGGGTAGAGACATTTACAATTATTATTATTATTATTATTATTATTATTATTATTATTATTATTATTATTATTATTATTATACTATTATTATTATGTGCGTATGGACCCAATGGATATCGCAAAGCTCTAACGATTCTGTTTTCTGAGTTGCCAAACAGCTCTCATCACTTCTCCGTGGATTCTTTTTCGTTCTTCTGTCCACTTTGCTTCAGTCTTATTTTTTCACTTCCTTCTCTGGTTGCACTTTCCATCCATTAATTTTTTTCCTATAGAGGTTTCTATCCGCGGTGTCAATTGAGTTCATCTGGGCTTTTTCCAGATCCTTCTTCACTTCCAGTACCCATGGAATATTTTTTGGACGTTTTATGTAGGTGAGAATCTTATATGTCAGTCTAATTGCCGGCAGTCTGCGGACGTGCCCATAACATTTCAGATGTCTTTTGTGAAAGTCTGCAACAATGTTGGAAAGCTCTTCTGTCACTTTGCGTGACCTCAGTCTATATCCATCTTCTGCTTTTCGGGGGCCGAGAATTTTCCTCAGATTATTATTATTATTATTATTATTATTATTATTATTATTATTATTATTATTATTATTATTATTATTATTATTATTATTATTTGAGATCGGAATTTTTGGCGCAATTTTAGCGGATTTTAGTAGTATTTAGCGGATCTTGGAAATATAAGTTGGCAACACTGGAATGGAGCTAAAAGGTGAAAACGGAGGATGGTGGCTACTCTACTGGTTGCGGCGGTGGTGATGGTGCTGTTGATAATAGGAGGAGTGGAAGTTAATCCTGGCCCAGGTCCAGTGGGTTAAATTGGATAGGAAGATTTTGAAGCGATAAAAGAAATGATAAGAGAGGCTTGTCAGACGGAGTAAATAAGGGAAATGTTTCGAGAGATATCCAAGGAATTTATGGACCTAAAGTTGAGTATTAAGGAAGATGTAAAGAAGATATTAGAAGAGGAAGGATGTAATAGATATGAGTTGGACTTGTTGAAACAGAAAGTAAGAAGTTTGGAGCGGGACCTGAGAGAAACTAAGAGATTAGTAGAGAGGGGTGTGCGAGATAGTGTGAGCAAGAATATTTTATATATGGTGTCCAAGAAGAGGAAAAAGAGACAAAAGTGGAACTAGTATACAAAGGGGTGGAAATGATCCAGAATAGGATGAAGATCAACTTTAGCGAAGTTGATATTGACGAAGTGCATCGTGTGGGGAAAGTTAAGGGAAAGAGGTCCAACAGAATGAAATTATTATCCACGTTGATGCCTGACATTGTGATAAGAAATTCGAGCGATTTAAAAGAAGAGGAAGTGTAGATAAGAAGGGAGATAAACAGGGAAGCCAGCGAGAAGGACAGGATCCTGAACAGACATTTAAGAGACGCAAAAAACAAGGCCTTCAAGCATATATTAGAGGGCAACAATTGGTGGTTGGAGACGACAGATGGAATTGTATATGGGGGGTGGGCCAGCTATAAAAAACTTGATGAGGAACACCAACAACAGCAGAAGGAGTCCTTGACAGCAGAGGAAGTATCAAGGAAGGGCACACGGAGAAGTGCCAGTGACTTAGAGGAGAGTTATATTACGGAAGTGAGCGAAGTCAACATCATATCAGGTGCAGAATATAGAGAACTGCTGAACAGCAGCGCCAGCAACCAGATGGTCGGGAATGCAGAGACCTTGAAGAGTCAGCGGAGCGTAGAGGTGGAGGAAGCAAGTAATATGTCACGAGTGGTGCAGAGTGAAGTGAAAGATAATAGGAAGCAGGGTAAAGATTCATCCTCCCCGAGTAAAAGGAATACAGAAAATAAAATGGAGAGAAGACAGTCACCAAATAAGGAAAGTTCATTAAACTTGAATGATTTATGGGGAAAGAAAAAAAGGCGTAGGTACGGAGAAAGGGAAGGAGGACGAGAGAAAGGAGGAAGGGATGGAGAAGACTTGCAAGGAAGAGTGACAAGGAGTAGGGGTGGAAGTGGAGAAGCACAGAAGCAGAGAGGGGGAGGGAATAAATAACTAGATATTACGATAGGGTTGTGGAATATTGTGGGGTTGATGAGAAAGCTAGGGAATAAAGAAATAGAGAAATTAGTGAAGGAGTTTGAGATCATTGCCATAGTAGAGACTTGGTTAGGGAAAGGGGTTGAAATTGAATGGGATGGGTATAGAGTAGTCAACGTCACAAAGGAAAATAGCGGGAGGATGGGAAGAAACCCTGGTGGGATAAAAGTTTTAATAAAAAATGAGATAGTAGGAAGAGAAGTGAGAATACAGAACGAGGTAGAAGGGGTGGTGTGGTTTAGAGTTAAAATGGGAAGTGAAGAGAAGGAGGCAATTTGTCTAGCTCTATTGTACAATCATCCTAAGGATTCAGTTTATGCAAATAAATTTTTTTGAAGAACTGATTGAACAAATAAACAAAATTAAAGGTGCATATGTGGAAGATGGAATGATATTAATAGGAGATTGGAATGCAAGAGTGAGTAATAGGGTACCAGATTAAGGGAGGGAGGATACCGAAGTGAGTGGGTACAGAAGAAGCAGTAAAGACAAAGATATAAATAGTTGTGGTGTAAGGTTGCTAGAGCTATGTGCTATTGAAAAATTATATATCTTAAACGGATGGATGAAGGGAGACAGTATGGGAGAATTGACATTCATCACATCGAAGGGATGGAGTGTGGTAGATATAGGAATAGGCACGGAAACAGCTTTAAGGAAAATAATTTTTGAGGTGGTAGAATGTGGGACAACAGATCACATGCCCATTAAGATAAAATTAAGAGATGATAATGGTGAAGTGAAGAGAGGGGTAGGAAAAAGTGTGAGGTATAAGGAGGGATGGAAGTATATTTGGAATGAAACTACGAGTGAGAAATTGAGATTGGAGCTAAGTGAGAGGGGAGATATTATAAGGGCGCTGGAAGAAGAGGACATAGATAAAGTTTTTAAATTAATAGAACGCCCTGTGTGGGAGGTGGGAAAGAAAGTGAAGACAAGAGAAGAGGGAGGCAAAAACAGAGCCACGGGGTGGTTTGATGAAGGCTGTAAGAGAGAACGTGAGGTATTTATGTCAGCTCTAGCAGAGTTTAAGAAAGGAGGGAAACAAGAAAAAAGAGAGGAATATTGTAAATTAAGAAGAGAATACAAGAAGTTACTGAACGAGAAAAAGAAAAGCTGGAAAGAGGCGGAAGCGGAAAGAGTGAACAGATATTGCAAAGAGAAAAGATTTGAGAAGATTTGGGAAACTATAAATGAAATAAAGAGAACTAGGCCTACCGGGAAGGGGACAAGTATAGAGGAAAATGAGTGGGTAGGATATTTTACAGGTCTTTTAGGTGAGAGGGGAGACTGGCATGGGGACATAAGCATGACATATACTCCAAGAGAATTACAAGTAGGAGTACAGTTATTAGATGGGGAGATAACAAGACAGGAAGTAATTAGTGTGTTAAGTAATTTAAAAACGAAAGCAGTGGGAGGGGCGAATTGTATTACTAACAGAGTATGGAAGGAAGTAGGGAAAAATGAATCGATGTTAAAGGTGACGGTTAAATTTTTTAACAAGATATGGGAAACGGCGAAATTTCCTAGCGAATGGAGAAAAGGAGTATTATGTTCTATATACTAGAATAAAGCGAGTCGAAGTGATCCTAATAATTATAGAGGAAAAACACTCCTTGACGCGCTGTCGAAAATATATACAGGAATTTTAGCCAATAGGATTAGAAATTGGGCAGAGAAATATGGGAGGATATCGGAGTATCAAAATGGGTTTAGAAAATAGAGAAATACGGTGGATAATATATTGTGACCGTTCATGGAGACTCGTGGTTCGAAATAATAAACTTCTTTAATATACCTCGACTAGAATTCAGTCGTTTGCAAAAAAACTCCACTCAAGGGCATGGCCCTTCGACGAGAAAGCGGTCACATCCTCTCAATAATTAATCGAATAATGATCCAACATATTATCCCCATATACTAGGTTCTTATATAAACTAGGCAAGAAATGATAACCGCAAATAAAATTTGGAAGGACATCAACTTTAATAAACAATACTAATTGGATATAATTAATAAACTGAATAAGCAAACATATTTTTTTAAAGAAAACATTCTTATGAACACCTTGTCATGCTCTATTAAAATTAAGTCTTCCTTGAAAGTTATCCACAATTAAATTCAAATATTATCATCGCTCATTACTTTCTTTGATACTTCATTTAACTAGTTATTAAACACATTGGAAAATCAGTAAATTGAATCCTTTATCTCCTCTAAACTTGTTTGTTCATTCACTGTATTTCACTTATTATCCGTACCTTGTCCTCCCTGCTCTACCTGTTTCTGTCTGTTTCATCTTATAAACACCTAGCTAGCTAACAATAACTTGAATTCCCTAGCGGTCTTTAAACAAACATAGAATCATTTCAAATAAATAATTATAATGTTATCGTCACTTAATTGAATGACCACGTGCCATCATCCATCTGGATGCTCCACATAGCTGCATCTGAAAATTAAGCACTAACTACTGACATATTAAATGATCCAATGCCAGAAGATCTGAGCTGCGTCTGCATCTCTCCATCATGCTGAAAATAATGCTACTGCACAAAATTGCTGATTCAAGCAATGCTACAAATATCGACGCACACTTACAGGTGATATCGACCTCAAAATTCGGTCTACCATTCCAGTATAAATTGTCGAAGTTCCTACTTACATGTCCGCTCAACTATTCCGTTACTCATGTTATAACAGAACTTAAACCATAACAATTCATATGCTGAACAGAAATCTCTTCGAAATGTTTCAATCCCAACATTAAATACATCGCTCGTTATCTAGCACTCGAATGCGCGGCGTACATACCGTTCAATAACACCATCCTATCATATTGACCATCTCGAAGAATCAACTTACCAATGTAATGAACAAATCAATAAACCTCATTCACTGATTATTTCACACCTAATTATAACTTCAGATGATACTACATTCACCTTATACCATCGCAATATGCACCGCATAAGAAAAGAAAATAATTTCCTAAATAAACAAGCAAAGGCAATCGAAGAGCCCCAATATTATACGTATGAACATTACATAGTTCCTACGGAATCAGCATATCACAACAATCCGCGGAACTCCTTACACTAAGGATCACCACATTAATTATATCACACATACGGACATCTGAAGAACTTACCTGTAACGCACAAGATATATTACATTCACCTTCACAATTATTCACCAATACAGGAACAACGCAGAAAAGATCGCATCTAACCCAAATATTTAAAGACGGCGAGCATAGTTCCTACGTATACGCGGTCGGACTACACATCATTAAATTAACACCATTAACACGTTAGGTTATTCAAGTTATTTCCTATAAAATCACCTGTGTGATATTAACATCTACATCTACCATAAGCACCTACAGATAAGCAAGGAAGGACAAATGTACGTCTACTCATCATTAGAAGATCCAGTCTTCATTCATCATAAAAGTAGTGGTGGTCAGGTCATCTGTTCATGTCATCCCGTACATTCCAGTAGAGCTCGGATCCATCAGGGACCCTGCCAATTTAAGCACACATTTCCTCCTCATTTATTTCTTGATTCATAACCATGGATAGTATCAGTGGCTCCAACCCTGAAACTTGAACGAGAATCATTAAAAAGAATTCACACAGATTTTTTAATTCCACTTTCATGGGTTAACTCTCGCCTGCATAAGTCAATGCTATTTGACGATTATGAAGCTTATTTAATGCTATTTAGCCCTTCAATTTAGCAAATTCTCTCAGCTTTTATGCGTGTACCAGAGCTATGCACATTATTTGCTTCCTAACTGGTTTCTTCATGCAAGTATTGTCAGAAAAACAAAATTCTATCTTCATTATTTTGGCAATAATAAATGATTCGCTTTTCACGATCCAGAGAGCTGCCATATTACAAATTCATTACACCTGATTTTGACATTTGAGGAACTTGTCACCGCAATCACTCCTTCTTATCTACCGAAATTCACAAAGGAACACATCCTACAATTATTTATTCTTCTGAACATGTAATACGTCACACCGTATGCCTTCTAGTTGATAAACCGTATATGATTCCAAGTTATTCCATCGCCTCCTTTGACTTCTTCCGGTCTATATGCAATGTCTGGCCCTTCCTCTTCTCAGCTGTTGATGTATTTATTCTTTATCCATATCTGCCTGTAACTAAACTGTTCTTCATTCGAACTACCGTATACCACGGTGTTCTGAGCTTGTTCTTCCGATTTCCAACCACAAGATCAACCATAGATTTTCGAGTTGTATCGACTTTCGTATATTATGAACACATAAATTAGCCGTACATCAACGATTTGCATTACTTCCATGCCGTTCACATAAATCTGTTTAACTTATGACTTTCAATGACTCCTTGACATACTATTACATGGCATTGAAAGGTCATAATATGGATTTTTGATACCTCAATTACGAAGTATGTCAAGATAGCAGGGATGAGATTATATGTAGCAGCAATAGATTTAGAGAATGCAGTGAATAGGGAGGCATTGTTTACTAGATTAAAGGATATTGGGTTATCGAAGAAAACAAGGATGGCAATAGAAGGAATATATGAGGAAGTAATGGTGATGATTCAATTACAGGGGGGTGAATTGAGTAAGTATATTGAATCGAAGAGGGGTGTCAGACAAGGCTGCAAGCTGTCACTGATATTATTTTTATTGTTTGTAAATAATATATTAGACAGACGTGGAGGTGAGGGCTGGCAGTGTCCTTGGATAGGGAAACGGGAGATACCGGGACTGCTATTTGCGGACGATTTATTGATCTTGGCACTAACAGCAAGTGGATAAAAAAGGGCTAGATGAGGTGGTGGAATATACTAGAAGATGGGCACTTAGAATAAATGTACAGAAGACGCAGATAATGGTATGTAGGAAAAGGAAAGACAAGAAAGAAAAGAAATTTTGGATAGTAGAGCAGGAAGAAATCAGACCAGAGACAAAAATTGAGTATTTAGGAGTAATAATTAGTAGCAACGGAACCTGGAATGATCAGACCAGAAGAGCCAAACTTAAAGGGAGGGGAGCACTTGAAGTAGTGGGGGAATTAGAGAATAAAGTTCCGGATATTAAATACAAAATTCAGAGAATGGTGTTCCAATCAATGGTTAAAGGAAAAATGTTATATGGGGTAGAAGTGTGAGGATTGGAGGAGAATAGAAATGAATTAAACCGGGTGGTGACAAAATTTAGTAAGATTATGATGGGGGGTTCCAGACTGTACTGCTAATGTGGAGACTAGATTAATATGAAAAGAATCGATAGAAATTACTATAGCAAAGAGGGTAATGAAGTATTGGATGGGATTGAGAGAAGGAAAGGGAGGGGATTTATAACAAGAGGTGTATAGGTTCCAGAAAAGTGTGGGTGAAAAAGTACAAAAATAAATTACGAAAGCTAGGGTTAGGAGATCAATGGTGTGAAAGATGGGGAGAGAGGAAAGAATGGGTATGGAGAAGGGTGAACAAGAGAGTGGCTGATATAGAAATATAGAGTTTAATATTTATAATGGAATGTAGGGAAAGAGACTCACTATCAGTATTAAACAAATTGGTAGAATCTACGAACCCGAGAACCAAATTTGTGGGTAGGAGGGGTAAAAGTGTTTTATACTGGTGGGTTATGGGAGTTCCAAAAAGTAAAGGATGGATAGATGTATTTTATGTGGAGAGGGTTGGTCGAACCTGCATATATTTACTCAATGTAGTGAGTTAGAGGAGATGAAAAAGAAAGTGTTGAATAAGAAAGAGATATAAAAAGTAGAAAAGGGTTATAAGATGATGTCATGGCTATGCAGAGAATGGGAAAGAGGAACAAATATATTAAAATATTTAAATTTGGTTAGAGTTAGATTTTAAAAAGTAAGGGAATAATAGGAAGAATGATGTTTAAGAGGAATGAGAGGAATCATGTAGACGAAACTGTTAGATTATATATAATGTAAAAAATAAGAGGAGATCTGAATATACTGGAAAAGAAATAATTTATAAAATTGTATATATTGAAAGAAGATTGTATTACGTTGTCGAATGTGTTTGTTTCAATTAATGTAGTGACAGAATGAAAGGATTGCAGATATTAGTATTAAGAAGAGAGTTGATATAGTAGATAGGGAGGAGGATGAGTTGAACAAGTGTTAAAAGATAGATCATCTAAACATAATACAAGAAGCATGTAAATATGAGTAAAAGATTCTAATAAGTGATGAGTAGGTAATTGCTAGATAAGGTGAGGTAGGAAAACCTTGTTGTAAAGAGATTTGATAGACAAAGGTAAATGGAGAGAGAACCTGTAAAGAGATGATATAATAATTGAATTGGTAATGTAAAGAAATGTGCAATTAGTGAGTGGTTTTTAAGACTAAGAAACGTAAATAAGATGAATGAAGTGTGAGGAGTAAGGGAAATTTCACTGTTGGCAAGTACGCTGTAGTTAAAAATGTTTAAAAGATTAATTCTATGACATAGGGGTTGAAAATAAGCAAGCAGTGTGTAAACGACAGTGGAGAAGTTACAATAAGGTAGATGAATAGGTATATAGAAATGGGTGATGAAGGAAATGTCCAATTAGTTAGTGGTTGTTTGGATTAAGAGATGTAAATAGATGAAAGAGGAACTGTAGAACTGTTAACAACGGCAGTGTTGTTGAATTTGTAATGTAAAGAAATGTACAATAGTGAGCGGTTTTTTAGACTAAGAGATGTACATAAAAGCAAAGAACGGCGATGAGTAAGGGAACTGTAGAATTGTTGACAAGATCAATGTTGTAAATGGTATATATAATATTAACTCTAAGACACAGTGTTGAAATAAGCAACAGTGTGTAAACTATAGTGGATAAGTTAATATAAGGTAGTTGAAAAGGTGTAAGTGAGGAAGAGAGACGGAAAGATTTGGGAAAGGGAGGGGGGAGATAAAAGATGGAAGGATGGGGTTTGATAGACCCAGCCCAAGGTGAAGAGAACAAACATGTCCGCACACAGAAATACTGGAGAGTCAAATATGGGAGCAGGCAATGTGTATTTAAGACGACTCCGATTAGTAGGGGGATCAGTAGAAAAGGGCGTGACGAGTCGCATGACGATCTGGTTTCCGCCCCTGCGATTGGCCACGCAAAGAATGGGTGGGAAACACATTGCCAACGAGGTTTGGTGGGGATGACATCTGACCCACGGGTGTGGCTGATAGTGGTATCTTGGGCAGAAGGGGCTCCCTCTTTACCAGGGGATACCGCGAACAGCCAGTTGTCTCTTTTTTCTTCTTGTTGTTAGTTAGTTGTATTTAGTAGAATAATCGTTTAAGTGAAGGGTGCCGTAGCTCATGGTCTGGCGTTCCGCCTGTGCGGCGACACCAACTTAGAGTATGTAGTTAAGTAATTTTAAGAGATATATAGTAGATATTGTTTGTTAGTAAAGGGTGGCACAGCCCATGGTCTGGTAATCCGCCTGGCAGGCGCCACCAAATTAATTAGTTAGAGTATGTAGTTAAGTAGTTTTAAGAGATAGATAGTAGATATTGTTTTGTATAAATTTGTTTGTATCTGTGTGTTTCGCTGTCTTTATTGCCTGTAAGCCGATGGTGTAAACTAGGGTGGGCAATAAAGAGATGTTCTATTCTATTCTATTCTGTTAACCCGATTTTGTAAGTTGGATGTGGAAGGTTGCACTATCAAGTTTGCTGATGAAGTAGTAGGTTGAAAAGGAAGTCGTTCTATAGGAGTATTTTCGTTACGAATTATGGACATATAACCCCGTTTATCATATCCTGGGGCAGGAGAAGTAGGCGGCGAATGCATTATCACCTGTGTAAATTTCCTTTTTCTAGGTCTTTCAATAGGAGATGGGTTAAGCTCATGAGACAATGGAGGAAAATGGGTAGGGTTTTGTACCGGGTAATATACAGGGAGTGCAAATTTGGCTTTCGCTTCTGCAAATGAAATATGTTCTGTATTCATGATTTTTTCAATTGTACTTGATATTTTTGTTCCGGACACTCTGAGGCTCCTGTCAAATGTTCCCTTTTACAATATACACAATTGATGAACTGTTCTGTACATTGATTGATGGCATGCTATTGGGAGCATTTACCACATCTATGAGTTTGTGCCTTACAATGTTTTTCCGTATGTCCGTAACTTTGGCATTTCCGACATCTGATAGGTGTAAAAATAAAGGGCTCCACGTCTAAATACACTTTATATAATGCTACTTGTTGTGGTAAGGTTTGTGCAAAGAATATGACTTTGATTGATCATGTAGGTAAATATAATTTGTGTCGTTTTGTACGACTTTTCGGTTAAGTCGTTGTATTGCTTTAATAGGCAACGGTGTTTCAAGTTGTTGGAGGATTTCATCATCTAAGAGGTTTTTATCAACACCGCGTATGAGTCCTACACGGAGGACATTAGAAGAGGGGATTATGCTTTGACTATTTGAGTCTCTAGCATAGGGTTACGTAAAAAGGCATTAGCCTGGGCTGCTGTGTGAAATACGATTTCTGCCTTTACGTTGGGGTGATTTTACATTTAAATCCTGTTCATAGAACCTTCGTCCTAGAGCCATAGGGTGTAATTGGCCTGTATTTTTATCAGCGGTTGATTCCACGAATACTGTGTAAGGACCATAATTAAACTTATTATAAATCTCAGGTACAGTAGTAGATGGAGCTACAGCACTGCGTTGAGTATTCTGTTGATCAGAAGAACGTTCCTTGTTCGATGGGGGTTGCCCTTATTGATTACTTGTTGATGATTTGGTTTGCTATACAGTAGAAGATTCTGAAGAATCATTATCTATGGATTTATCAACCATATGTACTTCGATTTCTGTATCCACAATTAACTGATCGCATGTGAGGGGCATAGGCCTCCCACTGGAGGCACCCATGGTTCACTATACTCTCACTATATACACAAAAGAACACCAGCAACTAACACGCCGCAGACGATATCACTACTACACAACCGTCGTACCGTACGGCGAGCAAGCGACTGACATTATGGACTTGATTAACTCATAGCGCAGGAACGGTATCGTGTGCAAGGCTAAGCTTCATAGAGAAGGTAGTAAGCTACTTCAGTAACAGAAATACAAGAATAACTGGGTGTGAAGAAATAGTCACCACAAAAACAAATGATCAGGTTATAAACACAAATGAAGCCAGGAACATACCAACAACAAGAAAATTATTAATTACTGAGATTGCAGGGGGTGTCAGATTATAGAGTAAACAAGAAATATTGGTAGGCAATGGAATTTTGTGCTGAACAAGGCGGAGTAAAATACGTTGGCGAGCTGAACGATATAAAGTACATTTGGAAAAAGATATGATTAGCATCTCCATCGGGGTAATCACATTCACAAAAGGGGTGAGTTGACGGATGAAATTGATATTTATAGAGCGGAGTAAGGGCATCATTAAATCATAGACGGATAGAATAAAAGGTTGCAGTTGGTAGTACGATCTACCTTTGTACTTGGCAGTAACGTGCCATTCTGAGCGAGCCTTGTTTTTGACATGTATGAAATAGTCGGTGGATGGAATGGCTATAGTGGAGGCGGGAAGCAGACGACGTGCTGCTTGCTTCGCATAAGTGTCGGCTCTTTCATTTCCATAAATTCCAATATGCGCTGGCACACAGACGAAAGTAAGGTAGACTTTTGAATGTTCGAGGGTATAAATTATTCTTTTTTATTCAAATAGTTGTTTCATTCTCCCCGTTAGGGGAGCGGGCCACCAGCCCAACAAAGGGACTGTTTGGTCATGGGTATAAATTTTAAAAAAGCAAGCAAAATATGTTATTTCAATTCTTTCCCCAAAACAGGGAAAGCGGGCCATAAGCTAAGCTCTTAGGCCGTGGGTTATGAAAAAGAATCGTAGAAAAAATAAAAAGGGGGTACGTATTGTGCATACCAGAATATGAACGAATAGAATGGACCGGCGCAATTTGTGACAACAATCCGGGCCCCAGGGAAGACCCACAAAGCACCCCGCGCAAGCAGACCCCTACAAACACCAGAATAACAAGAAATGCATTTGCGTCTCTCGGTCGCGCAAAATCGAGAAAGGGAGAGTGATGCATAGTGACAAGAGGTTTTTACATATAATGAGGGGCACAGGTTGGGGGTTCAGTGGGAAGTTGGAGTACGAAGTAGTAGGGTAGTGTTGTGACATCAAGTAGTAGAGGGTTGTGGTAATGTTAGTGATAGAGGTGGCAAGAAGGCGAAGTAGGTCCAGGATCGGGACGGCGGTAGAATGAAGGGTGGATGTGGAGCAGGTAGGTAGATGGCTTGCGGTGGTGGGGTGGGTGGAGGGATGGGTGGGGTCTATGAGGTTCGGTAAGATGAGGGGAGCGTACGGTACGGGGTGGGGAGCGAGAGTGCTCCACTCGGTAGGTTCGCCTGCGGAAACGGACGCCGGTGGTGATCAGATAGGCTACGTCGGAAGCAGATGAGAGCTGTAGGCGAATCATGAATGTTGGGCCGTTGGTGTTGAATATACAGTACGCCCGTCGTGCTGGAACGCCTGCCAGTTGGAGTTCATTAATTATGTCCCGTTCAGTGATGGCAGGGTCAATGCCACGGATGACACAGTTCTGAGATGGAAACTGCTGCTGGGCGGTTGTTGAGGCAGCTGTTTGTCCTTCGGAGGCTGGTGGAGCTGCGATGGTGGCATCCGTGTAGTCGGCAGGGGATTGCTGCGGACTCAGTAGTGTGGTAGGTAGGAAGTTGGTGGGTGTGGACATGATAGGATAAGGATGGCTAGTCGTGGTAGTATACGTAGAAGAATACGAGGGAGTATGGGCAGAAGTGGTGAAGGTGGTGGTAGTAGTAGTAGTAGTAGTAGTACTGGTGATTGTGGACGTAATAGTGGCGGGGGGCGGTTGGGACTGGTGGGGTGTACGAGGGGGATGTATGTTAACAGTGCGAATGGGATTAGGATGATGGAGCGTTTGCCGTATGAGATGCTCGTGAGTAGGGACCACTTCGTAAAGTCTGCCGTCGGTGATCGCGTCGCTGGTTATGAGGGCTGATGGAGGAAGTAGGCCAGGACCTGCGTTGAACTTTGAGCATTGGGTCCTTCTCGGAGCCGGAGAACATCGTAGATTGAGGAACCGGACTGGAGAATTTCGCTGCGAATGAACAGGTCCGAGAAAGTGGTGTCCACGTCCTTAATGAGTCAGGTATAAAACATGGCGCCGAGGGGAGACGACAGCCAAATGGGCGTCTGCTTATTGATTGTTCTTAGGCCGACTGAGTAACAGAGGAGATGAGGGCCACACAGCCGAAAAAATAGTGGACATGTGACGTGATGTTGTGGATATAAATTAAATGTTTTACGTTATATAGATACCAATTGTATGAGAAGAAGTTAGAGGAGAGTGATTGTAATACGCTCATAGAATCAGTGTAGATGGTTGCTTTTGTATAATTATGTTTTGTAACATAAAAGAGTGACGTACGGAAAAAAGTTCAGCAGAATAAATAGAGAAGTGATTAGGCAATACAATATGTTGGGCGAACTGTGGTTGAACAGCAAAAAAGGCCACTCCAACGACAGACGGATACTGAGAGGCATCTGTGTATATATCAACAGTATTGGTAAATGGTGAGGCACGTAATTTTTTGTGAATCTGTACCTGTGTACAGTGTTGAGTGGTATCGCGGCAATAATTAGAAGCAGGAGGTAGAATTATATAAGGGCGATGAATGAAACATACATAAGAAAAAGTGTAACACGTCAGTTAGGCATGCGTAAAAGGGCACCACGGTATCCATGTAAATAACTATATGCGTGATATAATACCGACATTTTGGAAGGAGATGAAGGGGAGAAGCAGAAAGTTCGAACAAGAGTTGTAATTTTGGAATGAGGGGAGTGGTGATGATGGCAAATTTCTTAAAGAGGTATTTTGTTGTTAACGTAAGACGCCGTATGTGTAGAGGGGGATCTCCAGCTTCCACAAGTACGGCGTTAGCAGGCGTAGTGCGAAGAGCACCGAGACAAATGCGGAGCGCGCTGAATTGAATCGTATTTAAATGTGTTAAAGGTGTGTTAGAAGCCATATCTATGAGATGGTCACCATAGTCCATATGAGAACGGAGGGTTGCCTTATATAAAGAAAGAGCGATGGCCGGGTCTGCGCCCCAGTTTCTGCGTGTAACAGTTCGGAGGATAATTAAATAAGAAGTAGCTTCGTGACGTCAATATTTAATATGGTGAGTCCAGGTTAGTTTATGGTCTAAATGTAATCTAATGTAGCGTTATTTAACAAATACGCCAGTTATGTCATATACTTTGACAATCAACTGTCTATGCGACATATATTTAAATTGTGTCTCTCATCGGCAATGGTAATTTTGGTGAATTATTTCATTCCACTATGGACCTCGTGTTCACGGCCTAGTTATTGTACGGAGCTGTGATATACCACGATTATATGAGACTGGAATTCTACTATATTTGAAGTATTGAATTAATTAAAACTTCGTATATCGTGGACTTTGATAAATTGTGCCTTAGCACCTTCTACGCTTGTCCTACTGGTCATCTACTCTGTCTATTCGAGGAGAAGTGAACCTTTCGTCACATAATTATACTGTGTATTATTATCTCTAAGAGTATAATTGCACTGCGGACAGCTACACGTACTCTTAAGCCATCTATGAGACTATATAGGCTACGACAGTGTGTGTTTTAACATTGCCCACCAGGGCGAGTATCCGGTCTATTCCGTGTCACTCCTAGCGGGGAAATGGAAGTGAGTCATTCTGCGCTTGAAGGTTTGGAGGGAAGACGCTGACGCGAACATCGCTTACGTTCCCGCTGCAAAACCAATGCATTCGCAGACTGGTACAGGGTGATGCCTTTACCCCTCCCATCTGGAGAATTATATTTTTGTGTTAAAGTGTAAATTAGTTCTATTGTAATTTTGTGTAAATATGTGGTTGTAATTATGTGAATATCTTAAGTTTATTTCTTACTGGTGAGTTGTAGTGATAGTTGGAACACGGTTGCTTTACCTAGGCATATACGGATTAAGGTATGTACGCCGTTATCATTTCCTTGTGCTCAAATCTTGTGTAAGTCTGTTATATAATCGTGCGTGTGTTCTTTGTGATTTTAAAATATATCTAAGTTTTGTGGTAAGGCGTCATGTTTCAGTGTGTTCTGTGTTTGTAACGTAGTTGGCCATTATTGCCTAGGTAATTTCTAAATTCTCCTCCGCCTTGATTGAAAAGTTGATTTTCTCTTGGGTTTATTTGTTTCTGTATTTTGTGAGTGATTATGGCCTTTGTTTGTTGTGTGTGCCGTTCCTTTGCTGAATACCTTCAAATTTTGCTGTCGTGGTGTGTGTGGTTACACATTCCTACGTGGTGTGATCTTGGTCGTTATTCTCATCTAAATTTTCGGTATATCTTTCTGTGTGTTTTGGCATTTCTGTTGCCCGTGTTCGAACTAACACTACGCTTACACTAGTTTCTAAAGTTTTTTTAGTTATTATATTTATTATCATTATTATTTTCGTCAATTTGAATATTTGTTTTTCCCTCTCTGAGAATATTTATTTAGGCTTAATGAGTTTATTTTCATCCCTATTGCGGGCGTTTAATGAGATCCTTGTTCTAATTATTTTAGTAAACACGCATTTACGTTAACGTTTGTCAACATTGCCATTGTAACGTTTTCATTTTAGTCGAGGGCTTAGACAACCTGAGTGCGAAAAATATGAAGCCTGGTCCTTATCTTATCGCCCCTTATTTGTATTGTTGTGTTATCTGTTCTGGCCTGACGGTTACGTAACTCATTATGGTCATTATTGGGGTGATTGTGAATTGTCGCCGGCGTGATAAGTGGATCTTGCGGATTGCTCCGTGAATAATATTATGACTGTTTCCTTCTGAAACTGAATTGTATTTTTTGGTTCACGGTGACGTTATGTGAACTGGTTCTATCCTGTAAATTATGTGTCGGTATTTTTATTTATTGTCTCTCTTTAACATGGCATTGTGGTCTTAAATTTTGGTTTTATCTGGGTCGTATTTTTATTTTCTGGGCGTGTCTCCTGTGGGGACATTATGTCTGTATTTGCTGTGTTCTGTTTTAATGGTGATACGTCGGGTTGCTTCATTAATATGTGGTTTTGTGGGGTCTTATTTTATACTGGGGTGCTGTCAAAAGCTCTCGATTTTCAATTCAAATGCTTCCCTTTTCTGTATTAAATTGTAAATGAATTTAATATTAACAGACTTCAGACATGTGTCTATTAATAATAATTATTAAGTTAAGCTGATGCATCAGTATATATAAATAACTTTTTGGAACAGAAAGGTACTCTTTATTAGAAATTTTATTTGATTTACATTAATTTTCATTTTCTTAATGCTGTGGCTTTATTGCAAATTTATGCTTCCTCCGAGTTGTTTAATTTTTTAAAATTTGTTGTATAATGGTAACCATTATTTATTAATTATATATTTATTTTAATTTTATGAAAAGTTTGGTGTCATTTTGATGTGGCTTTGCCCCGTTGTCCCTTGATCCACCCCTCTCTCGTTCCTTTTTGGGTTGGTTCCAGTACTTTTCCTTGTTTGTTGTGTTATTATTCTGACTTGTTATGAGTTAGTGCTCTTTCAATATTGGTCTTATGTGCACACGTCCCTATGACGCACGTCATTCAATTATTTTATAAAGGGGGTGTGATGGGTACAAAGAGGTATAGAATGCGTATCGAATAGAACAGGGTTCCGGTCATAGCTACGGCGATGAGTGAAAATCATCGTCGAGCATTTGGATATTGCAAGCTGAAGGTCATGGGGTTCCAACCACGAAGTAGCCTCACTTAGGAGTTGCGACATTCGCTCACGGCATGTATCGATGTTGGTGTGAGATAGGTAAAGAAACATATCGTCAGCGTACGATATTATGCGGGCGGAACGTGCTATTAAGCTGTCAAAGT
The DNA here is from genome assembly GCF_040414725.1 of Anabrus simplex. Lineage (NCBI taxonomy): Eukaryota > Metazoa > Arthropoda > Insecta > Orthoptera > Tettigoniidae > Anabrus > Anabrus simplex. The sequence continues at coordinate 1,490,417,021 of NC_090265.1, forward strand.
CGCTCATGTAAAGAGCAAAAATTATCCCGCTGAAAATGTCCCCTTGCGCCAAACCATGGGACGTCTGTCAACTAGTAATATGATGTGACGCTTGTAGTATAATATTACGGTATGTAAATACATTCTGCAAAAGGGAAATAAAATTAGGTGGGAAATTCTTAGCAGAAAGACAATCCCATACCATATGTAACAGAACGGAATCATATGCGCCTTGAATATCAAGAAACGTAGCTATGGAACTGTGGTGACGTGCCTTGGCCAATATGAGGTCTAGTACAAAGGTGTTAATAGCATCTTGAGTGCTACGGCCTTTAAGAAACGCATATTGATTTTTGGGGCCAGGTTATAATATTCAAGTACCCAAAGAAATCTCTGGAGTAGTATTTTAAGAAATGTATTCCGCATACACGAAGTGAGAACAATCCCACGGTAACTATGAAAATCAGAGGCTATCTTATTCGGTTTGAGGATTGGCACAAGAAAGAAGTCATTCCATTGACAAGGCACTTTAAGTGTAGATAATATGGTATTATAGTATTTAAGAATGACTTGGTTAGCTGTGGGAGGCAACAATTGCAGCATACTGTAGGTACTATAGTCAGGGCCAGGTGCTGACAGCGAGGAGTAGGGCGAACTGCTCCGAATTCGTATATAGTAATAGGTTGTTATAAAACAGAAAAATAACGACTGGAATCGGCTTGTGAAAAAGTACTGGCAGGAACGACATAGTCCGGAGTGAGTGAATGAAGAAACTGCTCAAGCACATCAGTGGGGATTATCGCACTTGCAGCATGTTGAGAAACACGAGTCAGTGTTCGAACAGCGTTCCAAATTTGCGTAAACGGTGTTGATGTTGTAAGTGACGAAATAAAGCTCTTCCACGATTTCCGGCGCTTGGCATTAAAAACTCGGCGAGAATAAGCAATCTGTAGTTTTAAAGCGAAATAGTTATGAGGAGATAAGTTTTTCCGATAAAGGCGAAATAATCTTTTACGTTTTTGTATAATATTATGGCACTCATCATCCTACCGACGCAAACGACAAGGTTGCCGTGATTGAGGAGTTTGAACGACTTTTAAAGGATGATAGATATTGATGTAGCGATAAGCTATCTGCAGGAGTGAGTCATATGTTAGCACATGAGCAGGCATAAGAGAAAGTTGAGTCGTGATAAAGTGTCGGAAGGTGTTCGCGTCAAAGTTCTTAAGCGATCGTACGGTGGGAAGATGTCAATTGTCAGAGGCGGGTTCGGTCTACTCACGCCGTACGTAATAATTATGGGAAAATGATCGCTTGTAAAAGTATCCACCAAAGTATGCCAGGTTGTTAGTGGTGCCATAGAACTACGACATAGCGTAAGATCTACCGCGCTGGGTGGGGAGCCTGGGGGAGTCAATCTTGTAGGAGAGCCATCACTGAGTATTATAAGATTATGTTGATATGACATCTAATAAATGGGTGCCTTTTGACGAGTCAGAGTCACTACCCCATACTGTATGGTGACAATTCATATCACCGAGGATGAAGATTTTTGAGGCATGATCAAATTGAGCGAAGTAGTTCGACCATTGTTCTTCTGAAAGGTAAATATCTGGGGGACAATAGATATTGATAATGTATATGTCACGATAAATTATACCAATACTGAAGGTGGAAGGAAGTTGAGTAGGAATGGATAATAATTGATATGACATATTATTCTGAACAAGGAGTGCTACGCCACCATATCCTCGCCCATCATATCGTTCAATATTATAACCTTTAACAGAAAGAAAAGCCTCGGCAAAAACCATGTTTCTTGTAAAGCAGCAATCTGAGGGTGCGTTTGTTGAATAAGTAAGTTTAGATCATGCTGTTTAGTTAGGATGCTCCTGGCGTTTCATTGCGTGAGTCTGATCACAAAAAAGAAAACATAGAGTATACACTGTCTTTTAACATGTGAAGAGCATGAGATACTTGATGAGTATCACCCAGTAATTGGATTAATTGTGAAAATTTATTAGTAATATCATGTCGCAAATGTAGACGTTGTCGTTGGATATTGTCTACCAACGGTGGCTGGGACACATTTTCGGCCACAGGACGGGCTCCGAAAGCGGAAGGTACAGATGGGGCAGTTGCATGGGAAGTGGAAGGCAATGAAAGGAGTTGAGAAGCTGGCGCCGGAGGCGCACGGATGAGATTTAGATAACCAGCTCGATCATATCCTGGTACAGGTACAGGCCGAGGTTGATGAGTTACAATTTGGGTGAATTTTCGCTTTCTTGGCTGTTCGGCAGGCATAGGAGATGTAGGCTGAGGTAGAGGGAGAAATTGTTGCTGATGCCGATCAGGGGAATAACTTAGAGGATGAAGCTTAGACAAGGCGTCATTAAAAGATATATTTTCAGTGCTCATGATTTTCTTAATTTGGAGTTGGTGTTGTTGTTCGGGACATGAAGCAGAACCTGTCAAATGGCGGTCCTTGGCAGTGAACACATTGAAAGAATGTTTCTTGACGGTCTTCAGTAGGATGGGAAAGGGAACATCAACCACATCTGGTATTATTTGCCCTAAAATTGTTGTCTCTATGACCCTATCTTTGACATTTGCCGCAAAGAATAGGAACAAAAATAAAAGGTTCAATCTCCATATAAACACTGTAGAGGGACACATGGTGAGGTAAGGTCTGTCCACGAAATACTACTTTAACCGAGCCCGTGGGTAGATATTCTGTGCTACCTTGTTGCGTGACTCGTCGGTTAAGGCGTTTAACAGATTTAACTGTGATCGTGGATTTCAAGTTTTTGAGAATCTCAGCTTCAGTAAGTGTTTTGTCAACATCACGGATAATACCCACACGCATAATATTGGAACTGGGAATGAATGCTTTAACTTGAAGAGTAGTGAGCAGAGGATTATTTTAGAAAGCATTGGCTTGTGCGGCATATGAAAATTCAATCTGAAGACGATTACGCCCTTTACGAGTTATGGACTTTACACTTAAATTATTATAATGAAATTTTCGCCCCAAAGCCATCGGGTGCAAATGGCTGATATTTTCTGGATTGGTAGACTCCGCATACACAATATATGGTCCATAGTGAGTACTAGGATACGTTTCAGTTACAACAGGTGGAGTAGAATCAGAAGGGGTGGATCAGGATTTCCTTCCATATTTTTAGAAGAATTGGTCAGATGAACAGAATCAAGTAGTGAGTTATCTTCTTCCATACGTAGTTCTATTTCCCGTTCGACCTGTAGCTGTGACGGATCAGGTGATTCGTCACTCCCACTATGCTCTGCAATATCACTCACACTACACTATATGGCACACACTGCACTACACTACACTCGGCCGCACGTTACTCTCAAACTGCACACACTAGGGAAGACCGATGAGGTGGAGGCTTCTCCTTATTCATTTTCGTTCCTTCTCGTCTTCGTCACGGAGTGTGACAGATAGGAGAATGTGCTTTACTTCTTTTTCTACTTCGTATTTTCTTTAACATGGCGTAGGGCAAGACCATCTGAAATAATATACTGTAGTTGGTCTTGCTTAGGACCGTTTTCACCAAATGAGTTTAAACTAGGTTTATTTTAATCTGGTGTAAGTCTGAGTTTAGTAATAAAGGTTTTATTGCAGCCAATGGCCATTAAATATGTTTACATGATTAATTACATAAAATTTGGTTAGTTCAATTTGTCTTTTAGTATTACTCGCGGAAATTTTAGTGATATTTGGTGTTACGGGGTGAGCAGCAAACGTCCGCTCCCACCTAGTGTGATGGAATCGAACCGAACAGAATTTTGTTTTTAACGTGTCTTTAAACGGGAGGTTAGGTGGCGATCGCCACTAGTAGAATCGAATCGAAACGAACGAAACAGGATTCTCTGCTAAGAATATTTTTCGAATAGCGTAATGGAATCGAACAGAGTTATCAACATCCGTACAACTTCGTAGACGGTCGGGATACCTCGGACGACTATTTGGCGGCAAAGGTGTATCAGCTTCAGCTTGGAAGTCAGCTGTTCCCTGTTTCCTATTAGTTCATTCAACTTACAAATAACGGACACGCAAAAACTTATCAGTTTAATTCAATACTATGATTTCCCCTAGCACAAGACCCGCGAGTATTATTGTAACAACAACGTAAGAAATAATACCTGGGCTGAAATAAGCAAGTCAATAAAAAATCGAACTCATTAGAATATTCAATTTCATGGTAGATTACTACTAGCCTATGTTCAATTTATTCCATTATTATTGTTAATCTCATCATAAAATCAAATTATGTTGAACTCCAAATACAATACGGTATATCATGATGGTAATTGACATCGCTTGGAATGAATTTATACGTGCGTGTTATACTTTTTACAGTGAAAAATTTCGTAAGAGGATTTCCTACTTTTGAAACTGTCATACATGTGCTGCTATCAAACAGTACAGCATACGAAAATGCTCTGCTGTGGGCGCATTAGCTGCCGATTGATGAAGGTTAGGGTAGTGTCGAACCCGAAAATCTACCCGATAAAACGGAATTCGTCTGATATTTACACAGGTTTATTATTTTCCACAAACATAAACTTTTTACATCGTTCTTTTTTGTTCAAAACAAAACTGTTCTCAAAACCAAAGATTACAAAATCTGGTGTGTGTATACAATTTAGTCTCTGGATGTAATAGGTAGCACGTGATAACTTCATTTCGGCAATAAAATACCTCACGGTTCTCGGAGATGTCGGAATTTTGTCCCGCAGGAGTTATTTTATCTGCCAGTAAATCTACCGACACGAGGCTAGAGTATATGAGTACCTTCAAGTACTATCGGACCGAGCCGGGATCAAACCCGTCAAGTTGGGGTCAGAAGGCCAGAGCTTCAACAGTCTGAGCCACTCAGCTCGGCTCATTAAATTACTTGTGTTAGTACCACTGAAAGAGCTAGACAGTATCTGGTTCAATCCGCCAGAAATTAAGAAAAGATCACGTTCACATTTTGCCAACGGTGGTAAGTTAACATGATAAATGTAACATCATAGGGAAAATCACTGTTCCACCTATGAAAACGCTTCGCCAACAACTACTCAGCAGATATAATCAACTAGATCAGTAGGTAAGATTGGAGGGGGCCGGCTCCCCTCAGCCTCTGTGCAAGCGCGGGCGCCAGCTCTCCCAGAGGGGTCCCCCCGTCAGAGCAACGGGCAGCAAGGCCATGCGGGTCTTTATGTAAGAGGCAATTATTTTTTGAAGGTTATTGTGGCACTGACCATGGGGCGGCGACTGGATTTGCTTTAAAGTTCACTTGCTGGTGAAAGGTGAACAGGATGTTAGTTTATGCAAGAAGCAACTTGTTCTTTACAGAAGGCCTCCCTACTGTGGGGGAGAGAAAACGAAAACAAGGAGGGGTGCAGTGCAGGTGTCAATAGACAAGATCTGCTTTACAGCTTATTGAAGGTCATCTACCCACGAAAGGTTAACAGGATGTTTATGGCAAGTTGTAATTTTGATTGTAGGCTAATCAGCGACGACTCCACCCAACTGGCGAGGAGTGAAGGTGGAGGCAGGGAGTATTTAAGGAGCAGAACACGGTTTGCTAACCATCATCTAGTTGGAACACAACTTCACTACTACTTTCCTTTCTTCTTCAGGAAGTCAGTTTAAGTTTTTTTAGTTTATTTCTGAAAAAGCATACTAATTTCATAGTAATGGATATGCTACTAAAATTAAATAAGATAGCAAAGGCACCACAGCTTCATAACATAAAATTAAGCGAGTTGCAAATTTACCATCATTTCAAGGTTAAAGAACTGAGAGCAGTGGAAACGCGTTTCGGAAGGAAAATAATAGCCGATATTGAGGGTGAAGATGAGAAGACCGTGAGTGATTTCCTACCAGTTCAATTTGCAAAATTTTCTTCAGAGGAATTAGAAGAAATAAATTTATTAAAAATAACCTGAAAATGATGTATAAAGTCATGGATATGGGTATCATCAAGTATGCTTCTTACAGTAAAATGTCGACAGCTACAACAATTATTTTGACTAAGTAAGTATGCAGAAGTTATATTACTCTTTCTCTACGCAACTTCTTTTTTCCTGATTTCCGCTGCTTCTTTTCAGGTCCATGTTGCTGTGATGAAGTGGAAGAAAGTGGAGATTAAGGCTGGATCCAAAAATCAAGCATATTCAATCATACAGAGTCAACGATTGCAATTACATCGAGGGGAGGAAGTCGACGCAAGTGCATAGCATGATCAAGGTGAAACGGGACAGCTAAGCGATGAACACTAGCAAGAACTGTCTGGTAATTGTACTGAATTATGGAACAGAGGGAGTTCCCTCTTTAATTTCATAGCGTATGTGACGAACCTTAGTAAAGCATACGAAAGACAGCAGGAAGTAACAGCTGCTCTAGTGCGATTCGAAACGAACATTTTTACTGTTTGTTGGTTACAACATATTCGAAGAAATATACAAAATTTAGTTTTCCTTATCCTCACAAGAATCGAGTAAAATTTCTTATTACCGGAATACATTGTTAGGTAAGCTTCAGGACGAGTTTCCAAGCGAGGCTGTTCACTGTTCACTAGATGTAGAAGGGGGTGAGCTGGCTCGATGTATATGCTGTGTGATGACTGATCGTACATTCTTGATAAGTCACTGCTACAGCAAATGTTTGACTTATCTTGAGAACACAGAAAACTTTAGCACCAGAACGTAATTTGTGGCCACATTTTAGTCATGGAGTTTCCTTCGAGCAAACATAGCAAGACATTAATTTACAGACGTATGAAGATGAGAGAAGGATGCATGCTCATTTTGATAGTGTTTGAACGCATTCGTGAGTTTATCAGGGAGGTAAATGGATCTCTATTAATTTCGTATAAATTCAAACCTCGCGCGGAGCGAGAAGAAGCTGCTCAGCTAGAGCTGATTGAAAATCTTAACGAGCTAGAGCAATTGCGTAATCGGATTTTAGAATATTATTTACACGCTCGAAGTGTGAATGGGTTACTCTGCAGATAGAAGATCTGTCTGCTTTCCAGTGTAAGCAAATTGAGGAAGCCTTTCGTTGTACAGTGTACACACTATCGGTGATAAATATTAAAAATGATTTCTTACTTCTCGAAAAGTTTCTATATAAATCATACGTGTGGTTTAATAAATATTTGAAGAAAGCACTAAATACACAAGCATTGAAATTAAATACTGTTCTCTGTGCACACAACATATTCTTCACGATAAAATCGCTAACAATTATTTTCATATTAGGAATGCATAAATTTACGAAGGTATGAATTTAAGAGAGTGGTACAATGAGCATGTAACTAAACCGATTCTGAAAAAATTGACAGAGTTCGAGGCTCGTGATTCGGGTTGGTCTCTGCTACGAATTTGTGAATTGCGGATGAACATTGATAAATGTGTTGGTTTTAACGTGTGGGAGTCGCAGAGTGGTCTAACATTGCTTTCAGCAATCAGAAACAAGAAGGCAGTTATTAATCTGCAGAACACACGGGTTGCTTGCTTTCCATGGAGTGTGGTTGCTGGCCTAGTTCCAGCTAAACATAATGTGAATCGCATTTCTTCTTATCCACATAATAATTTAATTTTAAATTTAAAAGACATGCCAATCCCGATAGAAATGAGATATATTAGAAAATTTTAAGATCAAAACGAGATATCTGTGAATGTATTTGCTGCACAGTACGATGAAAACAATTGGGTGTACATAGGAAAGAAACACGTCATTAAAGAGTTTACCTAAGTACCATTGTACGTTTCACATAAAACGTGTGAAAAGAAAGTAGATATACTAATGCTTCAGATTGATGACAAGGAGAAGTATCACTTCTGTTTAATTAAAAATCTTGCACGTCTTAGACGCTCATCATTTGCGAAGTGTCAGAATAAAATTTATATTTGCAAACGATGTTTGTCTTACTTCCGTAATGAGTACATATTAGATTTGCACAGTACCTAATGACTGTAAACAATTTCCGGTGGCAAGAAGTATAATGCCTTCAGATAGTGAACGACTAGTTCACTTTATAGAGTATAAGTTTAAAGAGGCAGTGCCTTTTAATGTGTACGCTGACACAGAATGTATACTGAAATCCAAATGATAACACATCGCATTCAACTAAAATGCACGAACATGTGCCATACAGCCTGATATATTATTTACATTGTAGTTTTGACAGATATTTGTGCTCTTTCAAACTCTATCGAGGTAATGATGTGTTAAATGGTTCGTAGATGAGATGTATAACTGAGTAGACACGCTTGTAGCATGTTATTTTGGAACGAAATCGATGTTACCTCTATCTGTTGAGCAAGAAAATTCTTTCCTCTCGTCTACATTATGTCACATATGTGAGGAGGATTGGTGATTCGGGTTGGTCTCTGCTACGAATTTGTGAATTGTGGATGAACATTAATAAATATGTTGGTTTTAACATGGGGGAGTCGCAGATAATGATATTAAAGTTCGCGATCATTCTCATTTAACGTGTGTTTACAGGTGATCAGCACATCAATTATGTAACTTACAGTATCGTAAACTTTCTACATCGCCGGTAGCATTGCATAATTTGACGGCCTATGATGGTCATTTTATAATTAAAGAACTGCATTGGAAGAGAGGGGATGCTGCGGCAAATCTTGGAGGAAACATTAAATTATTAGCAGTGAACATTGAGCAATATAAGGGATTTTCAAACTTTATAAGTTATAACCCAAGACAATGTGTTGAAATAAGATTTATTGATACATACAACTTTATTCCTTTCTCGCTGGACAAATTAACATTATTACTTAGTGAGGACTCAAAGCTTGTAACGAGACGGTATTTCGCCGATGATTTACAGTTTAAACTTGCTTCACGGAAAGGAATATTTCCATACGAATATATCACTATTATGGAGGTGTTAGGCGACAGTAGTTTGTCGCCAAGGAGTTCATTCGTTAGCTCTTTGAAGGGTGAACCTGTATCGGAAGAAAACTACGCGTTTGCTCACCTTAAATGGAATAAGTTTAACTGTAAATCATTGGATGAATATACCGATCTTTACTTGAAAACCGACACATTACTCTCGGGTGATGTATTTGAAAATAGATATATGATATTGATGCCGCTCATTTCTACACGGCACCGTCTATGACCTGGAGTGCTATGAAAGAAATAACAGATGTTCAGCTAGAATTACTGCAAGATGTTGACATGCTTGACTTGTTCGAACGCTCTATAAGTGGTGGCAATGTGCAATGCGTTACACGTCATGCAGTAGCAAATAAGAAGTTCATGTGAACATATGATGAGTCAAAACCAGAATCATACATAATGTACACTGACTGAGCAAATGTCATGGGATAGCGGAGCACTGATGCCACGTGTGTTTTCTGCGCACCACACGCCCCCTGTGTCAGCGGCAGTTGTATAGGCGACCTTGTGAGCATTGGCTGTGCATGTGACAGGTATAACATGGAACGACGTCGTAACCTGACACCGATGGGACGGAGTATTGTGGTCAGTGCTCGACGGATGGGAAGTTCGATTTCGGAAGTGGTGCGGGAATTCGGTTTCACACGATCAACCGTGTCCAGGGTGTATCGTGAATGGTTGAATGTGGGTGTCACCGTCCGCAACAGACGAACGACCGGCCGTCCAGCCACCCTCGATGACCGTGACCGGCGACATCTGAGACGGATTGACAATAGTGACAGACGGGCAACCGTGCAACAAATCACGGCTCAATTCAACACAGGCCGTGCAAGACACGTCTCCCAGTGGACAATCCGTAGGAACATGGGTTCTATGGCGTATGGGGGCCGGCGCCGCACACGGATGCCACGGTTAACCCAACGTCATCGGGCACAACGACGCGCATTTGTCGCCAGTCACCAGGTATGGACACTGGAACAATGTCGTAACGAGATATGGTCGGACGAATCATGTTTTCAACTGCATAATGCCGATGGGAGACACCGTGTATGGCGAAGACCACATGAAGCGATGGATCCCGCCTGCCTTGAAGGTGTGGTCCATGGCGCTGTGTCTTTGTTATGGTCTGGGGTGCATTTTCCTGGTATGGAATGGGCCCCCTAATTGTTCTGGAAGAGACTTTGAATAGTACGCGGTATGTTGAGCTGCTCGGAGTCCATCTCCACCCATTTTTGGCCTTCCAGCGCCCAGACGGTTCTGCGATGATAACGCGCCACCACATCGCTCCCACGTCGCCCGGGAATGGTTCCAGGAACATGCATCGGAGGTCCAACGACTGTCATGGCCACCCAGGAGCCCCGATATGAACCCTATCGAGCATATCTGTGATGTCCTGGAACGCAGGCTCCGTGCCATGGATACTGCGCCCACGAACAGACCAGCACTGGCGGCCGCTCTGCAAACGATTTGGTGTCAGCTACGTCTAGAGGACTACTAGGGACTTGTCGACTCACTTCCACGGCGTCTCACTGCAGTTCGCAGAGCCAGAGGAGGCCCCGCACGCTATTAGGTGACTATCCCATGACATTTGCTAAGTCAGTGTACTTTAATGTGAACAATTTGTATGGATTCGCTATGCAACACTTTCCTCCAACAGGCGGGTTCCAATGGGCAGAGAATGTCGAAAATGTTGGCATTATGAATGTCAGAGATGAAGCAGATGTAGGGTGTATGGGGAGGCAGAATTAATTTACCCCCAAGAACTTCATGATAAACATGCCGATAATCCTTTGTTCCTTGAAAAATCTACAAAACGAATGTGCACTCTTCACAACAAGGAACGGTATGTTCTTCATTATAGACTGTTAAATCAGTGTGTGGAATTAGCTATGCAAGTAGCTCGCATTTACAGAGGGTTTCAATTTAGTAAGAGCGCATGATTAAAATGCTACATTGACATGAACACTGAGAAACGAAAGCTAGCAAAAATGAGTTCAAGAAAATTTTCTATAAATTAATTAATAACGCCATTTTCGGTCGTTCATTAATGAACGTATGGAAGCTGCAAGACATAAAATGGTTCACATAGTGGGAGGGTCGTTGTGTTTCTCGTACGTTGATCGCAAAAGCAAACTTCAAACTTCGTATCGTAGTAGGCGATCAGTGTATGATTATCAAAATGAAGAAAGTTCAAATTCTTCACAATCAACCGGTTTACCTCGGTGCTAAAGTTTTAGATTTGCCAAAAATAAAAATGAACAATTTTCACTACAACATTATTTTGACAAACACTGATTCAAACTCGCAACTACTATACACTGGCACCGACAGTCTAATATATATATTTTTTCATTTAATATATACGAGTTTGTGAAGGAAAATTCAGTTTTGTTTGACACACAAAACTATGACGAAAATAATCCTTTCCAAATTGAAAGAAAATGTTCGGGTGAAATAGGTTTAATGAAGGATGAAAACGGTGGAAGTATAGTTGAAGAATTTGTAGGTTAGCGACGAAAGATGTATGCTATTAAGTTGTGTGAAAAGGCGAAACATGCTTGTAAAATTAAAGGTGACAAAAATGTTGTATATAACCTTACAATAGATCAATATAGACGTTGCCTTTATGAAGGTGAACGACTAATCAAACTCCAAGTGTGCATCAATTCCAGTTCTCATTCCGTGTTCACGTTTCGTCAAAATAAGGTAGCACTCTCATGAAAAGATGACAAAAGGTGCATCACAGACAACCAAAATAATACATTACCATTTTGACATTACAGTCTTGCAGAGAAAGAATAGGCGAAATGAAGAAGGAAAACATTATAACCAATGTATTGCTGACATTTTGTCTCGGGGGCAGTTATCTTGCATGGTAGACCCCCTTTTGTGTATCAGTTTTTTGTAAGCGCCTCCTCCTCTTCCTCATCGGATTACCCTTCCGTATGTAAAAAGAATGTAATTTATTTGTAAGTGATAGCAGAAAATGTGCATCCTCACTATCCCCAATCTATCAAGTAATAGCATAAGAAGCTTTTTAAGAGAATTGTAATCTTATAGAATTAAAACTAGATACATTTATTTTTTTATCTTCTGTGTTAGTTTTATTGTATTGTTTATAGTAAAGTGTTACTCTTAATTTTATCAATATTTTAATTTAGAGAGAATTGTAATCGTATAGAATTACAAACTAGACGAACATTAAACTTATTTGAATTATTGTACTGTATTTCTACCTTCTATATTAAAGTGCATTGTAAACCTTAATTTCTACTTTCTATATTAAAGTGAATTGTAAACCTTAATTTTTTACTCTTTTCTTTTCTGAATATAAAATCCAAACTAGATGACCAAACGTTGTTAGATTTTTTTAAACCATCCTACCTTATTAGCTCCTGCATTATCTCTGTTGTATTCCTTTTACTCTGACTAAATCAGAAGTAGGAGAATAAAAAACTTTTAATGTACAGCAATGCTAAATGTACAGAAATACTTTTTATGTTAAACATCTTTATAAAAACTATACACTTCGACTCTAATTAAATCCGGCCACCTTAGTTGCACCACACACATCTAGAGGAGAAAAAATATAATTAGTTGATAGCAGAATAAAATAGAAACAGTAAACACCAAAAGGGAAACCACTATCTATTTTCTTCACCTTAATAATAGTTCAATTAACAGTATTTGATACTAAACAAAATATATTCTTTAAATTTTGAATTCTTATGGTGAGACTTGCTGCGATAATTTGAATGACAATATAAAACTCTGAAATTACAACGGAAAGATACTCTAGGCATTGAATTTGTAATCCTCTTGACTTAACATTTAAAATATGTACAAGAAGTGTAACCCCCACTGTTTCACTTAACAATACCTTGAACACTTTGGGTGTTATTATGATGTATTCCTTAGAATTGGTATCAGGGGTAGGTATCTCAAAACTAATTTGGTGAGATATCCTTGTAGTTTTAAAAACGAGATATATCATGGCTTGAAAATATAATAACAATTCACAACCAACTTTACAAATAATTCACTGATAACTGTTAGTCTGCATTACGAAGTCTCAATATTCGGCTGTCACCGAACTGACACAAGAACTCGACCGAACAGTTACACGGAAACACACTCCGGACATTTAATCCATCTGGTCACTGACGACTACGTATCCATATCACTGCTTCTTCTCCATCTAAATAACAGTGGTAAGGCTCTACCTCCAACTGACAGACCAACCAACTGCGGCCTTACTCTCCATACGACTGACTACTATGGTAGAACTTTCTGGTATAGACACTAAATGTCACGTGGTATAACACCCACGTCATGGATGAAACAGTCCATGATATAACTCAAACCAAGCTCCGGAGTGTTACATATTGTGTTGAAATAGCCTTGGGCAGCCAAAAACTCCCTACATTGTTCCATGCAGGCGATGACGCGTGGGGTATAGCGCATGACTCGACAGAAAATACGACATCATTGCACAACGTAATGCAATGTCTTAAAGTTGTTTCACAAAATAAATACATATATTAGGCAGCAAACGTCTCACACTACATTTTCTTGATGCTAACATACATATATAATGTACATAATAAATGCAATAAAATGAAACAAGTGATAATTAATCAATAAAGAGCGAACGCAGATAATACAATTGTATAAAACAATAATAACGGTGACAATAATAATAATAATAATAATAATAATAATAATAATAATAATAATAATAATAATAATAATAATAATAATAATAATAATAATAATAATAATAATAATAATTACAAAACCAAACCAAACCCCATGGCACTACAGCTTGAAGGGCCTTGGCCTACCAAGCGACTGCTGCTCAGCCTAAAGGCCTGAAGATTACGAGGTGTCGTGTGGTCAGCATGACGAATCATCTCGGCCGTTATTCTTGGTTTGTAGACCGGGGCCGATATCTCGCCGTCATATAGCTCCTCAATTCTAATCCCGTAGGCTGAGGTAAAAATCCCTGACCTGGCCGGGATTCGAACCCGGTACTTCCGGGTGAGAGGCAGGCACGCTACCCCTACACCCCGAGGGCGGCAAATAATAATTACACAAATAATATTAACATAGAGGAATGTTTGTAACGGGATTTAAACCGTTACAACTCGCCTCCCTCGTAAATAAATCGATATAAAGCAAGGAATCGACTGATGTATGAACAACTTAGTATAACACTGAAATTGTTACATACAAACACCTTTAAAAGAGTATACAACATTCATTTTTACAACATATCAACACATTTGCTAAAATATCACTTATATGAGCATTTTTCTCGCACATTGTAGTCACAGGTGACTGTTAGTATCTTACAGTTCGCAACAATATAGCACTGAAATTAACACATACAAATAATTTTAAATGAATATACAACATTCTTTTTTAAGAAACATCAATACATTTTATAAAATATCACATTGTCATCATTGATGACTGTTAGTGTCCTGTCCTCACCTTATAACACAATACACAATATCGTTAACGTTTTTTTCCATGTACTGGAGTTCAGTGCTCCAATACGACACATGATTCACACGCAATTTCACAGAAGTTGCAGTTATTTTACAAGCTTCTTACATGAATCAATTATCTTAATAATATCTTATCAAATCGCACATGACGTACTTCTTTAAATTTCTGATATTGTAAGTAACGACAATATTCCCGTCCTGAACTTGTACGCAATATGCACACTTCCAGATACGTTCACAATCGTGAAAATACCCCTTATAAAAAAGAAAGAATTTAGACGTATTTCCTGCCTCTGGTGATGATGGAAATGACACTCAGTAGCACCTTATCATACAAACTGTATTCGGTCAATTTTGCACTTTTCTGCTGGTGAATGCGTTTATTTCCTGCTTTGATTATATTCTCCCTGGTAAGCTCGATATAATATTCCTTGGATTTTCTCTCTCTCTCAAGTCTAAACCTTACATATGCAATTTGACCGTTTGGCTTCCTACCATAATGAATTTCGTAAGGCGTACATCCCGTAGACTCGTGTAACGTAGTATTACATCATTTTTCGACATCACCTAGTCGTGAAAACCACGAACTGTTCTTGTCGTGTACGTAGACTCTAAATACTCTGCCGATCTCCCTCATGACCCGCTCAACCATATTACCTTTTGCGTAACGAATTGACGGATATATAGACTTGACACGCACTTAGTTCATTCAACTTGGTAGTCAATACCTTGAACTGAACTAACTACCGTGATCTGATAATATTCTCAGTGGACATCCAAACTCAGGTATATATCTGTCAATAACCTGCTTCAGGCTACCTCTTCCAGTAATTTTTTTCAGTGGATACATTTTGACATATTTTCTGCAGGCATCAATCAAAACAAACACATATCAGTGTCCATACCGAGATTTTACTAGCTGCCCAAACAAATCTACGCATATAAGTTGACCTGGCTTGTCTACAATTACTGCCTGCCGTGGCCCCTCTATCACTTTGTTAGGATGCTTACTGCGTTGACATATATCATAAGTCGCAAGTAATTTCCTAATATTCTTTTCCATATTCCTCTACACAAAATTCCCTTGATAGCATAAGGAAACATGTTTGCCCCAAAATGACCGAGTTCTTTATGGTAACACCAAATCACATCTTCCCGTAATGGCTTTGGTACACAAACTTTAAGTTGACCAGAATGACACATCCTTGACAGGAAACCACTGCTTAGTTTGTACTCATGTTTACCTTTCTTCACAACAACATTTGCTTCTTTATCTCTTAGCAAGGTCAGAATAGCATACATCCCATCCTCCATCATTTGTTCCAACATGAATGACGTAACCGATCCCGTTCTATCATGTTGTCAGTTACACTACTCACACATACCGGTATTCCTTCAATCATCTCTTCATATCTGGACTCCGTATCGCCTGATAGATTCCCACTGAGGAAATCGGCCAAGACAATGTGTTTACCATTAACGTGGCAAATAGTAAAATCATATTCACTGACAGCCAAATCCACCTTGTCATTATATTACTTGTTAACTTATATGTCTTAATAAGCACTAATGCCTGGTGGTCTTTCCATATCTCAAACTTATTTCCGAATACATACATCCTAAACTAACTTAACGAATAAATTATGGCTAAGAACTCAATTTCAGTAATGGTATGCCTTTTTTTCTTGCAAGCTGATTCCCCGACTCACCAAGGAATCAATGCCCAAATTTAATTCACCATCCCTCTGGCGCAAACATCCGGAAATACCCTTTTCCGATGCATCGGTCATGTGTATGAACTAGCGATCTGGCGTAGGGTATTTTAAGACGACGGCATCATTGAAAACTTCCTTCATCCTTAGGAATGGCTCGCCAGGTTCAACCGTCCACTTTCTTTCAATAATCCTCTAAAAGGCTCTAACAACGCTGAATATTTAACAACGAAACGTCTAAAACAATTGCAAAGCGCAAGTATGATTTTAACTTTTTAATATCACGTGGAGTACTCGTTAATCTTCTATAATCACGCTTGTTCTGGTTTTACCCCCCTGTGCAGATACAGTGTGCCAATTGGCGGCCGCAAGGGCGGCAAGGGGGGCGCTTGCCTCCTTGCATTCTAGTTTGATGTTCATTTGTTTTATATCTTCCAAGATTACCATTCACTGAACTTTCTGGCAGCATCTAACATCTGTTACAAGCGGAAATTTACATAAACAATTTAATGTTGCAAACGTTATATTAGTTCCTATATTCAAGAAAAATATTCTAATAATGTCATACAATAGGCTACTGATGGAAACATTACTTCAGTTTCCAATAGGGTTACGCCTAGGTACCCTGGTTTTATGTATGTTTTCATGCACTAATCATCATCATCATCATCATCATCATCATCATCATCATCATGAGTGGCGACTACCTACTTTTGCCACTCCTCGTACGGTATCTCAGGAATTTGCCCTCGGTAGCGACCATAAGGTATAGTAAGTTCTGGAGATATTTTTCTACATTACCACACCTCTAGCGAAGCTCAACCCCTAAACTAAGGTCGTGTTTGCTGACTGGTAAGACATTAGTCCCGTACGGTGGTGCTTACAAAGTGGATTATTTATTGTGCTCTCGCCTAATTTTACGCCGTTTCATCTTACCGCAATCTTTGTCCGTGATGTGAAATTCTCTTTATTGTTATTTTTAAGGCGTTCAATAATACGGTGGCTAATTTATTTTGAAGAATGAGACGATTGCTATAATAGAACGGCAGCCTGAAATTGTTATTTTACAGTAGGTTCATAACTTGTAATGTTAAATCATCTACAATCGAATCACTGTATAATAGTTCATTGATTCTGGAAAGTTTGTGTTGTTATCAAAGTGGTTTTTATAGTGAGAAGTGATTTAGTGATTTTTATCTATTTAAGTTAGCGGTTATAAATTATTTCTAATAAAATCAAAGGATTTAGCGACTTTTATGCGTTAGTAATGGATATAAGACGGTTTTTCAAAAATGCTAAACTTAGTAACTTATGTGAAGGGGTTAGTGCGGAAAGTGACGGTTTTGAACAGAACATAGAGTGCAGTGTTCGCGAACTGGAATTATCCAGTGATAAACCGGAACTTCAAGGGGTTTATTAACGAAGTGTTTCTGAAAGATGAAAGTGGCAGAAAAGACATTGGCAATTCATAATGCAGGAAAATTTATGTGACACTGTTAAGTAGGAATTATTGCTAAAGCCATGGGTCCCACAAGTAACCTACGATTTTAAAGGTGATTTGCGGGCTGTAACCAGCCGCGCTCTCAGACACCAGTGGTTGAAGGATTATTCTATATGGCTATGCTATTCCCGTGAACTGAAAGGGAGCTTTATGCCGAACGAGTGTTCTGTTTATGCCGAGCGTTAAAAAAGGCTTCAAAGTTCATTCATTACGAAACCTTTCACAAAATATAAAGACTTCAATTGCAGCGCCAAAAACCATAAGAAATCAAACTGGCATAGAGAATCATCAGAAAAGGCGAAAACCTGTGTGGCCATCTATGAAGGAAGGCAACTCGCGGTAGCTGATCAAATCAATAGTAGTCTCCACCATCAGATTGAACAAAAGAGAAAGAAGCTGGAACCAATTTTGTCAACTATCATTTTCTGTGGCACTCATGATATCTCACTTCGAGGGAAAACGTTAGACAGCGGAATTTTCCATGATTTATTGAAATTCCACCTGGAGGCGGGAGATGCTCTACTACAATAACACTTCTCCAATTCGGCAAAAATGCCAAGTACACTTCTCATCGAATTCTAACTGAAATGATAAGATTCTGTGAACAGCAATTACGAGAGTTACTGGTTACGGAAGCAAATTCATGCAATGCTTTCTCTGTTATTTCTGACGAGACAGCTGACATATCTGGAACCAAGCTATTGGAATTTGGTTCGTCAAGAATACATCTAGTGATGATTTGGAAGTATGTGAGGAATTATTTGCGTTTCAGCCTTTGGAAGATATGAATGCCAAGTCAATCGCAAATTCAATTTTGAATTTTTTAACAAACTCTTCTCTGGATTTAACCTATGTGGCCAAGGATACTACGGCTGTGCTGCTATGAGAGGACGGGAAGGTAGAATTGCAAAATCAATACAAGATAAGTATCAAAAGTCTATTTTCGGCCACTCTGCTAGTTATAAACTTAACCTGGTAATAAATGACCTCAATGAACTCTCGGTTGTGAATAATGCGGCAGGCACCATCAAGGAAATGATTCAATTTTCGTGAATGTTCACTCCGAAGAAAGCAGATTTGCAACTTACCTCTTTTCTGTTAAACAAAATGACCCTCGAAGTACAAAAGCATTAGGCACTTTTCAGAAACATTTCCAGTATCATGTCATTCAAAAAAATATTTAAGATGAGATTATTGTGTTTACATGAACCTCGTCAAACATTACTGACACAACCTTTTCATTCCCCTTTAAAAAAATTTTTCTCTCAAAAATCTACCTGTGCAGGACCTATGCCTGGACGGCTGGAGCCCATTTTCGACAAAAAATATCTTAAATATACATGATGAGGCAATGACATTACATTTGTTTTACGTAAATGAATTGCATGCACCAGGGTACGAATAAAAGAAAGTCGCAGCCCATACCAGTAGTTCTGGGGAGTATCTTACTTGATTGACTATAGAGAGCTACAACTGTTCCAAAACAAATTTTATTTTACTATTTCTCTCTTTACTAATCTCACAGTCTAACTTAAGTGCATTTTTCACAAGCTTCATCAAAAAATAAAGTTTATCAGTGAGACCAATATCATCAGAATAACTTGTGAGATGACTTACCAAAGTGTCAAAATTTGTCCATCTGTCACACTTCAGGTCTTCACAACCGTCTGTAGGTAAACACACATTTTTGTGAAACACGGAAGTGTAAAAGTACTGGAAAACTTAAAACTCACTGAAACGAATGGAACGTTAGAAAATGACTCATCATCCAGCTTTACAAACCAGACGTAATCTTCCTTCACTATTGCAGTGAATGGTTAAACACATTTTTTCTGAAATTCACAGATGAATATGGTAAATTCGGTAACTTTGTCATTTTCGCACCACTTATTGAAATTTTCCTTATCTCTCCTAATAAGCTCTTGAACCCTGTCTAGGGGATTTGTCCTTTGTTTGAAACACTAACAGTGTGGTAAGAGGGCTGATTAGGAAATATAGTAGGGTATGCATCAGGAGTCAGTTTTGGGATTTTTCTGGGCACTCTACTGGGATCACAACTTAGCACATGAAAACATGTTCGCTTATAATAAATTCAGGGTCGAAATGTTTAATGCATACTGCATTTTTATCAGTCACTCCAAAATGGCCACAATGAATATTTTAACCCATTTGTCTCGTGAAACTTTGCCCATAGAAAACATAAAATTGTAGTTTTGGAAGATCCATAATTTGATCGATATCCAGACACAAAACATTTACGATTCATTACTTATCTAACACACTTATGCACTCCACCAGACCAAACTCACCGAAGCAGCAGCAGCAAATAATATACGGCATTAATAACCTCTAAAATTGAGATATACAAGGATAGTTACCCTGAACTCCACCAGACCAAACGCTCAGAAGCACCAGCAAACAATATACGGCACTAAAAACCTCTAAAATACTAAAACTAATTAAACTTCACCAGGCCAAACGCACTGAATCACCAACACATTACATACGGCACTAATAACCTCTGAATACTACAACTAAAAACACCACTGGCACTTTAAAAATAACTAGATAACAAATAAAAGGACACTGAAACATTATTTAATAAACAAACATATTCGGGGGATAATTAACTTGCAAATTCCAGTAGCAAGATAACCTCAACAAACGAGACACGTGCTGAGTATACACCAAACTGCATGTATACATGGCCCCACATGCCGCATAGGCATAGCCCAATGCGGTGGCCATTTTGTGACGTATCGATATGTGCATTAAGGTCTGATCAAGACCGACTACAATATATCAGACCGTAATATCAAAACAAAGATGGTGGACGTCTTGGGTGGAGTAGCTGCCAACTAATGAAGGTTAGGGTAGCACGCAATAACTTCATTTCGACGATAAAGCAACTCCTGATTTTCGGAGATGTCGGAATTTAGTTCCGCGGGAGTTGTTTTAGCTGCCAGTAAATTTACCGAAACGAGGCTGACGTATTTGAGCACCTTCAAATACTACCGGACTGATCCGGGATCAAACCCGCCAAGTTGTGGTCAGAAAGCCAGAGTTTCAAACGTCTGAGCCGCTCAGCCCGGCGTCACATTAAATTACTTGTGTTGATACCACTGAAAGCGCTACACAGTAACTGGTACAATCCGCCAGAAATTACGAAATGATCACGTACCTGTTTTGCAAACGGTGTTAAGTAATTTAACATGATAAATTTAACATCATAGGGAAAATCACTGTTGCACCTATGAAAACACTTCGCGAACAAATACTCATCACATATAATCAAGTAGAATTACACATATTCTGCTAGAATAGATGGACAGCCCCACAGCAAAAGTGAACAACAAGCTGATTATTTCGAAATTTCGCTTAGTCAAACAATGTTTTCTCTCAGATTATACTTAGCTGGATAGATGGAAATACATTATAAAACTGTTAAAATTATATTTATAACATCACTTTGAATGTTCAAGAATAATTTAAGGTGCGACATTCCTCAATTTTTTCACTCTCATAAGAACTATGAAACAAAACGTGCTGCGTTAGTTTCGAAGTGGTGGACAATTTCTAATATTCAGCACTCGATGAAAATGAAGTACACCTGAAATGATTATGTCAGCCCAATGAACAGCCCCGGTGATGTTAAGCCTTCCTTACTGGAATATGTTGACATATGATATAGTAGCACTTCCAACCATGATGGTAAACTTAGTAATGAATCGTTCAGACACTAAAGATATAATAGAATTTTCCCCACTGAAGAACATGAGTTAAACAACTCTATTGACTCTAAACAATGATGTCTTTAACCTACATTGACGAGCTTCAATATCCACAGCATGAATCGGAAGGTATTGATACAATAAAACACCTGAGTTACAAACGAAGCTAATCCCTGCAAGTCACTTCTGTGTAACAGTGTACAGATTGCTCCATCTATCACACTATAAGTTTTGTTATACACCAAGATCTAGCCAAATGTTCCTGCAGGCAAGCACAAATTTTTTCAAAATACAATTGCATCTAAATTACGCGACACTTTGAAGCACATAGACACTGAAGGAACATCACCATATCAGTTATCAATCTAAATTAATTGTTTTTTCGAGGAAAGGTCCACCATTTAGAATTAGAAAAAATAGTCTTCCCTAATCTCAGACTTAGGCCTACTCTCAGATGACATATGCAAACTAGGCCTAGTGTTTTGTAGAAATATTCACGATGTATGTTCCTAATCCACTTCCCTCTTAATGTTTCATTCCTTAGAGACCTTGAGAATAGTTGTATGAGAGGCATTGCCATAGTTCGATTTAAATCCGGTTCACAACACGATCAAAACAAACATATTCTCACATGACTGCGTATAATTACAGATCCTAGTGACCACTGACACATAAAAATACACTCACACACTTATATTCTACATAGAAACTAATACTTATCGTCAACTTACGTGAAATTTCTCCGACTGAATAAGAAAACAAAAACGAATAGGCTCACCAATATCGGTTGGAAAGAGATCTTCCATAACCACAAATTTTGGTTACACACATAGCCTACGATAGTTTGGTCTTTGACTTACAAATTTTCCCGGTGAATATTCCTTATCCATTTCTCCTGTAGAGATCTATCTTCAGGGAATTTAAAAGCTTCAGCAACGGTATAATTAGATACACAACCATGAACGCAGCAGGAACGACCCATTTTGAGACATGTTACAGCACGGCAATTATAAACACTATTTATTATACATTAAAAATGCCATCATATAAACTTCTAGCAAAACACCATACTAATAAACCGTTATAGAATACTATTTTATACTTCAATAACTCGATTAAAGTAACACTCTTTAACAGAATGTAAATAACCACATGTCTCAAACACTCGCCCACGAAGTCGCCATTTTCCTCCCAATCGATAGTAGCATTAAGATCTGATATATTGTAGTCGGTCTTGGTCTGATAATATTCTAGTTGATCTTGGTCTAAGGATTGGAATCGGTCTTGGTCTTGGCGGGCTTCAAATCGAGACCGAGATTCAGAATAACAAATCGATCTTCAGGGAGGATTTAATATCTTGCACCAGAGTCGACCTCCATTTTCTGTGATCTGCCATTGATGGAAATATTAATAGGCTAATGCACTTATCGTAACTGGTTAACTACACACAATTCAACAATACCAGTACACATGGCACGGATAACGTAGTATTTTTTTGCCACTATACGGATTATCGACATATGATTCATTTTCTTCCAAATAGTGATCTGAAGTATGACGTACCTGTTTACTGTCAGTTTGCTTCCTGGAAAGTTGTTATACAGACTTTGGCGACATGTCCTTCTTTATTGAATGACTGGCAAATGAGTCTTCTCCTTTCAATCCATCACTCACTATATCTATGATTTCCTTTTCTACAGTTAAAGCATAAGTTATACACTGATCAGCCAGAATATTATGATCACCTACGTAATAACCGGTATGTCTAACTTTACCACGGACAACAGCAGCGACACGTTTTGGCATGGAAGCAATGAGGCCTTGGTAGTTCGCTGGAGGGATTTGGCACCACAACTGCACACACGTCACCTAATTTCTGTAAATTCGGGAGAGGGGGGCGATGCGCTCTGACGCCACGTTCAATCACATCCCAGATATGTTGGATGGGGTTCAGATCTGGCTAGTTAGTGGGCCAGCACATCAATTACAAGTCATCACTGTGTTCCTCGAACCACTCCATCACACTCGTGGTCTTGTGACATGGGGAATTATCTTGTTGAAAAATACCACTGCCGTTGAGAAACTTGTTCGTCATGAAGGGGTGTATGTGGTCTGTAGCCAGTGTACGATACTTCTCAGCCGTCATTGTGCCCCGCATGAGGTGCACTGGACATACGGATTACCACGTGAATGTTTCCCAGAGCATAATTGAGCCGCCACCAGCTTGTCTCCGTCCCGAATTACAGATGTCAAGGAGCTGTTCGCCTGGAGGACGGCGTATTCGCACCCTCCCATCAGCATGATGAAGAAGGTATCGCGATTCATCAGACCATGCAACGCTCTGCCACTGCGCCAACGTGAATTGACGATGGTCACGTGTCCATTTCTGTCGTAGTTGTCGATTTCGTGGTGTTGACATTGGCACATGCATGGGTCGTCGGCTACGGAGGTTCAACCTTAGGAGTGTTCGGTGCGCTGTATGTTCAGATACACTTGTACTCTGCCCACCATTAAAGTTTAATGTTAGTTTCGCCACAGTTCACCGCCTGTACACTTTTACCAGTCTGCCCATCCTACGACGTCCCACATACGTATTTACGGGTGGCCGTCCAACTCCTCGTTGTTTGGACGTGGTTTCACCTTGGTTTCAATACTTGTTCAAGACACTCACCACAACACTCCTCGAACACCCGACAAATCGTGCACTTTCCGAAATGCTCGAGCCGAAACTCCGGGCCATCACAATGTGCCCTCGGTCAAATTCAGATAGATCGGGCGCCTTCCCTATTCTATACACGGATGGCGTGCTTGCCGATACCACACCTACCGTGCGTGTGTCTGACTAGCAGTCTTTACTCGTCAGGCGACGCTGCTATCGCCTGGACGGTTTATATCGGTATTAGGTAGGTGGTCATAATGTTCTGGCTTATCAGTGTAGATTCCAAGTGCATGGTAGTCTGTTTTGTTTCTCCGTAGCCGGGAACTTGGAGACTAACCTGGACTCACCATATTAAACATTTACGTAACAAAGCTACTTCTTATTTAAATGTCCTCCGAACTGTCACACGCAGAACTTAGGGCCCGGCCACCGCTCTTTCTTTATATAAAGCTACTCCGTTCCTATATGGACTATGGTGCCCATGTTCTAAATATGGCATCTAATACCTATTTATCACATCTAAATACGCTACAATTAAGCGCTCTCCGCATTTGCCTCGATGCTCTTTACACAACGCCTAATAAAGCATTACTTGTAGAAGCTGGCGATCCCCCTCTAAAAATATGGCGACTAATGTTAAGAACAAAATAACTCTTCAAGAAATTTGCCATCATCGACACTCCCCTCATACCAAAATTACAACTATTGTTCGAACTCTCCGCTCTTCCCCGTCACCGTCTTCAAAAAATGCCGGCACTATATCACGCACATCGTTATTTAAACGGATATCGCGATGCTCTTTTACGCATGCCTACACTGCCGTATTACTCTTTTTCTTATGAATGTTTCATTCATCGTCCTTACATTATTCTCTTTACTGCTTCTAACTATGCCGGGCTGAGTGGCTCAGACGGTTAAGACGCTGGCCTTCTGACCCCAGCTTGGCAGGTTCGATCCTGGCTCAGTCCGGTGGTATTTGAAGGTGCTCAAATACGTCAGCCTCGTGTCGGTAGATTAACTGGCACATAAAAGAACTCCTGCGGGACTAAATTCCGGCACCTCAGCGTCTCCGAAAACCGTAAAAGAGTACTTAGTGGGACGTAAAACAAATAAGATTATTATTATTATTATTATTATTATTATTATTATTATTATTATTATTATTATTATTATTATTATTATTATTATTATTATTATTATTATTATTATTATTATTATTATTATTATTATTATTATTATTATTATTATTATTATATTGCTTCTAACTATTCCCGCGATGCAAATTATCACTGATCACAGGCACAGCTTGACAAAAAATTACTTGTCTCCCCCTTTACAAATACTGTCGATATATACACAGATGACTCTAAGTCAGCAACTGACGTTGGAAGGGCCTTTTTTTGCTGTACAACCACAGTTCGCCCAACAATTTAGATTACCTAATCACATCTCTATTTATTCTGCTGAACGTTTTGCCGTACGCCAAGCTCTCCTTTATGTTACACAACATAATTATGCAAAAGCAACCACCTACACCGATTCTATGAGCGTATTACAATCCCTATCGTCCATCTCTTTCTCATACAATTGATACCTGTATAACGTAAAACCTTATTTATACACTAGATCACTCCCAACTCTTTCTCATACAATTGGTACCTGTATAACGTAAAACCTTATTTATACACTAGACCACTCAAACGTCTACCTCACTTTCGTCTGGGTGCCAGCGCATATTGTAATTTTTGGAAATGAACGAGCCGACACTTATGCAAATCAAGCAGCAGGTCTTCCGATTCCCGCCTCTACTATAGCCATTCTCCCTACAGATTATTGTATACATGTCAAAAACAAGGCTCTCTCTGAATGGCAATCAGAATGGCATTTTACTGACAAGTACAAAGGTAGATCGTAATACCAACTGCAACCTCCTATTCCCCTAAAACCGTGGTTCATAACAGGCCAGTACACTCGACGACATATAACTACTATCATCCGTCTAAGATTTAATCATGTCCTTACTCCGCAGTATAAATATCGTTTTCATCTGACAACTCACCCCTTTTGTGAATGTGGTTACCCCGACGGAGAGGCTAAGCATACCTTTTTCCAATGTCCTTTATATCGTTCAGCCCTCCGACCTTTTTTCACCACGTTGTCCAGCACAAATTTTCATTGCCTGCCAGTATTTCTTGTTTAGTCTATAATCTGACACCCACTGCAATTTCAATAATTACCTCTTTTCTTGATGACTCCAACCTCATTTTATAACTTCATATCGTATTACTCTTTCATTTTTTGTTGGTATGCTCCTGGCTTATTTTGTGTATATAACCTGATCTTTTTTTGTAGTGACTCTTTCTTCATTCTCAGTTTGTCGTTTATTTTGTTTCTGGAGCTGCTTACTACCTTCTCTATGAAGCTTATCCCTTGCATACGTTACCGCTCTATGAATTAATCAAGTCTATCATGCGCACCTCTTTTTCCAAAACCCCCGTGCTTTCTGTCGTGTGTATAATGCAGTATTCCTACTTGTTTATGTATTTATATAGACATCTATACGGTGTTTTATAACTCTCATAAGAATATTGACTGGGCGAAAATCACAAGGAGCCCAACACAACATTTCATGAAGAAGAAGAAGTTGGAGACTGAGGACGTGACAGGGAACGATAGGCTGCAGGAATTTCGCGGTCATGTTTCAGATTTAAATCAATTTGATAAACATCACCGCGAGGCACATGAAGATGTGATGCTTGGTTCATATCAGTCTCAGCACAGTCTAAAACATTTAAAAATCCTGCATGTGACCTTAGTTCCTTGCTCTGAATACGGACTGCATCTGAAGTTACTGCCTTCGATACGCTATCGTAAAATGTTGTGGCATCAAGATAGAACATCTTTTCTCTTATCGAGTTGTGACAAATACCACGAATGAATTGGACACGTATGAACACGTCGAAAATGGACAAAGTCCTCTGACATTCACATTTTATATTTAAAAAACCACAGTATGATAAGTTACGTTGCAAAGTAGCAACGACTTTGGGAATCGTTTGCTTTTTTATCTTGGTACGTCGAGAGGAGTTATTGTTGCGAAACGGCGCTGTTTTACTTCGGTGTGTGCATTCGCAAAAATGATTCAACTAAATCATTATATCTCAGATCCCTCATTGGCCTTTCTGGCCTAGGAAAGCAGAGAGGTTATCGTAGTAAAGTGGGCTAAAGGAAGCATTCAATAGCTGTGACTTTTTCGTAACGTCAGTGATATATTTAAATGCAAGATAATCTTCAACTATTTCCAGGTACAAGGAACATTTTTGTATCATAGTACGCGAAAGGCACACTATCAAAACCCGCCTGAATTTGTTCAAACAATATCTGTTGATTCTGGGACAGCGTATCGGCAAACGAAGTAAGCAATTGCTGCAGTAACTTAGAATCCATTGTAATCAACGTTGCCTGACCGTCACTTACGAATTCGGTGATAGTCAGGGTACAGTAGGTACCAAGACTAATGTAATTGAAATCACATAAAGCTGGGCATCTTCAGTGGACTAGAAGATATCGAATGTGGACAGTAGAAACTGGCGGAACGGAACGTGGTCCTATGAATCACGTTTTCAATTTCAATTTCAGTCACTACTGATATGCATTCATGACAGTCGACCACGTGGCAGATTCCCTATCTGTTCTTTTCCTAGCCTTTTCTAAAATGATCGCAAAAAAATTGGAAAACTATCGAACATCTCCCTTGGTAAGTTGTTCCAATCAATAACTCCCCTTCCTCTAAACGAATATTTGCTATAATTTGTCCTCTTGAATTTCAACTTTATCTTCATATTGTGATTGTTCCTACTTTTAAAAACACCACTCAAACTTATTCGTCTACTGGTGTCCTCCCACGCCATCTCTCCACTGACAGCTGGGAACATACCACTTAATCGAGCAGCTCGTCACCTTTCTCCAAAATCTTCCCAGTCCAAACTTTGCAACATATTTATAACGCTACTCTTTTGTCGGAAATCACCCAGAACAAATCGAGCTGCTTATCTTTGTATTTTTAGTTCTTGAATCAATTAATCCTGGTGAGGGTCCCATACACGAGAACCATACTCTTAGCAGAGACTTATATGCCCTCTCCTTTACATCCTAACTACAACCCCTAAATACACTCATAACCATGTGCAGAGATCTGTACCCTTTTTTAACAATCATATTTATGTGATTACCCCAATCAAGGTCTTTTCTTATATTAACACCTAGGTACTTACAATGATCCCCTAAAGGAACTTTCACCCCATCAACCCAGTACTTAAAACTGAGAGGACTTTTCCTATTTGTGAAACTCCCAACCTGACATTTAACACCGTTTGTCATCATACCATTTCCCACTGTCCATCTAACAACACTATCGAGGTCACCCTGCAGCCGCTCACAATCTTGTAACATATTTATTACTCTGTACAGAATAATATCATCTGCAAACAGCCTTATCTCTGATTCAATTTCTTTACACACATAAACGTCCACTAATACTGCCTTGAGGAATGCCCTCTTAATTATTACAGGGTCAGACAAAGCTTCAGCTACTCTAATTCCCTGAGTTCTATTTTCTAGAAATATAGCCACACATTCAGTCACTCTTTTTCTAGTCCAATTGCACTCATTTTTGCCAGTAGTCTCCCATGATCTACCTTATCAAATACCTTAGATAGGTCAATCGCAATACAGTTCATTTGGCCTCCTGAATCCAGGGTATCTAATATATCTTGCTGAAATCCTACAAGCTGAGCTTCAATCGAGGAACTTTTTCCTAAACCCAAACTGCCTTCTGTCAAACCAGTTATTAATTTCGCAAACGTGTCTAATATAATCAGAAAGAATCCTTTCCCAAAGGTTACATACAATGCATGCCAAACTGACTGGCCTGCAATTTTCAGCTTTATGTCTATCGCCCTTTCCTTCATGCACAGGGGCTACTATATCAACTCTCCATTCATTTGGTATAGCTCCTTCAACCAAACAATAATCAAATAAGTATTTCAGATATGGTACTATATTACAACCCATTGCCTTTAGTATATCCGCAGAAATCTTATCTATTCCAGCTGCTTTTCTACTTTTCAACTTTTGTATCTAACTGTAGACGTCATTGTTATCATAGGTAAATTTTGATACTTCTTTAGTATTACTCACATCCCCTATCTGGATCTTATAGTTGTAACTAACAATCTTTACATACTGCTGACTGAATACTTCTGCCTTCTGAAAATCCTCGCATACACACTCCCCTTCTTCATTAATGATTCCTAGAATGTCCTTCTTTGAACCTGTTTCTGACTTAAAGTACCTATACATACCCTTCCACTTTTCACCACGAATTATGCTTGCCATCATGTTATTCTTAGCTGACTTCTTTGCTAGATTCAATTTCCTAGTCAGTTCCTTCAATTTCTCCTTACTTCCACAGCCATTTTTAACTCTATTTCTTTCCAGTTTGCACCTCCTTCTAAGTCTCTTTACTTCTCTATTATAATATGGTGGATCCTTACTATTCCTTACCACATTTAGCGGAACAAACCTATCTTCACATTCCTCAACCATTGCTTTAAACACATCCGAGAGTCTGTTTAAATTTTTATTTACCATTTTCCAACGATCATAGTTACTTTTTAAAAACTCCCTCATGCCTTTATTATCGGCCATATGGTACTGCCTAATAGTCCTAATTTTAATACCCTTATTTCACATTTATTTTTAACTACGACAAAACTTTACAATACTTCGTGATCACAAATGCCATCTATTACTTCGGTTTCTTAATAGAGCTCATTTGGTTTTATCAGCACCACATCCAAGATAATCTTCCCTCTAGTTGGTTCCATTACTTTCTGAATCAGCTGCCCTTCCCATATTAACTTATTTGCCATTTATTGGTCATGCGTCCTGTCGTTCACATTACCTTCCCAATTGACATTTGGTAAATTGAGATCACCTACTACTATCACATTCCTTTCCATATCCTTTCCAACATAGCTGATTATCTTATCAAGTAATTCTGAATCAGCGCCAGCGCTACCATTTCCCGGTCTCTACACTCCAAAGACATCATGTTGCCTATTATCTTTAGAGAAGGGCCTTAAACCCTTTTTTCGTAGCTTACAAATGCTTCTATCACCAGAATGAAAACTCCCCCTCCTACCATTCGTATCCTATCTCTACTATACACACTTCAGTTGCGTGAGAATATTTCTACATCCATTATATCATTTCTCAGCCATGATTCAACTCCTATATCAATATCAGGTAAATATATATCTATTCAATTACTTAATTCTATTCCCTCCTTTTCAATACTTCTACAGTTCAACACTAACATTTTTATGTCATCCCCACTTGATTTCCTGTTCCCTGTTCGCTTAACACCACTAACTAGGCCACCCCGTTCCCCTGAATGTACCTACATATAACCCTTCTAAACAAGTTTCCTAACTTATTAGTACCACTGCGGTTTACGTGAAGGCCATCTGGGCGCAGATCCCTGTCTCCTACCAACCCATTAGGACCTAGAAATCTCACTCCCAGTTTCCCACATACCCACTCCATAGTCTCATTTAAATCCCGAACCACCCTCCAGTCGGTATCCCTCCTACACATTATTCCACTGATAACAATCTCCGCTTCCTTAAACTTCATCCGTGCTGCATTTACCAGATCACACACATCCCCAATTATGTTGGTACTTATAACTGCTTGCCTTACGTTGTTAGTACCAACGAGAAACACTACCACCTTCTCCTTTTTCTCTTCCTTCTCTTCTACTTTCCTCAATATCTGCCTCAACCTAATTCCTGGATAACACTCTACCCTGCTTCCCTTTCCTCCACACACTTTCCCCACATGTCTAACGATGGAATTCCCCATGACCAGAGCCTCAACCTTACCCGCCTCATTTGATCCCCTCGCCTCCTGGTCAGCCCTATCTGTCCTGATAGCTGCAGAAGCTACTTCCTCCTCCTTTTTCTCCATCCCATGACCCTGTTCCACCTGTCTTTTTCTTTCCACTACACTACATTTCCCTTTCCTACCTTTTCCCTTCCTCCTATTTCCACACATCTCAACAACAGTTCCCTGTTTCTCATTTTCCCTCGGTTGTTCTACTTGCAGTGACTCGTGCCGATTTCTAACAGACACCTGTCCTGAATTCTGATCCTGAACAGAGCCCTTAGCCTTCAATCTCCTTCCCCTTAAAACATTAGAACACCTATCTCTTACAATTACCCCATTTCCTTCCCATCCCTCCTTTACACCTACTGTATCCTGTACATTATTTGAGGGACGCCTACTTTCCTTCTCTGAGAGTGTCCTAATTATCTCCCTCAAACTCTCCAACTCCTCTCTCATACTCACTAATGTCTGGCCACACCCACAGTTCCTACAGTTGCACTGTTTAGCCATTATTTACGGAATAATGGGAAGAAAAGAAAAAATAAAATTATTCTGTGCAAATAAAAATGAAAGGAAAGAAATATTGCCTACGATAGTTCACAAGATCACACAACAATAAGGTAATTAATATAAGCTACTACTACGCGACAATACTACTTAGTTGTACAAATATTTTCTACAACATCATAACAGAATGAAAATTGTTGTTAATTACTGAAAACCGAAAGTAATACACAAGAATTAGGCCTACGCAATTCTAAACTGCAGTTAATTCTACCGTAATTACTGCAACAAAATTCTAGTAAGAGAGTCAATACAGACACCACAGATACTATAGATACTATAGATACTACAGATACTATACTACACAAGTATTTCACAGTAATAGAATAAACACACTAATTTATAATAAGATACCTACTATAATACACTACAATGATTTTAAACTACGTTCAGACGTATCCTAATTATAATACAACAGGTTATTACTAAACACAAACTGAAATGGAAATTACACTTAAAGTCTGAAATTCGCAAGACTACTCCATATAATAGAATAAGCACTCTAAATCCGACTATGTCACTATAATACACTACACCATTTTTAAAACTACGTTCAGCCTATCCTAATTACTATAGGTTATTATTAAGCACAAATAGAAATGAAAATAGCAATTAGGCCTAAAGTTTGAAACTCGCAAGAACTACCGTACTCAAGAATTACCATCAAAGGTAAACGCGTAGACAGAAGATTATTTCTTTAAAATCATACTATGCTCTAATAGAAAAGAAACCTTACGTTTGGTTAAATGCTTAAGTATCGAAAGGATTGCCGTACACCAAGAAAAACACGAATATAACAGGCAAGATACTATCTAATATACCTTATCCTTACTACAATTCTCAACTGAAATGTGGTTATGTGATTATTACAGCTGGTGGATAACTGTTATTTTCCTTACTCCACGGGACGGAGAATAAACGTGTCCTTAATTAGGCCTACTGAAAAATACGAAGTTGTCTACAATAATTTCTCAAAAATATTTCTGTCAAAAATACCCCTACTACTCTAGGGAATTAAATTGCAACTACTGCAGTATATGAACTGTGTTATTATTATCTAACCGCTCATAAATACTGAAAACTCGAGGGAGCGCAATATAAATTACGGATACTTTAACTACCTACTCAGAACTACAAATGATTGGAATACAAGATCAGCTGATTTTTATTTTTATTTACTTTACTACACTACACCCTTTGTTCACGGCTGTAGCCAACAATGCAATATTTGAATATGAAGAGCGGCATTAATCAATAATAATACAGCGACTGTTAACTATTACCGTGTAATCTCTTTAACTTCTTTTTATATGGAAGTTTACAGGCGTATCGTGTTTTTAAATTTAGTAAATTATTACCTTCGCGATAGTTTGAACGGACATCTATACGAAATACTGGAGAAGTTGCGGCAGAACTTACGGTACTATTCCTTATGATAATCTGCCTTTGTAAGTATTACACCAACGAAACTACAGATATTTACAAATATTTTTTAAAGTTAATATTATTACCTAAAGTACTTCCTAAACCTAAATTCGAGACAAGGTACACCTAGCTAGCCTACTTAACGGAGAAAGCGTAATTTACTAAAGACTAACTGAATTACTAGTTATAAAATTTAAATAAACACCACTACTCCCATTTCTACCAACAAGCACTAAACACCACTATATACACAGCACTAAATGAATCGGAAATACACAAAATTAAGCTATTTCAATAGGTTTTAACTACTTTATCACTACAATAATGCAAGAGCTCTCTCAAGAGCCAACCGTTCTCAAGCGCATCCAACAATGCCTATGTTCTAATGACGCACTTCTTTGAGTGCACGAAAGCAGAATGGAGCATCATCCGGGATTTGGGCGATGTCAGATTCAAGACGGAGGTTGGTCGGTGATATTTGTAGGTGTTTTTCGCATCATGGATTGAGCCCTTTCACTGAGATTACTACTAACATGAACCAGCATGTTTACTTAAACATTCTAGATTATCAGGTGTTGCCTTTCAGTCAGAATCTGCATGATGAGTATGCTATTGGTACTCAAAATTTTCAAGATGATAACTTCAAGGTCATTGGGCTAGACGTATATGTGACTGGTTTTATGAACACTCCTCCACTCTATTACATCTCGATTGGCCTGAAAAATCACCTGACTTCAATCCCATTGAAAATATGTGGGACATGTTGAAAAAGCGGGTAGAACGCCAACATCAGCATCCCCACATTTTGGTGGAATTGCGCGATCAAATCCTCTCAGCGAATGGCTTAATCACAATGTGACATACCGTACCTGCACAACCTTGTGTACTCACTTCCTAAATTAATCCAGGTGGATATCAAGTCCAGAGGTGGAGTTACACGGTACTCCTATGGAATGTGGAAGTTCTTAGAGATGTGATTAAATAATTCCACAAACGGTTTATTTAGAGATTTCGATATATGCCTTTTGACAGAGACCTTTTCAACTCCAGAAAACAGAACCGATGGCCCGGGATACTATAACATACATGCTTTAGCAAAGAAAGACGTCAGAGGAAGACCATCTAGGGGTGGCCTGTCTGATTAAACCAAATCTGGCCCCATCCCACGTGTTGATCACAGAAGAAGACCTATTAGTGGTCCATGCAAATGTTGGTATAATCATATGTGTAAATTTCCGCCATGACTGCAGACAATAGACATACTCGACAGCCTGCAAAGTGCCTTCAACTTAATCCGCAAGGGGAAAGCATTATCCTTGCAGGAGATCTAAACTGCCCAATTGATAGAGCGAGTAGGAAAACAGAATTAATACTGAACTACCTAAATGAAGAGGGTATGACCCTAGTGAATGATCAAAATATGCAGACATACCTATGTCACAATGGTGGAAGTGTAATTGATTTAGTGCTAATACGAGGATTTGAAGCAAAGACACAAAATTTACTAACGTATACAGATGGCTCGGTAATGCTGAAACATATACCAGTGATTACAGAATTAAGATGTAAAAACTGAAAGATGATACAGAATGAACAAAAAGAGGCTAAGAGAACAATAAGCACCGATATCCTGGAGGATAATATAGGAGTAATACAAGAAATACTGAGAAAAATCAGAGAAGGCGAATTAGGTGCGGCATTGTCCCTAATAGAGAACTACATCAAAGGAGCGACAGTGAATGCAACAATCACAGGTAGTGCAAAAATGGTTTGACAGAGATTGTTACCAAAGAAGACAGCTAACTTTGGAGAAACTAATAAAAGTAAGGCAGACTAGGGTGATCACTGACCTAGCAGACTATCAGAATGCTAGAAAGGAATATAAATTTCTAACAAAACAAAAAAATGTTGAATACGAGGAAAGGCAAATTCTTTAACTAATACTGTAAAGCAAATTGTAGAAGATCCGTATAAAGCACTCCGCACAAGACAATCGCGCTTTCCAATGGACATACCGATGGAGGTTTGGGAAGCACACTTGGAATAAACACTATGTTACAATAACACAACACCTACAACCATTACAGATGATGAAATAGAACAGTGCACGCTCTTCTCAATAGCGGAAGTAAAGAAGGTTTTGAGGCCACGAAGAACCATAGATCTGCAGGTCCGTATGGAATTTTTAATGAAAATCTGAAAGCCTCAGCACCATACCTATTGCTAGTATGGACAGAGCTGCTGAACAATTGTCTAGAGGCAGGGAATATTCCATCATCTTGGCGGAAGTCATCCATAAAGATGCTCTATAAAGGAAAAGGAGAGGTGAATAAGCCTGAGTCCTACAGAGGAATTGCACTGGAACAAGTAGGTTTCAAACTGCTTACATGATTGCTGACCCAACTCATAGGCACAACAGTAGATCCGCTTTTACCGGAAGAACAGTATGGCTTTAGATCAGGCAGATCATCTTTGATGGCAGCTGGACATCTACTTCGAGACATCCACCGAGCAATTGCCGAACAACGAGGGAAGATGTATGTAGTTTTAATTGTCTATACCAAGGCATTTGACAGAGTAAACAGGACAGAGATGCTGAAGAAGCTGGAAGCTTTAACTGGCAGAACATGGCTGAGAAGACTAGCAGTAAATATATTAACAGAAAAATTCGTACAAATAAGTGACAAACTTTGCACATCCAAATGGATCAGCCAAACTATTGGAGTGCTTCAGGGCGATCCACTGAGTCCATTGCTATTCAATGTCCTAACGCATGATGTGACAGCCAAGATCAAGAGATGCACTAAGAGTGTAAATGCATACAAATATTCCGATGACATGGCATTGGCCTCAGAGAATAGAGATGAATTGCAGACTGCGATGGATCTCATCATAGAATGGGCAGATGAAAATGAAATGGCGCTAAATGTAAACAAAACTGAGTTTGTTGTATTCAGGAAAGGGGGTAAATGTGCAGATGAAAATGAAATGGTGCTAAATGTAAACAAAACTGAGTTTGTTGTATTCACGAAAGGGGGTAAAATAGCAAAACAAGATAATACAGTGCAAAGAATAGAGGCTCAGGAATAGCAACGCCTACAAATACCTCGGAATCACAATTCATGTAACTGGAACGTCCTTCTCGACACACCTGTGGGAACGAATAGCCGCAGCAATTGGGAACATCATCGACATCAAGCAGCTACCACACCTGTCCCTGGAGACCATGAGAATGTTCTTAATAATGGTTATGCCTATAGCCACACGTGGTTTGGAGTTAATATGGGAGTTCCTCTCGAAGAAACAAGAAACAAAAATAAATGTGATAGAAAGGAAGGTCTTAAAGGTAGGATTGTTAGGCAGTACCATATGGCTGATAAAGCAGGCATTTGGCAGTTTCTAAAAAGTAACTATGATCGGTGGAAAATGGTAAATAAAAATGTAAACAGACTCTGGGATGGGTTTAAAGAAAGTGTTGAGGAATGCGAAAACAGGTTTGTACCATTAAGGGTGGTAAGGAATGGTAAAGATCCACCTTATTATAATAGAGAAATAAAGAGACTAAAAACTGACTGAAAATAAATAGAGTTAGAAAAGGCTGCGGAAGTAGGGAGAAATTGAAGGAACTTACTGGAAAATTGAATCTAGCAAAGAAGGCAGCTAAGGATAACATGATGGCAAGCATAATTGGCAGTCATACGAATTTTAGTGAAAAATGGAAGTGTATGTATAGGTATTTTAAGGGAGAAACAGGTTCGAAGAAGGACATTCCAGGAATAATTAATGAACAAGGGGAGTGTGTGTGTGAGGATCTTCAAAAGGCAGAAGTATTCAGTCAGCAGTATGTAAAGATTGTTGGTTCATGGGAGACTACTGGCAAAAATGAGTGCAATTGGACTAGACAAAAGAGTGACTGAATGGGTTGCTATATTTCTAGAAAATAGATCTCAGAGAATTAGAGTAGGTGAAGCTTTATCTGACCCTATAATAATTAAGAGGGGAATTCCTCAAGGCAGTATTATTGGGTCTTTATGTTTTCTTATATATATAAATGATATGAGTAAACAAGTGGAATCAGAGGTAAAACTTTTTCTGGATGATGTTATTCTGTATAGAGTGATAAATAAGTTACAAGATTGTGAGCAACTGCAAAATGACCTTGGTAATGTTGTGAGATGAACAGTAGGTAATGGTATGATGATAAACGGGGGGTTAAAAGTCAGGTTGTGTGTTTCACAAATAGGAAAAGTCCTCCGAGTTCTAATTACTGCGTTGATGGGGGTGAAAGTTCCTTTCGGGGATCGTTGTAAGTATCTGGGTGTTAATATAAGGAAAGATCTTCATTGGGGTAATCACATAAATGGGATGTAAATAAAGGGTACAGATCTCTGCACATGGTTATGAGGGTGTTTAGGGGTTGTAGTAAGGATGTAAAAGAGAGGGCATTGGTAAGACCCCAACTAGAGTATTGTTCCAGTGTATGGGACCCTCACCATGATTACGTGATTCAAGAACTGGAAAAAATCCAAAGAAAAGCAGCTCGATTTGTTCTGGGTGATTTCCGACAAAAGAGTAGCGTTACAAAAATGTTGCAATGTTTGGGTTGGGAAGAACTGAGAGAAAGAAGAAGAGCTGCTCGAGTAAGTGGTATGTTCCGAGTTGTCAGCGGAGAGATGGCGTGGAATGACATTAGTAGACGAATAAGTTTGAATGGCGTTTATAAAAGTAGGAAAGATCACAATATGAAGATAAAGTTCGAAATCAAGAGGACAAACTGGGGCAAATATTCATTTATAGGAAGGGGAGTTAGGGACTGGAATAACTTACCAAGGGAGATGTTCAATAAATTTCCAATTTCATTGAAATCATTTCGGAAAAGGCTAGGAAAGCAACAGATAGGGAATCTGCCACCTGGGCGACTGCCCCAAATTCAGATCAGTATTGATTGTATTATACAAGAATTGGAAAGTCTGAAAGCGAGGTTCCTCAAGCGAGTTCTAAGCGTCTCGAAATACACTCCATCTCGACTAGTCTATGTATTAGCGAGGGAAACGTTTTTAGTGGAGGATGTAAAACTTCCCGCTGGTTATCAGTGGTGAGTGGACGTGTGTTCCTAGGCGCTCGCGTTTTACTGTGCGTGGTGTGCAAGTCGTTATCGGGATTGGTGTTGTGTTTCATTCTTTCTCTCCCTTATTTGGTAGTGGTGAGAGAGTTTTGTGATTGTTATGTGAGTTGATTTCCCACCTCACTCCTGGCTTCATGGCGGAGTCATGTGGGGGAGATAGTATGGAGGAAGGGCCTGTGGAAGTAGACAGTCGAGAAATATCTATGGATGATACCATTATGCTTAATGATAAAAACCTACCGAAACTTAATTCTGCCCTCCCTACTAATACCGGTTCCTCGGTTCAAAAATCTGAAGTGCAGACATACGATGCCCGTCATACTGGTCCATATATAGTCTTCGTGGAAGCTGTTGACGACAGCAGAAAATTAGGTAATATACATCCAATGGCTCTTGGAAAAAAGTTTTACGATCGGAAATTTGAGGGTGTTTCCCTAATCTCTCGTAGAGGTAGACACCGAATACAAATTGAATTTAAGACTCGAACCCAGGCCAATCAGTTTCTAACTAACTCTATTTTAAAGGAAAAGCATCTAAAAGTTTTTATTCCCACGGCGTCTCTCTTTAAGGTTGGCGTGTTCCGAGGGGTAGATAGGGATTTGACCGAAGATGCAATGTGCAAATTCGCTGACGCGTCCGTACCTATAGTCGGAGGTAAGAGGATGAACAGACGCTCCATGCAGGACGGAAAGGTTACATATATTCCAACAGGCACCATTTCGTAGCCAGACGATACCTTCCTTCATTTCGATTTATAGGGTTCGAACCCATGTTGAACCTTTTGTGTTTCAACCTACTATTTGTATTTGCCATACAAAGAAAAAATTGCAGAGCCAAAACCCTAGATGTGCCAATTGCATCTTCAATCATGAAACCCAAAGATGTAAGGATTCTCGTAGACAATGTATAAACTGTTCTGGGGAACATTCAGTGGGGTCACTTTACTGCCCCGAACACAAACGCCAACAAGAATTGAAGAGAAAGCAGGCTATGGAAGTCCCTACTTTAAACTCTGAGTCAGTGGTGGCTCGTGGGTTGTAAGTTTGGTGCAGCCCAGCACTCGAATCTGCAGTAAATGTATAGCCTAAATTTTGAATAACTGTGTTGGATAATCTAGCTAGGAGGAAATAATGGATTGGGAGATCTTTTGGTATGATAATGGTCTACAAATATCCGCTGTGTAATTTTCATGCAATTACATTAAAAAGCACAATGTAATTATAACATTAACTAAAAAACAAATATTACATTCGGTAACGTCTATTGCTTGTACGTTAAATCTATTCTTCGGTCCTTTGAAGCAGCGAGCTTGTCAATGATGCCATCGTAAAAGGGCATTTTATCCATCAAGTCGCTGAGCAGTGCCTTCTCCAGGGATATGATTGCCAGCGCAGTCAACCTTTCCTGCGATGTTGAATTCCTTAAGTAGGTTTTTGTCCGCTTAAGGCACGAAAAGCTTCTTTCTACTGAGGAGCTGGTAGACGATATGGTAAGTATTAAATAATTTATACGCTTCTTTGAAAACATCCGTTAGTTCATTTTTATTGAGCGACAGAATTATTTCCTCAAAAACTGGTACTTTTGTAGGTGGAATCAGAATAGATAAATTGAAGTTCATTTTTTAACCTGTGTGTGTCAAATGTCGTGGGATAAGAGACTTTTAAGTTCTCTAGACCATCAAGAGGGAGGATTTTAGAAAATTCTTCAAACTTAGAGCTATCCCCTAAGCAAAGAAATTGGAGCTTCTGCATATCTTGAAATCTTGTATCAGTCTCTACGGAGACTAAATCCAGTATCTGAAAATAAAGTACTCGATACTTTAGAAAAATTTCACTTTCTGTTTTTAAACCAGAATGTCTTATCAGTTCAATTTTAGTTTTATTCTCAGCCATACGAAAACTGGTTTTAAATGTTTCTTCATTCCTTTTACCTAGTATCAGTTGCCGTGTGGGTCTTGTTTTTGAGAGGCAGAACTAAACGTCCAGAGAATTCTTTTGGAGCACGTTAAATAATATATTAGCAAGCTCAAAACATGTCATTGAATACTATTGATAAAAATGTGATCTGGAGGCTATTAAAGTTATTAAACAAACCCTCTGATTGGCGAATGGTTTTTTCGTCTGACTGAGGATCGTACATGAGTCTTTCAAAAATTTACTTCAATCTCTCCCACTCCTCGACAACCATGTTCCAATTTTTCCCATGTGACGACCAACGTGTATCCACACCAGATGGTATTCGCTTCGCAATTACTGAATCATCGACGAAAGTTCCTTTGGCTGATGAATGAATAAATGAAAGAATACCACCAAGACTCGTAAAAAATACGGCACTCTGATATGTTGGTAATACTTTTCGCTGTACCACTAGATTTAAACAGTGTGCCGAACAATGTACAAATAATGATTGAGGGGCATCCTCCTTGACCTAAGTTTGAAGACCATTTAGATGACCTGCCATGATACTAGCTCCGTCATAACGCTGGGCAATCAATTTAGTTTTGTAGGAAATTTCACTCAAATCAGTCTGCAGCAAGCTGAATATAGTAATCGCCGTACGGTCCGAACTAACTTCAAAAAAACAAGAAAGCGTTCAACTAGCGCACCTTTGTGGATAATATACTGAAGTATCACCGAACACTGCGATTTCCTTGTGGTATCATTTGTGTCGTCGACCTGAACTGAAAAGAAAGAGGTTTCTAAAATTTCTTCTTTGACAACATCCCTAATGAAGGTATAGATGCAGTCTATTAACTCATATTGTATAGTTTTCGATTCTGCACTAAAAGCTTTCTTTAGAGAAGCACAATGCTGCTGCATTTATAATGAGATGTTGGAAACTAGAAGTTTCAACAGTTCTTTGAAATTCCCGCTATTTAAGGAGTCGCCGCTCTCATCATGGCCTCTAAATGTCATTTCCTGCTTAGAAAGAAATAAAACTGCATCGATTTGCAATCGCATGAAAAGTCTGTTAAGCCTCACATTCTCATTAAATTTTGTGATGTATAGACGATCTTTTTTTATTAAAGGGTCAGCAATTTGATTCTGATTCTTCTCAAGTTCTTTAAATCCCACGGAATTTTTATATGCTCCGAGGAACCTTCGTGTTTTGGAAAGACCTAGTAACACAGGACATATTTTCAAATCCTGTGTGATTCCAGACTCCCTGTTTCACTCCAACAATAAGACAAGGCCAACAAAAGTGTTTATGCAAATAATAACTGCCGCATAACTACGGATAACTACTATACCAAGATACTTGGAAAGTTCGTGTGTGCATCTTTCCGGAGGCAGTACCTGTTATTTTCTGATACGTCAAATCGGGCTGGGGACGATTGACTGATAAAATTTCTCTTTTATGCTCTTCCTTCCATTTCGAAAACGGAGTTTCTCTTAAAATACAAACTAAATCCACGGAGGGTTCCATGTTAAAGCACGCTTTGGAGGGAACACTATTCTTTCACAATACAAGAAAAGATTTAAATACTATAATACTACATATTTATATCCCTAATGAATTTCAAACGCACTTCCTCTCCAAACATCCATACGACAATAATTATTCTACGCTTCACATAGTAACTGAAAACGCCAAGAGCTCACCTTGTGAGCTTGCAACTAAATGCTCTTCAAATGCGCTTATGTTATTTACAGTTCACTCACAATTAATCCGCCACACGGCCACGATTCACATTATAACAACGGACATTAATTTTCACTATTAAAGAATACTCCATCAATCAATCAATCAATCAATCAATCAATCAATCAATCAATCAATCAATCAATCAATCAATCAATCAATCAATCAATCAATCAATCAATCAATCAATCAATCAATCAATCGATCAATCAATCAATCAATCAATCAATCAATCAATCAAAAAATCAATCAATTCTTATCTGCATTTAGGGCAGTCGCCCAGGTGGCAGATTCCCTATATGTTGCTTTCCTAGCCTTTTCCGAAATGATTTCAAAGAAATTGGAAATTTATTGAACATCTCCCTTGGTAAGTTATTCCAATCCCTAACTCCCCTTCCTATAAATGAATATTTGCCCCAGTTTGTCCTCTTGAATTCCAACTTTATACTCATATTGTGATCTTTCCTACTTTTATAAACGCCATTCAAACTTATTCGTCTACTAATGTCATTCCACGCCATCTCTCCGTTGACAGCTCGGAACATACCACTTAGTCGAGCAGCTCTTCTTCTTTCTCTCAATTCTTCCCAACCAAAACATTGCAACATTTTTGTAACGCTACTCTTTTGTCGGAAATCACTCAGAACAAATCGAGCTGCTTTTCTTTGGATTTTTTCCAGTTCTTGAATCAGGTAAATCCTGGTGAGGGTCCCATACACTGGAACCATAGTCTAGTTGGGGTCTTACCAGAGACTTATATGCCCTCTCCTTTACACCCTTACTACAACCCCTAAACACCCTCATAACCATGTGCAGAGATCGGTACCCTTTATTTACAATCCCATTTATGTGATTACCCCAATGAAGATCTTTCATTATATTAACACCTAGATACTTACAATGATCCCCAAAAGGAACTTTCACCCCAACAACGCAGTAATTAAAACTGAGAGGACTTTTCCTATTTGTGAAACTCACAACCTGACTTTTAACCCCGTTTATCAACATACCATTGCCTGCTGTCCATCTCACAACATTTTCGAGGTCACGTTGCAGTTGCTCACAATCTTGTAACTTATTTATCACTCTATAGAGAATAACATCATCCGCAAAAAGCCTTACCTCCGATTCCACTCCTTTACTCATATCATTTATATATATATAAGAAAACATAAAGGTCCGATAACACTGTCCTGAGGAACTCCCCTCTCAACTATTACAGGGTCAGACAAAACTTCACCTACTCTAACTCTCTGAGATCTATTTTCTAGAAATATAGCAAGCCATTCAGTCACTCTTTTGTCTAGTCCAATTGCACTCATTTTTGCCAGTAGTCTCCCATGATCCACCCTATCTAATGCTTTAGACAGGTCAATCGCGATACAGTCCATTTGACCTCCAGAATCCAAGATATCTGCTATATCTTGCTGGAATCCTACAAGTTGAGCTTCAGTGGAATAATCTTTCCTAAAACCGAATTGCCTTCTATCGAACCAGTTATTAATTTCACAAACATGTCTAATATAATCAGAAAGAATGCCTTCCCAAAGCTTACATACAAGGCATGTCAAACTTACTGGCCTGTAATTTTCAGCTTTATGTCTATCACCCTTTCCTTTATACACAGGGGCTACTATAGCATGCACCATACGTTCAAATTTATAAGAAGCTTCTTGTTACAGCTGGTGTAACAGTAGCCACAACTCTCGGAACAAAATATACTAGTAAATGTGTCTTTGTTTGATTGTGTTTTAGCGTGAGATTGAGATACTAATACTGGCAGCAATGCTGTAGGAGCCCGCATGTGTTCAACCAGTTCAATGTGTTCAACCTAAGCAGAGAGGGCGGGTTACACGTTCGGTTGGGTTCGGATAATATCGTCCCAGCTCG
The DNA here is from genome assembly GCF_040414725.1 of Anabrus simplex. Lineage (NCBI taxonomy): Eukaryota > Metazoa > Arthropoda > Insecta > Orthoptera > Tettigoniidae > Anabrus > Anabrus simplex. The sequence goes on from NC_090265.1 coordinate 1,490,460,660, forward strand.
ATCCAAGCAGCCGAATATTCCAGAGACTCGCTGGGCTGCACTACAGTGACTCTATATGTACAGTGTGGCCAACGAGTGCTTCATTCTGATTGGCTCCGCCATGTTTTTGCCGAATGTTCAGTCAGCTGATGTAAACATATGTATTCTACACAGTGTAAGATCTCCTTTGACGGCATTTCTGTGAAGTTTAAACTACATATTTTATCATTAATAATACCGATAATGTTTCATTATTAACTACGAAGGTTTATTAGTTTTGAAACGTGTGAACATCTATGGATTAAAGTTATCTGAGTTCAAAATAAATAACATGCCTGGCTGTTGTGCTTATGGATGTACAAACAGACCCGAAAAGGGTTTTATAATGAAATCTTTTCCGCGGGACCCATCTCGAAGGAAACAATGGGGTGCTATGGTTAGAAGAGAAGGTTGGAATCCTACAAATTATTCCTACTTGTGCGAGGTAAGTACCAAATATGGCACAAAATTCATGAGATTACTTTTGTTTGTGTACTTCCTTCCAATTTGCCAAATGAAAACTAGTCATTATATACTATTGTTCGTATTTTTATAGGCTCATTTTGAAGCAGACATGTGGGAAAAAACGAGGGAAGATGGAAAAAGTGCCCTCAAATGGAACGCAGTTCCAACATTTTTTCACACCGAGAACCACCGAAAATAAAAAGGAATCCTCCCAAACCTCGTAAACTTCCAAGCCCAAAAAAGCAGCTTATCAACACCTCAGGAAATGTAAGTGAAATATTCCCAGTGCCTGTATTGGATGAATCTGTAGCATCAGATATTTCTTTTGTGTCGTTAAGTGATGGACAAAAAGTGAAGTGTTTAGAGAGTAAGCTTGAACAGTATAAAAATAAGTATGACAAGCTTTTGTTACAGAACCGTAAGCTTAAAAATAGGTGAAGTAAATATAATAAACTTATAGAGAAACAACGTAAAAAAATGACAAATACACAAAAGAAGGTTTCTGGGGATGACCAGTTAAACTCTTTAGGGGGAAAAGTATCAAGTTGGTCAAACACAACTATTCAAAAGGCACTTAAATTAAAGTTTTTGTGTGGAACGAATGGATATGGAGAGTTGTTAGAACAAAATTATCCTCTCCCTTCTTTAAGAACCCTCCGAAGGAAAATTCAGAATCTCCCATTTCAGTCAGGAAATTTTTATGATGTTTTCAAATTCTTAAAACTAAAAACCGATCTCTTTAAATCTCCTCAGGAAAGACAATGTGTTCTTATACTTGATGAAATGTCTATTATACCAGGAAATGAATTTGACATCTCAACTAAACAATTTATTGGGGATATTACATTACCAGGTCATAAAGGTGAAGCTACACATGCCTTGGTCTTCATGTTAGGTGGCATATCGAGTAAATGGAAACAAACAGTAGGCTATTATTTAACAGGGGATAGTACTAATGGTGCAGTGTATGGAAATATTGTTTCTGAAATTACAAAAGAGGCGGATGAAATTGGTCTTACCATATTAGGAATCGTATCAGATATGGGGTCAACAAATCAGGGCTTTTGGAGGAGTGTAGGTGTTAAAGCTGGTCGTTACTGTGAAACTGTTAATACATTTGTCCATCCTGTTGATGAAACTTCAAAAATATATGTCATTCCAGACCCAGTACATTTGTTTAAAAATATCAAATCTATGATTGCAAACAATAAAGTAATCACAGTTCCTGAATCCATTGTAAAAGAATTTGGTTTAATCTCCAGTAGGGTAAACTTTTCTCATATAGAGGAGATTGCCAAACATCAAAACAGATCCACTTTTAAATTAGCACCAAAGTTAAGTGAGAATGACTTGTCTCCTACACATTTGAATAAAATGAGGGTATCGACCTCTACTAATGTGATCAATCACACAGTAAGCAGAAGTCTAAAATTCTTAGCAGAGGAAGAAAACAGACCTGATTACTTCACAACAGCATGGTTTATACACTTGGTAGAAAAGTGGTTTGCAATTTTGACCTCCCGCTGTCCAACTATGGCCTTAAGTAAGCATAATATAGTATCATATAATGAAAGTATTCTCTTTCTGGAAAGGTTTATTGACATTTTTTCCTTACTTAAAATTGGAAAGAAAGGTGTTTGGAAACCAGTGCAAACTGGTGTTAAGATATGTACTAAATCCATATTAGATTTACAAAATATTCTGTTAAATGATTGTAATTACAAGTATATTTTGACTTCCAGGTTTACCCAGGACTCTTTATAAAACCTTTTCAGTCTTGTTAGGGCAAAGCAGATAGTCCCAACTGCATTACAATTTAAACAGAATTTGAAACTAATTATGCTCTCCCAATACATGAAAGATGTAAACAGAGGAAGTTACAGTGAGGATGACAGAGAAACAATGGCAGGTTTTCTTGAATATATAAAGCATATTGAACCCTCAAAGGTAACAAATGAACCTAACTTACCACAGGGTTTGGTGTTTAAGAGATTAGTCATGAGCTCAAGTGAACAAAATAGCATGTATTGTTTATTGGATTACATTATTAAAAGCATAAGTGAAAACCATGAGCATTGTGATAAATGCTTAATGAGTTTAGGTGGTTTGAAACCCTACGGCTTACCTTATGAGAAACTGACCAGGCTGAAATGCTTCAAAGATAACGCATTATGGTTTGCTAATGAACCTACTTTTCAATTTATTTTTAAAGTAAAAGAGATATTTTCTAACTATATAGGTATTGTAAAACCTCAAAATGTAAACTTAGTACACTATTTTGCATGTAGAGTAAAAAGTGTGGTTACTGTGTGCCATATTCCTGACTGTCATGATTTGCAGAACACTTTGTTGAACAGATATATTCTTTTAAGGTTAAAAATCATCTCCAGAACAAGAAAAAGCAAAAACATTTTTAGCAGCAAGTCTGTAGCAGCTCATTCATCTTTGATTTGAATGAAGGTATTAAACTCATTGTACTGGGCTATATTGTCATGATGTGTGTGAATAATATGTGATGGAAACTGTGAAAGTACTAGGCTATCGATTTGTGTAATAATGCTATAATTAATTTGTAAATACAGTAATATTTGAGGATTCTCTTAAAATAAGATTTTGTGAGTAATGAAAAGATGTGTTACCCTATAATTTGCCTAGGCCTACATTAACACATTACAGGTAAATTCCTTTTTGTATTGTACCATATATATTTCTGAAAAATAATTAATTTGAGTTACTTACTCATGGGATCATATTATTCTGATAAAAGTTATGAAAATGGAGGTTAAGAAGTTGACCTTACATTTGGTAACACTATGTCTTCCCAATTTCAATATGTATCCAGTGTATGATTTTGTATGATATTTCCAAACTCTTAAAACTGAAAACTAATCTTTTCGAATCTCCTCAGGAAAGGTAATGTGTTATTTTACTCAATGAAATGTCTCTTGTACCATGAAATGAACTTGGTATCTCAAACTAAACAATTACTTGTCTAAAATTTATTGAACTAGTGCCACTTCTACATTTAACACAGTAACAGTAACCTATTAATCCTTACTGAAAATGTTACATACAAGATTTGCGTACTTTTTCTGCTATAATTGTGCTATGAGTGGAAAGATATATCATGTTAATGTAATGTAAATATCGAACTAGCTAGGTAATATAATATTGTGTATCCACTGAATAATATACATACAGTAGGCCTAATTTACTAAAATTATTTCCTATGTTCTATGTGTGTTTAGATTATATACATATCAACAGTATGTGATATGTGAAAGAAAAATCTCATTGTATTCATCACACACAGTATTCAAGACAATGAGTCTACCCTTATGTGTACTGTCTGTACGATCCCATATGTATTATAATATAAATGTCATTGTAGACCTACCTGCCTACCAACACAGAATGTTTAGCTACCAGTACTTAAGTAATTGTAAATTTCTGTATGCCAAGAATTATTTAAATGAGAAGTCAGCTACCAGTATTCAGGTAACTTAAGTCTAAATATGCCCAGTACTGATATATACATACAGTATAAGCAAAAATAAATAACATTTTAAACACTGAACTATTCTTTATTGAAATAATTACTACCCATATCAACCTCCTTCATCAGTCTACTGTCCGCATCTGCAGCCTAACGGTTAGCACTATAACTTGTTGTCTTCGAACGCACAAGTTCGATTTTCGCTACTGCCAGAGATTTAAGAAAATCAGGAGGACTGATGTGTTGTAAAAGGTATGTGCAGCTCATCTCCATTGGGATGTGTCTCGGGAAGAGGTCACGAGTTTCCTTTTATCAAATTTAATCTAGTATGTGCTCATATCCTCAGCCACTTATTAATATACGGTACAATCTATATTTAATCATGTAAGTTCCCACCAGAATATAATGACCCGTATAATTCCTCTGTATGAGCCTGCAGTCTCGTTGTAATTGAAATAAGTACATAAATGAAAAATCAGCTGATTGAGTACTTGGCAAAAACATGGCGGCTGGACTGGCCTTGGCCACACTGTACATATAGAGTCACTGTAGGCTGCACCACGCTAAATACAACCGCATGCGTACCCGTGACAGTCTTGAGCGTTGTCATGGCAACCGTTGTGTTACACGTCACAAGTCAGCCCGCACTGCTGTGAGTACTGAGAGGGCCAAAGAGGATAGAATAGAATAGAGATGAAACTCAATGATAAATTTCGGTTCCAAGCCACTAGGCGCTAGTAGTTTTAGTCTCTTTTCCGAGATAGCGCCACAGTGTGCATTCTGGTGCAATACCTTAGTATTACTATCAACAGATAGCGCGGAGAATTAACATCCGGCGCAGTGACGCACATCCGGGTATGCTTACGGCTCCTCCCCCCTCCTTTCCCTGCCCCTCGCCCCCCCCCCCCGCCCGCCCGCCCTAACGGCGATAATAATGCAGTTCTACTACTTCCATGCCCAATACATTGTAATTCATATATTTTTATTTCCAAGTACTTACTACGTTGTAAGTTCGTATGGCATACTATGTCACTGAGAACATAACCACACACCTCAAAGCAGCTTTAACTTCAAATGAATGATTGACACATTAACACAAAGCTGATATTATAACAAATAAGAAATCCCTTCGAAAGCAAGACAACAGAGCACACCATATGCAAGACAATGGGGTATCACATCAATATCCATGTACCACATGAAAATAAAAATAACAGAATTAAATGCACTGAGACAGGAAATATATAGAACTACATTAATAGAACCATTCAGCTTTCAGCCCCTGATGTGTACTCAAACAGGAAATACAGGATTTCAGGAGGACTGGCGAAGATATATTTCTAATAAACAAGCACAAGGAACTAAGATTTACATTGTTCTGTTCTGTTCGTGAAGGTTATTTGGGCTCGTTATTTCACCCAGTTACTATACCGTATGATATTTGTACTAAATCGACATACGCACACTTTTTCAATAAAGTAGTACACCAATGGAGTTGACAATGTTTTCGAAGGACGAAGTACTTGAAGATTGAGGGAAGTAGACCATACAGCAGACTCACAAAATGGGTTCAAAGCGCGGAAAGTAGATCAAGAAAAGATGTATCACCGAGACAATTAAGAGTGAGGAATTACGCATACAAGACTAGGAGTTATAGGAAAAGCACAGGGACACAAGGTATACTAATCTTCACGCTAGAGTGGCCGTCTCAGTGACTTCTACAATACATACACACCAGGCCAACATATAAGGGACAAACAGGAGAGGGCAGGGGAACGACGGAGGGGTGGATATATGTGAGAGTGTAGAACTTTGGACAGATGGAAAGAAATATCTGAGCAACGTATATGGGGGATGCAGGGAGGGTAAAGTGTCAGTGAAAGCGTAAACAAAAGAGGAAGAGGGGCGACATTGTGTTGATATGAACATCAATAGTGTTTATTTTGTAGGCTCCTAGCATTCCATGGAAGGATGCGTACTACCATTATTAAAGATAAGGTGTAAACTTTCGCGAAGTTGACTAAGAACTGGTAAGATAGTGGGGTGATCGCCAAGTAGTTGAGTAAGCTGCATGAGAATGTGGAGAACACACTGATGAACATGTTCTCGCTGAGGAAGTGTAGTACCTGTTTGCGGATGCTGTGCGGGTTGCAGAGGCATTGACGGGCTCGATGTTGAGGGAGTGGGCTGACTGGGTTGAATGGGGTATTGAGAACTCAGAGATTGAGAGGGGTGCGAGGATGTAGTGGATTGCACTAGCTGGAGATATGCAGCTCTATCATAGCCGGGAGAAGGTTTAGGTGGCAAATCCTTAACAACCACTTGTGTGAATTTGCGTTTGCGAGGGGCGTCTGGTAATGGAGAAGGATGTTGAGAGGGTAGGGGAGGAAATTGGTGAACGTTATGATACTCCGAATAAGTAGGTGGAAATAGTCGAGCAGAAGCTTCTGAGAAGGAAATGTTATCAGTGCACATAAGTTTTTTGATTTCCACTTGCTTCTGATGAACAGCACAGTCTGATGAACCCGTTTCGTGTTCCTGATTGCAATGCACACATAATTTGACATTAGCAAGGCAGTCAGAGGTAGAATGGTTCATACCACAGTTGCGACAGCGAAAGTTAGTGGACTGGCAATTGCGGAGGGTGTGTCCATAACGCTGGCATTTGGAACAAATAATGGGGTAAAATATAAAGGGAGTGACTTCTAACATTACATGATAGATTGAAACATATTTGGGCAACGTTTTGGAGCAAAAAACAATCTTGATGGAGCCAGTAGGTAGATATACTGTCTGACCATCTTGGAGGGATTTACGGCGTAGGCGATGAACAGAATGAACTTTGACGTCACTCTGAAGTAAAGTAAGAATATCGGATTCAGTTAGATCTTTCTCAACACCGCGTATAATGCCTACGCGGAAGATATTTGAGTGAGGAATAAAGGCATGCAACTTTTGTGTCTCAAGGAACTTATTCTGCAGAAAGTCATTAGCATGATGAGGAGAGTGAAAGTTTACCTGAATCCTGTTACGGCCTTTATACTGGATGGATTTAATAGGAAATTTCCTTTCATGGAGTAGACGCCCTATAGCCATAGGGTGTAGATTGCCAATATTATTACCTTGTTTGGATGAAACAAAAACAAGATATGGTCCTGGGTGGTTTAATGGGTATAAATTACATGCACTAGTATTAGGAGGTTGAGCAGGAGGGGGAGGGTTAGGATTGCATTGAGTCGCAGTTTGCAACGAAGGGGTAGGAGTAGAATTAACATTCACGGTTGTATCCATTTTCACTACTTCTTCTCGTTCAACATTACTATTGGACGCGGGATGAAAGTCCCGAGTACCTCCTCTATCAGAACTCATGCCACCACTGCACAATCACACGCAAGCTAGCACCGGAACGCACGAGTAAGTTCTAGAAATGTCAGACACCGAACACGAAACCTCGAACACAACGAAGCGTACAGGACGATGTCGCGGACGAGACTGAATCAGCTAATAACTAAGATTTACATCACAAGCACATGAGCACTTGGAATTCAAACAACACAAATACTGTAGCATCATGGGAACTATCGATTAAAATCGATATAATTTCGAACAAGGTTAATCGATTGGGTAAAGTCGAATTCGATGCAATTCAGCAATATTATCTCCACAATGCTTGACGTTTTATGACTAATTAATTTGTGAGAAGTGCCCACTGATTGAGGTTAGACTTGAAATACTTTAAATACTTCACTTCGAGACAAACTGCCTTTAATTATTAACAACGCTCATTTCATGCTTACTTGCGTGCCATCTACAGAACGTGTATATAACTATTTACGTTATGAATGACCTCCAGCGCCATCTAGAAAAAGAGACTGAAACTACCTGAAGCTAGCTACAGATTGGAACCAAAAGCCCTATTAGAGGGCTGCACTCAGTCCGCAGCAGTCGTAAGTGAAGCGAACAGCGGTGCTTGCTTAACTATGAGCGCTACGCATGTTGAGTAATCACAACATATAGAGCGCACTCTTCGGTTTTTTCAACGAATATGTTTTGAACAGAAAATGTAGGGATACAGAAAATGATAGACAATTGTTTTGAGAAATATTAGTGCAGCCGGGCTGTAACTGATGCACCTGAAAAGCCGCTACTGCTCTGAGTCCTTTTTCACACCCGTCGAAAACCGATTCGGCCCACTCTCGTCCCTCCAACAATTTCCTCCTCTCCCGCGAACTTTTCCAGTTCTTCAACCACAGCCGTCCGGGAAAAGAAAATTCACGGCGGTTGTTACATCGCCTCTGCCTCGACATGATCGTACTCTAGGTTACGATGTACAGGGCTTTCGTGCTATCCTACATATGCCTTCCACTTCCACGAGTGCAATACCTCCCATGTCTTCTGTCTCTGGGAAGGGATCTCCGTAGTGCGCAAATCACTCATCCCAATATTTTTTCTCGGCCGGGTGGCCCACATCTCTAATCGCAGCCCAGCCGAGCTCAAAAAAGCACAAATAGGCAGACGCCTAGTTGGCAGTCGCCTCCCCAATACCATGCCTTACGTACTCCTCCCCTGGGTAGATCTCTCTATCCCAGAGACTGAAATTCAGCAAGCACTTAAATCACAATATGCTCAACTTGTAAAATCCTTTCGTGTAATAGATGGCCGAACGAAGAGACCTTCAGAGCACCTCTTACTACAAGTCATGACCGACCAAGAAGTGCACCGCCTAATACTACAGGGAGTCAACCTTAGGAACTACAACTACGTGGTAATAACTCCGCCACAGAACATCATAGACCAACTTCAAGCCAAACCTGAATTAATTCCCATCCTCCATGAGCCTCCAATAAAGACAAAACCATTGCCACTCTCCCTCCCTATCACAACCACTACCACAACCATCATAACCACTACCAGCACCCACGCCACAACCATAACCACCACCAGCACACCCTGCCACTCCTTCCCGGTCATGACATCAACCCTCCCCCCCCCTCCCATCTACCAACCCCCCAGTCCACAGCAAACAACGTCCGACATAACTCTGCAGGACTATACCGCTGACCAGGTTACACCATCCGAACAAGAGTACTACACCGACCGAGCAACGCCGACCGAGCAGCCACTATCTTCCATGTCCATCCACAGCTGTGTACTGCGTGGCATCAACCCGGACATCCCTACAAGAGCCATCATTCAGGAACTCCGCACTGCAGGCATCCCAGTGAAGAAGGCCATAAGGATCCGAAACATCCACGGCCCTACCTATATGGTCCGCCTGCAATTACCATCGGAACGAGATGTACAACAACTCATCAACAACGGAGCACAAATCTACGGAGAACATCACCGAGTGGAACCCTCCTTTTCACCACCCCCATCCACCCGCCAACCATCAACCACTATGCATCCCCGCCCCCGGCCACCCCCCACACAAATTACACCATATCACCAAGCTCTCCCACCTCTCCCCCACTCTAGCCCCTACCAGCCGCCCATACCCTCACTGGATCTCCTCCACTACCTCATCCTGTCTCTTCACAACTGTACCACCACTCTTCATCTCCTAACCTCACACCTGCTCCCAACCATGGTCATCCCACCATACCCACAGTCAAACCTAATCCCAAATCACATGTACTAAAATTGTAACCCCTAGTATAACACCAAATGTAAATATGAAACACCATTGTATCTATGTATAACCAATGTATCTCCAAATGTAAATATGAAACACTATTGTAACACCATTGTATCTAACCCAATAAAAAGCACAAGAGCAAATACTGCACACTTAGCCAAGAGGCCAAACTCCTTCAAATCTCCAAATCCCAAAGCTACTTCCCTCTTAACTTCAAACCCCATCAAATCCCCAAACCCCGCCAAATCTCCTGGCCAGAGAGAAGGCGTAACCTTCTAGGTGGCCCGCCCCTCCCCTTCGGGGAGGGGAATGAAAACATCCCCCTTGGTCTCTGGGAAGAGCATACAAGTTCCTCACAGGCGTGTGGATTCTACTTATCATTCGTCCCAAGAACGAGTCCGGGCTCGACCCCGATATCTGCCACATTTACAGCTATTTCGGATAAAATTTCTGCTTATGCTAGGGCAGCTGAAAACGATTCTAAATGGTCCAAACTACTCCTAAATATGCAGGAGGAAGTACTGGTTCTGCTCAATTCATTAGCTCTCTCTGTCTCCCCTCATGATAATTCTCCAGTGGAACGTACGTAGTGTCGTACATAAGAGACACGAACTATTTTTATTGATTCATATCATCCTCATGTAATTTTGATTAGTGAAACTTGGTTGGCTCCAGCCAAACAATTTCACTTACCAAAGTATACTTGTATTCGCCATGACAACTACGGTTACAATGGGGCTTGTATTTTGGTAGCTAACAACCTCCAAATCTATTCGACACATTTGCATTATATTATCCCAGGTACACAGGTGGTCGCCATTGTGGTAGATGACATACATTTTATTTCTATTTATTGTCCTACGAGAATCCAAGGCACATATTCGAATTGGGCGAAATTTTTCTCGCAATTTCCGCACCCCTTTATCCTCGGGGGCGACCTTACGGGCAAAATCAGAGCTGGGGATGCGAGGTCTCGTGTCCAAAAGGGAACAAAAGAGCTAAAATAGCGGCCTTATATCGTTTACGTATTTTGAATGACGGCTCACCTACTCGAGTGACGTCTCCTCTTGCAAATAAAAGTGCTGTCGATGTAACCATCTGTACTAGCGATCTGGCACACAAAATCGAATGGGAGGTAGTCAAGGACACTCATTCGAGTGATCATTTCCCCATCTTTATTGGGTTCGCGGACAGTCAACCAGCCGCTTGACCCCCCCCCCCCCGCTTAAAGTGAGTAGGCGCATGTTCCCCTTCAATACACTCCAACTTCAACAGTTTTTGTCTTAAAAGTTATCGGCATTTGATGGTCAACAGATGTCCTATGATACCTTCACATCAATTATCTCTGAATATTTAGATCTATACCATCCAAAACAGCCACATTTCCGACCCAAAACTTTTCATTATGCTCGCTGGTGGGATACTGAGTGTGCAGCTTTAATAGCAAAACGGAAAGCAGCACTTCGCTCCTTTCGCCGTTTTGGAACATTCCATGCGTACTTACACTATAAAGTACCGGTTGCTCAGACTAAACAGGTATTTAACGCTAAACGACGCCTGGCTTGAAAAGCCTTCATTTCCTCTCTAAATAGACAGTCATCGTCCAAACATATTTGGCGAGCAGTTGCCGGCCTATTCAACCGTCTTATTAGTACTCCATCTACTGTACACTTCAACATGGAGACTCTTTTAAGCTTCTTTCAACAACTTACTCCGGATTTTGGAGCCCCACATTATAGTTTCGCTCTTCCTCCTAGCTCCAATAAATTTTCTTCACTCATTAACCCAGTTGATATCACAGAATTAAATCTGGCAATTAATACATCCCATACTTCGACCCCTGGACGGGATGATATCTCGTATTCAGTACTAAAGCAACTCCCCCCTCTGGCTGACAGAAATTACTGCAGATATTCAATCGGTGCCTCGAGTCGGCTCAAGTCCCTTCCACCTGGAACGACTTTTATTTGGTCCCCATGATTAAGCCAGGGAAGAACCCTGTACTTCCCGACATTTATAGGGGCCTATACCTGAGATAATGTATTCGAAAGATTTTCCAAAAAATTCTTCTTAAACGACTACAATGGTCTCTAGACTTTTATAATTTGCTGCCTAAATATCAATTCGCCTTTCTCCCGAGTCGCTCTGCCACTGATGCAGTTAACCTCTTGGTAACTGACATCAACCTCGCACGCTATCGGAAAGAACACTTATTGGCTATCTTTTTTTATCTACGTGGAGCTTATGATAATGTTGACCTCCAAGTGCTATTCCAAAAATTTCTCCATTATAGCTTCCCGCCCCTTTTCGTTAATCTGCTCTTGAACATGCAGACGCACAGATAGCTTCAATTAAAACATTTTCCTCATATTCAGGCACGTATGACGGCTACAGGCCTCCCTCAAGGAGACCATCTCAGTCCTATTTTATTTACACTTTACTCGATGTCCCTCGAGAAAATTATAACCCGCAGCGCTCGCATGATTCAATTCGCCGATGATCTAGTGATATATCTTAGTCTCCAATCCCGTGAAGCTATTTACACGACGTTAGCCTACATACGACGCTCTCTGATTTTGCTACTTGGCTTCACGATCATCACTTAGAAGTGGCTTACGATAAATGTCGACCGGTTCTTTTCTCTTGGTCCCAGCGTACTGATCACCCGCCTATACGATTTCAAGGTTTCTCGATCCCGATCTTTCAGTCGACTAAATATCTCGGTATTTACCTCGACAAAATTATTATGGCACTTTCACGTTAAACATCTTGTGGAAAGTCTCTTCCAAAAAACTATATTTTTTGCCCTACGACAGAGATCTTGGGGATCGGATCCCAGTACTATGCTCCTGTTATATCGCAATATTATTCGTTCAACCTTGGATTATGGCTCGGGGTTCATTGACCTGGCGGCCAAGCAGAAGCTTGCTCAATTGGATTCGCTTCAGGTTCAAATAATTAAACTTTGTATTGGGGCTCTGCAATCGTCTCCTAACAGTGCAACTTTGGTCGAGGCTGCGGAATTCCCTTTGAATCTGAGGAGAAAAATGCTTGCCTCCATGTTTCTACTAAGGACTCTTTCTCTCAACTACACCAGTCCTCCCTAAATTATCATTACTAGTACTTTACTATCAAGATAAAGGCACACCTCTACACCGTTACCCAGCACTTGTCTGGGCATATTATTACTTTAATTCCCTTCGCACTTATATTATTCGTACCCCGTCAACAACTAATTACATTCTTCCCTATCAAGCAAATTATTATGTCCCTCCTCTGATTCTACCAGCCTTATGTGGTTCTCAACCCATTGGCCCGGCCCGGACACACGGTGCTAGGAAATACGTCCGTCTAGCTTTGTCCCAGGATGTTCATTCTCTTTCACCAATATTCTTTACTGACGGGTCCAAACTCAAACCCCTCCAGGTGTGGGGGTGGCCTTTTTCTCACCCGCGTTACTCATTTCCAAACAATTTTCACTTCCATCGGAGACAATAATTTTTACGGTGGAGGCTTTTGCTATCCGTCAAGCCTTACTATACATCAAGTATTCGGATCTAGATAGTACCTACATTGCATCAGATTCCCTGAATGTGCTCCAAGTCTTAAATAATCCCAGCTTCCGGTCCAATTGGAATATTCAAAATCTTCGCAAAATCTGTTTCGATCTACACTAACTAGGAAAAAGGATTACCTTACTTTGGGTTCTGGGCCATTCAAATATTGCAGGTAATGAACAGGCGGATGCCTTATCTCTGGCGGCAGCTCAAGGTCAGGGTGTCGCGTACTATTTGGCGTTACCCATCACTAATTATTGGAGCGGTTGTCGAGAGAAGATAAGCCAGTTATGGCAGGATGAGTGGAGCCACCCCTTGTGTCGTACAGGACGGAGATTGTTTACGATCCTGCCGAACGTCCCACGCTCGCCGTGGTTTTCTAAACATTATTGTACCGGCTGGTACACCTCTACGCCGCACATTCGAATATTCCGCCTTAAAGTACTCCTCTACAAGAGAAACAGTGAACTTAAAGCTGGATCTACTTAAAACTTTCCTCTGAAGATGTCACTGTGTGAATTTCGACGTGTTTTTGTTTACTATTTATCAAGAAGTTTGGACATTCTCTCAAAGATGTCACTGCCTAAAAACTGTGATCATGCACCCTGGTGCGAAGGGTTGGAACTTTCTTGAAGAAATTTTGTGCTCATAAGTTTTGTCCTTACTAAATTTCGTTCTTTCATTTGTGGGTTGGCAATATTAATCTTTTCTTTCCACCAGTTTTGAAGTTAGCCAATCAATAATTTCTGTAATTAATTTTCAGCCAATCCCGTATTTCTTCTTGTTGTCTGTAACTGTGTAATGTAGCCAATAAAAACCTGTGGGTGTGTCTTAATTATTCATGAAAGGTCTCGAACCTTCGCCGAGGGTATAAAAACTGCTGATTTTCTTGTCTCTCGGCCACTTCATCAACATCTAACCTAGTGTATGGACGTGTAGCAGGAGGCGGGAAGCGCCTCTTCCTTCAGGCAGCAGTTCTTCAGTAAGGTAATGGCCGCTTAACATCTTTATTTCTTGCTAGCTGAGCAGTTTAACCCGCGGGAAAGGTCCGAGGCCTTTACCATCTAACCTATATTTACAAACATGTAAATTTCTACCAATTTATGTAAAACTTAACTAAATTTGTAACTGTAATTCGGGGACTGAGAGTGATTTACTCTCTTGAGCTCCCCTTCATATTGGTTTGAGGTGACTACGTTTTGGTAACTGATTTTCTTCTTTTCCTTAATGTTTTCAATTTTTTCCTTACACGAGTCACCTCCGTAGTTTGGGAATAGCCCCTGTTTCATCGGCCTAGTGTCTTTTAGGTTTGAAAATGTGTATTTAGGAGTGCAAGTATACGCCTCCATTCTTTTGGTATTCAGGGCCATTTACTTAACATGTTCTTTTCCTGCTAAGGCCCAGTAGATTGGGTACAAGATACCCCCGTACCATTGTTGTAAGTCGTGCCTTGATGGCAATCAATGGTAAAGTCGGATATTGCCTTGAAGAGGCGTGAAAAACTGAGAGCGTGTTTGATCTTTTCCAGTGTGTAAAAGTGCCTCCGGGAGGCTTGAGGTTAAAAGTGGGAAGCAAGTGCTCCGGGTAACTTATTAGGGTTTTTCTGCCCTTTGGTAAATCTGTGTGTGTGAGCTGAGAGCTCAGAAAATGTAAAGGGAGGGCTTGAAGCCCAAGTTCTATTTATACCACCAATCTTATCTTTCCTAATTTTTGCTACTTCTACCTATTGTATTGTTTCTTGTTGTTAAAAAAAAAAGAAGGAAGAAAAACTATAACCTTGTTACAGTTTTAAATTAACTTTAATTTTGTAGTTAGACCCATTCACCCCGGCACCTTCTTTCACCTCTGATGATCCACCAAACCACGGTAACAATTATTATACTAGACTTCACATTACTAATATTATCCGTTTGCAACTAAATCATATGTGCACGCCTGTTCAATTATTTCGTATGAAGTTGGTTGCTTCTAACCTCTGTAAGTGTCGTACTCCTGTTGGTACAATTAATCATATTTTGTTTCTGTGTCCGCTGCTCGAAGTTAGGGTGCATCATGGGAGACTACTGGCAAAAATGAGTGCTATTGGACTAGACAAAAGAGTGACTGAATGGGTTGCTATATTTCTAGAAAATAGATCTCAGAGAATTAGAGTAGGTGAAGCTTTATCTGACCCTATAATAATTAAGAGGGGAATTCCTCAAGGCAGTATTATTGGACCTTCATGTTTTCTTATATATATAAATGATATGAGTAAACAAATGGAATCAGAGGTAAGGCTTTTTGTGGATGATGTTTTCTGTATAGAGTAATAAATAAGTTACAAGATTGTGAGCAACTGCAAAATGACCTTGGTAATGTTGTGAGATGAACAGTAGGCAATGGTATGATGATAAACGGGGTTAAAAGTCAGGTTGTGAGTATCACAAATAGGAAAAGTCCTCCGAGTTCTAATTACTGCGTTGATGGGGTGAAAGTTCCTTTTGGGGATCGTTATAAGTATCTGGGTGTTAATATAAGGAAAGATCTTCATTGGGATAATCACATAAATGGGGTTGTAAATAAAGGATACAGATCTCTGCACATGGTTATGAGGGTGTTTAGGGTTGTAGTAAGGATGTAAAGGAGAGGGCATATAAGTCTCTGGTAAGACCCCAACTATAGTATTGTTCCAGTGTATGGGACCCTCACCAGGATTACCTGATTCAAGAACTGGAAAAAATCCAAAGAAATGCAGCTCGATTTGTTCTGGGTGATTTCCGACAAAAGAGTAGCGTTACAGAAATGTTGCGAAGTTTGGGTTGGGAGGAATTGAGAGAAAGAAGAGGAGCTGCTCGACAAAGTGGTATGTTCCGAGCTGTCAGCGGAGAGATGGCGTAGAATGACATTAGTAGACGAATAAGTTTGAATGGCGTTTATAAAAGTAGGAAAGATCACAATATGAAGATAAAGTTGGTATTCAAGAGGACAAATTGGGGCAATTATTCATTTATAGGAAGGGGAGTTAGGGATTGGAATAACTTACCAAGGGCGACGTTCAATAAATTTCCAATTTCTTTGAAATCATTTAGGAAAAGGCTAGGAGAACAACAGATAGGGAATCTGCCACCTGGGCGACTGCCCTAAATGCAGATCAGTATTGACTGATTTTGATTAGTAGGCGAAAATGGTTACAGCCTTTTTTCCGGAAACAATTCGCGTTACCCATCCAATTGTCATGTTGGATACTCAATCCCACGCCCACTACGGTCTTTGCTTTATCGAATTTCCTTTCTGACACCAACACTTTCCTTTAACTTATGTCCCTTTGTCACTTCCCTATGTGTGAACCCGGCCTTGTGCGTGTGGTAGCAAGTAGCCAAGTATAGGTAACTCTGCCGTGAAGATTTCAGCCTTGTGTCCTTGTATTACTAACTGTGTTGTACATTAGTTGTTGAATTCTTACCTTCCTTTTTAATTTTAGCTCTTGCGTTTTCGCCTCCTCCATACTTTGTGTTAGAGATGGGCACTATCGACTGATAACTATCGAACTAGTCGATAGTTCAAACTATCGTAACAGTAGACTACTTAAAAAACAAGTCCACTGAATTCAGTCGCAGTCCCTGTCACGGATATCTCCACGTTTCACTGTCCAGTCAGCACAAAACAAGTCGACTGAATTCAGTCGCAGTCCCCGTCACAGTTCTCTCCACATTTCACTGTCCAGTCAGCACAAAAAGCGAAGCCCATTTAATTATCAAGACAAGACAAGACAGTCAGCACAAAAGAAGTCGACTGAATTCAGTCGCATTCCCGGTCACGGATCTCTCCATGTTTTTCTCTTCAGTCAGCATTAAACCATTAAACTAGTCGACTGAATTCAGTCGCACTGCCGTCACAGCGACGCGGAAGCGAATGGAACTATCGGTTTATGGTCACTTCGGATATCTCCGATAGCTATCGGGGGTTTTCGGTATCTTGTTGTCTGTATAAACACAGTCGTTGTTACTTGTAAACATTGCTAAATTAATGTTATTGTGTGGTTTGTTATTGTGTAGCAGAAAAAATGCGTCCCAAAAGGTCTGAAGTATGGGATTATTTTGAGAAAAAAAGTTCAACTTCTGCTTTTGTGTCTCCTGTGCAAGAAAGAATTCAAACGTTCCAATAACACATCCAATCTGAGGGACCATTTAAAGCGCCAACATGTGACCGTTTTGGATCAAAACAATTTAGTTCGAGCGGAATCTGATCCATTTACGATTCCTAACAAAATAATACGTTTATCTGGAAATCAGGAAGAATCCACGCCCACCACCTCAGCATGTTCGTCCACCAGCACCACCGAAGAAAACGTTTCACAGCTAGATCACAACCCTAGAACAAAGCCTACTCGCCAGTTGTGTCTCTACGGTAGTTACAAAACTAATGATATTTCGGATGCTAGAATTGAAAAAATCGACTTATTAGTGGTTAAAATGGTTGCCAAAGATATGCAGCCCTTGTCAATTGTAGAGGATTGTGGTTTCAAAGAATTAATTCATGAACTTGAACCAAGATACACTCTTCCAAATCGGAAACGGCTTACCTCTACAATTCTACCAAGCTTATACGACTCGACCCGCACTGAATTAGAGAATGAGTTACGTGCAGCTCTTTATGAGTCAGTGACTACAGACATATGGTCTTCTTTGAATACCACATAGTTTCTCACTGTGACTGGTCACTATTTCGATTGTGAAAGAGATAGTTTACGGTCGTGTGTGCTTGCTACGAAAGAACTGTCCCAGAGTCACACAGCACAATACTTATCAGATGTTCTGAAACAAGTTTTCGACGACTGGGGCATTACAGGTAGAATAGTAGCTATTGTGACCGATAGTGGACCGAATATAAAAGCTGCTGTAAAGAATCTTGACATACCAAATATGCCATGCGCTGTGTTTGGTTAGACACTCACGCACAACCCGTGTCACAGATCCTTGCACCAACATTAAAAAACTACAGAACGTCATCTATACACGTAAACACAGTTCAAAACACAGAACATACTTTCACACGATATTTAATTCTCCAGACATCTACAAACCACAAACAATCACACCATTTTCTTTTTACACACTCCCAGAGTTCTCCATTTCCAAAGAGTACATAACCAAGTTCAAGGAAGTAAACAACACAAAGAACACATATTACTGGTTTCTCACATCCTCCCCCCTTGATTGTTGCACGAAGCAACAATCAACTATGCTCAAAGGTTCAGTTTCTCAGGAAATTTTACTCTCCTTCCGCTTCTCATCAGCTGTACCTCCCTCAGTGGAGACATTGAAGGTTGCCGGTCTCTGTCATCAACATCAATGACAGGACTAACATCTGAAGGTGAGGATCCCTCCAACAAGTAGAGTCTCTGTAAAGGGCGGGTAAGTTCACCTGAAGAAGTCTTCAACCGTACCACTCGTACCACACCATCTCTTCCAGGATATACCTCAAGCACCTTGGCAATAGGCCACTCGATCCGTCTTTTCTGGTCGCAACCAACGAGCACAATGTCCCCTTCCTTGATTTTTGTAGGTTTCACCACTTGACTTCTGATGACAGTGTACAAGCTGATCCAGATATTCATCCCTGAACCGCTTCCTCAAGTCCTGACGTAGTTGCTGGATATATCTCATCCTTTTTGTTAAACACTTCTCATATATCAAGTCCAGATCAGGAGCACTCACATTAGGCAGGTCTTGTAGAAACATGCTAGGCGTGATTGGACTCAAATCTTGAGGATTTTCTTACATGTAAGTGAGAGGTCGAGAGTTTATCAGAGCCTCGCAGTCACATATTATACTCAGTAGTTCTTCGTAGTTTAGAGACGCACTTCCCAGCACACGACGAAGGGCTCTTTTGATTGTTTGGATGATCCGTTCCGACCAACCTCCCCACCAGGCAGCGGTTGGAGGGTTGAACTTCCACTGGATTCGTAGCAACGAGGCATCTTCTTCTATCTTGCTCCAGTCAATGGATCTGAGCAGGTTATTACTCCCAACAAAGTTGCTTCCATTGTCGCTGTAAATTATCTTTGGCCTTCCTCTTCGCGCAATGAACCTACGAAGACTCATAATAAATCCATTTGTTGACAGAGTGGTTATTAGTTCTAGATAAACTACCCTATACACGGCACAAGTGAATAGTACAATTCACGACTTCTGTCCTCCCTTGAGGATTAGTGGACCTGCAAGGTCTGTTCCCACAACTTCAAACACCGATGCGTCCTTCACTCTATCTTCTGGAAAAGGGCACTGCACTTCTGGAACCATACCTTTGGCTTCATGTCGTCTGCATTTCTTGCACGATGCAATCACATTTCCAACAGTTCTTCGACCTTTCAGTATCCAGTATCTCTGGCGCAAGTGAGCTAGTAGTATATGAGTTCCACTATGAAGCAGTCTTTCATGTTCCTCCTGAATCAAAAGCTGAACTAGTTTATGCTTGTTTGGCAAGACAACGGGACATTTGAAGTTATCATCGTCCTTCCTTTCCACAATTTTCGTCTTCACCCGCAGGATTCCTCCTGCATCCTTGAAGACACACAGAGATTTCAAACTAGAAACCCTTTCTTTGGTGAACGTTTTCTCTTGTGATAGTTGTATAAGCTTCTTTTCAGCCCTTTCTATCTCTTGCACTGTTAACTTTCCTTTATACCTTTCATTTGGTTGTTTTGCACTATTCTTCAAAAATCTGAATATCCATCCCACCATCCTCACTATCTTGGTATACTTTGAAAAGTACTCCAGAAACCATGAAGTAGTACTACCAACTGTCATCACTACCCCTTTCTCCTCTTCCTGACAAGAGGACTCTATGTCCACAACCATATTACTAGGCCATTCCTCCTCAGGTAGCCTTAGCCATGCTGGTCCCTTCCACCAGGCAGATTCTAAGAGTTCTTTAGCCGAACATCCTCGCGACGGCAGGTCAGCAGGATTTTGTTTCCGAGGAACGTCGTTCCACTCATTCCTTTGTGTGAAGTTTAGTATCTCCTTTATTCTGTTCTCTACGAAGGTTCCCCATCTTACATCCCTCCTAATCCAACTCAATACAATAGTCGAATCGCTCCAACAATATTGAGGAGTCTCCATGAGACCTAAACTGTTCTTGACAGTGACTAGCAGTTGGACACCAATGCAGCAAGATAACAATTCTAGTCTAGGCATAGTTACTTTCTTCACCGGTGCAACTCGTGACTTCGCTAGTAACAACTGCACTGTCATCCCACAGTTACTTTCACTTCTTAAAAATACAACAGCAGCATAGGCTGAAGCACTAGCATCACAGAAGACATGTAAAGTGTATGATGTTCGATCGCTGCTTGAAGTAAATCGTCTAGGAATTTCAACATCAGCCAAACAATGCAATTCTTGTAACCACCTCTCGAAGTTTCTTTGCAGATCTTCCGAGACCTCAGCATCCCAGCTTGTCTTCTCTTTCCAACTTTCCTGCAATAGTTTTTTCAGTACAACAGTGACGGGACATGTATACCCTACAGGATCAAATACTGCCTGACAGACAGACAAAATCTTTCTTCTTGTTACAGGTGGCTCTATATTTTGTATTTTCCCTACACAAGACAGGCTATCAGTTGTTCTGTTCCATAGTAATCCGAGTACCGGTATGGTTTCTTGAATCGCATCGCTTTCATTTAGTGCAGTACTCGCCCAACCTCTAAACTCAAACTTTGCCGTGGCCATCAAAAGAGAAGCCTCCTGTATGAAACAGTTTAATTCTTCTTCCGAACTGACTGAAGCAACACAGTTGTCCACATAAAATGAATGCTTGAGTTTTTCTGCAGTTTCACGGTACCCAGCAGGGCAATTATCAAGATGATGCTCTATAACAGCTCCTAGAATGAACGGGCTGCAATTTACACCAAATACCACGTGACAGTGGCGAAAAATCTTGATCTTCCTGGTCGCATAATCATCCCTCCAAAGGAATTTCAGATAATTACGGTCCACTTCGTTCACAGAGATTTGCAGAAATGCCTTCTTTATATCTGACACTACTCCTATTTCCCTTTCTCGAAATCGCAGCAGGATGGATGGTAGAAGTTCCAGCAAGTTGGGGCCTTTCTCTAAACAGTCATTTAGGGACAGCATTCCTCCTTGTTTACTGGAAGCATCAAACACGGGTCGGCACGTTGTAGTTGAATCACTCTTGAAAACTCCACGATGAGGCATAAAGTATCCTTGCTTGTTTCCAATGTCATCATCAACTTCTTCAATTATATTTTCTTTTAGCCAGTCTTGTAGTACTGAATGATATTCTTCGTATCTGTTCTCGGAGACAAGTTTTGAAGTCATCGATGCAAGTTTTTTCTCTGCCACCATTTTGTTATTCTCAAGATCCTCTCTTCTTTCACACCAGGGTAGGCAGACTTCATATCTACCATCTTTGTTAACAGCGACTGTTCTCTTGAAATGATTCAGAACAGCTAACTCCACCTCCTCTCTGTTTTTCCTGTCTTCTGGATCTGTAATCCCGAGCACATCTTCACTATGTGTTAGTAAGGATGTTACCAGGTTAGCCGTGTTAACATGCCCTGTATTTTGGGTTGTTCCCATTATCACCCAGCCAAGACGAGTTTCTTGTGCCACTAAGCCACAATGTAGTCCTACCATATTTCCCGTGAATAAGCTTCCTGCATAATCAGCAACAATTAAAATTTCAATAGTAGGATGACCAGCTCCAGTGTCAGAGACTACAATGCCCTTCTCTTTTAATTCTTGCAGGCAAGCACTTTGATTAATGCGAGGAATTGAACCACATATAGAAACTTGATCTAAGGCTTCAATCTCACATGAATAATTTCCTGTCATGCTCTGAAGTGATACTCGATATCTCTTGTGTACTTGTCTTTGCGACGAGATTCCCCCAAACAGAACTTGTATGAGATTCTCAGATCCAACACAAGAACAAGCCATTTCCAGAGCAGTCTTCTTTAGAATATAGGAACGCTGGGATCCAGTATCTATTATCGCCCTTACCACACGTTGACCACCCTTAGCTGAGATAACTACCATTAGAGTCTGCAACAGGACGTTTGGAGAAAAACAGTGGTTTGCACCAACGACACTCGTGTCTTCCCTCCTATTTTCTTCTGACAATATTGGTTTCTCGTTATTTCTAGGCAGATCAGAATACATTATCGGATGTTTTTTCCCACAGATCAAACATTTTAGTGAGGATTTATACCTTACAGACCTGTGTCCGTGTTTTAAACATGTGAAACAAGCCCGTTTAGATTTTAACATGTCTGTCTTTTCCCTAAGAGACATCCTTTGGTCTTTAAAACACTCCTTACTCTCATGAAACTTATCACAAAATACACAAACATTTGATCGTGTATTCTGTTTTTCACCAGTCAACAGATTATATGCAGTAGGTACACTTTCATTCTCTGAATCTTTTCTTTCATTGGAGGTTTTACCTGATCTATGAGTCAATTTAAACCCAGTTTTAGCTAACATTATCCTCTCCTCTCCTCTCCTTCCACCTCAGCCTTTAGAAATTCTAGCAACATCTTCAATTTTTCACTGTAATCACTTGCCTGAGTCACATTTGAACTACTCCTCATCCAGATTCTCAAAAGCTCCTCTGGAATGCTTGATTCAACAAGTGGAAACAAAATTGCCGCATGCTTGTCAAAAGTCACCTCAATGGATTCCAGCGCTCTTAAGTAACACTCAAGTTTATCGTACAGTTGTAAAGTATGTTCCTTACCTTTCACACTGGTGGCATTTTTTATGACCAAACCTAGGAGCTCTCTGATGTAGAACTCTGTCAGCAACTCCTTCTTACCAAATCTTTCAGTCAGTCCGTCCACTGCCTTCTGATAGTTTTCTGCAGTCGGTGGATAGCTGTCGATGATCTCTCGTGCTCTTGTTCCTGGAACTGTCGCCTGGATCAGGTACTGGAATTTGTCTTCTGCTGCTATGTCTTCATCTTCATGAATTCTGCGAAACTGACTCCAAAAGGAAAGCCAGTCCTTTATGTCACCGCTAAACTTAACCAACTCTATTTTTGGTAATTTCATCTCATTTTTATGTGACTCAACAGAATATGCCATCTCAAACCTATCATTTTCTTGGGTTACACCTAACCTCTGAGTGTGTGCTTCTATTTTGAATCTCACAGCGTCCATTTTATCCCTATATTCTTCAATATTGGCACACTCATCTTCATATTTCTTATCACTCCCTTCTTCCTGCAAAACCAAGTCCAGTATTTGCTCATCTAACATCGAAAGTTCTTGAAATAACCGTTCCAATTTTACGGACATTAACCTAACATCTTCGTGATTTATCGCATCTTTATTTAGCTCATCTAGTAAAAGTCGGGAGGTTTTCGTGAATGATATCCTCACAGGTTTCCGTTTCTTACATAAATTACCCATTGTGGCACGTACAGTTTTACTTATCACGTCGGGGTCACCAAATTAAATGTTGGGTTAGACACTCGCGCACTACCCGTGTCACAGATCCTTGCACCAACATTAAAAAACTACAGAACGTCATCTATACACGTAAACACAGTTCAAAAAACAGAACATACTTTCACACGAGATTTAATTTTCCAGACATCTACAAACCACAAACAATCACACCATTTTCTTTTTACACACTCCCAGAGTTCTCCATTTCCAAAGAGTACATAACCAAGTTCAAGGAAGTAAACAACACAAAGAACACATATTATTGGTTTCTCACACGCTCCACATATGTTAAATTTAGTTGTAAGTGATGCTATTTCTAAATGTGTAGAATTAGTAAACATTCTTAAAGTTTGCCGTGCATTGGTCACACATTTTAAGTCAAGTGTTTTTGCTGCCGATAAACTCAGGTCAATTCAAAGTCAAATGGGATTTAAACAACTCAAAGTGAAGCAAGATGTATGTACCAGGTGGAACTTCACTCTTACAATGCTTGAACGATTGAAGGAAATCAAGCAGCCCCTTTCAGCTACTCTTGTGTCTTTACCTAAAAGTCCAGAGCCCTTAACTGCCGACCAATGGCAAGTTGTTGAAGACTGTGTTCCATTGTTAAAACTAATGGAAGTAATGACACAGGAACTCTCTGGAGAGAAGTACCCAACAGTGTCAAAAGTCATTCCATTGGTTAGAGGAATTCAAATTAGCCTTCAGGGTAAGAGGACTAACACGACTGTTGGAGGTTCATTAAAAGAGGAGCTAGTTCGAGGTATCCAAAACAGATTTGGGTCTGTTGAAAAGAATTCAATCATTGCCAGTGCCACTTTCCTGAATCCTAGATTCAAAAAGGCGGCATTTGGAGTAGTTACAAATTTTGAGATGGCCCATCAGTCCATAATGAGAGAACTGTCCGTGCTTTGCAAAGAGGATGAAGAATCAAGTGAAAACTGCGTGACTGAAACAAATACTGGCACTGTTGTGTGAGATCAGTTAGTGTAACCTCTTTGATTTTTGTTACTCCTGAGATTTGTTTACGACAGCTTTGAAATAAGCAAAGAAAAACACTTCAAATTTTAGTTTGGTATCATTTTTGTAGTTCGCAAGATGGCTTCCATGTATATATGTGTATTAAAATAAATGTGTTCGATTATTGTGGAATTGTACCCGTGTTTTATCGTTTTCGAAGTGCATTCCCAACATTTGGCGACCGTGACAGGATATTAGACAGTTATATAATCATATAAACAGTTTCATACGTAGTATTTCAAGCATGGAAGTGAAAATAGCTGTGACAAAGAAATCAAGAGCGGTATTACGGCGATCAATAACCAAGATCTACAATGAGCTCGACGCGTTACTACAGATGCCGGAGAAAGATACGGAAAGTATTAGTGCACATATGGATCTATTAGAAACAAAATTAGTAGTATAATTGGATGGTTCTGCGGCCTCCTCCTCCTCCGGCTCTCGGGAGAGGCCTCCTCCTCCCGCGGGAAATTTGAATTTTGGCGGGAAATTTGAATTTTGGCGCGAGATTTGAATTTGTAAACAAAGCCACGTGCTTTTTGACAGCTGTCATCGACAACAACGCATCGCTAACCTCAGTACTGCCATCTTGACGGGCCTAAACCTCACTAGTGCCAACTTAACCTAACTAGCATGAGGTAAACAAACCCACGTGTTTTTTGACAGCCACGTGCTTTTTGACAGACAACAACGCATCGCTAACCTCAGTACTGCCATCTTGACGGGCCTAAACCTCACTAGTGCCAACTTAACCTAACTAGCATGAGGTAAACAAACCCACGTGTTTTTTGACAGCCACGTGCTTTTTGACAGACAACAACGCATCGCTAACCTCAGTACTGCCATCTTGACGGACCTAAACCTCAGTAGTGCCAACTTAACCTCACTAGCATGAGGTAAACAAAGCCACGTGTTTTTGACAGCCACGTGCTTTTGACAGATTTGTAAACAAAGCCACATGCTTTTTGACAGACAACACCGCATCGCAAACCTCAGTACTGCCATCTTGACGGGAATAAAACTTAGTGGTACCAACTTAACCTAACTAGCGAGAGGTAAACAAAGCCACGTGCTTTTTGACAGCCACATGCTTTTTGACAGCTGCCATCCGCCATCTTTGAGCACCGTGCTGCCCTCTTTCGTCACCTGTCATCGGCAGTGCTGCCATCTTGACGGGTCTAAACCTTAGTGCTACCAACTTAACCTAACTAGCGCGAGGTAAACAAAGCCACGTGTTTTTTGACAGCCGTCATCCGCCATCTTTAATCCATAGAGCACAGTGCTGCCCTCTTTAGCTACTTACCTTTGAAATGTGGTGGCGGATAATTTGAAAAATGCTTTTTGACAGCAGCCATATTGCATCGCAAACCTCAGTGCTGCCCTCTTTAGCTAGATACCTGTGGTAGCAGACAATTCCACGTGACAGCAGCCATCTTTGAGCACCGTGCTGCCCTCTATGTGGTGGCAGCGAATTCCACGTGCTCTTGTTTGGAAACAAACTCACGTGCTTTTTTGACAGCTACCATCCACCATCTTTAATCAACAGAGCACAGTGCTGTACTCTTTAGCTAGATACCTTTGAAATGTGGTGGCGGCAATTTGAAAAATTCTATGTGCTCTTGTTGGGGAACAAAGCTACGTGCTTTTTTTGACAGCTGTCATCCGCCATCTTTAATCAATAGAGCACTGTGCTGCTATCATGCGGGCAATTTCGTTAGCTGTCATCCGCCATCTTTAATCCAGAGAGAACAGTGCTGCCCTCTATGTGGTGGCGGCAAATTGAAAAATTCCACGTGCTCTTGTTTGAAAACATACTCACGTGCTTTTTTGACAGCTGTAATCCGCCATCTTTAATCCAGAGAGAACAGTGCTGCCCTCTATGTGGTGGCGGCAAATTGAAAAATTCCACGTGCTCTTGTTTGAAAACATACTCACGTGCTTTTTTGACAGCTGTCATCCGCCATCTTTAATCCAGAGAGAACAGTGCTGCACTCTATGTGGTGGCGGTAAATTCCATGTGCTTTACAAACCTATGTGCTTTTCTGACATCCACCATCTTTAATCTAGAGAGAACAGTGCTGCACTCTATGTGGTGGCGGCAAATTCCACGTGCTTTACAAACCTATGCGCTTTTCTCTCATCCACCATCTTTAATCTAGAGAGAACAGTGCTGCACTCTATGCGATGGCGGTAAATTATACGTGCTTTACAAACCTATGCGCTTTTCTGTCATCCACCATCTTTAATCTAGAGAGAACAGTGCTGCACTCTATGTGGTGGCGGCAAATTCTACGTGCTCTTATTTGGAAACAAATTCTACTCGCTCTTCAGCTGTCATCTACCATCTTTAATCAAGAGAGCACCGTGCTGCCCTCTTTGTGGTGGCGGATAATTTGAAAAAATTCTTTTCGACAAGCAGCCATCTTTAATCCAGAGAGAACAGTGCTGCCCTCTTTAGCTACTTACCTTTGAGGCGGTTAAATTGAAAAATTCTTTTCGACAAGCTGCCATCTTTAATCCAGAGAGAACAGTGCTGCCCTCTTTAGCTACTTACCTTTGAGGCGGTTAATTTGAAAAATTCTAGCTGCCATCTTTAATGAAAAGGGCATCGTGGTGCTATCTTGCGGGTAATATTTTACGTCACAGCTGTCATCCACCATCTTGCATTGCTAACCTTAGTGCTGCCCTCTTTAGCTACTTACCTTTGACAAGCTGTCACCCGCCATATTGCATCGCAAACCTCAGTGCTGCACTCTATGTGGTGGCGGATAACTTGAAAAAATCTTTTTGACAAGCAGCCATCTTTAATCAACAGAGCACCGTGCTGCCATCTTTAGCTACCACCATCTTACATCGCTTACCTCGCTGCTGCACTCTATGTGATGGCGGTTAATTCGAACAAGTTTAATCACGCATCGGGTAAGCTAGAGTAAGCACGTGCTGTTGTGATGACATCATCATACATGTTTAGACTTGTCCGTTTTCTTAAGAGTAAGTCGATGTAAAGGAATGTGGTAGCGGTAAATTCGAACGAGTTTAAACATGCATCGGGAAAGCTAGAGTAAGCAAGTGCTGTTGTGATGACGTCATTGTGCATGTTTAGACCTGATCGTTTTTCTTAAGAGTAAGTCGGTGTAAAGCAATGCAATAAGTACAACATTTTTTGAATGCGATCAAATATTTATTTACAAATGTACTACAACAGTGTTCGTTTTTGCTGCTGACAAGGTTGGTGTGCTTCTTAACAACGTATGCTTCCGAAATGCCTCCTGCAACATTCAAATTAAACAAAGCATTTAGAAATATATTATACTAAGTATGTTATGCTTTACAGAGAAGATCATGTACTTCTTACCTTGCTGTTATTCCTTTTCGGAATCATCATCATCATCATGAAGTACTAGAGAAAGTTCATTCATACACTGTGTACAGTGTTCAATCCTCGGATTTGGTCCATCCCAATCATCATCACCATTTTCTCCTCGATGCTTGTAATGTCGCTCACAAGTTCTGCATAAAGCTACTTCGATTGACATCTTACTGTGTAGAGGAAGGATGTCCCAAAAATTATGTACGTAAGAGGCAGCGTACGTATATAAAAATCCTGGTGGTAAGTATTGAATAAGATGTTTCGGCATCGATGATCTACGTTTATAGAACATCTTAATAGCCTCACTCACTCGTGAAACATAAATAAGATGTTGCGTATGAGCATGCAAACAGCATGCACATTTACAGTTTTGTTCCATAGCGTACGATGTCGAAGCACACACTAATGAAAATGATAAAGATCTATTCTTATTTATAGTCTCGTAACAATATTCGTTAGCGGATGGTAAGTAACATCACTCATATGAATAATAAGACAATAGGCTGCTGTGTTAGCAGGAATGTTTTCAGATGTTTCAAATTCTAAACGAATATCAACTGGAGATTCTTTTATAGATTCTTCATGATAAGAGCAGTCTATAACTACAATCGGTGCTTTATTTTTAAATTCTTGAGGTGTAAACAGCGGACGATCTTCTTTCTGATAATACGATGATTGAAATTTACAAAACATGTCATAGAGCATCCCAAACTTATTTTTCTCAAAGTTAATGTCGATGTTTTCGTAGGGATACGTAATTCCATTGAGATATAGTCTAACGTGTCTTAATTTGCAGTGATCAAACAGTGAGCTATCTTTTTCGTGATTGAATTTACGATTAGTTTGAAATCCAAAAATAATGTACAAGGGCTTCTCAGTAAAACGTGATGTTTTAACTGCCCAGCTATGCTTGTTTGTAGGTGGTAACACAGGATATTCATGCAGCTCCCAACTTCTAAAACGTATAGGTAATGGTGTATCATTTTCTACAATCTTGAGCAATCGAAGTTTTTCACGATCAGATAAGGTTACATGTGGGATCCGCCACAGTATACGATGCAGTGTTATTTTCGATTCTACAGGTGTTTCTACTGCTTTAAGAGAATTGTAATCACTTCGATCACGGATTAGAATAAGCTCTTGTTTTACGTTGATTATAATACGTGTAAAGTCTTCTGCGAATCCAAAAATATGTTTCAGTGATAACATACCCGTAAAAGTTCCATCCTCATTAATCATCCAGTTGTTAGTAGATTTTGGACACCATCCAGCCATCCGCAAAAGATTACTTTCTTCATCACAGAAAGAAGGGTAGAGTTTCATTGCGCTTGTAATACCAACATTCTTCGTTCGATCTATTTCAACATTATTTACTTCATATCGCGCTTCAGAAAAGAGAAAAGCTAGAGCATGGTTGTTTAGTTGTGAAGTGCTTGGTCCACTTCCATCAGACTTTTCTAATCGTCCTTCAATATAGAGGTAGCTTTCGTGTGGTAAGGTGTAAACATCTTGTTGATTAACAATAAAATGAATTTCATCATTGTTATTTAATCCAAACGTAAAAGGTTGATAAGAATGAAGCTCACTTCGTACTACACCTTCACGACTTTCTACTGTATTCGTAATGTCTAGCATTTCTTCCATTCTGTTGTAGTAGTGTATATCCTAAATCTTGGAGTATCTGCTTATGGGTATCTGTTAACTCGATGAGTCTCTGCACACATGTAGTATGCCTTCGGAATGTACACCGTGTTTTATAGATGGTTTTCATACTGGTTTAAGATGTAGTTTGTAAGCTACGTACGCGTGCTGATCTAAATGAATAAGCTGATTATGTTTATTTACAAGTCTAAGAGTAATGTTGCTAATGTGTTTTACAGACACAGGATGATAAAGAACTACTGCTGGTTTCTCACAAATAGTATATCCACGTTCCTCTGTAACAATAAAGTCGTGCAGGACGTGCGAAGGTTGTAGATTACTATTCAAGTCTGTAATAATATTACAAGTAATGTTCACATTATAATCATCGAAGAGTTTTATAGGTTGATCAGACTCGTAACGTACGTTCGGTAGGAGCTCCCTCGATGAAAATCCAAGCAGTGGTCCAATCGAATCAGGTTGTGATTTGAAGTCAATCTTAAATGATGATTCAATAACACATTTGTGCGTAATGTTGCTTATAGTGATTGAGAACTTGTAATTATGATTACTAAAACTATCTTCCCCAAACTGATCAATTAACGTACTTTCAATATAGTCGTGAATATCATCTACTGTATAACTACCTGAGGGTAGTGTTAGCACATACTCATCGTAATAGAACTTGTTTAAACCATCACGCACATTATAGATTTTATTGTAGCTTTCAAACGATACTAGTCCAAGACTATGCGGCTGATAACCAAGTTCGATTGGTGGATTAAAATAGATGGTTGTTTCAGGTCCTTCTCCACGTACAGCAAACGTTCTTTCACTGTTCGTCATCACGTAGACACTAATGCACTTTCTCTACTGTCTGGGTTTGATATAAGAACATAAGACATAATCGTCCGCACATGCGTGTATTAAAGTTTTGCACACGGTTTTTATTGTAAACAATGTCTGCACTGCTTCCGAAATAACGTATGAGCTCAAAAGGAGGAGGTAAATCTCCATAGCTATCAAAATACCATACTTTAGATTTACGTTTTACATAAGCAACGTAATGAGTTCCAGGTCCACGACTGTCGTCCAAGTTAATTACGGCACTTTCACGTTCACGTGGACGTGCTGGTAGTTGATCGCGCATATACACTCCTCGAAAATAATGAATTCCTAGTTGTTTAGCAAACGTAAAAACTTCATCATGCGTTAGAGCTCGATATGGCAGTGCATTCAGTAGACGTTTTTTGGAGAAATGTAGATACCAAGCCCTTTCTTGTATGGCGCTAGCTTCATGTTCACACCTTTGCCTCGTAACGCAATTGCCTCCATCGTCTTGTTATGACGTTCACTCTCTTTCAACTGTTGTTTCGCTTCTTCTACAGCTTTGACAGTTCTCGCTACAGCACTAGCACCACCTAGCAATGACCCTAAAGCTGCTAAGCCAGCAAACAGCGCAGGAAGAAATCCTCCTCGTTTTGGTACAGGAATAATTCGCGCACGTTTACTAAATATTGCTCTGCACTTTGGAGAAATTCTCGCTCTTGCTGCGCGTAACGCCTTAGTAATAGCTACACGAGGATTGTATTCCCCTCGAATAGCTTTTTGCGCAGCCTTTATAACATCTTTCCATCCAACAGTTTTTACTTTCTTCTTCTTCTTCATGTCGTTTGGATATCGTTGTTTCACCATGCTGGACACGACTTTACTAGTCAAGAGCAAATCATAAACTAACCGTTACCTCTTGTTTCGTTTAATATCTATATTACTATTACGTACTTTATGATTCAGTTATCATGAAGATTATAAAGCAGCAAGACACGCTACCTGTTACCGACATTGTACCACATCTCTTACCTAGTTCTAGTACAACTACAAGAAAACGTCATGGAACGTTGTTTCCTTTTACTGTTCGATGTATTATATCAGGTCCGTCGGGATGCGGTAAAACAAATCTTTTACTCACACTTATTACTTCTGTAAATGGTGTACGCTTCGAGAATATTTACGTTTTCGCAAAGTCACTCTATCAGCCGCTATATACTATTCTACAAACTGTAATGCACGATCTAGTTAAAGATGGAATAAGATATTTTAAATTTAATTCACATGAGCAAGTACCATCACCAGACGATGTGCTTCCTAATTCTCTAATGATCTTCGATGATGTCGCAACAGAACAGCAAAACGTTATTCGTGCATTCTTTAGTATGGGTCGACATAAATATGTTGATTGCATCTATTTGTGCCAAACCTATTCTCGTGTGCCCAAGCAGTTGATACGCGACAACGCAAATGTTATTGTGCTTTTTCGGCAAGATGAGCGCAACATGCGACATGTGTATAACGATCATGTTAACACTGATATGACATTCGATGACTTTAAACGTATGTGTGCTAAATGTTGGTCATTACACCGTTACAGCTTTTTAGTTATTGATAAAGAAAGTGATGTACAGCATGGACGATATCGCATGGGTTTCGATCATTTTATATGCATTAACACAGAATTACAGTAACTACTTGATTAAAAACCACCATCATGTTAACATCTAGCAAGGAGATCACAAAACATATCATCCAAGCTCGAAACAATATTCGACGGAAATTTAAAGAGCTTAAACGTATTCAAGCAGACACGGATTTATTTCTAAAAACGCAGCTAAGTACACCACTCAAAGAAATTTTTAATTCTACTTCATTACCGCAGCCTACTTCAAGTTTTGCTTCTATGCAAACATCATATCATAAAGAGAAGCATGAAGAAGAAAAGCATGAAGAAGATACGGAAGAGAAGAAGCAGGATGTAGATCAAGAAGAGGAAGATAAGGAAGAAGAAGAAGAAGAACTTAATGATGCATCACCATCTAAGCGTGTTGAGTTTTTAACTACAGATGTTATTGCAGAAACACCTACTACATCGACGCAAAATCTACCATCTTTGTCTGAGGTTATGATTACACCAGAGTATCGCAATCAGTTTAGAACTTTTATTCAAGATACCTATGGATCTCTCTTTGCACCTTATATAGAAAAACTTTTTACAGGACAAACTGACACTACCTATGGTATTCGCTACGAAGATGACTGTTTCCGGATAGGAAATTCAAATGTTAAGATTAATAGCAACAAACTCATTGTAAAAGGTGTTACCTATAAACCTACGAAAGGACTCTTAGAACTTCTTTTCTCACGAATACCTGACAAGGATATAATTTTACAAGATGATCTTAAAAAGTATAAAGCAATACTTTTTGCTACAGATGCAACACGACGTAATTACAAGAGAACAGAAGCTGTAAATGCGAATAAGAGTTACAAGTATCGTGAGTTTATTTCTAAGCTGTTTCCGACTGCACGTAGTCTAGACGTTATCTACAAGCCTTTGTTGCCGTATGTGGATGTAAGATACTGGAATGACCCAAACTTACTCGTTGAACGATTACAACTTTTAAGAGCATCGCAAGAGGCTGGTCACACGGGTCACGGATCAGAAATTCTAGAAATAGAAAGAGAACTACGTTATGCCGGTATTATTTTGTAATGGCTCGTCAAGAGAAGATCTCACCTGTAAAGGTAAACATCGCACATGAGTTACATAAACCAGCACGTCGCACCTACTGTCGCAGACGCGTTATTACACGAGGAAAAGATGATCTCTGGCAAGCGGACTTAGTAGAAATGATTCCATATGCTTCTAGTAATAAGGGCTATAAGTATCTACTTACTGTTATCGATGTGTACTCAAAGTTTGCTTTTGCACAACCCGTGCGTTCTAAAACAGCAGCTCAAGTTAAAGAAGCATTTAAACATATTGTTGAAGAATCGAAACGCTGCCCAAGGCTTCTTCAAACTGATCAAGGTAAAGAGTTTTACAACAAGGATTTTTCTTCTTACCTCAAGTTACTTGGCATTCAACACTACTCTACGTTCAGTAATCTCAAGGCAAGTGTTGTAGAACGCTTTAATCGTACACTCAAAACAATGATGTGGCGAGAATTTACAGCGCAAGGTTCATATCGTTGGATTGATCTGCTACCTAGACTTTTATCTACATACAACGATACACCTCATCGCACTATCGGAACAAAGCCACGTCTTGTTACAAAGAATACACCTCGTCTAGATGCTATTCATCTTGTAATCAAAACAGCTGATCCACGTCGTCATCGCTTTAAAGAAGGTGATTTCGTTCGCATCAGCAAACACAAGTCTATCTTTGCAAAAGGATACACACCTAACTGGAGCACTGAAATTTTTCAAATCAGAAGTGTTAAGCTTACTAATCCAGTTACGTATTTACTTCGCGATCTCAGAGGACAGCCTATTGAAGGAGGATTCTACATCGAAGAACTGCAGAAAACAAAATATCCTGATCACTATTTAGTTGAACGTGTTATTCGACGTCGTGGTAATAAACTGTATGTTAAATGGCTTGGTTTTAATAACAGCTTTAATTCATGGATTAATAAAGAGGATATACTTTAAATCTTATGTGTGTTTTCTTTTAATCCTCTACGTTTCTTTTCTTCTAAGTCACTAGGATATGCTGTAGGATTAAACAACACCTGTAATATGTTTTGACAATTCATATTTATTTTAGACTATATACATACATTTTTATCCTTTGTTTATTTTACGGTCTTTGTCACTCAGTTTTTCGTTTTATTGCACCAACAACGACAAGTGCTGCTATATTCTTCTGAGCAGCTAAAGCACTAGGTAATAACACACACACACACACACACAGCATAACTTTACGAAGCAGATTTTAACAGCTACACTCTATGCAGGCAGCATGTAACTACGTATCAGGCGAATGTGTTCTAGGGCCGCAGGGGAGATGAAGCACGAAGAAAAGAAGATCAATCACTCTATTGATGAGCCCACGCCCAACATGCTTCCTCATCTTTCTCCCAGCACGTTTCTTCACCTTTTCCTTGTTTACTCTCTCCACAGCCATGATAAGTGTTTATAAGCGAAGACAACTCGTTAGTTTTAGGTCCGTGATACAGTTTAATTAGTTGACATGTACGGCACTGTCTCACAGAAGGTCTTCTAGCTAAACTCACGTGTTCATGATGTAAACTACACGTTTGAAGCTCTGACAAAACAGGATCTTGAGTCCACTCACGGGGCACCTTTTCCCAAATCTTCTTTACAGCATTCGCAGCTACATTAACCAAAAATGCCTTTGGTAATGCATTTAACTCTTCTTCAGTAAAAGTGTTTAGTTTCTTCTTGCATGCATAAAACTTTACGATCGCCTTTTCAACTGCGTTACACTTAGTATCTGTTAGAAATGACATGATGTCTTTACTCTACAAATGTTTCTTTTACACTAAGGTTATTTCGACACTGCACTTTACATATGTTGTTCACTTCCCGGCATGCACTGCGACACAACCAATCAAAGAGCATACCTACATGGTGTAAAGACTGTTTACTTGTTTCTCTGCTATGCTCTTTCGGAAGAGTTTTAAATGATGGGCACCCCAATTCATGCATGTCGATAACTTCACATGATGATGGTAGAAAATCACGCAACCATTCTTTCTTTTCACAACCCTTTAAAAGAACAAGATCTGCTCTTGACAAATGTGCATTCATCATTAAAGGTGGAAAACGATAAGGTATTCCTTTTTCTTCCCACTTCAAACCTAAATTGTTTTCAATCCACTGAGTCTGCTTTTTATCTTCATCTGTTTGCAAACAGTAAGGGAACGGTGGACTAAATACTAAACTAACAAGTTTTGGAGCCCACAACACACTGCAATCTAACACAGCCACCTCTTTAAACACAAATTTGTTTCCATTTACTTTAAAGCCTTGCACATCAACTATTAATGTTTTTGTCATGTTTGCACTCTATACTCTATCACTGTTTCTCGAAGACTAAACCTTTTAGTCAACGAACGGGTTTAAACATGCACAATGACGTCATCACAACAGCACGTGCTTACTCTAGCTTGCCTGATGGGTGATTAAACTTGTTCGAATTAGCCGCTACCACATAGAGTGCAGCAGCGAGGTAAACGATGTAAGATGGCGGTAGCTAAAGATGGCAGCACTGTTCTCTCTGTTGATTAAAGATGGCTGCTTGTCAAAAAAGATTTTTTCAAATTATCCGCCACCACATAGAGTGCAGCACTGAGGTTTGCGATGCAAGATGGCAGGTGACAGCTCGTCAAAGGTAAGTAGCTAAAGAGGGCAGCACTAAGGTTAGCAATGCAAGATGGTGGATGACAGCTGTGACGTAAAATATTACTCGCAAGATAGCACCACGATGCTCTTTTCATTAAAGATGGCAGCTAGAATTTTTCAAATTAACCGCCTCAAAGGTAAGTAGCTAAAGAGGGCAGCACTGTTCTCTCTGGATTAAAGATGGCTGCTGAATTTTTCAAATTAACCGCCTCAAAGGTAAGTAGCTAAAGAGGGCAGCACTGTTCTCTCTGGATTAAAGATGGCTGCTGAATTTTTTCAAATTATCCGCCACCACAAAGAGGGCAGCACGGTGCTCTTTTGATTAAAGATGGTGGATGACAGCTGAAGAGCGAGTAGAATTTGTTTCCAAATAAGAGCACGTAGAATTTGCCGCCACCACATAGAGTGCAGCACTGTTCTCCCTAGATTAAAGATGGCGGATGACAGAAAAGCGCATAGGTTTGTAAAGCACGTAGAATTTGCCGCCACCACATAGAGTGCAGCACTGTTCTCTCTGGATTAAAGATGGCGGATGACAGCTGTCAGAAAAGCACATGGGTTTGTAAAGCACGTGGAATTTGCCGCCACCACATAGAGTGCAGCACTGTTCTCTCTGGATTAAAGATGGCGGATGACAGCTAACGAAATTGCCCGCATGATAGCAGCACAGTGCTCTATTGATTAAAGATGGCGGATGACAGCTGTCAAAAAAGCACGTGGCTTTGTTTCCCAACAAGAGCACATAGAATTTTTCAAATTGCCGCCGCCACATTTCAAAGGTATCTAGCTAAAGAGTACAGCACTGTGCTCTGTTGATTAAAGATGGTGGATGGTAGCTGTCAAAAAAGCACGTGAGTTTGTTTCCAAACAAGAGCACGTGGAATTCGCTGCCACCACATAGAGGGCAGCACGGTGCTCAAAGATGGCTGCTGTCACGTGGAATTGTCTGCTACCACAGGTATCTAGCTAAAGAGGGCAGCACTGAGGTTTGCGATGCAATATGGCTGCTGTCAAAAAGCATTTTTCAAATTATCCGCCACCACATTTCAAAGGTAAGTAGCTAAAGAGGGCAGCACTGTGCTCTATGGATTAAAGATGGCGGATGACGGCTGTCAAAAAACACGTGGCTTTGTTTACCTCGCGCTAGTTAGGTTAAGTTGGTAGCACTAAGGTTTAGACCCGTCAAGATGGCAGCACTGCCGATGACAGGTGACGAAAGAGGGCAGCACGGTGCTCAAAGATGGCGGATGGCAGCTGTCAAAAAGCATGTGGCTGTCAAAAAGCACGTGGCTTTGTTTACCTCTCGCTAGTTAGGTTAAGTTGGTACCACTAAGGTTTAGGCCCGTCAAGATGGCAGTACTGAGATTAGCGATGCGTTGTTGTCTGTCAAAAAGCACGTGGCTTTGTTTACAAATCTGTCAAAAAGCACGTGGCTGTCAAAAAACACGTGGCTTTGTGTACCTCTCGCTAGTTAGGTTAAGTTGGTACCACTAAGGTTTATTCCCGTCAAGATGGCAGTACTGAGGTTTGCGATGCGTTGTTGTCTGTCAAAAAGCACGTGGCTTTGTTTACAAATCTGTCAAAAAGCACGTGGCTGTCAAAAAACACGTGGCTTTGTTTACCTCTCGCTAGTTAGGTTAAGTTGGTACCACTAAGGTTTATTCCCGTCAAGATGGCAGTACTGAGGTTTGCGATGCGTTGTTGTCTGTTAAAAAGCACGTGGCTTTGTTTACAAATCTGTCAAAAAGCACGTGGCTGTCAAAAAACACGTGGGTTTGTTTACCTCATGCTAGTTAGGTTAAGTTGGCACTAGTGAGGTTTAGGCCCGTCAAGATGGCAGTACTGAGGTTAGCGATGCGTTGTTGTCGATGACAGCTGTCAAAAAGCACGTGGCTTTGTTTACAAATTCAAATCTCGCGCCAAAATTCAAATTTCCCGCCAAAATTCAAATTTCCCGCGGGAGGAGGAGGCCTCTCCCGAGAGCCGGAGGAGGAGGAGGCCGCAGAACCATCCAATTATACTACTAAAATTTCATGAATTAACAGGTATGGGTACTCTTATCTTCACTAATATGATTGAGAACGTGGAGGTTAGGGATGACGAGTTAGACAAAGAAATAAGTATGGCTGACGAGTATAAGTTCAGATTTTATAAAGTTAAGACTGTTGTTACGAAATTATTAAATGAAGACCGGAACTCAGAAGCTACTGCAGTATCAGTTAATTCTAACTTGTCACTCCAAGTTACGCGTTCATACAAACTGCCTTTGTTGGAATTGAAAAAGTTCGGAGGTGAACTAAAAGATTGGCTTCCTTTCTGGTCACAATTTAAGAAAATTGATGAGGACCCTCTTTTAGACCCTAGTGATAAATTCCAATACCTCATACAGGCCACCACTTCTGGATCCAGAGCAAGAGATTTAGTTGAGAGCTTTCCTGCTACCGGAGAAAACTGTAAAGCAATATCAAGTCTCAAAGCACGCTATGGGAAGGATGATTTGCTGGTAGAAGTGTACATTAGGGAGTTGTTAAGTTTAATCTTACAGAATGCTGTGAGCCCTAATAAGGTGTGTTTATCATCCCTCTATGATAAGCTTCAGAGCCAAATAGGAGCCCTAGGAACCTTAGGTGTCACAACGGACAAGTGTAATTCCATGCTTTTACCACTAGTAAAGTCA
Organism: Anabrus simplex; assembly: GCF_040414725.1. NCBI lineage: Eukaryota > Metazoa > Arthropoda > Insecta > Orthoptera > Tettigoniidae > Anabrus > Anabrus simplex. Next base: position 1,490,499,205 of record NC_090265.1, read on the forward strand.
TGTTTGCCTGAGGATATTCTAACAAGTTGGGAGAGAACTTCTTCAATCGCGCTCATTGGCCAGTCTTCTTCAAATTCAGCTGTTGAACCAGGGGGGCTAGTGTCGGTGACCAGAGTGTGTATTCCAAGAATCGTTTAGACAGTTTGATGCAATTTCTTAGATGTGAAGTAGAACAGGAACAGAAGATTACTTTGGCTATGTCAGGGTTTAGTGTTTTGTCTTCGGTAGCTGTCAAGGGAGGTCCAAAGAAGAAGGAAAAGAGCTTGAATTACACCACTAATCCGAATGAGAACATTCCCACAGCAGCAGGTCTCCTTACTGCATCTGGTAGAGGAACAGCAGGGTGTGTCTTTTGTTCGTCCCCCATAAGTCCAACCCCTCGTCCACGTCGTGGGGGACGGGCAACGGTACGAAGTAGGGGATAGCCTGTAAGGGTGAAGTACAGCGGGGACCTTGTGTGCCCCAGGACCGCTACGGAAGGTGTGAAGGCCTTACAGGAACCCTGAAAAGTAACGGCTAACGGGGCTCTGGTGAAGTCCTTAACGGCAACTGAGGCGGAGAAGGAGACCTTTGGTACGGCAAAGTTGGCGGAGGAGGTAACCCTTCCTCTTGGGGTAAAATAAAGAGGAAAACCACTGCCTTGTGGTGAAGAGGGATCTTCAAAGGCTAAGGGAGACTACCCCAACAGAAAACAGCAGACTTGGAGGCGTAGGTGGCAGCCCCAACACCAAGCTCGGGTGCTGTGGGCCAATAACTCGCACAACCTTAAATTACCTTATTACAGAAACATCAACAATGAGAAACCGGACGGATCCGAAGATGACGACCTTTGGCTTGAAAAGGCTAACGAAAATTGGGCTATGGAATGTGAGGACTCTGCGGGAAAGTGGAAGGCTACGACAGGCAGTGGCATGAGGAGTTATGGCCTGAACATCCTAGGTTTGAGTGAGGTAAGATGGAGTGAGTTTGGGGAACTGGCAACCCATGATGGAGCTACATTTATATACTCTGGAAGACCCGAGGGCGACGGAGCGAGTTATGGAGGTGTGGGTATATTAATGGATAAGGAGGCCAAGAGGAGCCTTATGGAGTGGTACCTAGTGACGGAAAGGATAATAGTGGCACGTTTTAAGACCAATATTAGAAACATTGTGTTGATAGTATGCTATGCACCTACGGAGTCAGCGGAGGAGGAAGGCAAACAGACGTTCTATGGACATCTTAATAGAACGGTTAAGAAACAGAAAAGGAAGGATATCATCCTAGTTGGAGGAGATTTGAATGCAAAAGTGGGACAGGACAATGAAGGACTGGAACATATTATGGGAAGGCATGGTTTAGGGGAACGAAATGAGAATGGACAGCTATTTGTGGACTTCTGTGCAAGCCACGATTTGGTTATTGGTGGTACTATATTTCCACATAAAGTCTGCCATAAGGTGACATGGGTATCACCGGATCATAGGACAGAAAACCAGATAGATCATGTGGCTATTGGACGAAGGTGGAGGAGTTCATTGTTGGATGTGAGGAATAAGAGAGGTGCAGACATTGGTAGTGATCACCATCTTGTTGTGGCTACCTTTAGAATGAAGATACAGGCACAAAAGAGAAGGATAGAGCAAATAATCAAGCGATATGATGTTGGAAAGCTAAGGGATGACAGAAATGTGAAAGAAGCCTTCAGGATAGAACTAAAGAATCGATTCCAAGCACTCACTGACGTGGAGGATGAAACTATTGAGGAAAATGGGTGAAGACTAGATATGTATTTACTGAAGTAAGTGAAAATATCCTGGGTTTTAAGGACAGGAGGAAAAAAGACTGGATGACTGACCAGACATGGGAAATTATCAGACAAAGGAAAGAGATAAAGGAAGTAATAAATGCATGTAAGACACGAGCAAGGAAGGCAGAATTGCAATCCAAATATGCTGCGAAGGATAAGGAAGTAAAGAGAAGTGTGAGGAGAGATCAAAGGAAATGGATAGATGACCTATCTCAAGAAGCAGAGGAGGCAGCCAGAAAGGGAAATCTTAGAGAACTCTATACCATCACCAGAGTTTTGGCAAGGAAGCAGATGCAGAAAAACCGTCCAGTCAGAAACAAAGATGGTGTCCTCCTAACAAACTCCGAGGATCAACTGAAGCGATGGCAGGAACATTTCTCTGCAGTGTTAAACCACTCCTTGGAGGAGCAAGTAGATGCAGGAGAAGGCGAAGAAGAGGAAGAAACCCAGCCTGACCCAAGGATTAAAGTCTGCATTCCAACAGTGGAGGAAATCAAGCGGGCATTGAGAGAGTTACATATTGGTAAGGCAGCAGGTGTTGACAATATTCCAGCAGAAGTCATGAAGGTTGATATGGATACCACTGCCAATATGTTGCAGCCACTATTTGAGAAGATATGGCTTAATGGAGAAATGCCGACAGATTGGAAATGTGGGTTGCTGGTGAAGTTGCCAAAGAAGGGCGATACGTCAAACTGTAACAACTGGAGGGGCATTACGCTTCTTTCAATCCCTGGCAAAGTCTTCACCAGGGTTTTGTTAAACAGAATTAAGGAGTATATCAACTTGAGGCTCCGACGGGAACAGGCAGGCTTTCGATCAAATCGCTCGTGTGTAGACCAAATAAACACCTTGAGGATAATTCTGGAGCAGTGTGCTGAATGGTCATCTCGCCTCTATGCAGTGTTCATCGTTTTCGAAACAGCTTTTGATTCGATCAACAGAGAAGCTATGTGGAAGGAAGTGAAGCGGTATGGTGTGCCATCACAAATTACCAACCTCATTCAGGAAACATACCGTGATTAAACGTGCAGAGTCATACATGAGGGCCGTGTATCTGAACCTATATCTGTACGTTCAGGAGTACGTCAAGGTTGTATCCTCTCGCCAACCTTGTTCCTGGTGGTGATTGATGCGGTAATGCGAAATGTAACACGAAATGTGAAACGTGGTATCCAGTGGGGATTGGCAAATAGGTTAGAAGACCTAGACTTTGCTGACGATGTGTGTCTCCTGTCTGAGGCACATGGTGAAATGCAATCAAAGATTGAAGACTTGGTAAAAGAAGGAAAAAAGGTGGGACTAACGATTAACTCAAAGAAGACCAAGGCCCTAAGGATGAACACCAACAAACTAGACCCATTTGTCTTCAGCGATGAACCTATAGAGGATGTGGATAGTGTCACCTACTTGGGCAGTGTAGTTTCCAAAGATGGAGGAGCAGTACAGGATGTTTCTCAACGTATACAAAAAGCGAACGGTGCCTTTGTTCGGCTCTATCCGGTATGGAAGAACAACAAAATATCTATCAGGACCAAACTTCGCATTTTCCGAAGTAATGTCAAGGCTGTTCTACTGTATGGGTCCGAGACCTGGAAGGTGACTAAAGTGATTACCTCCAAGTTGCAGACCTTTGTCAACCGCTGTTTAAGGAAGATTTTAAACATCTACTGGCCGGAAGTAATCTCCAATCATGAACTATGGAGAAGGACGGGTGAAACCGAGATGGCCATACAGATAAAGCGTCGGAAATGGAAATGGATAGGACATACGTTGAGGAAAGGGAATGAAGCCATCGAGAGAGAGGCACTGGATTGGAACCCGCAGGGTAAAAGGAGGAGAGGAAGGCCCAAACAAACGTGGCGAAGATCTGTACACATGGAGGCAATGGAAGAAGGTAAGACCTGGAGAGAGGTGAAGAGGTTGGCTGACAACAGGATCAGATGGAGATGCTTTGTTGATGCCCTATGTTCCACAAGGAACAACAGGAATTAAGTCAAGTAAGTGTCTTTTGTTCGTCTAATCACAAGTCTCAAGACTGTATTAAGGCCCAGAAGATGACTTTGCAAGAACGTCGTCTTGCACTTGAGACTAAAAGATGCTGTTTTTCTTGTCTCAATGTCGGACATCCAGCGAAGAAATGTAGAAATAGGCCTAGGTGCATCATTTGTAGTCGAGGACACTTTGTGCTTATGTGTGATAAGTTGCCACAAACCCAGGTAGACTCAGCCGTAGAGAGACCAACCTCAACAGGAGACAAGATGGCTTCTAGTGCGCAAGTCCAGAAAGATGCAGCTTTAGCTAGTTTGTCGAACCATTGTGGGGTGCTGATGCAAACACTAGTTGTCAAGGTTCGGGGCCAAGGAGATGAGCGGACTGTAAAAGCATTAATTGATTCAGCATCAAAACGTTCCTACATTTTGAAGAGTACAGCCACGGAAATGGGATATCAAACTGGCAGACAGGAAAATATCCAACACTCACTATTTGGAGGTACAACCACTGGAGTATACCATCGGTGTGTGTACACTATTTATCTCTCTAGTCTGGATGGTAGCTACAACTGTCACTTTGAAGCATTAGACCAAACAAGAATTTGTGGTGCCATACCTTCAGTACAGCAAGGTCCTTGGATTGAAGAACTAAGTAGTCAGAACATTGTTTTGAGTGACATCGAATCTTATGGACCAATAGAAATATTAATTGGAGCTGATGTTGCAGGCAAATTGTTTACAGGAGGCCACAAGATACTAAGTACTGGACTAGTGGCCATGGAAACTCGTTTGGGATGGATTTTAATGGGCAAAGTAAATTCAGACCATAGGAATGAGGAAAGTATGGCTATGGTGGTGACTGCTATGTTAACAAGAGAAGCCACCATCACAGATTTGTGGACTCTAGATACTTTAGGGATTAGCGATCCATCTGAGAAACGCAGCAGATCTGAGATTGAGTCTACTACACAGCAACATTTCCTTGATACAGTATCAGTCAATGAAGAAGAGCGGTTTGAAGTTCACCTCCCATGGGTTGAGAACCATCCTCCACTGCCTGATAATTACCAATTATCACTGAAGAGACTGATGTCTACTGTTAAGAGATTGAAGACTGAAGGTTACTATGATGCTTATCAGGAAGTACTAGATGATTGGCTGAGGGAAGGGGTGATAGAAGAAGTGCCTCCTCAGGAAATGCATGTTCATTGCCACAATTTGCCTCATCGTCACGTTGTGAAACCTGGATCAACAACACCAGTGCGCCCCGTGTTCGATGCCTCGTCTAAAGAAGATAAACAGCCCAGCCTCAATCAATGTGTTGAGAAAGGCCCTAATTTAATTGAGAAAATACCTTCCGTGTTGGCTCGTTTCCGACTGAAGAAGGTGGGAGTTGTTGGAGACATCAGAAGAGCTTTTCTCCAGATCAGCATTCGTGAGAGAGACAGAAATTTTTTGAGATTCTTGTGGTTAGACAGAAATGGAAGTCTCAAGACATACAGACATTGTCGTGTTGTATTTGGAGTCTCTCCAAGTCCTTTTCTATTAGAATCATGCATCAAACTTCACCTTGAAAATACAATAGTACTGTGTGAGGAAGGGAAGTTACCATGGCCCAAGTCATTTGTGGAACTTCTTACCCATAGCTTTTATGTTGATAATTGCCTTGCCAGTTTGGACGATGAAGAACAAGCTAAACAGTTTATTGATGTAGCTTCAGGTGTCATGAGGGAACGGCAATTTTGTCTTCGAGGGTGGGAGTTGACCGGAAGTAATGATGTTTCCGGACCTACCAATGTGTTAGGACTCCTATGGAACAAGTCCGACGATTCCCTAGCAATCAACATAGATAACCTTCTTTCGATTAGCTTCGAGAAAATAACAAAGAAAGTTATTTTGAGTGCTGCCCATAGAATTTTTGATCCGGTGGGTGTCACATGTAGTGTAGCATTAATACCAAAATTGTTGCTTCAACAGACTTGGAGAGAAGGTTTGACATGGGATGGAGAAGTCAATGAAGAGATCAAAATGAAATTCTTGAGTTGGCTTGAAGAAGTTCCTCTTTTAGCTCAAGTCAAGATTCCTCGTTGGTTGTCTAACTGCAACAGCACAGACGACTCCTGGACACTTCACATTTTTTCAGATGCCTGTCAGACATCATATGCAGCAGCTGTATTCCTGCGTGTTGAGCAAAGGGGTGAAGTGAGTGTTCACTTGGTGGCTGCCAAGTCAAGAGTTGCACCAACTGGAAAGTCAGGTAAGGGATTGACCATTCCCAGGTTAGAACTTCTAGCAGCTTCAATAGCAACGAGATTATATGCATCGATTGTAAAGGATTATTGTATTCCCGATATTAAGGCAATTTTTTGGACAGATGCTTCAACTGTTCTCGCTTGGATTCAGCGAAGTGAAGCATGGGATGCTTTTGTCATGAACCGGATTAAAGAGATACGAGAACTGTCAGTTGGTTGCGAATGGCGACATGTTCCTGGGAAAGAAAACCCATCAGATCTTCCATCACGCGGATGTTCTGTGAAGAAGTTGATACAATGCCGTTGGTGGGAAGGCCCTGGTTGGTTGAGAGAAAATCCAGACTGCTGGCCACAAACTGACTTTTCTTATAATGAGGAAGAGGTAAATTCGGAGAGAAGGAAGAATGTCGTTTCATTGATATCAAGTAATTCAGAAGACATCGGTAAAGATTGGTATTACCAACACTTTTCTCAGTACAAGAAAATTGTAAGGATGGTAGGCTGGATGTTCCGCTTTCTGACCAACTGTCGCATCAGCAAAGCTCAACGCATACATTGTGACCTGACAAGTGAGGAATTTGTCACGGCAGAAAGGAAGATTTTACGGTGGGTGCAGGAGGAAGTGTTCATAGATGTTTTCAATTCCAAACTAAAGAGCTTACTTCCGTTTGTTGACGAACAGGGATTGATTCGTTTGATGACCAAGATATCAAACCGGGATGATGTCAGGAACTTTTGTCATCCCATTGTGCTCCCAAAGGCTGATCACCCAGTCGTTCAGCGACTGATTATGGACACCCATCTTAGCAACTGTCATGCTGGTACGCAGATGCTTTTGTCAATTCTGAGGCAACAGTATTGGATTCTAGGAGGTAGACAAACAATTAGAGCTGTTATTAACTCCTGCATGATTTGTAAACGTCATAGTTCAAAGAAGTTGGCAGCTCATCCTTCACCTTTACCTGAGAGTAGAGTGCGTGACGCAAGAATTTTTGAAGTTACTGGAGTTGATTTTGCTGGTCCTCTCTACATCAAAGCCGATGATAGAACCTCGAAGAAGGCATGGGTTTGCTTATTCACTTGTGGAGTTTACCGTGCTGTTCGATTGGAACTGGTATCTTCGTTATCAACAGATAGCTTTCTACAAGCTTTCAGACGTTTCTGCAGCAAACAAGGAAGACCTGTCATTGTCTACAGTGAGCAGGGAACAAATTTTGTTGGGTTTAAGAACTCCTGTCACAAACTGGACTGGAATGCAATCTCACAATACAGTTCAGCGCGGAAGATAGATTGGCGTTTTAATCCTCCAGCTTCGCCATGGTGGGGAGGTTGGTGGGAACGACTAGTAGGAATGCTCAAAACTCTTCTCCGCCGAGTGCTTGGTCGATCATCTGTCAACTATGAAGAGATGCAGACAATCCTCTGTGACTGCGAAACCGTCATAAATTCTCGGCCATTAACCTATTTGTCTGACAACCCATCAGATCTGGCTGCTCTAACTCCAAACATGTTTCTACACGACATAGAAGAAGTAGGAGTACCTGAGTATGACCTGTTCGAAGCAACTGATCTTCGGAAAAGACTGCAGTATCGCCTTCAGTTGAAAAAGAATCTTAGGGAAAGATTTCGTACTGAGTATTTAGGTCAGTTGAAGTTATTCGCCAGCAAGGATAAGCCACATGATCTCAAACTGGGAGAAATTGTTTTGGTTGGCAATGATGACACTAGAAGAATGGATTGGCCATTGGGACGAGTTGTCGAGCTTGTTAAGGGAAATGATGGCAATGTTAGAGTAGTTCGTGTCGTCACTGCTTCAGGGGAGCTTATAAGGCCAGTTCAAAGAATATACCCACTAGAACTCGAGTTTCAACCACCTGAGGATACCCAGGAAATCCGAAACCACCTAAGGAAAGAATTTGTTCCAAGTGAGGAAAATATAAAGGATAATCACGAGGCCGAAGCATGTGACTCTTCTACTCCTGCTGAAGATGGCCCTCAAGTTTCAAAGCAGACAGTGAAAATAACTCGTCTAGGACGATTGATTCACAAGCCAGAAAAGTTAAATTTGTGATATGTGTCAATTAACATATTTATTTGTGTTTATATTATTGAATTTTATCATTTTGTAATTGTTTCAGGACTATTTTATGAAAGTGGCAATTTGTGCATAAAGGGTGTAAGTCAATTCATGTTAACATTCATTTGACTTAGGTGGGAGGATGTTGTGTGAGATCAGTTAGTGTAACCTCTTTGATTTTTGTTACTCCTGAGATTTGTTTACGATAGCTTTGAAATAAGCAAGGAAACACACTTCACGTTTTAGTTTGGTATCATTTTTGTAGTTCGCAAGATGGCTTCCATGTTTATATGTGTATTAAAATAAATGTGTTCGATTATTGTGGAATTGTACCCGTGTTTTATCGTTTTCGAAGTGCATTCCCAACAGGCACTGTATCTCAAGACGATCACAGTTATGAAATCTGGGGTTTCCTCGACAATAGAGTTTGCAGTCTGAAACAAAAATCAAACCCTGTAAGTTCCGCCACTGTCATACTCCGCCAGTATATCGAGAAACCCTGTGAAGATAGAAGAAACTGCCCTGGACTGTTTTGGAGGGAAAATAAGGCGTCAATGCCACAACTCTATAAACTTGCTATGAAGTATTTATGTGTACCTGCAACGTCGGTTCCATCTGAGAGAATTTTCTCTAAGGCTGGAATGATTCTATCTGAAAACAGAAACAGCCTAAAAGGAAAGAACGTTGATAAACTTATTTTCCTCAATGCGAACTAAAGTGATTTGTAAGATACCTATCTTTGCCTCTGTGAACCAAAGAAGGTTGTATATGTGCTGTTTGCATTTTAATTCATCTAGGCTATTGTATGTTAACTTGATGAGGCGATTTTCTCTTGTTTTTGTGCTCTTTGTTTCATTGTATATTTGTTTATATTAATTACGTTATTCATAAATAAGGCCTAATTACAGTAATAATCTAGAAACGTCTTTCTATGTTTCACTGTCCAGTTAGTACCAAGAAAGGCAATTCGTATAATGTTGGTTCATATTAAGGGAGCTATTTATTAGCCCCGTGTACGGATGAGTGCGTAAATGGGATTTTAACCTGTGTGAGTTCCTTGATAGTGTGATTATATAAGTCTGGGATTGGGGTATGCGCCCAAAGGTACAGTACTATTGTCATTTGCCAGGTATTAATATAGAAAAGTGGAAAACTATATTAAACCAAGGATACGGTGTCCGCTGTCAGTGAATTGGATATGAACCTGGGATCTCCGGGTGGTGCAGCTTCTTATTCCTAATGTGGAGTGGAGTGGACGTCTTGGCTGCGGTCGTGGGTCCCTTTGAATGAATTTGTAAGTCAATATAACATTTACTTTTTTCTAATGGGTGTCTATACAAGTGATTTCTAATTATTGGTAACTTTCGTTTAAAATAAGGAAGTCTAATTCGTAAAAGTACGGCTCTCCACTTTTGATACGGAGAGTTTCGACTGGAAACATTCGAATGTTTTTCATGGAACGACTGACGACTTGCGTTATATGAATACTTTCGACTGAAATCATTCGACTATTCAGCCTCCTCGACAGGAAGTAATGAATACTATCGTTCGACTGAAAACATTCGACTATTCATTCTTCTCGACTACGAAGTTTCCAGTAAGAAAAAAACGTCCTTCCGTCGTCGCAGGCATAAACAAACATTTCATATAACTCGGCAAGGTCTTCGTGCTCCTTACATAAATAAGAAGATACATGAAAATTGAAATACATTATTTTTGCTATAAAATATATTTCACCGCCGTCTCAATCCTATATACTGCCTGCTCTATGATATGCGGCTAACATGCTTCTCAGCGTGAGCTCTTAGTGTCACGAACCTCCGCTAGGGGCGCCAGCTAACGCACCCAACTTATCTCCGTACCTACGTTATTGTGTTCCAGTGCGTTTGCATCGAGCATTTATGTTTGTGTCTCTGGTTGTAAAATGATTAATTGTTGTGTTCCTCTCTGTACATAAAGGCAGGAAATCCAAATTCTTCAGGTGTGAGGATTCTTGTTATCCCCCCTAATAAACTACTTAGGGAAAAATGGCTTAACGCTATATCAAGGCAAGGAACAACCAAGAGTAAACAACGAATTTCATCTGATTATTCTAGTGTTTGTGGCCATAATTTTAGAGATGGAGATAAAAGATAAAACCAAAAAATATATATATTGAAGCCAGAGAGCGTGCCTAGTCGGTCTTCGAATTATCCCCATTATCTTCAAACCAGAAAAATAGTTCCACGAAAGACCAGACAGCGACAAGATATTTCTTCGGAAGAAATCTGTGATGAAACAAGCTCTTCAACTGCAGGAAATACATTGGATGACGAGTACGAAATTAATTTGAACAACGATGTATCAATCCAAGTCGATATTCCAACGAGTAAGAATGACAGCAGTGATCAGAAAATCAGACATTAGATGCTCCGATCGAGAATTCTGAGACTGCTATAACAGCTGATGACTAACCATAATGAAGTTAAAAGACTACAGAGACAATTCGAAGACAACCCAGAAATTGATCGACTGAATAAAGTAAGCAGCCATATATAAAGGAAAAACGAACGCTTTTTAAAATCAAATCCATAATTTTCGCAAGACAAAATACGGGCAGTCAGAATAAATCACGCGGAAAATCCTGTGGCGTGGGGAATAGTATCCCAAACGGTTACGAATATGCTCCTGGTCTAGTGTCAGCTCCGTCACCAAGTACTCTGGACAAGTAGCCTAAATGGAAAATGTTGACAGTGTTTGTCGGGATTTCCCAATTAGTGAAGGAAAGACTTAGAGCTGAATGTAAAAACTATCAGACCAACAGAGAGGAGTGTATCAGTGATTGCAGATAAAAATGGTTTAATTAAGTACGGCTCCTCTACGACCGAACCAGTGACAAGTTCGTTTGCGTGGTCAATGATGAAGGTGTACGCGGCACATATATTGTAAAATCTCCTGCTCTCACGAATAAACTGTTGTGTTTTCTTGTAATCCGACTTTCAGAGAAGTTCTCTAGTCCTGCTGCCTACTTCCTCGTTAAAGGCTTAGAACTCTTCGATCTATCCCTTTTATTTCAGAAATGATTACTGTAATGCCTTTCGGCAAAACAATCCAGATTGTTTGCATTTCTGTTCACCAGCAGATAAAATACTTACAATGGTTGAATGATAATTTCATCGAGTACGTTAAAGTAATTCGGTTGGAATCAAAACGTGAAAAACTGAAGTGTCTGACTAATGAAACGGCAGATGCTGTCTCGTTAACTGTGAAATCTATAGTGGAATGTGTGCCTTATCTGTTACAAAATCGGTTATTTTATATTCTCACTAGATGATTTTCTGGAGACGCAATAGAAGCTCTATTTAGTTCAGTGAGATTGGGTGGTGGATTTAATGATATGACGAACGCACGCACTGCATTGTGTGCTATAAAACGTATCCTGAAAACTGGTCATGAACAAAAGGTCAGCGAAATAGTGCCCCCTTTATGCCGGGCTCAGCTCGCCGGAGAGCGAGGGTCTCAGTGGTGGACCGTTCGCTATCGGCTGTGCAGAAAATTTTAAAGGCAGGGATAGATGAAGGACTAGCGACAAATGAAAGGAGACTAAAATAGGTTTACACATTTATTAAACTAACACTCTTTTAAAGAAAACAATTAAATTCACAAAATCTGGGTTTGATTCTTGAAAAACATCTTCTCCTCGTGCTTTCATTCATGAGGGATCTCGCTCAAATAAATTTTCAATGATTGTTCTTTTCTGCAATAATAAATATAGAAATCATTAACTTACTGAAAAATTGATTGAAAAACAAAATAATATCTGATATCCTTCTCCTATGATGATAATCCAATTATTAAAATTAAAATCTTCCCTCCTGGGTTTCACTTATTTTCCAAGAAAATGATTATTTTCTCCTCCTTATTTAAATTATTGAAAATTATTTAATTCATTAATTTATGATTAGCAAGTCTTCCCTAGACTTTCCTTTCAACAATTACTTCGTTTTTATAATTATTGATTGAATAAACTTCTTCTAATAAATTTTACTTGAACTTATATCATCCTAACTTTTGCTCAATTTTATGCAGAAAGTGACTGTACAATATCTAACAATTAAATCTCGTGACATCAGTCCACGGACGTTGCCTTCTCTTATTCACTTTGACTTAGTAAATTAGGCCCTAATCAACCTTAAATTACGATAAAATCTTCTAAAGATTCAAAATTGATCCAATTACGGACACGCGAAATAATACAAGTCGGTCAAAACTTTGACGCACATAATGAAAATTACCATCACAAAATCGTACATGAAATATTCAAAAAAACACAGATTAGGATCAAATCTCACATCACACATTCACACAGGGGTACACGGCATTATTATAACATTATTTACACGAACACTAACCCATTATTATTAATTTTGGGATTTTACTGCGAATTAGGGAAATCATTCTCTAGATGACACTATCACACACATCCCAGGTATCAATTCAGAATGTGATAGAATTAAGGTTATCACTTATACAAAGAAATTAACTATACAACAATGTTCAAGGAGTATTTTAAACAGAAATCATCCTAATTTAGCGAGTAGAATAACTATAACACAGGTCAAATATTAGAATACGCGCTTACGGTACATGAGTTGCGGCATTTATTTTTATTCATCATAATGTCGTGGCTCTCAATTATTCTGCACTGAAGCTCGAAGAAATCATGTCCAGTGACACATCTCTTCCCAAAATTGACTCTAATGGGTGCATAAATTACTACTCAAAATATAATGCCCATCTGCAAGTCATACTCAAATTCATAGCGCAGAAATATACCTATAATTCGTCGATACTCCGTCCGGAGAATTTGCCATGTCCCAGGCTTACTTTACATAAAGTGAGCACACGATAATACTTTCCAAAAATAACTAACATTAAACTCATGACCTCATTAAATCATTTTAGCCCGTAATTAGCTTTAATTATTTTTACTCATTATTATTATTATATTCCTGACCGTGCATAATCTCATTCGCAAAGTGGTCGTGTGAAGTTATTCGGATGACTCTAAATAAATTCGAACCCATAAACATGTCGTACAATCGTAGAATGAAATTCTACACGAAGAAAACTCTAGAACACTGTCCTAATTTGTTTCAAATAACTTTCAAATTATTTCAAAACTAATCAAAATTAACGCGGGGTTCATTTAATTTTTATCTCTCCTGTCTTCTAAATTCTTAGGACAGTTAAGGTCTCTCTCGATGACTCACACTCATTTCTAACTAATAGAGCAATCACACACTCATTCCAAGGTTCTAACTACCTCTCACCAAAGAAAGAAGAATGAAAAATCAAACTACTGCAAAACTAATAGAAATCTAAATGAATAAGTAAGGCTACGCTTACAAATATTTACAAAGATAGAAAGCGATTGAATTCTTAAAGAATACTCATGTGACTGGTGTGAACTGGATTGTGGCTGATGACCTAGCACGTGGTCACATCACCTTCCATCAAACGAAGTCTCGCCCATGTCCGATGCCTTACATGTTTAGTGACTCATGGAGGCGTTGACGATGTACTGGAACTTGCAGTATTCTTCGTGGAGCTGGATAACCATCTTGCAGTAAACTCGAACTCAGGACCTTTCTTCTTCCAAGTTCTTGTAGAAAGCTGAAACTAACAAAAAGTCTTAGAAATAGCCCAGGATTCACTCTCGATGCTTTATAATTTGGCTGAAGACACTTATCTTAGGACAACCCTAAATAAATCGTAGTGAATTTTTCGAGTGTCTGAATTGCTGTTTATACAGTCCTCGATGCCTTCTCCAATGTAAAGTCTTCCGATGAAGCAAACGACGTCCAGTCTCTTCGGTTGCTGCAGTCAGAGTAATGCTCAAATTTAGCGTTCAGAAGTATAAAACCCTCTACCAAATTTTCCTCTGGAATTACCATTAATTTCCTGTCGTAAGACATAGGTGTGTCTCTTAATTACATCTAATTGGTGGATTTGTTGAATTCCAGTGAAGGTTGTCACTTTTATTGGCTGCTCCAGTTTTACGTCACTTGACTTTCCATTTATTGATCGATTGAGATCAGGCTGCTCACCGGGTCACGTGGTACGCACACATGTGTCTGAAGGCCACATAACAGGAATTCCACCCTGCTCCCTCGTTCTCTCTGTAGGTCGGGAAAAACCGGTTCGCGAAGTGACTAGCTCGCACTGGCACGAAATACAGAGTCTCACCCTCTTGTCGATTAAAATAATGTCCCAACACGCTGATGAAATAAATCATTTTCTTTTTAATAAATTATTACCACTTTTGAAGGGGACAATAGTGATAGTATCTTTCCGCGTCCACTGCTGGCAAATAACATTAAGAAAAGGACTGAAAAGGTACTCCGTTACTCGTGCCGAGAAAATTCTGAAATTTGTGTGTATCATGCAGAGTGGGATGATCCTGATATAACTACTGTAACTGGTAAGATTTTATAAATTTTACGTTTCTATATCTTAAGCCAAGCTCAAATGTGAAATGTTAGTTTCTGTATGTGCATTATCATCTCAATTAGTAACATGTTAAGGATTAGTTTTCATTTTATATTGGTGTTACGGACCAACTCTCATTTAACCAACATGTGCTCCGGGTGCGGTAAGTGCAATGTCGCTGTAAACGCAATTCTCGCGGCACAGAGCAGGCAGTATATAGAGATTGAGACGGCGGTGATATATTTTGCCACGAAATAACAAGTAGGCCTACTTACGTGACACGTATTCCATTAATCCGAATGCAAGAGGCTCGATTCCCTGTAGATAGGAATATACCTACGCTGTTATTGCATCACTATAATCTTCTCATAAAAAATGATGAATTCGTCACACTCTACGTCCAAAACACTAATCACACGCGGTCTGGTAACATGACCGATGGTGAATAATTTTCGCGCACTTTAAATGCTTGAACCAGACATAGCGCCGAACTCGGATGTTAATACATTTAAATTAAATACATTTATTACAATAGGCCTAGTCTTCCGATCAACTTTCAGAGGTTTCGCTGTCTTTTGTTTTGAATCAGCTGGAACCTCTCTGTAACATAGATCTGAAATCTGAATCAAGGTCGTGCGTGACTTCGCAGCTGCAACACAGGGGATTTCCGCGAGCATATGTTTATAAGATATTGATCAGAAGCTTAGAAAAATATTTTCAATCAGCTAAACGCTTTCGCTTCAAACATTCAGAAACAGCTTGTACAATTATATTTTTAAATTTAGAATATCTACTGGGCGGATGGACGAAGAAGGAAGTGTTAAACTGTTCTGAAACGCCTGACTACTTGTAATATGCAAAGAATACTTTCGACTGAAAACATTCGACTATTCAGTCGATAGTTCGAAGGGACTATCGTCCGACTAGTCGATAGTGGTTTTCAGTCGATAGTGCCCATCTCTACTTTGTGTTTTATTATCAGATCTATGACTGGGTGCACCGCTATTACGCGAAGCCCATCAAATTATCAAGACAAGACAAGAGAAGACAAAATGTAAGACTTCACCTGGTGCTACCATCCACAACAAGTTATCGGGAACTCTTACAAGAACTGAAAGAAAAAAAGAGGCGATATTGGGATGGATTTCTACGGGACAGACGCCATGATCAACCGTGAATGGACACGCACAGGATATGACTTACAGCATACAGTTACGAGGTTTTCCATACATGGGTTTCATCATAAAGTATGCCAGACCTTGAATTACAATGAACCAGGCCCGGATTGCGTGTGCAGACTCTGTGACCAACACTGCGTGAAATATCATCAATCAATCAATCAATCAATCAATCAATCAATCAATCAATCAATCAATCAATCAATCAATCAATCAATACCGGTACTGATCTGCATTTAGGGCAGTCGCCCAGGTGGCAGATTCCCTATCTTTTGCTTTCCTAGCCTTTTCCTAAATGATGCCTTAAGGCCGGTCTCCACTGATTAACGTTTAACACCAACATGTTCAATTTAACATGTTACAATTGACATGTATATTGTGATTGTGTCTTCCAATTGACTTTGCATGTTAACTCAGAATGTTGAGGTTAACACTTTTAACATGTTGGCGTGTTTTCCGCTCCAAGTGGAAAACATGTCAAGTCAATTCGTTGTTCGGGAGATGTTGGCACAGCTTCGGCAACTTCCTTTCCGTTTCCATGTCAACAGATAGCCAAACGATGCAAACGACGTGCTTCTCGTGAAGTAGGATTATAGTTACATCACTCCGCAACACTCATTCTCTTTGTTATAAGTTACAAATACAGTACTGGTACCGATACGCGCACGTGTGTCGTTCTCTCTGCACTATACTAAAATTTATAGTCAGAAATGGAGTAGAGCAAGATTACTTTGGACTTAATTAATGATATAATAGGAAAGCCTTGTTTGTGGGATGTCTCATCATAGGAATCCAGTGATAAAGCGAAGTAAGCCGATATTTTCCAGGAGTTCTAAATTATCTATAATTGTTCCCGCGAGTGCATCGAAAAAACCTAGCGTTCCTCCGCTACCAGTACAGTCGAGTATTGCAAAAAAAAAAAAAAAGTCAGAAAACTCGGGAGCGGACAAAATTTATACTTCAAAATGGTTTGCTTTTGAAGCAATGAGCAGGATGACGGGAGGAAATGTGTCTAATAGAACTGCATTTCTAAATCATAACAAGAAGCAACAGTGGCAATAACAAAGGCAAAATCCTCTTCATCTGAGTCCATTGTCCTTGTCTGAAAATACCAGACACCACCTAAATGTATTACCACAAATTGATATGATGAACTACCTATATAAACAAAGAAAGTCAAGTTTAACATGTTTATTAAGTGTGGACACAATGTTAAATAACACAGTATTCAACATTTAACATTTAACATGTTGATGGTGTCACCAGTTAACATTTAACACGTTGTTGTTAAATGTTAATCAGTGGAGACCGGCCTTTACAGTGCAAGCGTAAGCAACAAATGATTACCCAGCTTGCCAATGAATAATGGACATGACAAATAAACGTGCAAACAAACTTGGCGACAATAAGTGGAAAGATATTTATTATATGGCCATTGGCTGCAAAAAATGGTTATTATTTTTTGTCCGGTGACCTTGTATACTGCTCCTACGCACACATTCCTCCTCATCATTATTGTTGTCGTCTCTCAATTAATATACTTTTTATTTCCTTTTATTCCTTCCCTTCAGTTTTTGAAAATAATGAAGACACTGATCATATTATCATTTACATATTATATACATTGTAGTGTATTTGATTTTAATCAGTAGAAGGACATTTGATATGTAATCGGGTAATTTTTGTGATACTTAATAGTAATTGTACTGCTAAGCGTTGGCTATCCTGTTTGGCGGTAACGTGAGCGCCAAATTTCAACTCGTCTTTATTTCCGTCTTGTATCAGCAACTTGAGATTTGTGCAGGAAGTACCCATTGATTCTCCGTTGTTAGTGTAAGTAATTATTAACATTTTAAAAACAAATAATTATGGAATTTGAATGTTGTGATGTATCATGCTGAGGGTGCTTTACAAGTATAGAACGCGAACCTTTTCTTGATACCAAGTTCCGATTCAGCTCTAGGGAGCTCACGTATCAAGTAAAGGTTCGCATACTATATATGATTGAGTGATGTTAATTTAATTCTGCTGACAAGTTTTGATGAACGGACGTGAATAATTCATAACTAGAATTAAGTAGAAGTGTAGAGCCTGGTAACTCTCCGATCTCCGATATGTTGTTCTCCTTTTCCGGTTAACATCATATTTAAATAATATTGGATTTCTTACCAATATAACCGTGTAGCGTGTACATTGTATAACATACGATGAACATATGGTTAATTCTCGTTTCGAAATAATTAAACAGATATGTAGGCTGCTAGTACGAGCACTACCGGGCGAGTTGGCCATGTGGTTAGGGGCGCGTAGCTGTGAGCTTGCATCCGGGAAATAGTGGGTTCGAGCCCCACTGTTGGCATACCTTAAGATGGTTTTCTGTGGTTTCCCATTTTGACACCAGATAATTACTGGGGCAATTAAGGCCACAGCCACTTCCTTCCCACTAGATAGTGCCTACATTGCATCAGATTCCCTGAGTGTGCTCCAAGCCTTAAATAATCCCAGCTTCCCTCTTTAGTACTCTCAACACTTTCTATCCTACTTATCGCCCAAATACTTTTAATAACATTAAAATCAGCTGTAGCGATTATCCAATCATATGTTTTTGTTATCTTAGCCACCTTATATTCTAGAGAAGTAAATTATGGTAACACATTCAAATCATCCTTATCATCTAGTTAATCCAAGACCTTGGCCTCTAACCGGCACATCGCCAAAGACCTCGCTGTGTCGGTGCGATGTAGAGCAAATTCTAAAAAATAAAGTACAAGCACTTAATACAGAATGCTATAGTTGCATAGATTAAGACCGTAGATGAGGCATTTGGTTTGCGACCCTCCAAAATAGGCCCTAATACAAATTCAGCAGTACTTATCTGATTACTTTTTACCAAATAATGATAATGGAGAGTTGCTGAAGTGCCCCTCTATGCCCCTCTGTACAAAGGAAAGGGTGGTCTTCATCTTCTTCCTCCTAGCAATTTTCTGCTGGTGCAGGATCCGTTTTTTTAATCTTGGCTTGCCATTCTGCATGATCTTGGGCATCATGTGGTTTCAAGTTGAGAGTCTTCATATTAACATTTACTGTGTCATGCCAGCTCTGCTTTGGATGTCCATGTGGACGTTTCCTATTAATTTCAAAGGAATGGGTGAAATTGGTAACTGTTCCAGGTTTAACGATGTGATGTTCCAGGTGCATCATGCAGGACGTGACTCTACCATTGGAGACACTTCTCCCATGCCTTCTCGGTGATGGGTGCTATTCCCATTTGTTGACGAATGGTGTCATTTTTGACATGATGTGGGAGCATGATGCCCATCAACCAATGGAGCATATGCATTTCCATGTTGTGTAGTTGGCGCTCCTTAGCTTTGTGTGTTGGTCCACGTTCAACACCATATAAAGCAACAGTATGTACTACCGTGTGGTATATTTTGGATATCAGATGTAGTGGTCTTAGAGTACGCCTGTGATTTTCCTGCAAGATCGTAGATACCTGAAGCTTACGATCTTAGTTAAAGTCTCTCAATCAACTTGGTTGGAGCCGTTGCTTGGGATGGTTGCCAATATTCAGTCTTCTTTTTCTTTTATTTTTCTTCAGTTTAAAACCATACAGTATTGTGAGAGAGGGCTGTTCCAGTCTTCAATTTGACACTGCAATTATCTTCTGGTAATATCAGCAAGTGCGACATCATCTGCATGTAAGAGAGTCCAAGAGACACTCCTTTGCAGGTCCCGTGTGATTGTGTCCATGATGAGGACAAAGAGCAATAGGAACATGTGGAGTATTAGTGTACACAGTTTTTCACTGGGAAGCTCTCTGGGATGCCGACAGCAGAATGTACATGACTTGTGGTGTTTGTGTATAGTGTCTTGATCCAATTGATAAGTATTTTTGGTATGCCATGGTTATGAAGTTCATACCAGATCACACAGTGTGGAACATGGTTGAAAGCCTTTTCAAGATCAAGGTATGCAATATACAGTGGCTGATGTTTCTCTCAGTGCTTTTCAA
This sequence comes from Anabrus simplex, assembly GCF_040414725.1. Lineage (NCBI taxonomy): Eukaryota > Metazoa > Arthropoda > Insecta > Orthoptera > Tettigoniidae > Anabrus > Anabrus simplex. The sequence continues at coordinate 1,490,518,981 of NC_090265.1, forward strand.
TGAGCATTCTGACAGTGAAGATTACATTGGTTATTCCTTGACAAAGCTGCACTATTTGATACTAATGCTGATGATTTTAAGCAGTAATCGATCAAGGATTTTCTCAAAGATCTTCATTGTGTGTGATAGGAGGCTAATTGGACAGTAATTTGCACATTCTGCTGGATCACGTTTTTTCTTAAAGATAAGCACAGTGATGCTTGTAGCCCAGTCACAGGGAACAAAGCTAGATTCAGCTATGGCGTTCAAAAAGTTGGTCAGCTAGTTGATCACGGATTCTTTAAATTTCTGCAACTTTCAGAAGTCTGCTGGAAGGCCATCTGGTCCTGATGCTTTTTCGGTTCTTCACATTCTTGATGGTGCTAGAGACTTCCTTTGATGTACAAAGGAAAGGTTGATGAACATAAAGCAGATAATTATAGGCCAGTCAGCTTGTCATGCATTGCATGTTAAGTTCTGGGAAAGGACTCTTTCTGATTATATTATATTGTTGGCAAAATTACTTATTGGTTTAATAGAAGGCAGTTCAGGTTTAGGAAATGTTATTCCAATGAGGCTCAACTTGTACGTTTCCAGCAAGATATAGTAGATATTTTAGATTCAGTAGGTCAAATGGACTTCATTGCTATTGTCCTTTTGATAGGGTAGATCATGGGAGACTACTGACGAAAATGAGTGCTATTGGACTAGACATAGAGTGATTGAATTGATTGCTAATTTCTAGAAAATAGCTCAGAAAATTAGACTAGGTGAAGCTTTCTCTGATCGTGTAGCAATTAAGAGAGGGTTTCTATAAAGCAGTATTATTGAACCTCTATGTTTTCTTATATATATAAATGATGTGAGTAAAGAACTGGAATCACAGATATGGTTTTTGCAGATGATGTTATAGTGTATAGAGTAATAAAAAACTTACAGGAGCAATTGCTAAATACCTTTATAATGTTTGAGGTGGACTGCAGACAATTGTATGATTGTAAACAGGTTGAAAAATCAGGTTGTATATTTCACCAAGAGGAAAAGTCTTCTGAATTTTAATTAGAGTGTTGATAGAGTAGAAGTATCTCATGGGAATCACTGTATCTAGGTGTTAATATGAGGACAGATCTTCAATTGCATAATCACATTCATGGGATTGTAAATAAATGTTACAGATCTCTTCATACGGTTATGAGGGTATTTAGGAGTTGTAAGGTTGTAGAGGATAGGGCGTGTAAGTTACCGGTAAGACATCAATTAGAGTGTGATTTCAGAGTATGGGACCATCGCCTGGATTGTTTGATTTGAGATAACAGATCAAAAGGAAAGCAGCAAATTTGTTCTAGGTGATTTCTGGCAAAAGGGTAGTGTTATGAGAATTTTGCAAATTCTGGACTGGGAAGACTTGAAAATGAGGACACTAGCTGCTCGACTAAGCGGTATGTTCTGAGCTGTCATTGGAAAGAGGGTGTGGAATGACATTAATAGACAAATAAACTTGGAATAATATTTGTTTATAGGAAGAATTAGGGATTGGAATAACTTACCTAGGGAAAAGTTCAATAAATTTTCTTTGAAATCTGTTATAACTTAGCAGTACATTTATTGACCCAAATCATACATACAATTCAGTTCGATCATCAAGCATAGAATCCCTACATTGTTTTTATTCTTCTCTTGGAGTCCATAGTTATGGCCCTCTGGGTAGTGTTTCCTGTTAAGGCTCCTAGGGCTATCTCTGACATTTCCTCCCATTTTCTTCGTAGTCTATGAGCCTCTTGGAACGTTGGAGACTTGTCTCTCCGGCACAGTCTTTCCCTGCTCCATTGTGAGGTACTGGGGTGGTGAGGTCGACCTCTACACCACTTATTGCCTGGTCTTCTAGTTGTGGTGGTGTAGCTATAGCCATCTCTTCCTCATCTCTTCTTGTAACATAGTCATAGCACATAAACTTTATGATTTTGATCCGTATTGAATTGTGATCATAATAATAACTAAACTTATGTCATAATGGTCCACCTTTTTAATACTGTATTATGCAATGTCTCTTGTAATAGGTTGAACTTGCTCTAGCATAATCTCTTTCAACTCACTCTCATTCACAGTATTTGTTGTTACTTTCTTGCTCCAATATTTTATTCCATGCTTTTTAAGGAATGTTTGTAATTCCTGTGATTTAAATGCTGTAGGTATACCATTACCTGACACGAAAACATGTCTACGAACTTAAGTTCCTTCCTTCATACGAATTGTATAATGATGTTTAACATGTGTTCTAACAACCATATCTGGTAACCATTTATTTCCTTTGCCATAATTGCAGAAGTATACTGAATCTCCTACTTCAAAGCATCTCAGTTCTCAATTGGTCTTTTCATTCGCTGATATCTGCTTCTCTACTTCAGCAATTGTTGTCGAGTCTGGGTGAAGTTTATCCAATATCGTCCTCAAACGATGACCCATCAGCATCTCAGCACATGAGAGACCAGTAGCTGCAGATAGTATAGTTCTCAGGTCCAGCAATATATTTGCCAATTCTTATTTCCTGTTATATGACTTGAATTTTTTTATCTGGCTCTTCCCTGTTTGAACCATTCTTCCTGCCAGAACGTTACTTGCTAGGTGATACAGAATAGTATAACAATATTTTATTCCATTCTTTTCAAGGAATGTTTCTAATTCCTGTGATTTAAATGCTGTAGGCATACTTACCTGACACAAAAACATCAGGAATTCAATGAATGGAAAATGCAACTAGTAAGAAATCTACTACTGTTGAAGCTGTTATCATGCCTCCTTTTTCACAAACCTCTGGCCACTTCGAATAAGAATCCACTGAGATAAAAAATGTATGCCCATTTGTTGGTATACAGAAGTCTATATGTATTCGGGACCAAGGTTTTGACCTTCTTTTCCAAGGAATTACTTTGGCTTTTGGAGGTTCATTCTGTCTTTCCACACACTGTGGACAATTTCCTACCATAAACTCAATGTCCTGATTCATACCAGGCATCCAAACATTACTGTGTGCGATGGATTTGATTTTACAAATACCTTGGCGAACCTTAAGAAGAAGTTGAAGTACCTCAGTGTCCGTCCGTCCGTCCGTCCGTCCGTCCGTCCGTCTGTCCGTCCGTCCGTCCGTCCGTCCGTCCGTCCGTCCGTCCGTCCGTCCATCCATCCATCCATCCATCCATCCATCCATCCATCCATCCATCCATCCATCCATCCATCCATCCATCCATCCATCCATCCATCCATTGTTTTCCTAGCTTTTTCTTAAATGATTGCAGAGAAATAGAAAATTTATTGAACATCTCCCTTGGTAAGTTATTCCAATCCCTAACTCCCCTTCGTATAAATGAATATTTGCCCCAATTTGTCCTCTTGAATTCCACCTTTATCTGTATTTCTTCTTTTTAACTGAGCACAGTATTCACAAGATCTAAAAACTACCATCATGATCCAGAAAACAATGCAACTCATTTTAACTTTATTATCTTCTCTGAAGACCTAACATTTTAAATTATAAATATGCTTTTTAAGCAGGTCTGTTGAAGTGTAAATTTTTTAATTTTGGCATTTGACTGAGTTCTTAATGTATAACTCAATATGTTATTTGAGATATATCTCAGTTACCCCAAAGTAGCTGCACACACTAGAGGCTCTTCACCAGGAGATTACAGCGACATGTGCAGTGATCTCCATTGCAACATTGACCGACGTAGTTGCGGCGACCGCTCGTCGGTCTGCTATGTGTCTGGTAACCAACAGTGAACATTTTGAGCATCTAATGTAACCATATGCTTAATTGAAGACAGTACTACATGTGTGACCAATATTTCAAATAAATAATTATAAATAAATTGTTTTTATTCTGTAAGGATTATATACTTTTTTTCTGACAGACTCTGTATATGCCCAATAACCATTTGGTGGTGGCATCTAAATGTCAACTGGTAGACAAGCTCTGTATGTCTTTTCTTCTAGCATTTACAGTCAATGAGATCTCATTCAAACTTTTAAGTATTCTCAGTGTCCTGGTTGGCCCCTAAGAAATCTATACAAATGCACTTAACATTATTCAATTGTTTTACACTGATTTAACTTATGTATCCCAACTGTTACCCAGCTTTCAAAACGATGTGATGCAACATTTCCAGGTATTTCCATCTGACTTCAGCCGTTTCTTTCGATTTAGCCACTGCTTTCCCAAGTTCCACTATCTTGAGCAATATTAACTAGTCCGCACATACATACTTCCACCAGCATATATGAATTATACAAAATAACATTATAATATACATTCTTCTTAACTTTGTAACTATAAAACATGCTTATGATAATATACCATTACATATTAACTTAATTAGATCTTACAGTTTTCATTAATTTATATTACATATTAATTTGTGTGATTTCATTATCTAAATGACCTCAGGTTCGTACTCTCATATGGTTACAATCCTCCCCTTGATTATGAAAACTGAGATTTGAATAATTGTCAAATCACATCTAGCTGGCAAATATAGTACTTTGGGAGTACATATTAGTTCATGCTAGACAATGAACATTTTATACATCATCTTACTTATATTTCCTACTAGCATGTAGCTATGGCATCACCTGCTTTTATTAATACAACTGTTAGATGTTTTTAACCATTTATTTAAAAGCAATGTAAAACATATTTATTAACACACATTGCTTTTACATAAATTGCATGAAATCTATTATTTTATTTTTAATAATATTGTTTAAGATACCAGGTTGGTGGATGGTGAAAATAATATTAAAACAATACAATAAGATACCATATTATATAAAAAACAACTATTTTTCCTTATAGAGCTTCCAGATAAACTATATTAAGTGTCCTTCCACTAAGATATATAGTGTGTTTGCCTTTCCAAATCTTGAACAACACACATACAATTGACCATGGCAGAAGCACCGTTTCTACAACTTTATTTGATTGTCCTTGTGCCTTGTTGATGCACATGGTGAAACTCAAACGAATGGGGAACTGCAGATATTTAAATTGAAATGGTATATCCGAAGGGATGATTTGAATCCTGGGAATGAATACTACTTTGCCCGCAGAATGTCTAGTCATGATGGTGGCTTCAATAACATTTGACATCCATCCACCATCACTGACAACACCACGGAGCTAGCATCTGTAGTTTCTTTGAAGTAAGTGATCCATCTGCTAACCAACTTAAAAGAGTACAGGCTAGATTGTTCCATTTTTATAATAGGGCTAGGGACCTATTGTCTCTAAAGTTAAAAGAAGATCACGCCAAGGAGGCTAGTAATTTAATTGACCCTCTATCTGGAATGTCAAATAGTTAACCAATTGTTGTCTGGGGAAGCTGCTCCCAAAACCGACCAAGCCCCTGTAATAAACACTGTGAGTGAGGAGGATCCTTCCAAGATGGTAGAAAGATGCAAACATCAGCCCCATTAGAGAATGAGTCTGATCATCGTACACAAATTCCACCCTTCTTTTTAAACAATGCTGTATCTGAAGCCTCTCAACCCTCCAGGCCATCACCAATTATGTCACCTGGGTTTAGTAGTTTGCCTTATCCTTTGGCTGTGTTGCTTAGGGGAATTTCAAAGTTTTCAGTAAATTCTACTAACGATGTCATTTCATTTCTACGGTTCTTAGTTGAATTTCAAGATCACGCTCTTGTGTTTTTTCCTCTCATTCCCAAATTCTTCAAATTATTTACCCTTACTCTATAGGTGTCCTCTCGGACAAAATTGTTAAAGCAATAGCTGAGCAATCTTCCATAGAAGACTTCCACGCCCATCTGCTGGCTAACTTCATTCTGGCTCGAGCCATGTCATCATTAATTCAAAAGTACTATTTCAGAGTACAGCGACTGGATGAAAATCTGGCGGACTTCATCCAAGATATTAAGTTTTACACCAGGGTATTCGCTCTTCATTTCCCCGAAGATCAAATTGTGCAGACGATCATTGAAGGTATTTCCCCGCGCTATAGGTTGTATTTATTTTTCGCGTCACGCCCTCAAAGCTTTTCAGAATTAGAGGCTATGGCTGTCTCAGCCAAAGGAGTGCGATATGCCGACACCTTAAGAGTTGCAAAGGAACCCCCTCTGTCTTCTAATAATTTTCGGCCTTCATCTCACCAAACTTTCACCACCCGTAAGTGTTATGCTTGTGGGTCTACGGATCATCTGCGTAACAAGTGCCCAGTGATAAAATCGAGTGGGACAAAGAATGGAGCAGGGTCATCACAGGGATGTTTCAAATGTGGCTCTTTTACTCATCTAGCCAAGAATTGCCCTAATGCCAATAGCACCCTCTCCTGCTCAACTTCTGGTGCAACCTCCACGAACTCTAACAATCAGAAGTGACTAGTATCATCGGCTGAGTTGGCAAGTTTATCTTCCCAAGGCTTAGCCCCCGTTAATCCCACCAAAAGCTCCGGTATGGGTAAAAGTTCTTCCAACCTATCATTTGAAGGTCCTAAAGAATGCCTCAGGATTGCGGTGGGGACCCCCGCACTTGTACCATTTCTTAAGATTGAGTTGAATGGTGAACCTGTCACTGCTCTATTAGACTCAGGGAGTGTTTGTTCTATTATTTCAGCTGATTGGTATTCCAAATTAAAGACTGTTTGCAAATTTTCTGATTATTGTTCGTCTTCTGTCCAATGCGTTTCGGCTAATTCCTCTCCATTGGAAATTTTAGATTTCATTTCTAAATTCACTTGGAAAATAAATTTTTTTGTGGCTAAGCACTTGTCTTGCCCGGTAATATTGGGAGCAGATTTCATGTCTTTTACTGGTATGGTGCTCGACATTCAGAGCAAGTCATGCACCTTCAAATTTGCTAATAATTGTAAAATTCCTTTGCTAAAGTGTAATTCTGTGTCATGTTCATCTGTTTCGCCTACCCAGGATGAGTTGTTAGACCTTAGACATCTACCTGAGGAGCAGGCTGAAAGTATTCATAAGTTATGTCAGTCGTTTCCGGATGTATTTTCTGATACTCTTGGTGTTACTGACCTTATTGAATACAAGATTGAGGTTACGGACTCGATCCCAGTTAGATTTCCGCCTTATAGGCTGTCTCCAACCAAAATGAAGGCTCTTAAAGAGATCATCGACCAAATGCTAAATGATGGTATTATTCGACCTTTTAAGTCGGCGTATTCATCGCCCATTTTCCTGGTTCCAAAACCCCAAGGTGGCTTCAGGCCTGTGATTGACTATAGGGCTTTAAATCGGAAGGTGGTGTTACAATCTGTGCCTCTTCCCGACCTTCACTCTTGTTTTTCATGGTTTCGGAAAGCTAAGTTCTTTACCATCCTTGATCTCAATCAGGTGTACAACCAGATCCCTCTAGCTGAAGAATCGAAACATCTAACAGCTTTTGTCACGGATTGGAAATTGTATGAGTACAACTTTCGGACTCCCCTCGGGGGCAGCTATGCTCGCTAGACTGCTAGATAGGGTATTTTCCGACATCAAGTTTGAATACTTGTATCATTATCTTGAAGAACATCTAGATCATCTAAAGGAAGTACTCAGTCGCCTTCGTAAGGCCGGGTTCACTGTGAAGGTTTCTAAGGTAGCTTTTGCTAAACCTTCCATGTCATTCCTAGAGCATATTGTGTCGCTCGATGGTGTTTCTATCGATCATTCCAGAACACCGTGAATCCGTGATTTCAAACCTCCTAAGGACATCAAAGGTATTGCCAGGTTCATAGGCATGGTGAATTTCTTCAGGAAATTTATTCCTAACTTCACTAACAGAGCAGCGCCCTTGAACTTACTCCGTAGGAAAGGCGTCAAATTTGAGTGGGGACCAACTCAACAAGCCACTTTTGAAGACCTGAAATTAGCTCTTTGTAACGCCCCTGTCCTTGCTATGCCTGATTTTTCGAAGAAATTCATCGTTCAAACCGACGCCTCGTCATCGACGCTGGCTGCTGTGCTTCTTCAGGAAACTGAACTCGAAAGGCGACCCATCGCCTATGCGTCTAGGACATTATCGGCCCAAGAGGCCAAATATTCCACCTATGAATTTGAGGGTTTGGCAGTCTTATTTGCACTAGAGAAGTTCTGACTCTATCTGGAACATGTCAAGTTTGACCTAGAAACTGATACCCAAGTTGGGCATTAGCTAGGCCGCGTCGTACTGGGTGCATAGCCCGCTGGGCCATCAGGATTTCTGCATTCCAGTTTGATAGGCATATCAGAGGATCTGAAAATGTTGTTGCGGATGGACTAAGCCGCATGTTTTCTCATGATGTGGGCAGGAAGATAGTTCTTCTCTTCCCATGCCCATGCCTTTGGGTATTAATGCCATTCTAACTGATGCCCCCATGTTGTTTCGGGACATTGTAAAATATCAACGTGAAGATCCTGTGCTGGCCCCTATTATTGAAACCCTTTCTTCTGGGGAACATGTCGTCCCTTATGTGTTGAGGAACGGTGTTTTGTGTTGCCCGTCGAGCCATGATAAAAAAATGAAAGTAGTGGTTCCAGCTGTTCTTGTGCCTATGATCTTCAAGTACTACCATGAGACCCCATTAGGGGTGCATTTAAGCATCTTCAAAACTCGGGAAAAGATCCGAGAGATGTTCATTTGGAAGGGATTGGACGGCGAAATTCGAGAATTGGTTAAAGCTTGTAAATCTTGTTTGCTTAGTAAACCCACCTTGTCCACTAAGCTAGGTCTATTATCATCTCGCCAAGCGTCGCGCCCCATGGAACGCCTCTATATAGACTACGTCGGACCCTTCCCCTAATCAAAAGTGAATGCCAATAAATTCATTCTAGTGTGTGTAGATGGTTTCACGAGATTTTCCTGGCTATTACCGACTAAGCTGGCAACTGCTCAGTCCACCATTTCTTGTTTAAATACCATCTTTGCTTCTTTTGGTTCCTGTCAATATATAGTTTTTGATAATGCTAAAGCCTTTACATCCAACCTCTTCCGTAAATTCTGTTTTGATCTGTCTATATCACATGTAACTACTTCGGCGTATTATCCTCAACTATCTCTCGCTGAGTGGGTCAATCGTAATCTTAGATCGGCTCTCATCGCATTTCATCATAAAGATCATTCCAAGTGGGATACGTCCCTGCATTGGTTGGCCTGTGTTTTAAATTCAGCGGTTCATGAGTCTCACAAGTTCACGCCAGCTTCTCGTATGCTTAAATTTGTTCCTAAGATGCCGCTCTCTAACCTTTGCTCACTTAATGAGGTATTACCAGAGACAATAGATCCCGATAATATTAGAGATCTATGGAAGAAGGCTAAGGCCAATCTTAAAGTGTCCCATGAAAAGGTTAGGGAAAGATATGATCGTGGACGGAGGCCCACCAATTTAAAAGATGGAGATCAAGTCATGGTTAGAAACTTTGTTCCCGTGGGCAAGCTTGCCCCCCGATTTCATGGGCCGTGCATTATTTTAGATTTTTTGACTCCTGTTACATTATTGGTAAGCAATCCAGCCACAGAGAGGATCTTTAGAGTGCACCTCTCCCACCTACCAAGAAGGAAGAGGACCTGTCAACATTCGAGACAGTGAGAAAGATGGCTGCCAAGACGATCAGGAATGCCAGAAGGAAAAGGTGGAATGAGAGGCTGGAAGAAGCTGATCATGCGTTTAAGAAAAACAAATCACAATCCTTCTTTAAGGAGATGAAGAGCAGGATAAAGGGTTATGAGGCAAGAGAACCTTTTGTGAAAAGACAAGATGGCGAGTTGAAGATAGGTGAAAAAGATGTATGCGAGGAAATGGCAAGATATTTCCAAGATCTACTGAACACAGAAGCACCCACAGGGAGTATGACTCTACAGTACAGCAGAGACATCAACCAAGGACGAGCACCCACCAGATCAGAAGTTGTGAAGGCAATCAAGGATCTCAAGAACAACAAAGCGGCAGGTAATGATGGTATATGTGCCAAGGAGATCAAATGGGGTGGTCCTGTAATGAAAGAAAGCATGTACAGAATAATAATGGACATCTGGATAAATAAGAAGATACCTAGCGACTGGAAAGAAGCCATAATTATACCAGTACATAAGAAAGGAGACAAAAGAACACTGGATAACTACAGAGGTATCTCACTGCTAAACATTGGGTACAAGAAACTCTCGAGATTATTGCTTGAATCGACCATAGGAGAATACCAGGATGGTTTCCGGAAAGGGAGAAACTGCATAGAACACATCTTTGGACTCAAGAGAATCATAGAACACAGACACAGGAAAGGAAAGGACACAATAGTTACATTTGTAGACTTCGCAAAAGCCTACGACTCAATAGACAGGAACGCAATACTGAACATCTTACATGACAGGGGATTGGATTATACGACACATACATTGGTGGATGAAACATTGAAGGCTACAACCGCTAGAATAAGATACCGGAGTATGTTGTCAGACAGCTTTGAAATTAAGACAGGAGTCCGACAAGGGGATGGTCTGTCACCAATATTATTTAACCTAGTGTTGGGTGAAGTGGTGAAGCAGTGGAGACAGTTAATTAGAACCATGGGAATAGAAGGTGTACAAATTGCATATAAGATCAAAAACAATGTCATGGTGGATTGCCTTGCCTTCGCAGATGATATGGTGTTGTTACATGAGAAGGAAGAAGACGCGAAGTTGGCACTAGCAAATCTAGCTGAGACTGCAGCAAAGGTTGGTCTAAAAATTTCCTACAACAAGACGAAGGTACTGAATACGAAGACCGATTGGAATGTAAAAGGCCAAGTGGTAGAGAAAGTCGACAGCTTCCGGTACCTAGGTGAGAATATCACGGGTAAAGTACAAAGCAACGAAAGTACCATAGACAGAGCTCAACTGCTGCTGAAACTACGATATGCAGCCATGACTACATATAGAAAGAAGAACCTCTCGAGGAACGCCAAACTGCGACACTACATGATAACCATCAGGAATGCTGCACTATATGCAACTGAAACGCTGACACTGGGCAAGAGAGCATGCATACAATTTGAAAAGGAGGAAAGAAGAATCTTGAGACATATATGGGGCACCAAAAACCGAGGTGAAATCTGGGTACACAGATCAAGGCAGGAACTATATGCGAGTATACAACCAATCTCGAGTGTGATAAGAAAGAGAAGGTTAGGATTTGTTGGACATCTCATGAGGATGGATGACAGTCGGCTGACGAAGAAGATATGGAGTGCAACCTGCTTAACTGGAAATAAGTGGATGAAGGAAGTCAGAGAAGATTGGGAGAATATTGGCATAAAGGAAAAATATCCACTGATGACAGTACAGGATAGGCCCAAATACAAAAATCTCGTGGAAGGTCACAGATGGACAGACACCAGGATCCAGATTCAGATCACGGAAGCCGAGAGAAAGAGGAGGAGTGAGAGAATGAAGAGGTATTGGGAAGAAAGAAGACGTACTGAACAAGTTACAGGGGTCGTAACGAACCAAATCATAATCATAATAATAATAATAATAATAATAATAATAATAATAATAATAATAATAATAATAATAATAATACCTAAATTAAACTAATTTCACCCACACTACTACTACTACTACTACTACTACTACTACTACTACTACTACTACTACTACTACTACTACTACTACTGCTACTAATAATACCGAGCTCGATAGCTGCAGTCGCTTAAGTGCGGCCAGTATCCAGTATTCGGGAGATAGTAGGTTCGAACTCCACTGTCGGCAGCCCTGAACATGGTTTTCCGTGGTTTCCCATTTTCACACCAGGCAAATGCTGGGGCTGTACCTTAATTAAGGCCACGGCCGCTTGTCCCATCGTTGCCATAAGACCTATCTGTGTCGGCGCGACGTAAAGCAACTAGCAAAAAAAAAAAAAAAAAAAAAAAATAATAATGTTCTGGAACATCATCAAAATGTGCGGACCGTGCTGGAAAGGGGTCCTGGATGGGTAATGACTATGATTGCAGTCCGGCCGCCGGTTCAGTACCGCCAAGCCACCCAAGACGACACCACGCCGGATCTCCTCAAGGATTTGATCCACATTAAAAATGCTTATACGAAAACATGGCAAAGATTTAGGGATCCAACTGACCGGGTGGAATACCTGGACCTAGCCTGGGAAGTACGAAATCGATTGCTGGAAAAAAAGATTGAAAAATGGGAGGAACGTTGCCGTAATCTCTCAGAAAAGGAGTCAGATCGCGAATTTTGGCGTAATCTCTCAGAAAACGAGTCAGATCGCGAATATCGGCGGGTTATATATAAAATGATAAGCATTCAATTATAAATTTTAGTATAATACTGTAGCGAAGCATGGGTATCTTGCTAGTATGGAATAACTGCATCTAGAATGATATTTTGCAGTGTCTTAGCTGCTGCGTCTAGTTCGTTATTTCTCAAGTGATGTTGGATAGTACTCACTTGATCCAAGGCTGCAGCGAGCTTCGTTTCATCTAGTTTTCTTGTGCCAGAGTGATGTGGCTGGGTAGCTTCTTTCGCAGAAGATAAGATTTCCACTTTTATTGATACTGGACAATGTTTTCTGAATGGGATAATTGATTTGAGAGTGCTTAAGTTGTAATCTAAGATTTTCATCCATTGACCTCTAAAATATAAGGTCTGTTGTACTGCATCCATTTGTTGCGAAATAGGTTTTATCTTCTGGCTTATTGATTAGCTTGAAACCTTCTTCATCCATTATCTGCAAAAGAATCTCTTGTCTCTGATTCTGAATATCTATTCTTCAGTTGAAATCACCAGCTATTATTATATTTCTTGATGTTTCAATTTTTGTTGTTATTTCCATTATAGTTTCTATAACGCCTTCTATGGGAGTATCGGATGGCAGGTATAGGCCTACTATTGTAATCAGATCTGAACGTATCATTATAATGTTTTCATCATTGAATACCTTTTGAATTTTTCCGAAACGTGGTTTGTAATAGCAGGAGACACCACCCGACGGTCTGCCTAATTCTCCTTGTTTTGCAAGTGCATGAGTTGCATAGAATCCTTGAAGTCCCATGTCATCTGTTAGGAAGGTTTCCATAAAATTTGGTATATCTTGTCTTGTTAATGAGTCATCAGGTATCAATTTGAGGAGATGTTTTAGACCTTCAACATTCCACAAAAGTAGATTAAAGCTCTGTCAAATTCCGACCTCAAAATTGGGTTTCCCATTTCATCAGCATCAACAGCCTCTTCTTGTTCCAGAACCATATCATCCATGTCTCTACCTTGATACAACTGTTGGATATGTTCCTGCCATCTTTCTGCCTTGTCTTCTTTCCCTAGAAATGCTTTTCCATCTGAGCTCTTAATTTCATACACCTAGTTTTCCTTGATTTTTCTGTATACAGCATCTGCCTTTCCTAAGACCATACAACCTCCAACATCCTTGCACTTCTCCTTCAGCCATTCTTCCTCAGCTGTCCTGCACTTCCTATCCACTTCTTTCTTTAATCATCTGTATTCCTTTCTGCCTTCATTTATTGCATTCTTGTACTTTCATCATTCATCAACCATCTCCTGAGTTAACCACTGATTCTTAGTTGATCTTTCCTTTCTTCTATAATACTGCGTTGGATTGAGTCCTTCCATCTCAATTGTGGTCGTCCACGGCCTCTCCTTCCTTGCATTTGCATTTCCATCACCTTTTTTGGCATTCTTTCATCACTTATTCGCTTTATGTGCCCAAACCATCTTAGTCGGCTCTTCTCTATTCTATCATTCATTTTTTCCACTCCAATTTCTTCCCGGATTTTCTCATTACTTATTTTGTCTCTTCTACTCTTCTGTATCATACTCCTCAAGAACTTCATCTTGGCTGCTTGTATTCGACTCTCATCGTTCTTTGTCATGTCCAAGTTTCTGCTCCGTAAGTTGTTATGGGTACGTAATACATCTTGTACATATTTTCCTTTGCTTCCCTTGGCACATCTTTGTCCCATAACATGTTTCTCACACTATGATAGAAACAGCTTCGAGCTTGAATCCTCTTACTAATCTCGACATCCAGTCGAGCATTCTCCATTAATTCACTCCACAGGTATTTGAATGTCTCCACTACTTCCAGGGGCTTGTCTATAAGTCTAATCTGACCTTTCCCTTCTTTCTCTCCTCTAGTCATAACAAGAGTTTTACTCTTTTCTACACTTATTTTTAATCCACATTCTTCAATCTTGCTGTTCACCACATCCAACTGTTCTTGAACTTTCATGTCCTCTTCTTCCCAAATCACTTTTTTTGTTTTTTTTGCTAGGTGCTTTACGTCGCACCGACACAGATAGGTCTTGTGGCGACGATGGGACAGGAAAGGGCTAGGAGTGGGAAGGAAGCGGCCGTGGCCTTAATTAAGGTACAGCCCCAGCATTTGCCTGGTGTGAAAATGGGAAACCACGGAAAACCATTTTCAGGGCTGCCGACAGTGGGGTTCGAACCTACTATCTGCCGAATACTGGATACTGGCCGCACTTAAGTGACTGCAGCTATCGAGCACGGTAATCAATCACAATATCATCTGCAAATAACATGATATTCATTTCTCTTCCTCCATATATTGCTTTTGCTTTTCTCATGATGTCATCCATTACTATTGTAAACAGGATTGGCAACAGGACACTTGCCTGTCTCAGCCCACTGGTAATATTAAACCAACTTGTCCTGCCAATGTGTGTTTGCACGCAACTACAATATTCCTTGTACATTGTCATGATCATTTTTATTAATCCCTGTCCAATTCCTTTTTGCACCAGACTGTCCCAAACTTTAGTCCTGGGGACACTGTCATATGCCTTTTCAATGTCAATGAATGTCATCACCATATCATTCCCATACTCCCATTGCTTTTCCGTTAGTTGTCTCATAACGAAAATGGGTTCTATTGTTGACCTTCCATTTCTGAAACCAAACTGATTTTCCTGTATCTGATTTTCAACCCTCAATCTTATCCTACTTTCCAGTATCCTCTCCATTATCTTAGCAACATAGGATATCAGAGTAATTCCCCTCCAGTTGTTCAATAGTTTCTTATCACCCTTCTTGATAATTGGGATGATTATTACTTTTTGCCAATCCTCAGGGACCTACTTATTCTCCCAGATTATCTTGAGAACTTGATATGTCCACTGTAGGCCTGCAGCTCCAGGTGCCTTCATCATCTCCACTGAAATTTCATGTATTCGAGCAGATTTTCCATTCTTTGTATTTCTTACTCTCATTTCAGTTACATTCATTGTAATTTCTTTATCCATTTTTTCATGAACTAATTGCCTTTCCTGGTCTTCCATTAGTTCTCATGTTCAGCAACTTCTGACAATACTCTCTCCATCTATTTCTTATTTCTTCTGGCTTTGTTGATATTATGCTGCCTTCATCCTTCACACATCTGGTGTTTACTTGATCTCTCTTTTTGCTTCTTAAAATACCATACAGTAATTTCTAGCTGCCCTGTATATCATCTCTCAATTTCTGTGTGAATAAGGCCCAGCTTTTCCTCTTTTCTTCCTCCATTACTTTCTTGGTCAAAATTCTTTGCCTCCACATATTTTCTTCTACTTTCTTCAGTCTTAGATGTCTTCCATGCTTTCCATGCCATTTTCTTTTCCTTCACTGTAATCCTTACCCTATCATTCTACCAGTATGTCTCTTTGTCTTTCACATTTTCTGATGTTCTACCACATACCTTTCCTGCACATCCAACCAGTGCTTCCTTGAATCTTTTCCATTCATCTTCAACATTCCCCATCTTTCTGGGTACCAAAGGTATCATTTTTGAAATTCTTCTTGTATGCTTTTCTCCTTCAACTTCCATACTTTAATTCTTTTCTCTCTTCTTAATAGGGGTTTCAATCTTTCCCACTTTCAATTTTCCTATCATAACTCTATGATCTCCATCAAAGGCTTCTTCAGGCATGACCATAACATCTAAAAGCTTCTTTCGGTGTTCTTTCTCTATGATTATATAATCAAGCATGGTGTTTGTTCGTCTGTCTCCCCAACCATACCTTGTAATCGTCTGACTCTTCTTCCTAAACCAAGTGTTTCCAACAATCATTTGCTTCCTCATGCAAAAATCCACCAACAACTCGTCTTCTGGATTTACATTTCCATATCCAAAGGGCCCTACAACATTTTACTTTCCTTGTCTTTCGATTCCAACTTGTGCATTTAGATCTCCCATCAATAGCACTTCCTTATCTTCTATCTGTCCCTCCACTTCCTCTAAAAAATCCTCTAGATGTTCATCTATGCAACCCGTTTGTGGGGCATACAACTGAAATAGATCTTTCATGTCATTTTCAAACTGGAGTCTCATCACCATCATTCTATCGCTGATGCATTTTGTATATTCTATATACACTGACTGACAGAGCAAATGCAACACCAAGAAGGAGTGGTTCGAACGGGATGAAAGTTGGGGAAAAAACAGAGATGGCACGGACGAATAATTGATGTTTATTTCAAACCGATATGCAGGTTACACAATGCGCACAGCATCGACTCAGTAGGATGTAGGACCACCGCGATCGGCGATGCACGCAGAAACACGTCGAGGTACAGGGTCAATAAGAGTGCGGATGGTGTCCTGAGGGATGGTTCTCCATTCTCTGTCAACCATTTGCCACAGTTGGTCGTCCGTACGAGGCTGGGGCAGAGTTTGCAAACGGCGTCCAATGAGATCCCACACGTGTTCGATTGGTGAGAGATCCGGAGAGTACGCTGGCCACGGAAGCATCTGTACACCTCGTAGAGCCTGTTGGGAGATGCGAGCAGTGTGTGGGCGGGCATTATCCTGCTGAAACAGAGCATTGGGCAGCCCCTGAAGGTACGGGAGTGCCACCGGCTGCAGCACATGCTGCACGTAGCGGTGGGCATTTAACGTGCCTTGAATACGCACTAGAGGTGACGTGGAATCATACGCAATAGCGCCCCAAACCATGATGCCGCGTTGTCTAGCGGTAGGGCGCTCCACAGTTACTGCCAGATTTGACCTTTCTCCACGCTGACGCCACACTCGTCTGCGGTGACTATCACTGACAGAACAGTGACTCATCGGAGAACACGACGTTCCGCCATTCCCTCATCCAAGTCGCTCTAGCCCGGCACCATGCCAGGCGTGCACGTCTATGCTGTGGAGTCAATGGTAGTCTTCTGAGTGGACGCCGGGAGTGCAGGCCTCCTTCAACCAATCGACGGGAAATTGTTCTGGTCGATATTGGAACAGCCAGGGTGTCTTGCACATGCTGAAGAATGGCGGTTGACGTGGCGTGCGGGGCTGCCACCGCTTGGCGGCGGATGCGCCGATCCTCGCATGCTGACGTCACTCGGGCTGCGCCTGGACCCTCGCACGTGCCACATGTCCCTGCGCCAACCATCTTCGCCACAGGCGCTGCACCGTGGACACATCCCTATGGGTATCGGCTGCGATTTGATGAAGCGACCAACCTGCCCTTCTCAGCCCGATCACCATACCCCTCGTAAAGTCGTCTGTCTGCTGGAAATGCCTCCGTTGACGGCGGCCTGGCATTCTTAGCTATACACGTGTCCTGTGGCACACGACAACACGTTCTACAATGACTGTCGGCTGAGAAATCACGGTACGAAGTGGGCCATTCGCCAACGCCGTGTCCCATTTATCGTTCGCTACGTGCGCAGCACAGTGGCGCATTTCACATCATGAGCATACCTCAGTGACGTCAGTCTACCCTGCAATTGGCATAAAGTTCTGACCACTCCTTCTTGGTGTTGCATTTGCTCTGTCAGTCAGTGTATTCTTGGATTTATTTTCTAAGTGTGATGACCACTCCATTTTTTGCTTCAGGTCCTCCCCTGTAATACAGCCTGTATCCTTCTTTCAGAGAAATCTCTCCCGTACCCCTCTTCTTGGTCTCTCACAGTCCAAGTTTGCCTACATCTTTTTCTTTCGTAAAGTCAACCAGTTCTTCTGTCTTTCCCGTCAGTGTCAGGACATTTACTGTCATAATCTTGATGTAGTTTGGTTCTGGTTGCCCACTTCTCACAGTTCCCCCAGCACCCGAAGAGCTGCACGTCGCTCTTAGCAGGGGACGCCCTAACCTTCTCCGAGGCACCATACGCGCTTTATCCATGTAGGCTATTATTACGATGGGCTCGCCACACCCAAAGGCATTTTATACCTACTGCCAGGTTCAAAATTAGGCCACCCCTAACATGGAGACAGACGCCTTTCGTAGCCGCTCTTCTGGAGTACAGACACTACGGGTTTGCCCCTTCCGCCATCTCCACCGTACCAAAGTCATAGATGCCGTTGAGGTCTTCACTCATAACCCTGAGCTGGGACCCATACCAGATGTTAAACACCGGGTCAGTGTGCTCTGGGACTCACATAGGCAGGGACGCCACTCCCTGGGTAGGGCTGCCTCCGAAGAGGGGGTCTACCTGCTACCTGCAATCTCTGCCTAATTATAATGAAATCTATATGATACATTCCGGTGTTTCCAAGTCTCATCCACATATACAGCCATCGTTTGTGGTGTTTGAACCAAGTATTACCAAGGATTAAATTATGATCAGTGCAGAATTCAACCAGCTGGCTTCCTTTTTCATTCCTTCATCCCAATCCGAATTCTCCTACTGTATTACCTTCTCTTCCTTAGCCTACCACTGCATTCCAGTCTTCCATCACAATTAGATTCTCGTCACCTTTTACATATTGTATTAAATCTTCTATCTCTTCGTATATTCCTTCTTTAAGATTAATAATAATAATAATAATAATAATAATAATAATAATAATAATAATAATAATAATAATAATAATAATAATATGAAATAATTGGCTTCTGAATTCATTATTAATGTGTAGTAAAACATATTAAGAAAAAGTTACAGTTTAAAGCCATTAATTTCTGTTTTTCTGCAGAGAACCTAGCATTGTACTACTCCACATCAGTATTGAATTAAATTGAACCTCTTGAACATGAAAATGACAGTGAAGACTTTGTAACACATAATGTTTTTTGTGTGACAGAATTGAGCTGGATTCTGGAAAAAGCAACAAAATATTTAATGCATAATTCTAATTATATCAGTAATGTACTTACGGTAATTAACTATGGATTTTGGCCATAAAGTGCCTTAATTGTTTAGGTACACTTGCCAACACAGAAAGTAAGTGCACTGAAAAACCCCAGGTTCAACTCTACAATGACAAGCATTGTCATATGCAATCATGATGTTGTGTCCTAGTTTGATACTCAGGAACAATAAAACATTACTAATATAGAAGTTTCCATCATAACTGGATTGTCTATGAGTGTGGGAATCAATTAGTTAACACTGTTTCCTGTAAATGGTCTTAGATATGAGCGATGTGGAAGACAGCAGTCTGACTAATAGGTATAGTGTATGTGCCTCTTCATGAAGCACCATAGCCATGTGGGTACGGATTCAGACTCACAGTGGGAAGGTGTGAGGTCTGAATCTGCTTGGGATGGTTTTTTTTTATCATTCCTTATGACAACACTATTGAGATAACCATACCAAAACAAACAAAAAATACACATGGGAATCCAGGCGATGGCTCCACTCATTTGTGGATCTTGAATCTCCATGAAATGCACATGCACACTCGTACCACGTAATTGCTGAAAACTCGGCAGCCCGGACCTGGCATCGAACTTGAAATCCCTTGGATCTATCATACTCATACTCATATGCATCCATGGTAAAATCTGACTGCATGTTTGCCCTTAAACGTCCCCTTGTTAATCTACTAAATAATAATGATGTGTGACCTCCGGAGAGACCTGGTTTAAGTCTTTCGAGTTGATGGCATATAGGCAACCTGCACATCTGTAAGGATGGGGCCCTATCTAAGATGAATTCTAATGTTGAAGATGTCACAAACACCCAGCCCGTGAGCCATAGGAATTAACTAATGAAAGTTAAAATCCCCGACCCAACCAGGAATCGGGACCCCTTGAACCAAAGACCAGCGTGCTAACCATTTAACAATGGAGCTGGACATTAATCTACTGAATTCAATATAAACATATTACTCAGATATATTCCTATTACATTTACTTTATACTCGAGATGTACAAAGCATCTCCATGATAAACAAGATAAAACAGAAAGGTAAGCAAAGATAATGAAACAAAGAAAAATCACACCAACCCACTTGGCTTAAAAATATGAAATTACAAACAAAATGACTTCATGCAATCGTCATTATTTACTGTACAATGTTTACAGTTAATAGAAAGAAAATGACTCTACATTTTAAGTAAACATCTAGGACATTGTCCTAGTAAGTTAATCTATTCCCTTGTGATAAAGTAGGTTTACGTATTACAAAAATATAGCCAGGCTGAGTGGCTCAGACGGTTGAGGCACAGACCTTCTGACCCCAACTTGGCAGGTTCGATCCTGGATCAGTCTGGTGGTATTTGAAGGTGCTCAAATACATCAGCCTCATGTCGGTAGATTTACTGGCAAGTAAAAAACTCCTGCAGGACTAAATTCTGGCACCTCGGCATCTCCAAAAACTGTAAAAGTAGTTAGTGAGACGTGAAGCCAATAGTATTATTACAAAAATATATTACTTTGAGTACTCTTCTATTTCGCCGCATCCGGCCTGACTACCCCATGGATTTAGTGATTAGCTATCACACAAGGTAGTATTGGCATGTAAGATGACTGAACACTGCTGTAGCTTCATGGCTGCCACTTGAATCTCTTACTTTCGTTCTTATGGCTTTTTGTTTGAATGTCTGTTAGCTCACATGAACGTTGAATCAGTTACTCATTCAGCAGATAAGAAATTTCCACTACATTTATTGTCTGACCAGCCACTCCTCTCCTGCTGTACACACAAAGTTGATCACCTGCTTACTGTAAGGATGGGGCCCTATCTCAGATGAATTCTTGCTCTTGGCCCAGTGACCTAGTTTATTCTTATTTTTCCAAACAAGTTTATTACATAACATGAGTCTCCTGTTTACACCAATCACATCAGGTACCTCCAACTGCTAGCCTTGAGCCGGGCGTCATGGTAATCCATCCATTAACTTCTCTGTGATCGCTTGGTTTCTTCCTAGCTTCAAATATAGCTTGGGCAAGGTCGTCCTGTCTTGCAACAATGACTTCTGTTCCTTTCTCTTGTGATGTGAAGTACGCATGCCTAACTGCCAGACGGCTGGACCACGGCTTCCTGTCCACTGAATGAAATATAAAATTTATGAAGGCTGTTCTTTCAATGTATTGGTAATTTACCCGTATTTGTCGTATAAATTGGCCTGAGCACTGAATAAGGTAAGATAAGGGTTATTCTGCCCGAAGGCAGGTCCGAACCTCCGCAGAGGTGTTCCTGAGCCGGAGTTTACGTGCGGTAGGGTGTGAGCACTGAATAAGGGCTCAATATATTTTACACAACCTGTAGAGTAACTTGAGTGTCTATGAGGTCTCAATTCTATATAATGCTCAAATTCAGATTCTGCTATAAAACATGTTTCTTGTCTGTGTATATTTGTAAATATTATATACTTGTATATATGTATCCAACTTGTTGCCATATGCCAATAATAATAACCAGATGAATGTTAGAACCAGACACATCATTTAAAATTGACAACATCATTTAAAATGATTTGTAGGAACCCTATTTGTATTTAGAAAGAACAATAGGAGAAAGGAAATTCTGGTAAATCATCATATCATAACAAGATGTTCAGGTGGAGAAGATGCACAAAACCAAGTGATCTAGCAAAATTTAGAATGATGAGGATTAAACTTATTCCATTCACTTATATTGTCAGATTTTCCAAAACAATTTTGTAAAATATTTACCAGAATACTCACCTCTATGGTTAGGGTATAGAATATCCCCGGCTTGTATGAAGCAACAAAAAGATGGAAGCTCCCCAGAAGTTGTCAGTTTGGGGAACATGGTTTGGCTACCATGGGGCCTCTAACAATGTCTGGCATTGATTCTGCTTACTTATTCCAGGCTCCTCATTTTTATCTTTCCTATCCAGTCTCCCTTGGTTAAATCTTGTTCTCTTTCAAACCTGATAGTATTAGGTTTACAATGCCTAGGGAGTCTTTCAGTTTCATGTCCTTTCTTGCCTTTCCTGTCCTTTCTCTTTTGCCTGTACCTTCATTCACTACAGGGTCAGATCTCTTTCTTTTTCTCTTTTTATGATAGTTAAACAGATAATGTTATATATTTTTAAATCCTCTTGAAACAATAATCACCACTACTTAAACAGAATACTGCTATCTGGAATGATTTATAGAAATAGTTTTCTTCAAGAACATTTCAACTGGTAGATTTTTAATATAAGTTTCTGAAAAATTTGTTTTCTTCTTTCAGTTGCTGAAACCAGAAAATGTTTTACTCTCATGTGTTACTGTCGCGGCGTTTTGGTGGAAAATTTAGCCTTATTTGGTGTGCTGCTACAGATAAGAAGAGATTATCAACAGGAGATGTCATGAAAGTTAACATTGAAGAGACGTGGTAAAGACTTGTATATTGTTTCACAGTTGTTTTAATGTACAGTATCTGTTCCATTTCTTTCTAATCTTACTGTTCTTTGTGTTAAGTTGAGTCAGAGTTGTTATGTGATCTAGTGAGCAGTTTGAATGACCATATTAAAACAAAAGCATCTCAATTCTTTCTCCATCACTGTAATGAGGGTACGAATAAATGGCGTAACTCATGTGTTCATTCATGTTTGCAAGTGTAGAAGTGTCATACTCATATTTAGGCTATTATTATGGTGGGGTCGCCACTTCCAGAGGTTTTATATCTATTGCCAGGTGTAACTTTACGTCGCTCCTCAGGAGTACAGACAACTTTTGCAACCACTTCACTGAAGTACAGATGTTGCTGACAGGAGAAAGTTCACAATTACAAAGAATGGGTACCGTCCACCTAATCAGTACTTTATTATGTCTTATTACTATACAGTACTAGTTTTGACCTTCACAGAGGTTATCTTCAGCTGGTCATGAGATCCAAAGTTAACTTATCATATAATTTTAAAACATTATTAAATTTAATGAAGAAAGTCACATGAAATGAGTGATAATATTAAAATATACAACGATATTACGTGTCCTCTGGTTTAAAAAACAAGCGTCGATATTTTATGACATGCATATATTACTTAAAATTCTGGTGTACTGTTCTTGAGTAACAGATAATTTGTTAAAATATAATTTTTACACTTAAAATGTTTATTGCATTCTTGAGGTACACTTTGGAGTTTAATTCATGTTGGTAAATCGTTGCATACTTTCATTTATACGTTAGTACCAAGCATTCTAGAATATTTCAAGATTTGGATGTGATAAAAACTAGTAACACATAGTACATTAAAATACGATGGTCTATAACATAAAACGTTTACAGTATTCTTGCGGTACACTTTGGAGTTAGATTAGTGTTGGTAAAGCATTGTGTACGTTCACAGATATGTTTGTACCAAACATTCTAGAATGTTCAGTGATGTTAATTGTTTATCTTGTGCATTCATACAGTTGAGAATGCTGGATGATTTACATCGAAATATTGTAGTGTGTCATTAGTTTCCTTGGTACTAATCTCGTTATAAGATATTGAATAGGTGCAGGTGCTCCCTCCTTGTAGTTGTGTTGTTGGACATGCTAGTAATATAGTACTAGCATGTCCAACAACACGTGGGAGCACGTGCTCCCTAACGACACATATCAGCCAGTCGACAGTACGCCACACCCAAAGGCATTTTAGACTTAATACCAGCAGTTGATCAGGCCACTCCTGAACTGAAAACAGGCATTTTTTTAATGGGTTCAAGTGTCATTTCCTATACTGAGGGGAAAATCCCACCTAAAAGAACTCATCTGCCCAAAGCCATTGGTTCCCTTTGGGAGTTCGTTTATTTTCCACTCGACATTGATACACTGGCTGTGCGGTCTATTCCATTACCATATCAGGGTGACCATCAGTCGTCATCATCATCATCATTTTACAGTTCCAGTTTCCCGGACACTGTTGGCGAGCCTCTTCCATTCTGTCTTACTGAGATACGTTCTGTTGTTAGTGACGTCCTCCAGTGTCCTTCCCCGATCTGCAATGTCCATCTTTACGATGTCTATCCAGTGGGTTCTTGGTCTTCCCACCATCCATTTCCCTGCCACATGTCGCTCCAAGTTAACATATGCTATCCTTGAAGGCTTCATCCTCATTACATGCCTAAACCACCTCAGTCTGGATGTGCTGATCCAATTTAACAATGAAGTAACAATCCAAACTTCCTTCCTAACAACATCATTCCTCAACTTGTACAGTTTGGTTTTTTGAATTGTGGACCTAAGGAACTTCATCTCGGATGCCTGCAACCGTGATGAGTCTTTCTTAGTGAGGGTGCAGGTTTCAATACCATAGGTTAAGATTGGTATGAAGTACTGATTGAACATCACCAGCTTTGACTTTGTTGGTACTTTGGGATCCCAGAGGAGTGTTCATACTTGCTGGTAAAAGTGAGAGCTCTTCTGCACTCTATTTGTCACCTCCTTTGTGGCTAGTGTATCTCGAGATATTACACTGCCGAGGTATGTAAAGCTCTCCACACTTTCTAGTGGATGGTTTCCTAGCATGATGTTTGCTGGTCATCCATCTCTGTTTATTGCCATCACTACTGTTTTGAGTTCGCTTATCTTGAGATTGAACTCCTGGAATTTAACCTTCCATTCATTGAGTCTCAACTGTACTTATTCCTCAGTTTCTCCCCAGATCATAACATCATCTGCAAAGGCCATTGCATTTAGTTCACCAGAGGTTTTCTTGATGTTCTTCATTACGTCATCCATGATGGTGATAAACAATAATGGGGATAGTGCACTGCCTTGCTGGACTCCACTTTTGGTCTGGAATCAGGATGAATATCCATCACTCAGTTGCACACAGCTGCTACAGTGCTCACACAGCATCTAAATTTCCTCACAGACCCTCAAGCACATTTCTTTTTCTCAGACATTCCCATATCTTCTCTCTTGCAATGTTGTCATATGCGTTCTCAATGTCAAGGACCAATAATAATAATAATAATGATAATAATAATAATAATAATAATAATAATAATAATAATAATAATAATAATAATAAATTATTATAAATAATAAATAAATAAATAAATAAATAAATAAATAAATAAATAAATAAATAAATAAATAAATAAATAAATAAATAAATTATTATTATTATTATTATTATTATTATTATTATTATTATTATTATTATTATTATTATTATTATTATTATTATTATTATTATTATTATTATTATTTTCTTTTTACGAGGGAAGTGTGCAAAATCTTTCATGAGACTCTTGTGAGGGTCCGCACTCCACAAGTGTGTGAGATTCCTACTCACTAAAACCCACACACCCTTTTCCCACGAAGTATATCTCCGGCCCAGAACCGCTCTTGCATTACTTCAGGGCGGTGTCGTGCTAATTTCTCAGGTTTATTCTTCCTTTATTTCTCCTTACTGCCGTTCATGAGCATTCATATCTCTCTTTTTCTGACGCAGGATGCCTTCTACATATACTGCTATCTGATCCTAAGATTCTTGGTTTCGTAGCATCACCTGCACAATTGTTTCTGGCGTCAACTCTCCTTGCTCAGTATATAAACATCTTCTCTGAGTTGACCATTGATAGCATATGAAAAATGTGTGAAATACATCATCTATATCATTGCAATAAATACACGCTGAGTCGCTCGCTCTACCTATTCTACGTAGAAATTTCCAGAAGTATCCGTGACCCGTCAATAGTTGCATAATGTAAAAGTTAACCTCGCCATGAGCTCGGGCAACCCAATCAGCTAGGCGTAGTATAAGCCGCTTAGTCCATTTTCCTCGAGGATCTTCCTCCCATCTTTGCTGCCACCGCTCCATTCGTTGCCTATAAGCTAGCTCCTTAGCGTGCTTCTTTCTGAGCTCTCCTTGAGTTCGCCAGACTTCCTGTCTCTCTAAGGCAAGTAAGGCAAGTAAATTAATCGGTGCTACCGCTGCTATCGTAAGGACCGCAGGTTCGGATACTGTGCGATGTATGTTGGGTATTCAGCCCGAAGGCTGGTTTGATTCTCTGCAGCTCTGCCAACAGCTGTCATAAATAGCCTAGACATCACTGAAGAGGTGTACTAGGGAAATGAGGAGTGAGGTAGTTTCCCGTTGCTTTCCTCACCGAGCCAGCCGTTGCTATTACATATCAGTCTGCCAAGCCCACTGAAATGCATGCACCAACCGACCCTATGAGTGATATTTTCACACCATTCATAACAGGGACTGGCTGCATAAGGAATGTATTACTAGCATCACTCATACCTCAGTCACTTTCATATTGTCAAAGCCAAGGATGAGACTGAGACAGGTCAATGAAAGTAACAAATTTGATATAGCCCATACCAGAAGACATAGTGCACTGTAAACACTACATCTTGCCAGCAAAGGCATACTGTGCGATATGCGCTTGTAAATACAAAGTATGTTACAAGTGTTTATTTATATATCCACCTATTCAATACAAAGAGATCTTTTTAGAAATTAAATATTATTATAAAATGTTAAGGGACATGTTTCGCCCATATTAAGGGCATCATCAGCCTCAAATTCAAACCTGTATGGTGAAAAATCAGGATCCTGATTGCTCTTACAAGCCATAAAAAGAGGATATCATTATAGGTGTCAGTCTAAACATACAAAATGTTAGAATGTCCTTGGCTAAAATTGCAGTATCAAGCTGCATGTCATAAGTTCACATGAATATACTTTCCGGAGCGTTGAAAAACTTGTTGGGGTAGGGCAGTAAACAGCTCAGTCTTTATAATGAAACAGAAATGTGCCTCCTTGAAGATGATACGAAAAAGCAAAGCTGATACACTGTTACAGATGTCAATATCGTATGTTGTGATAAGACAACAGATCTCTTAAATGGCTGTTCAGCTGCCTATAGTCTATTTAACTGGCTGAAGGATTGAAAGTCGAATGTGTTATGATAAGATAACAGTCTTCCTTACGTAATTGTGGGAGCAAGGAAAAAGCATTCGGTTGTCTATAGATGTATTTATCTTATTTGAAGGACGAAAGTCGAAGGTTTATCGACGTTGATAGAGCTCTTTGGTGTGAAGTCTGTAACAAGAGGAGAGTGAATGCTTAGGAAGGTATTTTTGAAGAGAATGTGGGTTTAAAGAAAGGTAAAACATGGAAAATGTATAAAAACACTTACCCTTTTGTCTGTGAAGATGTAAATCAGTTATGGAAAGGTTAGTTGAAGAAAAATAACGTTATGTGTAGGTTCATTTATTTCTTTGACTGTTAATGCAGTTGCTATGGTAGTGTTGAATGACTGACACTTGTACTTCTGGTATTGTATCGATGTGAGATTGGCGGAGGAGGGTGTGGTTGAGGGGAGGGGTTAGGCAGAGCGTTAAGTTTATGTGTTGTTGGTTGCGAGAGATTTACATGGTCGGACAGGGAGGGAGTCGTGTTAGGTTGCGGGAGAATTGTGGGGGCGGGCATGAAGGGAGTCAAGTTAGTTAAAGTAGTGGAGGTTCTAGAAGATGTTAACTTAAGATTTTTAAGAATGTAGTTACGTTTTGAATTTAGAGTTTGCAATAATTTGGGTAAACTTTCGTATAATGGATTCTTGACTTCAATTAAATCATTGAGGTTTAGATTTTTGTTGTAGTGTTGGTCCAAAAATATATAGATGGTTTCAAGTTCATTCATCAACTTTCCTTTGTCTACTCTTTTAATAATTGTGAGGTCTCTTTCTATAATTGTGAGGTGATGTCCTGTTTCTTTCATATGGGAGCTCATTGCTGAAAATTTATTGTGCTTAATGGCATTATAGTGTTCTAAGTACCTAGTTTGAAAACTCCGGCCTGTTTGACCAATATAAGAGGCGTTGCATTGCGTGCATGTGAGCCTGTATATGCCTGATCCTGAGTAAATGTTTTTGCTTGAATTGACTGTGTTGTGATTAAAAAATAATTTTTGGTTAGTGTTTGTTGTTCTAAAAGCTATACTGGTATTTTTGTTTTTTATTGGGTTCAAGATCTGGTGAACGTTTGGATTGTTGTAGGTGAAGGTAACGAATTTGATTTTTTTGGGTTTGTTAGGGATGAGGTTTGTTGTTAATTTGAATTTGACCTTATTTATTAAACGGTTAATCATTTCAGGTTTATATCCATTGATTTTTGCTAAATCCTTTATATAATTTAGTTCTGTTTGAAGGTTCTTGGGTGTTAGAGGGATTTTTAAAGCTCTGTAAATTAAACTGTGAAATGTGGCCAATTTATGGGAGTTAGGATGTAAAGAAGTATTTTTGATTGTTAATGGGGTGTGAGTAGGTTTTCTGTAAATTTTAAAATCGAAGTTGCCATTAATATGAGTTACTGTGAGGTCTAGGAAATTTAAGGACCCACTGAGTTCATCTTCCTTGGTGAATTTAATATTTTGGTCTAGGTTATTTAAATAATTTAAAATAATGGTACTGTTATTGAGATCTTTATTGATTATTACGAATGTGTCGTCTAAATACCTAAGCCATAAGCTAAGGCCTTTTATTTTATTTATTATTTTATGATGTTCTAAAGAATCTAAATAGATGTCCGCTAAGATGCCTGATAAGGGATCACCCATAGTTAGGCCATCTTGGTGGTAAATTTTACCATTAAAGGTGAAATAGTTGTTTTTTAGCACAAAATTAGGATTTTTATGAATTCTTCTAACTCAAGCTTGCTGAGGTTGCTGTGTTTTGCGAGGTTGTCTTTGATAATATTTACAGTTTCCTTTGTTGGTACATTAGAATACTTATTAGTTTTGTCAAAAGAGCACAGAAAAAGAAAAAGAAATGGAACTTTTGGGTAAAGGTTTAAAACACAATTGGCCTAGTACACAAAAAGAAAACAATGTTATCACCACCATAGCAGAAGTCGAGACGAATATTTCAAAACTTCCTCTTGAATTACAAAATGACACTAGATACGAGATAAAAAAGAAACTTCCAATACTAATTGAAGGTTTAAATAAAGACGCTATTCTCTATCATTCAAAATTAATTAAAGAGGTAAAAAACAAAGTAAAAGATAACAACATAATAGTAACTAAAGCCGATAAAGGAGGGACTACTGTTTTAATAGATAAGAAAGATTACATTGAAAAAACAGAAGAAGTTTTCACAAATGAAACTTACACAATAGTCAATAAAGACCCCACAATAAGAATCCAACGAAATTTAAAAACACTATTAAAGAATTCCACATTTTTACTAAATGAACAAGAACAGCAAAAACTAATCCTTATGAACCCTAAAACCCCCACAGCCAGAGCATTGCCTAAATTACATAAGAAAAACACACCCATACGCCCAATCATCAACTGTAGAAGTAGTCCGACATATAAAACCTCAAAATATATCCACTATTTTCTAAAAAGACATTACAGGTTCAACAATAAATCCCCCTTCTGCGAAATTAAAAAAAAATTCACCTTACTACCAAATCACATTATGTGCTCTTTTGACATTACTAATATGTATTCTAATGTACCAACAAAGGAAACTGTAAATATTATCAAAGACAACCTCGCAAAACACAGCAACCTCAGCAAGCTTGAGTTAGAAGAATTCATAAAAATCCTAAATTTTGTGCTAAAAAACAACTATTTCACCTTTAATGGTAAAATTTACCACCAAGATGGCCTAGCTATGGGTGATCCCTTATCAGGCATCTTAGCGGACATCTATTTAGATTCTTTAGAACATCATAAAATAATAAATAAAATAAAAGGCCTTAGCTTATGGCTTAGGTATTTAGACGACACATTCGTAATAATCAATAAAGATCTCAATAACAGTACCATTATTTTAAATTATTTAAACAACCTAGACCAAAATATTAAATTCACCAAGGAAGATGAAGTCAGTGGGTCCTTAAATTTCCTAGACCTCACAGTAACTCATATTAATGGCAACTTCGATTTTAAAATTTACAGAAAACCTACTCACACCCCATTAACAATCAAAAATACTTCTTTACATCCTAACTCCCATAAATTGGCCACATTTCACAGTTTAATTTACAGAGCTTTAAAAATCCCTCTAACACCCAAGAACCTTCAAACAGAACTAGATTATATAAAGGATTTAGCAAAAATCAATGGATATAAACCTGAAATGATTAACCGTTTAATAAATAAGGTCAAATTCAAATTAACAACAAACCTCATCCCTGACAAACCCAAAAAAATCAAATTCGTTACCTTCACCTACAACAATCCAAACGTTCACCAGATCTTGAACCCAATAAAAAACAAAAATACCAGTATAGCTTTTAGAACAACAAACACTAACCAAAAATTATTTTTTAATCACAACACAGTCAATTCAAGCAAAAACATTTACTCAGGATCAGGCATATACAGGCTCACATGCACGCAATGCAACGCCTCTTATATTGGTCAAACAGGCCGGAGTTTTCAAACTAGGTACTTAGAACACTATAATGCCATTAAGCACAATAAATTTTCAGCAATGAGCTCCCATATGAAAGAAACAGGACATCACCTCACAATTATAGAAAGAGACCTCACAATTATTATAAGAGTAGACAAAGGAAAGTTGATGAATGAACTTGAAACCATCTATATATTTTTGGACCAACACTACAACAAAAATCTAAACCTCAATGATTTAATTGAAGTCAAGAATCCATTATACGAAAGTTTACCCAAATTATTGCAAACTCTAAATTCAAAACATAACTACATTCTTAAAAATCTTAAGTTAACATCTTCTAGAACCTCCACTACTTTAACTAACTTGACTCCCTTCATGCCCGCCCCCACAATTCTCCCGCAACCTAACACGACTCCCTCCCTGTCCGACCATGTAAATCTCTCGCAACCAACAACACATAAACTTAACGCTCTGCCTAACCCCTCCCCTCAACCACACCCTCCTCCGCCAATCTCACATCGATACAATACCAGAAGTACAAGTGTCAGTCATTCAACGCTACCATAGCAACTGCATTAACAGTCAAAGAAATAAATGAACCTACACATAACGTTATTTTTCTTCAACTAACCTTTCCATAACTGATTTACATCTTCACAGACAAAAGGGTAAGTGTTTTTATACATTTTCCATGTTTTACCTTTCTTTAAACCCACATTCTCTTCAAAAATACCTTCCTAAGCATTCACTCTCCTCTTGTTACAGACTTCACACCAAAGAGCTCTATCAACGTCGATAAACCTTCGACTTTCGTCCTTCAAATAAGATAAATACATCTATAGACAACCGAATGCTTTTTCCTTGCTCCCACAATTACGTAAGGAAGACTGTTATCTTATCATAACACATTCGACTTTCAATCCTTCAGCCAGTTAAATAGACTATAGGCAGCTGAACAGCCATTTAAGAGATCTGTTGTCTTATCACAACATACGATATTGACATCTGTAACAGTGTATCAGCTTTGCTTTTTCTTATCATCTTCAAGGAGGCACATTTCTGTTTCATTATAAAGACTGAGCTGTTTACTGCCCTACCCCAACAAGTTTTTCAACGCTCCGGAAAGTATATTCATGTGAACTTATGACATGCAGCTTGATACTGCAATTTTAGCCAAGGACATTCTAATATTTTGTGTTTAGACTGACACCTATAATGATATCCTCTTTTTATGGCTTGTAAGAGCAATCAGGATCCTGATTTTTCACCATACAGGTTTGAATTTGAGGCTGATGATGCCCTTAATATGGGCAAAACATGTCCCTTAACATTTTATAATAATATTTAATTTCTAAAAAGATCTCTTTGTATTGAATAGGTGGATATATAAATAAACACTTGTAATATACTTTGTATTTACGTACATTTCAATACGGACCTAACATGAGAATTATAACATGTAATGCGCTTGTAATACGCAAAGCTGATCTCCGCTGTACCACAGCTATCCTTCGCCGGTATTTTTCAAACCCCAGAGATTCAGCCCGGCACCATATAGAAGTGTCGAGTGAACTATCGAGATCAGAAGTCGTCGTTTGCTAGACTTCGGACCTTTAACGTTGCTCATTAATCTGCTCAGTGCAATCGTTGTTTTCACCGCCTTATCTGTCACCCGTTTGATATGATTCCAAAAAGTAAGTACTTTATACTTCTAGATGTTTGGATTTCTGTTTGTCCAATATACATTGGAATGATGGTCGTGATCCTTTGTCAAGAGAACGATCTCTGTTTTATGATCTGCCAGCTGTAAGCTGTGATTCGCCATCTAATGTTTCACCTGTTGCATTACTTGATTTAGCTTAAACTGAGCCAGCTCCAAATTTTAAGCAACTATCAAAACAGCTATATCATCAGCATAGCCCACTTGCATTGTGTCTTCTGGCATCTCTAACCTCAAC
Source organism: Anabrus simplex (assembly GCF_040414725.1). Taxonomy (NCBI): domain Eukaryota; kingdom Metazoa; phylum Arthropoda; class Insecta; order Orthoptera; family Tettigoniidae; genus Anabrus; species Anabrus simplex. The sequence continues at coordinate 1,490,551,418 of NC_090265.1, forward strand.
AATCCATCATACACTATGTTCCACAGATTTGGGTCAAGGATGAACCCTTGGGCTGCACCAGCTCTGAGCCATTTCACTCTCTGCCCATCTTCTGTGTGATACACTAGAGTACGATCTTTCAAATAATTTCTCATTATACGCATGAGATGCTCCGGTAGTTTGAAAGTATTTTTAAGCGCTTCCAATATGTCATTCCAACTTATCGAGTTGAAAGCATTCTTAACATTCAGAGTCGCAAGGAGTGTCACTTTTCGAGAGTGATGATTACCTATTTGTGCCCTTTTAGCTGTATTCAACACTTCCCATACTGCATCGATTGTCGAATGCCCTCCTCGAAAACCATGTTGACGATCAGAGAGGTCCCCAGCTAGTTGAACTGCTGAAAGTATTCTTGGCTGCAAATGTTTCTCTAATCCTTTACAGCAGTATCCAGCATACATAAAGGCCTATAGCCCCCAGATTTCCCTTTGCTTATTAAAACTATGGGAATCAACATCTGCATCATTTGATGGCCAGGCAGGCATCTATTTTTGTAAATGAGACTTAGCTCTCACAGTGCATTGGCACTGCTGGTGGCTTCAAATAGCCTATGCAGTGGCCTCCACAGTATGCACTAGCCTTGCGTCTTGGGTGGTGTGCTAAGTCCCAACTGACGAGCCTAACTTAGCACACGAGGGCGAAACGCAGGCAACCAAGAATGAGTTAGCTGGAAAATTTATAATGTCCAATAACGGACCATTATATTGGTATTATTAAAACTAGCCGAGCTGTTTTCCAGAGAACACTAAACACCCCCGATAACAGGCAGCTATTGTACATTTTCAGCAGTGGTTGTGGACAGAAATCTGCTATCAGCTTTAATGTCTCTGCTGGAATACTATCTGGCCTGGGGCCTTTTTATTTCTAAGGGACCTAATCGCTCTCGTCAATTCTTCTCGTGTAAAAAGTGGCACATCATCTATGAAGTCATCATCATCAGCAGCAGCAGCAAACCTCTCAGGATGATCTGGGAATAATGTATCTACAATATCTTTCATTGCATTTGAGTCCATGATCGGATTCGAGAAACTTCCAAGTTTCTTCATAACGATCTTGTATCCTAAACCCCATGAATCGTCATCCACTTCTTTAGCCATTTTGCACCATTTGTCGACTTTACTCTTTTTGATACCATTTCTCAATTCTTTCTTCGCTGACTTATACTCAGCTGTGAGTGAGATGTCTTCTTGGCTGACTCGTGCTCTCTGTGCCTTCCGTCTAAGTTGCAGACAATGTCTTCTCTGGTCAGCAATATCTTTGGTCCACCAGTACGCTGAACGCTTCTTGTTTCGTAATGTATTACGAGTCATGGAAAGATCACATGCTCTTCGAATAAGCTGCATGGTGAGCTCAACACGTTTCTCAGCCGCTTCTTTCCCTTTATAACAACATATTTGTTCTGTTATACTATCCATTTCATTTCTTAAGATAGCAAGAAATTTTTCTCTGTCCATACTTTCTATATTCCACCGTGTTGGTTTATACGATGTAATATTAATCTGTGAAGTTTCAAGAAGAATACGAAAAGTAATGTACTGGTCATCACATCCCGTGTATTCTTCAGTCACCCGCCAGTCATTGATATTCGACACAGTGTCCTCAGATACAAAAGTCACGTCCGGTATGGTTCCTCTACAGCCCGGTCGTTGAAACATTTCCATCAAACCCAACCTAGCGGCCATCTCCATAGTTTGGTGCCCTCTAGAGTCATACTGTGACATACCCCATTCTAGTGCTTGGGCATTGAAATCACCAACCACGATTAAACCATTGTCAAAACCTTGTAATACGTCCTCTAGGCCGTCCAGCTTAGCCTGAAATTCAAATACTGACTCATTTGGTGTAAAGTAACAGCTCACTAAAGTCACTCATTTGGTGTAAAGTAACAGCTCATCTACCCAAATCTGGTATCCAAATTGCAGCTGTCCCACAATTATCCACAAACCATCCTGGGTGGTCTCTGTCTTGATAAGGTTCACTGAGAATAAATACGCTACTCCTATCTCAAAGGTCATCTGCGTCAAAAGATCATTGGCAGTTCTACTCCTGTGCATATTTTCCTGAATAACCTTCATCACTTACTACTAGTTTTAGCCTTTTCGAGAGCTTCACAAAACGCTGTGCAGGCTCTTGAGCCAAGAACATGACTTCAATTAGCTTCGTCGACGTTAATGTCTGTGCAAATTATGCATCTCAGATTTGCTTTGGAACCTACTGCCCTATGCCTGGCTTCTCCACACTTAAAACAAATTTTACTTCTATCTGCACCTTTGCAGTTTCGTGCATGTTGCCCATACGAAAGACATTGAAAGCAGCGAGATACCACGATCCTTATTCAGATTCTACAATCCAACAATTCTATTTTAATTTCACCCATTTCTAAAAGTTTCTGGGCCTCCTTATCTTCTATCTCAATGATAGCAAGTTTTTGCCCTCTGCTGTTCGGGTTATTAATTGAGACTTTTGGTTCTCCTTCGAAATTCTGAAGAGCCTGTCTTACAGCTTCCTCTACTTCTAAAGCAGTGGTGATATTGTCCATGTCCCGAATTTCCAAGATAGTGTGGGGAGTTAAAGACTTCACATCGCCATCCGTTCCAAGGACATCTCTTAAAGATTTATTAAAATTGTTTTGTGTGTCTTTATTAAAAGCGAGAAGAATCGCCCCAGTCTGAGTTTTACGAATAGATCGAATACTCACATCGCTGTCTTCCAGTTTTATTTTACTCCGAATACCCTTCAAAACATCTGCAAAAGTCTTGCCGTTTGTTGATTTGATAAGGACAGCATCAGAACGATACTTTGATTTGAAATGGGTCCATTTATCTTGTTTTCTCCCACTATCAATGACCTCCATTCTGCCAGAATCTACCTCATCTGTTAAAGGTTGGATATCTTTATCCTCCTTCATTTCTTTTTGTTTTTTTTCTTATAGGAAATCTCAACCCATTTCTCTTTATCTTTCTCCTCCCTGTTCATCACTAACGGTGTTGTAGGCAATTCATTTATCTCGACAGTTGTTTGTTCCTGTTTTAGATTTTCCCTAGCTCTCTTCCAGGATGTCCTGCATGCTGCTCCAGCATCGAGAGCTTCCTCCAATTTTTGTAATCCATTCTGGATTTCCAGCTTAAGGTTCTTAAACGGAATAGCAAGAATGCTTTTCACCAATGCCCTAGCGATCTCAAGATGTTCCTCCTCTTTACTCTGTTCGTCCATTAATATTTCCACACTCCTCCCATTAGGTACTTGCGTCATATCCTGTGTCCCAAAACTGGCACATTCAAGTACATTTGCACTCCTATTCTGACATGAAAGAGGGAGCTCTACCAAATCTCTCTGAACTTCTGCCTCCGTTGATATAGTTGTTGATTCCCATAGGGAATCTGAAATATTTGTCCTGAATGAGCAAATTTATAATACCAATATAAATAGTCCGTTATTGGACATTATAAATTTTCCAGCTAGCTCATTCTTGGTTGCCAGCGTTTCGCCCTCGTGTGCTGGCTGGAAAATTTATAATGTCCAATAACGGACTATTCATATTGGTATTATAAATTTGCTCATTCAGGACAAATATTTCAGATTCCCTATGGGAATCAACATCTATATCATCTGATGGCCAAGCAGGCATCAATTTTTAGTGATGAGACAAAGTCTCTTAGTGTATTGGCACTGCCGGTGGCTCCAGTTAGCCTACGCAGTGGCCTCCACGGTATGCACTAGCCAGCGTATTGGTAGGTGTGCTAGGTACCAACTGATGAGCCCACCCTAGCACACGAGGGCGAAACGCTGGCAACCAGAATGAGCTAGCTGGAAAATTTATAATGTCCAATAACGGACTATTCATATTGGTATTATTCTGCCTCAGTCATTATGCAAAAAAAAAAAATCTAACTGGCCGTGACTGAGCAGCGGCGGTGAAGGATCCGGTCTTTGATGTTGTATATTCCTTGAAAGCTACTTATAACCTATAATCCTGGATGATCAAACACTATCTACAATTAATTTGTCTACAAGTCGACGAAATGATTTGATGAAGTTGTAAAACAATACTACCGGTACTAGAAGAATATTCTAGCTCAACTTCTAGTGACGCATATCATTAATTACTTACGAATTCATCATAAGAAGCACACACAGATATTCACCCATCTTTCCATCATGGAATAATAATAATAATAATAATAATAATAATAATAATAATAATAATAATAATAATAATAATAATAATAATAATAATAATAATAATAATAAATTGAGCATTAATAGTCGTCAGAACTAGGGCCTAGATTTATTTATTATTTATTTATTTACATAGTTTACGCCCACATTGGAGCACTTAAATCAAACCCAAATACATTTATGTTAACAAAGAATTAACTGAAGATTTATTTAGCTTGCATCATCTTCTTCCTTTCCCAAAACGTCTTCATTCTGGCTAACCTGGCTGCCCTTTCTTCATCAGATATGACGTCATATTGTTCGTGTTGTACAGTTTTTAATGACAATCTTATTTGTTTGTTCTTGAGAATCCTTTTTTCTTCTCTATTTTCAATTTGCTTCATTGTAATATTTACCTTTCTAAATCATTCTGAACTTCTTTAAACCAATTATTTTTTATTCATGAGTTATATTTTTTGGGCTTATGCCATGTAAATAATTGTAAACACACTCAACGTTTCAAAAGGAACCTTGCCTTTCTTCATCAGGAGACAAAAGAGAAAAGAAATGATGTATTGATGGTTGCTAGGAGAAAGCAACAAGGAAGCTTCAAATGGTGCCCAAAGATGTAAAGGGGACGCCATTTTAGCCCAATGCTAGAGACAATGAATAGTAACAGCAAAGCATTACTCTCTAATGGTTCTGATTATAGGTAGCCATGATTCACTGAGGTTGTAACCTGTATCGCGGTTGAAATTATCTGGGTGTTTACGTATTTCAACTGCCTCCCTGATAATTCTTGGGTGATATTGCTTTATACGGGCAAGAACATCCACTTTTTGGAACAAGATATCATGACCAGATGTTAAGGCATGATCAGCAACAGCTGATTTATCAGGTTGGTTGAGTCTGATACATCTGGTATGTTCTTTGATGCGAGCACACACCGTTCTCGAAGTCTGCCCAATATAAACCTTGCCACAAGTACAGGGAACTCTGTAGATACCAGGTTGTTGTAATTTAGGCAAACTATCCTTAGTTGGTCGCAGGAGTTGCCTAATCTTAATTGATGTTCCAAAAACAGTTCGTACATGGTACCTACGTAAGATTTTAGCAATACGTTCCATCGTGTTATGTATGTAAGGTAGGTAAGCAGTTCCTTTTACATCTTTTTTCTTAACAGACGTCCGATTATGTGCTGATTTGTGGATGATACATTTGTCGTATGGACAGAAGGTGAAGACAATCTTGGTCACTTTCTGGATCACCTTAATCGCCAGCACCCTTCTATTTGTTTCACCTTGGAAATGGAATCTGACGGCAAGATACCATTTTTATGTTCTCGTCACCAAGAAAGAGGATGAATCTTTAGGATACGCCTACACACACCAATAGATATCTCCATGCAGATTCTCACCATCACCCTGCCCAGAAACATGGTATCCTTACAACTCTGACTACCAGGGCCAGGAGGATTTGTGAAGCGTCAGATCTACAAGAGGAAATTAATACCTTGAGAACCACTTTTGAGAGCAACGGTTACAGCAGAGCTTTGATCTCAAGGGTTCTGAAATCGGCACATAATCGGACGTCTGTTAAGAAAAAAGATGTAAAAGGAACTGCTTACCTACCTTACATACATAACACGACGGATCGTATTGCTAAAATCTTACGTAGGTGCCATGTATGAACTGTTTTTGGAACATCAATTAAGATTAGGCAACTCCTGCGACCAACTAAGGATAGTTTGCCTAAATTACAACAACCTGGTATCTACAGAGTTCCCTGTACTTGTGGCAAGGTTTATATTGGGCAGACTTCGAGAACGGTGTGTACTCGCATCAAAGAACATACCAGATGTATCAGACTCAACCAACCTGATAAATCAGCTGTTGCTGATCATGCCTTAACATCTGGTCATGATATCTTGTTCCAAAAAGTGGATGTTCTTGCCCGTATAAAGCAATATCGCCCAAGAATTATCAGGGAGGCAGTTGAAATACGTAAACACCCAGATAATTTCAACCGCGATACAGGTTACAACCTCAGTGAATCATGGCTACATATAATCAGAACCATTAGAGAGTAATGCTTTGCTGTTACTATTCATTGTCTCTAGCATTGGGCTAAAATGGCATCCCCTTTACATCTTTGGGCACCATTTGAAGCTTCCTTGTTGCTTTCTCCTAGCAACCATCAATACGTCGTTTCTTTTCTCTTTTGTCTCCCGATGAAGAAAGGCAAGGTTCCTTTTGAAACGTTGAGTGTGTTTACAATTATTTACACGGCATAAGCCCAAAAAATATAACTCATGAATAGTTACACGGCCCGTGAAATTCAAAGTGACAATTATATTTTGTTTTACTTTTCCAAAAGTAATTAAATAGTTGTTTTATTATCCTATTATCATTTAATATAGAAAGATGACAGAAAAAGGCAATTCTTCTTTTTCTCATCGTATCTATTATAAACCACTGCATTAGGCAATAATCTCCATTGTCCGTCCACCTGATGTTTTTTATTAATGATTGTTCTGAGTATCCTTCTATCAACCTTTTGCAGTGTATCAGTTGTTGCTTTAGCGTTCAATTTTTAGGTTCTCTGAGCTTGTGTTTTAAGTTTTCTGTATGCCGAGATAGATCTCTTTAGGACTTTGTGGAAATGGAATATTCTTACAATTTTCTTTTCCTTTTGTTAAAATTTATTTAATAACTTATTTTACATTTTGCTTTTTCATAAATTAAATATCAGAAATATACACAGAAAACATTTTATGGCCCCTTGCAATTGCAGTAAGCTTATTGTAAGTTCTTTCAGTGGATCACGATGTCATTGGGGCATACTTTTTTAAAGTGAGTACTGAACACATTTTCAATTTCAGCTCCCATCATTCTGGCTACTTCTCTTTCTGGAAACACTGCTTAAACTGGTTTCACCTTTCAGTCTGAAGAGAAAAAATAAGAGAGCCAAAACTGCAGTATAGAATATTTTAGGTTTCAACTCCTATTTAAGATTTTTGAGTCCAATGAAATTTACATGTTTTTCTTCAGGGAAATGTGAAATCTTTATACACCATAAAATTAGGTAGCTAAATAGCATGGTGAAAAATATTTAAAAACCAAAATATCTATGTCTTACTCAAAAATTAGTGAGAACTGTAGTTCTGTTTGCAGAAATTAAATGTTTCTTATTCTTATTTTTGAATGACAGACCTGACAGCAAAATCTGTCACTCTTCTAGAATTGAATACTAGGCATATACAGTATAGTAAAACCTTGTTAATTCGAAGTTGTCAGGACGCAAAAATCGGACTTCGAATTAACCGCCGCTAACTCGAAGTTCAGAAATGCTAACCCCTGCTGCATCACAAAATATTCTAAGATCCTTTATAGCATGTACTCACCTTGAATCGCAGTGAAACCTTTAAAATGCCAGGGAAAAAATCCTAAATGAGTCCAACAAGGTACATTTATTGAAATAATGCTCTCGGATAATGACATATACTGACAATCGTAACCTCACACGCGGGAAAAATAAAACATGATTCAAAGACAAGGAATACGGTAATCTATTGTATATGCACGATATAATTTAAGCAAATAGGTTATAACCTACTTGATTTAAGTGCAGTATAAAGCACTTGCACAGGGGAGCCAACAAGGCTGTCCAGATTGGAAACACATTACACCAACAAAACAAACTTTAAAAACCCAGGCATATATTGGAAACGCATGATACCAACAAAACATAATTCAAAAACCTAGACATATATTTAACACAAATATCAAGAATAATAGATAACTTTGTACAGTACCTGAATAGTTCACAAATGTTTAAGGGTCCAATAGAGCTTTTTTTTTTTTGGTCACATGTTAGGCTTATTGCCTTTTAAAGAAAGAATGTATGAGAGGTTTCTTCATAGTTTTTTTTTATAAACACTAGCTACGAACTGCTCCATATGGGCCATAGCCTTACTTGTAGCATCGTCAGCATCGCTTGCACTTATCACTGAATCCAACAGGGCTAGAGTGGCAAGTACATCATTCTTTGATGGAACAGTTGCTGCCTGCACCGTATCTTCATCTTAGTCGTGTTCAACATCAGCTGTAGCTGCATCTCCCTCTAGCGTCACGTGATCACAGCTGATCATCATGGCGGGGGATCCCGCTCTTCTGAAGCAGTCTCCGTATGATCTGTGGCGATGTATTCGGAGAAAGTCATACCGACATCGGACTTTTACCGTAACTACTCTCTTTCATCTTCATTGTCGTCTTCTTCTTCTACTTCATTTAATGAACCAAAACCACACTTACGAAGCAGTTCTTGATTGTTGATGAAGGAAAAGTATCCCAGGCAACTGTCACACTCCGCATTGTATCAGTCATGTTCCACTTGCGTATTTCTCCCGCCGGAATATTTCTAGCAACTTCCCTTATAAAGTAATGCACCAGTCGCTTTCTGTAGGCATGTTTCACAGATGAAATTGTGCCTTGGTCTAGGGACTGCAAGTAGCTCGTAGTGTTGGCCAGCAGAAAAATAAGATGCACATATTTTAAAATTAAATTATGTTTGTGTGCAGTGCACTGAACCAACAAACAGAAGTATTTTTCTGTCTTGGCATGCCATTTTGCGCTCAAGGCATACCAGCCACTCCTCAAAAATTTTGCATGGTCATCCAGGAATTTTTAGACAACTTATATTTGCACGGAAAGTGCCTGATGCCCTTAAAATATCGTGGCTTCTCGAACTTGCCTATGACGAGGGGAGGAAGTCTCTCGTTTCCGTCCGCATTGCAACAAAGAAGGACTGTGACCCTATCCTTGTAAGATTTCCTGCCATGGCACTTCTCTCCCTTAAAACCATAAGTCCGTTTGGGCTCGGCATTAAAAAACAATGCAGCCTCATCAGCACTGAAGATATTGTTCGGTGCATACAAATTGATTACGAGAGCCACACTTTCTCACCAACTGTCTGCATCACTAGTATTCACTGATTCGGCTTCCCTCGACATTGCTTGCCACGTGATATTGTGCCATTCCTTAAAACGCTGAATCCACCCGTTTGAACACTGAAACTCAAGACCTATCTTTAGCGCCAGTTCATTCGCCTTCCCCTTAATAATCTCGCCATCAACAGGGATATTGTTTGCCTGAACATGCCGAAACCACTCGATCAATTGTACTTCCAAATCAGAGTGTTTAGCTCCTCGAATGCGCGTTCACTTTGCTGTATTTACACCCTGCATTTCCTGAGCTTCTATGCTCTCACAGTTTTTTAAAAACGTTGAAAGCATGGACACAGGAAGTCCAAAGTCTTTAGCTATTTCAGTTTTCGTTCTTTTGTCCTTTGTCGACCTCCCTTATAATTTTCACTTTCTCGCTGAGTGTCTTAGACGAATACTGATGCTTAGCCATCTCACAACACAAAAAACTAAACTAAACTAAAATACTGTAACAATAAACTAAAACACAGTATTAATGAAATATAACAACTTCGAAGTTTCTAACTGCATACTAAACCTTTAAGTAAAATGATTAACTAGAAGAATACAAAAGAACTATAATTTCACTAGAACTTGGCAACTCTGAAGCATGCTGTAGACACACCAAACTAAAAGTGAAAGTGCAGAAAGATATACATTCCGGACACCAAACTCAAAGTGAAAGTGCGAAAAGATACACGTTCCGGAAGATGCGTTATATCATGACGTGGAGAATTTTTAATTCAAATTACACCGTAAAATATTATTTTTAACAAAATTAAGGACAATTTCGATAGAAGTCTGAATTTCAATACTGGGACCGACGTTGTTCTTTGAATTACGAATTATCCGTATTTCGAATTAAACAATTTAAATAACATGCAAACCCGTACCTCGTGTTTCGGGGAATGAGAGATTTTTTAAATTAGGTGGCATTTTGAATTAACCGATTTCGAATTATCGAGGTTCTACTGTACAATAAAACCTCTCTGTAACAGACACCTTCAGGACTGAAAAAATTGTTCATTATGAAGGGTATGAAACCAGTACCATTAAACATAAGTTGGAACACAACAACCCATGTATTGTATGCATTAAAAGCTCTCACAAATAATTGTATATAGCATTGTACAATATACTGTACTGTACTCATGAGAAAGTTGTAGATGTGCTGCTGCAGTTGTGATGTATGAGACAAAAATACGTTTATGGAAACATCTGTTGAGCATACTGTACACTATTACCATTCACCATGTTAAAATTAAGAACAACATACGAGTTTTTGAAACTTTAAAACAATATGCACAGTACATGTAGCAATATCTAGCAAAATATTAGCACTTGAAAAATCCTTAACGTTTGTTTGTTTTGTCCACTTCTGTTTAGCAATGATATTTTCACTATGTGCAGTTAAATCCTGTGTCATATTTACACCTTTTTCATAGTTTTGTTTAAAATAGAATTCTTTCAGTCGCTTAACAAAGTCGAGAGCCTCACTGTACGAGGTTATTGGCAGCACATTCATTTCCATATTTTCTTCAAAGTCGTCATTAGCATCGCCTTCCCTGCCACTTTAATCAGAATCTTAATTTTTTTCCTTCCCTAGGATTGACTGAAGAATTGTTTTCATTTCTCCACTCTCACACTCTGATGAAATTTCTGAATCAATTTTGATATAAGTGTTCACTTCTACCCTGTAACCTGCTGCATTAATTAACTGTTGTGCTGCTTCCATGCTGTCAGAAATATCAGATTCTATTTCAGGATGTCTGCCACTAGCAGGAAACCCAGTTTTCAGAAAGCAGTTATGAATTTTGGGAGCTGTAATGTTTTTCCAAACATTGGTTGTCTATGGAATTGCTTGGAGAACATTCAGTCCCTTTATCAGTGTTTGAAGGGTTACTTCATTCCCGTTAAGTTCTGATACAGTGTGCTTCATCACTAACTGTCTGTACATAACCATGAGGTTCTTGATCACTCCTTGGTCAAGCGGCAAACAGATGTTACATTTGTTGGGAAAAAGATGATCTTCGCATTTTGCAACTTAATTATGTCTGGATGCGATGCTGCATTATTGAGGAATAATAAAACTTTTCCCTGCTGGCGTATAATTTTTCTGTCCAGTTGTCCTAACCACTCTGTCATTATTTCTCTGGTCATCCATGCTTTCCTATTCGCTTTCTATTCAATGCCAATGTCCATATTCTTAAAACACCTTTGTTTTGCCGCTCTGCCTATCACAGGGGGCTTCTTCCGTTCTCCACTCATACTTGAACATAACAAGATGGTAAGATGTTCTTTTGCAACTTTTCCACCAGTACAACGATTTCCTTTGAAATACAAAGTTTTGTCAGGTAAAACATGGAAAAATAATCCAGTTTCACCGACATTCAAAATAATTTCCGGAGAATACCTGTCTATGATTGAAGGTATTTCGTCTTGCCAGTTTTCAGCAATCTCCATATTAACATTCAGTGATTCTCTGCAAATCAATCTGAAGTTGATACCATGTCACTTTCTGAATCTTTCTAGCCAACCATTCGAGGCTTTGAAATCTCCAATACCTAATTTTTCCATGAATTCTAACGCTTTTGCTTGTATCATTGGTCCTGACACAGGGACATTCTGATTTCATATTTTACCGTACCACTCTAGCGTTGCTTTGTCAATGAAAGCTCCACTACCACTTTAAAACAGTTTAATGCACTGTTCGTTGCCATTTAAATGTCATTCTTTCACTAGTTCCTCTTGATTTTTCACAATTTCAGCTGCTTGTATCTTTCCAATCTTGAACAGTTTGGACAGTTTACACACACCACACTTCTCATGTTTATGATAGTCTATTATGCCTACCTTTTCTTTTAGAGTTAAAAACTTCCTCAGAGCCATGTTAAAATACACCTTACAAACATAAAAATGAACACATCAAAAACCCACAAGTTAATTAAAACTAATCTGACAGTAAAAGTACGAATTCCAGTGCTGTCGTGCACGTCAAATCACACAACTTCCGGGAGCGATAACTCAGCTTAGTGTTGACTTTCAAGAATGTGTACAACCTGCACTGCAAGTTACGTAACTTAGAATACCGCCTGTGCCAAAAGTAAGTGAATACTGTTGCCATTGATGCTTCCATGGCCCGTACTTATAGACATGAAACTATATAGGCTTTTGGGCTTATACCGTGTCAAGAAAATAAGGTACAGTTCTTTACGTTTCGCAGAGAACTTACGAAGCCTTTCTCGTGGACAGTTGAGGTTTCTTCTGATGACGCAGAGCACAGTTCTCTGCGAAACTTAAAGAATTTAACCTTTTTTTGTTGACATGGCATAAGCCCAAAAGCCTATACAGTATCATGTCTATAAGTGAATACTGTCATCATCATCATCATCATCTGCAGTTTCCAGCTCTTGGCCGGGTCTTCTTAGTGAATACTGTACAGGACACAAATAATTTTTGAAGAAAAAAAAAGGTGTCCATTAGGAGAGGTTTATTTGGAATTTCTAGTGGCTATGGTATGTCTGAGTTTGTAATAGACGTGTCTGTATACAAAGGGTAAATTACTTATACATAACATGGGATTTAATTATGGACCTAGAAAATCGTCTGCTAAGGAAGACTTTTCACCGGCGAGAAGTGTCCGTTAAGGCAGGTTTTACTGTACTCCCATCTATGGTGAAAGATTGGAAGTACTATACACTAAGGTGGTGGTGGTGATTTTTGTTTTAAGTGGAAGAACAACTAGGTAACCATCCTCTACTGTTCAGTAATACATGCAGCAGTGGTCAGATTGTTCCTATATTGCAAGAGCAGGTGTCATCATTATCATCATCATCATCCTAAACCATTTCCAGTTTCCCGGGTGTGGTATATGAGCCTCCTCCATCTCATCCTGTCTTTGTACCATTCTTCCTCCACCAACTTGTCCCGATCATGACCTCTCAGCAGTACATCGCTCTTAACTAAATCTATCCATTTCCTTCGTGGCCTTCCCACGGGTCGTCTTCCTTCTAACTTTCTGTCAAATTCCTTCTTTGCAGTTCTGTTTACTGGCATCCTCTTCAAGTGACCAAACCACTTCAGTCTTGATATCTGAATCTTATTGAGGAGAGAATCATCTATTCCTACTTCTTCTCTAATTTTCTTATTCCTAATCTTGTCTTTCCTGGTTTTCTGGATCACAGTGCGTAGGAATTTCATTTCAGCTGCCTGAAGTTTGGAATTATCTCTATTGGTCAGTGTTGTGGTTTCAAGACTGTATGTAAGAATTGGTGTATAATAGGACTTGTACAATGTCATTTTTGTTTTCATGGGTATTTGTTCATCCCACAGCAGGTGTCTTACCTGGTGGTAAAATTGTGTTGCCTTATTGATTCGATTGTTCACCTCATGTTTTGCTAGGTTGTCATTTGATATAACGCTACTCAAGTATTTGAAAACTGGAACGCTGTCCAGTTGAGTTTCATTTAACATGACTATTGGTTCTGCTCCTTCCCCATACACTTTCATCATCACCGTCTTGGTCTTGCTGATGTTTAAACCATATTTCTTAAACTCCTCATTCCAGCTTTGTATTCTCTCTCCCAATTCCTCTTCTGAGTCACTCCAGATTGCAACATCATCTGCAAATGTGAAGGCTTTGATATCTTCATGTTCTTTCCTTTCAATAGATTTCATTACTACATCCATTACAATAATAAATAGAAGTGGTGACAATGAGCTGCCCTGCTGCACTCCTCTCTTTGTTTCAAACCAGTCCGACAAACCACATCCTACTTGAATACAGCTTCTGTTCCCACTATACAACATTTTCACTTTGTCTATGAGGCTGTCTTGCACTTGAAGTTCTTTCATGCATTGCCAAATTCTTTCCCTTGGTACACTATCGTATGCTTTCTCAATGTCCAAAAATATTAGAAATAAAGGCTTGTTCTTCTCCCAGTATTTTTCCATTAGCATCCTAATTGCAAATATAAGGTCTGTAGTTGACGTTCCTGGTCTGAAACCATACTGCTCTTCTTCCAAAATTGGTTCAACAATATCTCTGATTCTGGTCTCTATTATTTTTTCCAATATTTTCAGGACATGAGACAGTAGTGTGATACCATGGTAATTAGTACATTTTTGTCGGCTTCCTTTCTTGAACAGCGGTACAATGATGCCCATCTTCCAGTCCTCAGGAATAGTATTTTCCTCCCATATCTTGATGAGCAGTCTGTAGAACCATTGGATTCCTGGAATTCCTGCTGCTTTCAGCATATCTGCACTTAATTCATCTATGCCCACTGCCTTTCCTTTCTTTATGCTCTTGAGCGCATTTTCAACCTCAAGCCATGTAATTGGTGGTTCAGTTGTGGTTCCTCGACTTGCCTCTCCTCTATCCGTTGTTATGTTTTCTGTATCTCCATTCAGCAGCTTTTCGAAATAGATCTTGAGTTCTTGTTTAATTTCTCCCTCTTCTTGTGCCAGAGTTCCATCATCACGTTCTATTGCTTTTATAGTCTCTTGATCCCTTCGCTTGTTTTTCACTACTCTGTATAGCAATTTCATATTTCCTCTACTGTCCTCTTCCAGTTTGTCTGCAAACTCATTCCATTTCTTCCCTTACAATGTTCTTTACAGCAAGTTTCTTGTTCCTGTATACTCCTTGAAGTCTTTGTATTTCTTGTTAATTTCGTTCTTGTCCCTGTTTTTGTTTTTCCTTGTCCAGTGCCTTCTTTATTTGGTTTCTTTCTTTCACCGCTGTTTTCACTCTATCATTCCACCGTGTTGTCTCCTTTTTTCTTTTGATAGAACTTGTAACTCCACATAGGTTTTTGGCTTCTCCCACAAAGGTGTCTTTGAAGACCTTCCATTCTTCATTAACGCTGGTTACTTCACACTTCGGCAAACTCTGTTGAATCTTTAGTTTGTATTCTTCCTTTATTTGGACTTCTTGCAACTTCCAAGTTTTAACCCTTGGTTTTTTCATAATAAGTTTCTGCGTTTCATTTGTCTTATGTTTGAAGTCTACTACCAACAATCTGTGGTCACTGTCCATGCTTTCACTAGGGATGACCTTTACATCTGTGATGTACCTGCCACCATCTTTATTTGTGATTACGTAGTCAATCAATGTTCTATACTGGCCATCCCAACTGTACCTTGTTATTCTATGACTGTCTCTTTTCTTGAAGAATGTATTTTTGATTATAAGATCATTTCTTCTGCACAGATCTAATAGTTGTTCTCCTTCTGGGTTCCTTTGTCCAAATCCATGTGGACCAATGATGTTCTCGTACCCAAGTCTGTCTACCCTAACTTGCGCATTTAGATCTCCAATAATAATAATAACAACATTTTCCTCATTAACTGTATCTTCCAGGTCTTGCCGAAATTTCTCTTTGTCTTCTTCACTGCAGCCTGTCTGTGGGGCATACACTTGTATGATGGTGTACTTAGTGTTCTCCAGTTTCATGAACATTTTAATGATTCTATCACTTTTGCAGATAACTTCAGCTGTAGCATCAATCCCTTCATTAATTAAGAATCCAACACCATTTTTCGCTACTTTCTCCTGTCCACTCCAGTATAATTTATAACCTCCACAAAGTGTCTTACTTCCAATCCCTTTCCATTTTGTCTCACTTAATTCCAATATTGATATTTTTCTTCTATCCATCATGTCTAGGAGATCTTCTAACTTTCCAATTAATGATAGAATGTTCATAGTTCCAATTCGGTATTTGGGTCTCTTTTTGATTTGGGGTTTCCTTTCAGAACATTGTATATCATCAGCCTTACGGTCATCATACTTTACAATTGTCTGAGAGGACGTGTCAGTCCGGTCTATAATATTCTTTCTGAGGCTCTTTTTCTTATTGAAAGCGACTGTACTCAATACTTTCCTGCTGACTTGCTAGGCCTAATGCATAAGAGGATTTTGTTTCAGGGTTTACTCCCTTAGCCTTTGAGGATGCCTTCCTCGTCCTACAAGGCAGTAGGTTCCATCTGTACACCCCAGAAGGATGGGTTGCCTCTTCCGTCATCTCTACCGTACCGAAGTCCTTCTTCTCCGCCGTAGATGTCGTTGAGGTCTTCACCCTTAACCCAGGGCAAGGGCCCTCCATATTTATGACCCATGGAGAGAGGGTGTCCCAGTATTTTAAAACCCCCAGGAATTGGGCTACCTGTTGGTCCGCGGGTTGTATTGGTTATTTCAACCAGCCCTACATACTGTAGGGGTCCCCTATCTGCCACCTGGGGATGCATTCTGTAGGGGTCAGGTTCCCCTGGTTACTTATTGGAAGTTAACCCCACCCACAAGGAGTAAGGTTATTTGCAGAGCAGGTGTATAGTTGATGAATTACTGAGAGCTTCCAAAACCTTGTTATTATAGCTATGGTTGACACATCTAAACATGCAGCACAAGAATCCATTGAATATTTGTTACCGTATAAAGGTGGAAGTAATATCCATGCTCATCATGGGAAGTCACATGTAACTGTAATATTTAAAAAAAAAAGTCTAAAATATAAAACAAACTGAATTTTATCTAATGAAATACCTGTGTATCCTATCAATCTCCATTCTTCAATGTCATTACGTGTGTGTGCGCGCGCGCGCGCGCGCGCACTCTCTCTCTCTCTGGTTTTGCCATCCAGGCAAGCAAGAAAGCTAACCTTTATTGCAATCTCAAAATAAAGGTCGCCAAATTATTTCAACCCACCTCATTTTTCACTGAAGATGGCTCAAACCAGCCGAAACATGTTTGAATTTGTTTACTTCGTCTAATGATGGAATATATGATGTATTGAATTAGGAGGATACTCTCATTTTTCACCTTTGTAAAGTTTGTGTAGACTGCTACAAATTATCGTCAGTTGTTAGGTCAATTAACATTTAACATTTCAAATTATTGTTTTGTATGCTTTATTTCAGTATTGCATTAATGAGTGTCATTCAAGAGGAGAGCGCAGATGCTTCGCAACGCTTTTCTTTGTACCTTTCATCCATGCTGATCCATGGAACATGTATAATCTATCATCGCCAGTTATCATTATTTTATGGTAAGCCAGCACATATATCTATGATTGCTATCTATGAGATATTGTTCCATGAAAGTATATGTATGAAAGAGATGGCATAAAGTGGTAACATATTAAGAACATGTGTGAGTGCATTTTCCATTTCAGTTAAGTGCTTTTGAACATATTCTGTTGCAATGAAGCTGAGAAATCTTGGTACTTGCGCATGGACTTAGTTTTGTGTCTGTGGAATGGACTCGTCCATCAAGCCCATTTAGGGGTGTCAGTTCAATCCATAACAAGCTGTCCATCTGGTAACTTTGATCACTGTGTATCTGTACTCTTGAAACTGAATGCAAAGTTTCAGCCTTCTTGTTGTCCACATTGTTATGTCTAATTAATGGATATTAATTACCAAGTCATTATGGAATAGAGTTTGTTCTGTAATTTATTTTTGAATTTTATTTTGACTATTCCATTTTTCATGAAGATTGAAAAGTTCTTTTATGTACTGTATTGTGCTTTTTTCAAAATTATCTTTGTTTGTCTTTAAAATTATTGTTAAATAACTTCCTTTGATTATTATACTGATATTTTTACTATAATGTTATTTATAAAAGCAATGCAAAAAACAAAGCAAAGTCATCTCCGTACAGGCCATGAAGGCCCTTGGAGGGGTGGAAGGTAAAGGCTTCCACTATCCGTAACCTTGGCACTTGATGGGGTAGAGTGGTTAGCTCTACACCCAGCCACCTTTGCCCCCAGGAATTAACCTGGTACTCATTTTTGGTGTAGGCTGAGTGAACCTCAGGGCCATGTGCACCTCCGGAAGTGGAAATCTTGTTTCTTAAATTTTACAACTTCCTGACGGGGATTCAAACCCACGTCCTTCCGGGCGAACCAAGCACGCCTTTACTGCCTCAGCCAGGCAGCCCCTTCAGTTTTAATTACTGCGTTGATGGGGTGAAAGTTCCTTTTGGGGATCATTGTAAGTATCTAGGTGTTAATATAAGGAAAGATCTTCACTGGGGTAATCACATAAATGGGATTGTAAATAAAGGGTACCGATCTCTGCACATGGTTATGAGGGTGTTTAGGGGTTGTAGTAAGGATGTAAAGGAGAGTGCATATAAGTCTCTGGTAAGACCCCAACTAGAGTATGGTTCCAGTGTATGGGACCCTCACCAGGATTACCTGATTCAAGAACTGGAAAAAATCCAAAGAAAAGCAGCTCGATTTGTTCTGGGGGATTTCCGACAAAAGAGTAGCGTTACAAAAATGTTGCAATGTTTGGGTTGGGAAGAATTGAGAGAAAGAAGAAGAGCTGCTCGACTAAGTGGTATGTTCCGAGCTGTCAGCGGAGAGATGGCGTGGAATGACATTAGTAGACGAATAGGTTTGAATGGCGTCTATAAAAGTAGGAAAGATCACAATATGAAGATAAAGTTGGAATTCAAGAGGACAAACTGGGGCAAATATTAATTTATAGGAAGGGGAGTTAGGGATTGGAATAACTTACCAAGGGAGATGTTCAATAAATTTCCAATTTCTTTGAAATCATTTCGGAAAAGGCTAGGAAAGCAACAGATAGGGAATCTGCCACCTGAGCGACTGCCCTAAATGCAGATCAGTATTGATTGATTGTAATGTTATTTATGGTCTATTGTAATTTTAACCATTGTAAAGTGGATTACATTTCGGTTGTGTGTGTAATTCATTTTGTGATTTTATTGTTAACAAACACAAACTCTCCAAACATATAAGTAGTTTAGCATAAATAAGCCATTCATACCTAATTTTATCTGAATAGATTGCAGGTATCCATTTATTCTGGAAGAAATAAATACTCAGCTGCTTGTTATCATGCAAAAGTAGCATAATGCACGCCACACAGTAGTTGTGAATATCGTCACAAAACACTATATTTATTTTACATCCACAGAACTTGGCTGTAATTCACTTTCTTGCCTACTTCATAATTCATTTTCACTAATACTGCAGTATAATTATTGAAATAAAAATTATTTAATAGATATACACAGTTCACTATACAGGATCTCTCTTATAAACCCAGACCGAGCACATGGTGTTTGTACTCTGCAGTACAGCAGCTGCCTCAGCCCAATTACATCGCGCACGGCCGCCCTGCTTTAAGCATGTATACAATCTTATATGAAATCTTACCTTATAAAAGATGCTGGAACTGTCATCCTTCATAATGAGGGATGTCATAAAAACCATTAGGATTT
Source organism: Anabrus simplex (assembly GCF_040414725.1). Classification (NCBI taxonomy): domain Eukaryota; kingdom Metazoa; phylum Arthropoda; class Insecta; order Orthoptera; family Tettigoniidae; genus Anabrus; species Anabrus simplex. Next base: position 1,490,570,851 of record NC_090265.1, read on the forward strand.
TCTGCACTCTAATAGCGAGAGTTATGACTGTTCACACGACCATTAAGATGAAACCAGGCCTCATCCGAAAAGAACACAAGCTGTGGGTCAAATAAATGATCATTCAGTGATGCTTGCTTGTTGTTTAAAGGGGCCTAACATCTACATCATCGGCCTATTCAATGATGCAAGATACCACTCACAATATCTCACTATTGTGGCTGGATCGGCAGGTTTTAAACAATGGGCCTGTGTAAACCTGTACGGTTTGATGTGTAACAGCTTTGTAGCTCTGTGTGCAGAAGAAGATTCGCACCAATGTCGTCTAGCTTTTCCTCTGTTAAAACCATTCATTTGTGCATGTTTTTTATTGAGCACTGCGCCAGTAGTTTCAAATTTATTTACAACCAGCTGTAGTACTCAGTGTTACCCAGATGGTTTTTGAATGTTTATGTTTAAGATTTGTATTGCCTATTAATTACATGTGAATTGAATTTTTGTAGAATTCTATATTGAGACGATTGATATTTTACGATCTGTTATTTAGTTTTAGTCATTTATATGGGTACAATTTCAAGTATTAGATTATTTCATTTTCAAGTAAAACTTTGTCCTTGTGGAAGCCTGAATTGACTGGGAAATATCAGATCCTTAAAAAAAATATGTATTTACCCGTCACGCTATAGATATCGTGTGCACAATTTCAACTGTCATTAAGACTATCACCAATCAGCCTTGTGACCCCTAAAACTGTGGATTCAGCACTAATTTTGGTCATGGTAGACTGTTTACTTTCACCCCATCTCAGTCCTTGTCCCTTGTACGTTATTAACTGAACGTTATTGTCGACTGTCTGCTTCTTACTGCGAGAATAAATAAATTAACTTATTGATATTATTCCATTAATATCAGTCTCTTTTGATTAATTTTATATTTCACCCATCCCCTAGAGGTGCTTAGTGAGTTTTACTCGCACAGTAAATTTTCACTGCGAGAAGCAGTAAGAAGCAGACAGTCGACAGTAACGTTCAGTTAATAACGTAATAACATAACAAACTACCCTCTCTTAGTCTAATGATTCAACTGTAACACTTCTGTATCGACTCGAATGTCAATCATCCACACATTCTTAAAAACATTGCAGTATTTGCAACAAATTGAGGTGGTCCATAAAGGCCCTATTTAAACATCGTTATTCAACTTCGTATTCTTATTAAACTGAACCATATCACCATATGCCATTGACTTTCGATTTATCTCTAGTCAACAAGTATTGACGGTCACATGACCGTATTTCACTGTTATTTTAAGCTACATTTTTATTAAATACGACCATCATTGTCATTTTCGTTGTAACCGCTGGTCGGCCAACATAATTTTTAGCAATCCTATCACTCGTTTATGACAAACTGTTGCTTTGTTCTTTCTTTTTAATTATAATAGAAACCTTCTAATGTCATATCACCATTACTTTCACCAATTGTAATTTTACTGACTCATTGTAATATCTTTATAACCAACTTAACTTTAATTCTTTTACTATATATTAATTGAAATTTTAGTCTCTCCAAGGTTTTTAAATTTTATTTCATGTATATATAAATCAGATGCCTGTTTCTATTTTTAAGTTAAGATAATGGCTGATGATGCCTGAATTCAAGGTGAAACATGTACCATTTTAATTAATATGCCAAAGTAAACAAACTAAAGTATGACATTTTGTATTGATTAGGTGGTAAATTCAATAAATTAACTTATCAATATTCCATTAATATCAGTCTCTTTTGATTAATTTTATATTTCACCCATCCCCTAGAGGTGCTTAGTGAGTTTTACTCGCACAGTAAATTTTCACATAGTAAGTCATAACTGTATCAGTTCAGTTGAGATTTATTCTAGGACATACGCAGATACATCCGTAATCTCGGTAAGTTTGGATATATTCTCTTTCACCCTTTCTCAACTCCCATGTCGATGGGGACTGAACTTGGACTTAAACAACAACCAGATTGCCAGTATTAATCTCAGTGACCTCAGAAACTATGGATTCTACATTAATATTGGTAGTTTTCTATAATTTTTTATTTCAACCCCGCCTGTAAGGGGTGTCTTATCCCACAGTTTTCTTTCCCAAATAATAAGTAATATATGTACTGTGGGCTGATTCCAGAGAAATGTCAACCCAAGAAGAAAAAAAGTAAAGTTTAAAATCAAACTCAACAACTGGCTTTTATGATAGATAAAACATTAAATTTTATTAATTTTATGATATGTGTTCATTTATTGATGTCTTTCAATTTTTAATTGAGTGGTTAATTGAACCTTTATGTGCAGTCTAAATTCATTTGATATTTCTCAATGTTTTAGGAATTACTGTTTATTATGATGAAAAGGTATCGAAATAATTATGATAAATGTTAATTCTAATGCTCCTTCTCTTCAGAGAGAAATGAGATCTCTCTCTAAATTCATTTGATATTTCTCAATTTTTAGAAATTACTGTTTATTATGATGAAGAGGTATCAAAATAATTATGGTAGCCTAAATGTTAATTCTAATGCTCCCTTCTCTTCATAGTAAAGTACTTATTTAGGTTATTAACAGTTTATATAAGGTATAATAAGGCGACAAATTTATTGCTGCAGGCCGTGTAAACACGCGACGAAAAAGGTATAAAAGTTTTTATAGATGAAAAGTGCATGGCTCAATTTAAAGAAAATTTGGTATGCAAAGCCAGTACTGTACACCTTTTCAAAATGCTATATCATTCGTTAAAAATTTAAAATGGATTCATACGAAGCTGACAGTAAAATATGTTGCGTGTTTATGACGTTCTCGCGAGCGCGCGGCCGGGGAGTTCCCCGTCGCATGGAGCCACATGTACAGGAATGCTGGAGACGAAATTTGACTGGTACCAGTGAAAAGTGATGATGAAAATCACGTATCCTGAATTCAAGAATCTGGCACAGTTCAAGAGTGTTTTGATAAACTAGTAAAATCGTGCCCCTTGTTTATGAAACACACATTTATTAAAAGAATGAAAAGCAAAATACCGGGCGAGTTGGCCGCGCGCGTAGAGGCGCGCAGCTGTGAGCTTGCATCCGGGAGATAGTAGGTTCGAATCCCACTATCGGCAGCCCTGAAGATGGTTTTCCGTGGTTTCCCATTTTCACTCCAGGCAAATGCTGCGGCTGTACCTTAAATAAAGCCACGGCTGCTTCCTTCCAACTCCTAGGCCTTTCCTGTCCTATCGTCGCCATAAGACCTATCTGTGTCGGTGCGACGTAAAACCCCTAGCAAGAAGAAGAAGAAAAGCAAAATGTTCGAAGTGCAGAAAAACAAACGACTGACAATTCAATGTTTTTGCAAGTGGATTTTGCGCGGAATTTCACTATTCTTCCACAAGATGAAATTCAGAGTTGTTATTGGCATTACTGACAAATTACGATATTTACTCTTGTTGCGTGGTTTGCGGGAGGAAATAATACTTCATATGCGATTATGTCTGACCATTTATGGAGCATGACAAATATGCCGCGCACTCATTTTTAAGCAGAGTATTAACAGACATCAAGGAAAAATGACCAGAAATCACAAGTGTGTTTATCTTCTCAGGCGGGGTGGTGAGCCAGTTCAAGCAAAGGTTCATGTTCGCAAACCTACGGTAACGTATTTTAAGGAAACTTTTGGAATGAACGTAACTTGGAATTTTTTTGCGTTTGGTCACAGGAAAGGTGCTGTTGATGGTGTTGGCGGAACACTGAAACGTAATTTGGCTGTTGCTGTACGTGCAAAAAGAGACCTTATAAACGTGCACGATATCGCGGAAGTAGGGAAAAGAAATTCAGCAAACACAAATGTTGTATTTGTTCCTTCTGAAGATGTTGAAAAGAGTAAACCCCTTCTGAAAAGCCGCTTTGCCGATGTCTGTGCACTACCAGGAACACATGATTTTCACTATGTGGAGTCATTAAAGAAAATACTATTATTATTCAGAAACAACTACCACACACTCTCTACATCCAGACTACAAGATCGAAGCAGGTGACAAATTCCACCCCGTGATACAACTTTTGAAGTGGGAGACTTCGTCCTTGGAAAATACAGTGGAAAGAAACATTCCAAGTATTATGTTTGTACCATAACTGAAAGTGATGATGTTTATTTTGTAACCAATTTTCGCAAGTGCAACGACGAAGCTAAGCTGTTTTGTGAACCACTGACGAAAGATGAGTGCTTTTTAAATGAAAGTGAAATATAAAAGAAAATTACCGGTGCATCGTTTTACTCATGGGAAATGGTATTTTGATGAGTCTATACCAGAAGCAGAATGAACATAAATTGTTTTTTCATTTTATATTTTTTTCTGATCAAGCTTTCATTCAAACTGTAGGCTACATACCGGTAATCGTTGAATGTCCAGATATTTTAAAATATTTTAGTTCATTTTACATTCACTGTTATTAGTGTTAAATAAATGCGTGGCAATTCATAAAAACACTTTACTTAGGCCACATGTCCGTACCAGTATCTGTAGTTATATATCTTATTCATCATCATCATCATCATCATCATCATCATCATCATCATCATCATCATCATCATCATCATCATCATTTCCCTTTATCCAGCTGTAGCCGGGTAGGGGCAAATATGGTTCCTCTCCACTTTCTTCGGTCTTTCCACCACTCCTCCTCCAACACTGTGTCCCAGTCCAGGTTTCTTTCTATAATGCTGCGTTGGATGGTATCCTTCCATCTCAATCGTGGTCGTCCACGGCCTCTCCTTCCTTGGATTTGCATTTCCATTACCTTTTTTGGCATTCTTTTGTCGCTCATTCGCTTTATGTGCCCAAACCATCTTAGTCGGCTCTTCTCTATCCTATCATTCATTTTTTCCACTCCAATTTCTTCCCGGATTTTCTCATTCCTTATTTTGTCTCTTCTACTCTTCTGTATCATACTCATCAAGAACTTCATTTCGGCTGCCTGTATTCGACTCATCCTTCTTTGTCATTGTCCAAGTTTCTGCTCCGTAAGTTGTTATGGGTACGTAATACATCTTGTACATAGTATCCTTTGCTTCGGTTGGCACATCTTTGTCCCATAACATGTTTCTTACACTATGATAGAAACAACTTCTAGCTTGAATCCTTTTACTAATCTCAGCATCCAGTCGAGCATTCTCCATTAATTCACTCCCCAGGTATTTAAACGTTTCCACTACTTCCAGGGGCTTGTCTACAAGTCTAATCTGACCTTTCCCTTCTTTCTCCCCTCTAGTCATAACAAGAGTTTTACTCTTTTCTACACTTATTTTCAATCCACATTCTTCGACCTTCCCATTCACCACATTCAACTGTTCTTGAAGCTTCCTGTCGTCTTGTCCCCAAATCACAATATCATCTTCAAATAACATCATGTTCATTTCTCTTCCTCCATATGCTGCTTTTGCTGTTCTCATGATGTCATCCATTACTTTTGTAAACAGGATTGGTGATAGAACACTTCCCTATCTCAGCCCACTAGTTATTTTGAACCAACTTGTCCTGCCAACTTGTGTTTGCACGCAACTGCAACATTCCTTATACAATGCCATGATCATTTTTATTAATCCCTGTCCAATTCCTTTTTGCACCAGACTGTCCCAAACTTTCGTCCTGGGGACACTGTCATATGCCTTTTCAATGTCAAGGAATGTCATCACCATATCATTCCCATACTCCCAATGCTTTTCCATTAGTTGTCTCATAATGAAAATGGGCTCTATTGTTGACCTTCCACTTCTGAAACCAAACTGATTTTCCTGTATCTGATTCTCAACCCTCGACCTTATTCTACTTTCCAGTATCCAGTTATATATTATTATTATTATTATTATTATTATTATTATTATTATTATTATTATTATTATTGGGAGGAAGCTTGTAGTTTTACGTAACCGATAATCACACTATCATAAGTGGCGGAACCTCATATTTTACATGAAATCCGAACCACCAGACGTGACTTTCACGTCGAAAATCGCAGATTGCATTAATCGGGACTTGAATCCAGTCCGTCTTGATGATTGCAAGCAGTTTGACCGCTGCACCATCTCGCCCCTTATTTGTTATTACTTGCTGCGATATTAAATATACATTTTATCATTCAGTGATCGTATTTAATGCGGAGTTAAAGATTTATTAGCCCCTCATGCCATGTCGCCATAGCGCAGATTCGCATGTGTAATCCCGCGATGCTGTCAAGTAAACACGCAACGATCACTTTTAAATATATTACGCAGACATTATGCAACTTACACATTTGTTTTTTTTCACAAAATGTACATTTGTCCTTCTTGTAAACAATATATTAATATTCATCATCATCATCATCATCATCTGTTTACCCTCCAGGTTCGGTTTTTCCCTCGGACTTAGCGAGGGATCCCACCTCTACCGCCTCAAGGGCAGTGTCCTGGAGCTTCAGACTCTTGGTCGGGGGGTAAAACTGGGGAGTATGACCAGTACCTCGCCCAGGCGTCCTCACCTGCTATGCTGAACAGGGGCCTTGTGGAGGGATGGGAAGATTGGAAGGGATAGGCAAGGAAGAGGGAAGGAAGCGGCTGTGGCCTTAAGTTAGGTACCATCCCAGCATTCGCCTGGAGGAGAAGTGGGAAACCACGGAAAACCACTTCCAGGATGGCTGAGGTGGGAATCGAACCCACCTCTACTTAGTTGACCTCCTGAGGTTGAATGGACCCCGTTCCAGCCCTCGTACCACTTTTCAAATTTCGTGGCAGAGCCGGGAATCAAACCCGGGCCTCCGGGGGTGGCAGCTAATCACGCTAACCACTACACCACAGAGGCGGACTATATTAACATTACTAATTTTAAAAAAGTTACCACAATTCGCAGAATTTAGAAAAAACGTAAAGGTATGCAAAGTTAAAAGTCCGTCCCATGTAAACAGCGATCACTACGTTTTTAAAGTTTATAAAATTGCATACATTAGGTTTATAACAATGAAATTTGTGGGGGTTATTAAGTATCATCTAGACGTTCATCATCATCATCATCATCATTTCCTAACTCCAGTTTCCTGGGTGTGGTGTACAAGCGCTCGCCATCTCCTTCTGTCTTCATACATCTCCTGATCCAGTACATCCTCCCATTTGTATCCTCTCTCCTCCACATCTGATCTTACAGTCTCTATCCAACGTTTTCTTGGTCATCCCTGTGGTCTTCTTCCTACGAGATTATGGTTGAAATATTTTCTGGCAGGTCTTTCCATGTTCATTCTCATTATGTGCCCATACCACTGAAGTCTGTGTTTCTTTATGACACTGATAATAGGATATATAAGTAATAATAATAATAATAACGTAAACGTTTCCACCTTTTCAATACTACAATATATTCACAAAATTACAAATTATACGGTACTAGTTTCGACTCATCTAGGGGTCATCATCAGCCATATTGGAGCAAAGATCATTTGTGGTGAAATCCTAAGACAAATGTCAATACGGACCAAAAACATGAAATTCATAACCATCACTGATAATAGGAACCTCAATACCAGCTACTTTCCTATTCACTTCATTTCTGATCTTGTCCTTTCTGGTTGTTTGGTTCATCTAGACGTTATTAGGCATAAATCTCAATTTGTTTAGGTGGTAAGTTTCATATGTATGTTAAAAACAAATGTACAAATGTCAACACACGACGCCTGGAATTGGCCTGTGTTTGGTTGAGAGCTATACTGGAACATGCACACGTACATCCATAATCTCGGTCATTTTTGTCATTCTCTTTCACCCCTTCTAACCCCATCCCGATTGGTAATGAACTTTGACTTAAGCGACATCCATTTCCATATCTTTTTTCATTTCATCCCATTCCGTTAGGGGTGTTAGGGTTTTATTGCCCCTGCAGTAATTTTTCCAGACAGTAAGTTATATGAATATCAAGTGTGGTTAATAGTTATGCTGGAACAGACACACATTCATCCATAGTCTCTGGTAATTTCTGACATTTTATTTTTTCACCTCTTCTGACCCACTATGGCGATGAGGACTGAACTTGAACTTAAATGACATCCAGAGTGTCACTATTCATATCAGTGACTCCGAAAACTATGGTAGGCCTTCGACTCTGTAAATAGAAGAGTTATGTGGCAAACACTTGAAGAATATGGTATACCACAAAAGATTCTGAATATTATAAAGGATATGTACGAGGGTTATAAATGTCAGGTTCTGCATATGGGAGATCTTACTGAACCAATAGATGTGACGTCGGGAGTTCGACAGTGCTGTATTCTTTCTCTGACGCTTTTCCTACTTGTATTGGATAGTGTGCTGAGGAGAGTGTATTGAGGTCGGAAAAGGGGGATCCAGTAGGGCTTACAAGATAAGTTAGAAGACCTTGTTTTTGCAGATAACATCTGCCTACTGGCTCAACGGTTCAGAGATATGGAAGAGAAGATTAAGCGGTTGAAGGAGGAGGCAGAGGATGCTGGACTTAAAATAAAATGTTAATAAGACCAAGGAGATGAGGCTCAATTCCAAGATTGATGATAAATTGTCTATAGATAATAAAGAGATAGAACAAGTAGACTCCTTCATATATCTTGGGAGTATGGTTACTATGACTGGAGGAGCAGAAGAAGACATTAAGAGTCATATCAGGAAAGCAAATGGTGCTTTTGTTCAATTGTATCCTATATGGAGAACCAAAAACATTTCTAGAAAAACTAAGCTACGACTTTTTGACATAAATGTTAAGTCCGTTCTGCTTTACAGCTGTGAAACGTGGAAAGTTACCCTGAAGACGACTAAACAACTGCAAGTGAATAGCTGTCTAAGACGTATCATCAACAGAAGATGGCCGGATGTTATTTCAAATGAAGATCTATGGGAAGAAACTAATCAGCAGCCAATTGAAATGCAGATAAGGGAGAGAAAATGGCGTTGGATAGGACATACTTTAAGGAAGCCCGCTGGAGCCAATGAAAAGACAGCGCTCGACTGGAACTCCCAAGGTGCTAGAAAGCGCGGACGTCCGAAGAAGACCTGGAAAAAGACAATGGAAGAGGAATGTCTAACAGTGGGAAAAACTTGGAATGAAGTGAAGAGGTTAGCCAACAATATGAACAGATGGAAGTGTTACACGGAAGCCCTATGCTCCAGGAGGAGCAACAGGAAATAAGTCAAGTCAATGAAACTATGGTCATTTTGTAGCATTTTTATATTTGTACCAATTTTGGTTGAGAACTATGCTGGAATGTACACACATGTCCATAATCTCGGTCATTTTTGGAAATTTTCTTTTCACCCCTTCTTACCCCTTATGCCCATGGTGTTGAACTTGGACTTAAACGACATCCGGAATGTCACTGTTCGTCTCAGTGACCCTGAAAACTATATATTCGATTATTATATATGCCATCCCTAAGGGTGCTAGGGGTGGTTTTCCCCACAGTATTTGTCTCCAGATAGTAAGTCATAAGTGTACGAAGTTTGGTTGAAATTGCTTCAGTGATTTAGGAGAAGATATTGAAATTATACTCATAGCCTGCATGCTTATATTATATTATATTATATTATATTATATTATATTATATTATATTATATTATATTATATTATATTATATTATATTATAATTAATTTTGTTACTTTCATTGATCTGTCTCTGTCTTATCCTTGGCTTTGACAATATGAAAGTGACTGAGGTATGAGTGATGCTAATAATGCCATTCCTTTTGCAGCCATTCCCTTCTATGAATGGTGTGAAAATGTTTTTTAAAATCAGGAGTTTATAGGATCAAATGTACCACCTGTAAAAAAACCTACATCGGGCAAACCGGGAGAAACTTCATTATCAGATACCACGAGCACACTAACGCAATAAAATACAACAAGTTTTCAGCCATCGGCCAACACATGCAAGATTATAACCATAATTTCACCAATATTGAACAAGACATGGACATCCTCGTATTAGCAAACAAAGGCCCTTTACTGAACATAATGGAAAATTACTACATACACCTAGACCAATACTTTAATGCCAGTCACAATCTCAATGAAATCTCTGAGAAACCCAACATACTCTTCGATCTATTTATCACTTTCCTCAGAAACAATAATGCAGCCAACCTAAACTCAATCCTAAATTTAATCAAAAGTACTTTTCCAAGACAATTACACTTTCTCCCGCACCCTTCAGCCCCACCTTAAGCCCTCTTCCTAAGCCATATTTCATTTCAATACAAGAACTTACTGATTTCCATGATTATAATTTTTACAACACCCCATTTATACTTTATTCTTTGTTAAAAACCTCTGATTATGTATATTCCTTGTATTATTAACTATTACCATAACATCTCATTTCACTTGTTATTCTTTAAAATAATATTGTCTTAGGATTTCGCCACAAATGATCTTTGCTCCAATACGGCTGATGATGACCCCTAGATGGGTCGAAACTAGTACCGTATAATTTTGTAATTTTGTGAATATATTGTATTGAAAAGGTGGAAACATTTAAGTTATTATTATTATTATTACTTATATATTGTTCAATACGGACCAAAAACATGAAATTCATAACCATCAGTGAAAATGTTTCTCATAGGGTCAGTTGGTTCATGCATTTCATTGAGATTGGCAGACTGATATATAATTGCAACACCTGACTCAGTGAGGAAAGCAACGGGAAACTACCTCACTCCTCATTTCCCTAGTATGGTACGCCTCTTCAGTGATGCCTAGGCCATCTATGACAGTTGATGGCAGAGCTGTTGAGGATCCAACCAGCTTTAGAGCTGAAGACTGACCATACATATTATATTATTGTTATGAAGAGACTTTTCATTTTTATAAATTTATTTCATTGAAGTTGGCACTTTCCGAGCATATTTCCGATTGGTCGGATGATTGTTAAAAATTGTTTTGCATACAACAGCCATGTTCGTCATCAAGTTACCGTATAATCCCGAATACCACCCGCCACCGAATAAGACCCGCACCCTAAATTTGAGACAGCAAAATAAGGGAAAAATTAAAAAATCAAATAACTCACATAATTATTTAATTTTCTTCAAATACACCACAAATATAAATTCAAACAGCTTACAATTAATAAACTCATCACAAAAATAGTAAATAAAATCGGTCCAATACTCAGATCATTCACAGTTCACCGTTGTCATCTGAAGTTTCACCATAGGAACTTTCGTTGATGTCATCTTTCCACAAATAGTTGTCCTCACTACCGTCCACTGAATTTGAAATTCCACATTTCTTAAAGTTTTTGGACACTAGATCTTTGGGCATGCGCGCCCATGTGGTCTTAATCCAGCTGCATATTAGTCCCACTTCAGGCCTCTTCACTCGCCCGGTTGGTGTTAACGCATGATCACCATCAGACATCCATTCAGTGTACAACTTTTTCATTGCAGTTTTGAAAGGCCGGTTCATGCGCACATCCAACGGCTGTAGAATAGAAGTGAGTCCTCCAGGAATTATCGCAAGATCGGTTTTGCCTTTCGTCATTGTATCTTTTACGGCGTCAGTTGTATGTCCTCGGTAACTGTCGAAGACAAGTGTGTTTCGTTTTTGTAACAAAGCTCCCAGGCGATGTTGCCAAACGCACTTCAGCCAGTCCTCAACTAATGCACTGTCCATCCAGCTGAACTCATGTGTTCTAACAATAACACTGGACGGCAAGTTTCCTTACGGAAGTGTTTTCCTTTTCAGGACCACATATGGAGGGAGTTTGGTTCCATCCACTAATACGCACAACATTACCATGCATAGTTGCTTTTCGTTACCACCTGTTCTGATGGTTACACTTTTAGAACCCTTCGTGTCCACTGTATTTTCCAAAGGTATTTCAAAAAGACAGCTGTCTGGTCAGCATTCCCAGTTTGCGACAGCAAATAAGAATTTTGCTGTCTCAAATGAATAATGTGGTACTGAAAGGCCATTAATTTTTCTTCATACGCCCCAGGGGGATGTTGTGAAATGAGCGTACTTCTCCAAATGCACAGTCCCTTTCTCCAGTAAAAATTTTGGATCCACCCACGGTTTGCAGTAAAACCCTGTGTTTTGAGTTTTTTTGAGATCTCTAGTGCTTTCAATTGACACATTTCACTAGAAACACCATATCCTAATTCACGTTTTTCTATCACAAATTTGTGAAGTCGTTCTTCAATTTCCAGAAACACTGCACTCCACCCACAGAGCGCTCTGCGATCACCATATCTTTTTAGAAGATTTTCCTTCTTCTTCCACCAATCAGAAATACACGATTCATCAATACCATACTTTCTGCCAACGGCACGATTTCCATATATTTCAGCTTCGCTTGAAACTTTAAGCTTCTGACGTACAGTAAATGACCGCAGACGCTGTTTTGAATCCATCGCTTACTATCGAGACAGCACTTTCACAGGACAGATACTGAACTCAAATGTGAGCGAGGTAGACTTCCGTAACCAACAGTCTTGACAATCTCAAAGTACGTTATCCTGTGAGATCAGCTATTCGCCACCCAGCATGCCAGCAACGCTTGTGAAGCAAATGACGATCGAGCATCTGCAGCAGCGGCTTTCATATTTACCGCATATTTACCCATATTCTTTAAGTTACCGTATTTTATTACCTTACATTTCGTATTTACATGCCACTGTAACCGTATTGAGAAAGAATCGATCTCATTTTTTAGAATGCAATTAAAACACAATAAGACCTGAATGTCCGTTTACATGTGGTATATTGAGTACGGTAACCATATTAAAATCTATTTCAATACTCCATGTAAACGTAGTAAATATTTGCAAGAATGAATGGCTTGAATATGACCCGCACCCAAGATTTAGAACCAATATTTTGGGAAAAAAGTGCGGGTGGTATTCAGGATTATACGGTATGTGATATTGCATAATTAGCCCAGCTCCTCTCCTTTCAACATCTATGCCATCACGCTACTCAAGTTCTCCACGTTTCCATACTGAACTGGGAATCGTGACGTTAATTCAAATTATGATCTTCACAAGACCACATTGTTGGCTTCAAAACCACCTGAATTAAGCCTGTTAATTACCACAGCTTAAGAGAACAAGATTATTCTTACCACTGATAACATATGAGGCCTTATGATTTATGCACTTCAAGCTGGACTATTCTCTTGTTTATCAAGACTCAACAACTGGGATACCTTCTCAAAAATGTTATGTTTTACAGTCAGACACACCACATCATTTCAACTGGTTATAATCTAACAGGGACTTTATAGGTGCTGTCATATGTTTTAGATGGTTGTACGCACCATACCCTCATCATTTTAATGTTACATTTAAAATTTGCCTTAGTTGGTGCATTTAAATGTTGTATATAGATACGCCTTTTGTTCTACAAACCTCAAGCTGGACTACTTTCTCGTTATCATACCCTAACTATTGTTACCTTCTCTGTTTTGATTTCATAGTTTTAACTTTTGACAATTTAGCTTCCAACATTAATCCTTGTATTTGCTGTCATGTGTTTTATATTTCAACTAGTCATAGTTTAACATTTGTCTTGTAGGTGCTATCATGTGTTATATATTGCTATTCGATAAGTTGCATTTTGCTCAATTGATTTGTTGGCTGATGATGACGCACAATGAGCGTCGAAACTAGTACCAACCTTCTCTAGACGTTATGTGATATATATTCACATCAATAAACATTCATGGTATTGAAAAGGTGGACCTTTAACATTTTCATTTTACTGTAATTAAGACATATCAAGTTCAATAACTTATTACTTCAAAATCAGTCAAAAACAATTATATTATATAGAGATAACTTCTGTCATTTCACTGTTGATATTCTACATTTTTCACAGTTTCTTAAATATTTCTTCACATCTAATGCACAGCTACATTCTTCAAACTTGGCAGACCTATCAAAGATGGTCCTATGACATGAAAGTATATCTCAATGACAGCACGTTTGAATGCTATTTCCAAATAACAGGCACGACCATGAACCTACTAGCAGGAAAGGTATTTTATAAAACATGGCAGCGTGTTCCCTTCCTCCTATATACAACATTTCTCGCTGGACTATCGTGATACACGTAAGTTGCTGTCACCTGGCGACACTCTGTCCATCAAGTCGATCCAGTCTTGGTGCGGCTTTGCAATTAAATTAATTAAATTAAATTAAATTTCATTCAAGCCACTTCCTAAACTGTCTCAGGAAGTATAAGAACAAATTGTGGAAATTTTAGGGAAATCGGTCCAGTAGTTTTGGAGTCCATGCAGGACAAACACACATAGTTTAACTTTTATATATATAGATTATGTGAATCTGTGCTCGCCTCCATAGCGTAATGGTCAGCACTATTAGCTGCCAACATCATTAAAAATAAACTATAGAAACACTATGAGAACATTCTAGGAGAGGAACAATTCGGGTTCAGAAAGGGAAGATCTTGCTGCGATGGCTATTTCACAATGAAAATCCTTCTAAAAACACAGGGAATTTCATGTAGAAACATACATTGCCTTTGTGAACTTCAAAAAATCTTTTGACAAAGTAAACTGCAATACCTTACTTAATATTATAATATCTGATCATACCCCACAACTGATGGTACAGAACGTAAGTGACCTTTACAAACATAACCTGATTTCTGTAAAGGTCAATGATAAATTATCAGAGTGGAAAACAATAAACACAGGAGTAAGACAGGGTTGCGGTCTTTCCCCTCTCCTGTTTGTAATCTATATGAATGCTCTCATACGAGAATTCAGAGTAAGAAGACATGGTTCCATCCGCATTAACAGAAATCTACAGCTGGACACAATATTATCTGCAGATGACTTAGTGCTGGTCGCCACCTCAGAAGAAGATTTACAGCGTCCAATGTATAACCTAAACCTAGTCTCAGAAAAGTACTCAGTGGAAATATCCCCTGAGAAAACTAAGATAATGAATGGCTTTCTGTGGCAAGGAACCAGTAAGAAGCAAGATCTGCTTAAGGTATACATATATGTTTAGACAAAAAATCCACAGTGTTGAACCTGAATAGTTGAAGTTTTTTCTACACATTTCGTGGAGAACTTTGCTCAGCGTCTTCAGAAGAAAATCTTGACTGTTCACAAGGAAGACTTTTACAATAATAAGGGCTTGCATTTTGACGTTCGTAACAGAAGTGTAAGTGGTACGTTCATTCATCACTAGATGGCTCACCATACGCGGTACAGTGCTAGCATTCGAAGCAGAGGCAGATGGCCCCATCAAAATCGATCAGGGACGGGGAGGGGGGTTGGTATAACTGGTGTACACACATATGAAAGTATGACTGACACAAGCCTGGAATGAAACATCTGGTGATGAGGAATGTATGAATTTTGTGAACAACGAAACAAAATAACAATAGTGAAAGGGCAGGGAAATCCTTAATGGCTCGCTATCAGTGAAGTAATACGTGGTTGTGTGTTTGGATTCCACTGGTATCCGGTTGGCCATTTTTGTTCTGTACTAAACATCTCTTCAAGATGTACGTATAACACGACGTAATAGGTTGAAAGCCGATTTCGAAGAGGCCATAGAAGTTGAGACCAAAAAGAAGAGACATTTATGAACCAAGCATCCCTATCTCAGCCAGTACATATGATCAGAGAATTTGTCCGTTAGAGGGCTGTTGTTCAGTGGCAGGGTAGTATGACCAAATATACTTGAAATATTGTGGAATTAGGCATAGCATTATGCAATTAAGGATTCTTTTAGCATTCTGCATCATCACCTGTCTCTTTTTATGATTTTGTCTCAATTTTTATAAAAAAAATTCAAAATTTAAGAGTGTTTTCTAATTGAGTTATAGTGTATTTATAACTTTAATTTTTTCAGAATGTTCAGGAGGCATTTTTGTATGTTTATCAGTCTTTTTATGGTTTTTGTTTTTGATTACTGTTTACTATTCTTTTTATTCCACTGTGCTATAAATATTATCACACAGTATTTGCAATTCAGAATCCTTGTAGTCATACTCTGTTGCGTGTAGGCCTACTGATGTACTCAATTTATACTATTAATTAAAAGTTAAAGATGAAGGTTGTAGTATTATGTAACTATTAACATTGTGATCATTGCCGTGGGACCTCCTGTTTTTTGCAGATTCTGAACCATAGGAGTATGGCTTTTTTCTGTCAAAAATCTCCCATGCATAGGATAGTACCATATTCAAACTACACCTTGGTATGACAATGCTACATGGCCATGTCTGTCTGTTAGGTCATCAGCCCAGAGGCTGGTTGGATCCTCAAATAGCACCACCAAAGGTTATGCGGTTATAAGGAAACCCCCAAAACCAATGGCAGCACCAAAATGAGGCGTACTAGGCAAGATGAGGAGTGAGGTAGTTTGCCACTGCTTTCCTCACTGGGTGGGAAAGTACTATTGCAGCACGACTGACCCTACAAGCAGCACCTTTTATAACACTCAGATGCACTAGTCATGCTCTGAATGTCATTACTCAGCACTACCCATACCCCAGCAACTTCCATATTGTCACAGCCATGGATGTTGACTGGGACTTCGGTGGAAGCTACACTTTGCTCTGGCCTGTGCCAAGAGATGGATGCAAAAGTACTGTATCCATCAAGAAATGACAGCAGGCAGACATGGCCATTACACCCTTTAAAGTAATCCACTGCCATGAATTATTCTTCATATCTATTTAAAATTTTCCATTTTCTTTTTTAGACAGGATTATTTTTCAAATGGTATTGGAAAAATAGTAATTAATTAATCCTTATCTTGTTTATTTATTTTGATTTAACCCAAATGTAATATGACATGAAATCTTTTCAGATGAACTTATGCATTGGAAAATGGTGCTACATGAAGGTCTTATTAAAAAGATGATGATTACTGCAGGGTAAGTCAGTATAAATCTGTTTAAAATTGATAGAAATCAAATAGTAGTGTTTTATATTGATAGCTTAAAAGTCAATCCGTGCGCGTAGAGGCGCGTGGCTGTGAGCTTGCATCCGGGAGATAGTAGGTTCGAATCCCACTATCGGCAGCCCTGAAGATGGTTTTCCGTGGTTTCCCATTTTCACACCAGGCAAATGCTGGGGCTGTACCTTAATTAAGGCCACGGCCGCTTCCTTCCAACTCCTAGGCCTTTCCTATCCCATCGTCGCCATAAGCCCTATCTGTGTCGGTGCGACATAAAGCCCCTAGCAAAAAAAAAAAAAAAAATTAAAAGTCAATCCTTCTGCTTGTTAGTTGTTCCTGGAAGAAAATACAAATTCAGGGCCTGTTCAGTGTTATAATTACACTTGATTAGGCAAATTCTAATAGATGTTGCCTAGATATGAAGCTTCCATGATCATTTAGTTCTTCTTCCGGGTTGAATTTTGTTATTGTTTTATGTACCTTACTCAGTTTGTTGATATTTTTAATACATTGCAGTATTTTTTGTCAAGGCGACTGAAATATCACTATTGTATGAGGTAATCAGTCTCTCCAGGTAGCTAACTACAAAAGTGGTTGTTCCACATTGCCTTTAAATAGCTTCTTCTCCTTCGATCAATCAGTCACTACTGATCTGCATTTAGGGCAGTCGCCCAGGTGGCAGATTCCCTATCTGTTGTTTTCCTAGCCTTTTCTTAAATGATTGCAAAGAAATTGGAAATTTATTGAACATCTCCCTTGGTAAGTTATTCCAATCCCTAACTCCCCTTCCTATAAATGAATATTTGCCCCAATTTGTCCTCTTGAATTCCAACTTTATCTTCATATTGTGATCTTTCCTACTTTTAAAGACACCATCCAAACTTATTTGTCTATTGATGTCCTCCCATGCCATCTCTCCACTGACAGCTGGGAACATACCACTTAGTCGAGCAGCTCGTCTCCTTTCTCCCAAGACTTCCCAGCCCAAACTTTGCAACATTTTTGTAACGCTACTCTTTTGTCGGAAATCGCCCAGAACAAATTGAGCTGCTTTTCTTTGGATTTTTTCCACTTCCTGAATCAAGTAATCCTGGTAAGGGTCCCATACACTGGAACCATACTCTAGTTGGGGTCTCACCTTTACACCCTTACTACAATCCCTAAATACTCTCATAACCATGTGCAGAGATCTGTACCCTTTATTTACAATTCCATTTATGTGATTACCCCAATGAAGATTTTTCCTTATATTAATACCTAGGTATTTACAATGATCCCCAAAGGGAACTTTCACCCCATTAACGTAGTAATTAAAACTGAGAGGACTTTTCCTATTTGTGGAACTCACAACCTGACTTTTATCCCCGTTTATCATCATACCATTGCCTACTGTCCATCCCACAACATTTTCGAGGTCATTTTGCAGTTGCTCACAATATTGTAACTTATTTATTACTCTGTACAGAATAACATCATCTGCGAAAAGCCTTATCTCTGATTCAACTTCTTTACACATATCATTGATATGTATAAAAAACATGAAGGTCCAATAATACTGCCTTGAGGAATTCCCCTCTTAATTTTTACAGGGACAGATAAAGCTTCACCAACTCTGATTCTCTGAGTTCTGTTTTCTAGAAACAGAGCAACCCATTCAGTCACTCTTTTGTCAAGTCCAATTGCACTCATTTTTGCCAGTAGTCTCCATGATCTACCCCATCAAATGCCTTAGACAGGTCAATCACGATACAGTCCATTTGACCTCCTGAATCCAGGATATCTGCTATATCTTGCTGGAATCCTACAATTTGGGCTTCAGTGGAATAACCTTTACTAAACCCAAACTGCCTTCTATCAAACCAGTTATTAATTGTGCAAGCATGTCTAATATAATCAGAAAGAATGCTTTCCCAAAGCTTACATACAATGCATGTCAAAGTGATTGGCCTGTAATTTTCAACTTTATGTGTATCACCTTCTCCTTTATACACAGGGGCTACTATAGCAACTCTCTATTCATTTGGTAAAGTTCCTTCATGCAAACAATAATCAAAGAAGTACTTCAGATATGATACTATATCCCAACCCATTGTCTTTAGTATATCCCCCAAAACCTTATCAATTCCAGCTGCTTTTCTAGTTTTCAACTTTTGTATCTTATCTTATCTTATCTTACGACAGTAAGTTAATTAATATAGGCTACTACTACACTACAATACTACTTAATTGTACTATTCGCTTGGCAGGTAGTTGAGAGTTGCTGTTACATGTGCAACTTGAGGGTTTGTCCTGGATGTTCATGCTCTGACCTGCATATTGTAATCTGTATATAATAGGCACCCAAGAATTGCTGATCTTGTAGCCTTCTTCTAAATTCATATTGCTAGGGTGTTTCTTAATTTCCATAGCCTTTTGGATTTTTCTTTTGAGATTTCAGGGGTAGCTGCTAAAATCATGGTTCTGTCAAACAAACTTTTATGTCTTGTTTTGCAGAAATGCTTGGCTACGATTAAAATATCCATGTCTTGTTTCTTTGTGTGACAGGTACGTTCTCTTAGTCTTTCTTCAACAAGTTTCTCATGGATGAAGAAATGCTTGATGGCTGTATGTTTAGTTTGATGATGAAACTCAGGGTTCTCTTCCAACTTTACTGCTGCTGAATAGTCAATTTGTAAAATTGGAACACTGAATAACCGAGTTAGCCAAATTATTTCCTTCACAGCTTCATTTGTGGCAACTAGTTCAACCTCGATTGTTGATGTTGTCACCATAGCTTGTCGCTGGCTTATTCATGAAATAGTTTATGTCAACGCCAGATGTTGACTGACTTGTCTTCGAACAGCCTGCATCGCTATAACAGTAGAGATGTGCAAAGTGACACTGCTGACTGTTTCGGAATGTTCGATACAGCACAGCGAATTGCTTCGAAGCAGTATGTTGAAGCACGGCACACTTCCGTCTTGGACTGCAAGACAAGCAGTACCTGGAAGTGTCTCACAATGGCGTGGTGAGGCAGTGTGTCGACATACGGCGCACTTCTGTCTCAGACTACAAGAGAAACAGTGTTCCTATACGCCGTACCTGGACAGTGTCTCGCAATGGCACAGTGAAGCAGTGTGTCTCTCAGTTGTGTGCTAGTGTTCGCGCAGTGCAGTGAGCTCGTTAGCCCAGTATGTGTGCTGTGTGTCATTAGTGCTTGCTTTGGTGGAACTCTTCCCATCCCTTGTGCGTAAGGCACGTTTACGATGGCTGCCTCCAGTAGGGGAGGTAGTCTAGAAGTTTAGTTGTTGATCAAGAAGAAGAAGTTCCCATGCATGTCGAATCTTCTGGATGTCAAACCTCCCAACCGGATTTCATTGATCCAGCCTTGTCTCAATGACCTAGCAATCCAGTGACAATTTACCGCCGCAAGAGGAATGGGAATATTATTCCCATTCACACTGTGGCCCCTATATTGTGTATATTGAATCAGTCGGTAACAGAAATTTGGGTCAACTTCATCCCATGTTGCTGGGTTGACATTTTCATGAAAAGGATATTTTTTTGAAATCTATTTCTCACAAAGGACGCAGTTGGTTACAAATAGTTTTCAACAATGCAGAACAAGCAAACATCTTTTTAAGTCATCCACTGCTAAGCTATTTACAATTCAAGGCGTATGTACCTTCTTCCAACATCTTGCATGTCAAAATTATCCGTGATGTCGACAAAAATCTATCTGAGGATGATATTCGTCAGTATCTTATGCCAAGAGTCCAGGTTAAAGCGGTTCAACGCCTCAAACGGAGACTAGTTACAAATGATGGTATTGAATATGTTTCAAATGGGTCTATCAAAGTCACCTTTCGTATACAGCAGTTGCCTCCACAAGTGTCCCTTTTTCAGGTTTATCTCAGTGTTGAGCCTTTTATTTTTTTGCCTGTCATTTGCCGCAAATGTCTTCACTATGGACATACACTGAAGCAATGTCGTATGCAGACTACTCATTGTGGAAAGTGTGCAGTGGGGCATACAACCGATCAGTGTACATCACAGCCTTCAAAATGTGTGTATTGTAAAGGTGCTCATCCAGCCGGTGCATTAGTTTGCCCTGAACACGAATATCAACAGGAAATAAAAAAGGTTATGAGTCTTGAATATATTTCTTTCCAAGAGGCCGAGGCGAAAATCTCCTTACCTATCTATCATCCTCCCCAAAATCCTCACAATTTCCCACCCCTTACACAAGAACCTATCTCTTCCGCTCCTACTCAGGAATATCCCCGGAAACGAAAATTTACGCAGGTGGTGCAGAGACCAGTGAAAACCGGGTTTTGAACGTGCCGCCCTTATGGCCCTGGTGCATCCAGACAGTGTTCCTTCGGGACGTGCCATTGTGTTGTCTCCGCCTCCAGATTCGCAAACCCCTTATACTTCTACAGCTCCTAATTTAAATACTTTGGGTCCTAGTCACCTCCCCCTCCAACATGATCAACAACTTCAGATGCAACGCAACCACTATAATAATAATAATTTCGTGTGGCTATCTCTAGCCAAGTGCAGCCCTTGTAAGGCAGACCCTCCGATGAGGGTGGGCGGCATTGCCATTTGTAGGTAACTGCGTGTTATTATGGTGGAGGAATAGTGTTATGTGTGGTGTGTGAGTTGCAGGGATGTTGGGGACAGCACAAACACCCAGCCCCCGGCCCATTGGAATTAACCAATGGAGGCTAAAATCTCCGAACTGGCCGGGAATCGAACCTGGGACCCTCTGAACCAAAGGCCAGTATGCTGACCATTCAGCCAACGAGTCAGACAACGGAACCACTTACACCATGAAATACAACAAATTCTATTTTTGCTATTACAGAATGTGGGAGGAGAATCGCCCATCTCCCTGTTGATCTCAATTGCAGGACAGATTCACACATATACTTACTCTTTATGATTTGCGTTTTGCAATGGAACACTAGAAGTCCCATATATAAAAAACATGAATTACAATTACTCATACAAGAAACTCGTGCTAACATCCTTGTAATCCAAGAAACATGGTTTTCTGCTGATACGCCTTTTCACTTACCCGGTTATCACGTAGAACGCCTTGATAATAATGGTAGTGAGGGAATTGCGATCTTTATTCATAAGCATATTCCCTATCAACTTCTTCCTTTGCAGCATCATATTCCTAACACCTTAGCTCTCGGTATTTTTTTTGCAATCTCCATTTAATTAACCTTTACTGTCCGCCCGATGTGTATATCACAGCCTGCTAATGGTCTCACTTTTTTTGCACAATTTGCTTCACTGGACTATGTTCTCCTTGGTGACGTCAGTTGGCACCATACAGCATGGGGTAGCGATAAAGATACTGTTAATGGCACAAACTTACTATCTGAGTCCCAATCACATAACTTTATCATTTTAAATGACTGGTCCTCAACACGCCCATCCCCTCCTGGGGCCCCACCTAGTGTAGTAGACCTATCCTTTTGTCAATATCATATGACTCCCAGCATCGTTTGGCAAACTCTTTGTGATACTCATTACAGAGATCACTTTCCCATTCTTGTTACCTATGGCATCAGTAAATCCTCCTTAACATCTCGTACACCTTCCCAACTCAGCAATATTAGGTCACTCCGTAACTTTGACAAACGTATTGTATGTTCCTACATGCCCAGCTCCTTAAATTCCCGTCACCCACACTAGATTATTCCAATCTCATCCGCATACTCTCTGAGTATGTCCATAACTTCCACCCCTGCAAATGAATCTCTTCTCTATGCCCACGTCCTTACCAGCAGATACATTGGTGGGATGCTGAATGTCATAGCCTGATAATGCGGCATAAATTTTTATTTAAACAGTTTTGCAAGGATATGACACTGGCGAATTATTTAGTGCTGAAGCGTCATAATGCTTTATCGAACGGGTATTTCACACTAAAAAACGTGATTCTTGGAAATCTTTTATCTCCTCCCTAAATCATCGCATATCTTCGTCCACCCTTTGGAATGCTATTCGTGCCCTCACGCATGCTAATGCTTCTCATCCTTCCCGCTCAGTTATTATGCTTGATGTTCTTCTTTCATTTCTTCACTCCTTAACACCCGATTTTCCGTTTTCTCATCCCTTTTATTCCTCTCGTCCTATATCCTCTCAATATTATTCTTTATTATAGCCAATCCAACTTCTGGAACTACAGTCAGTCTTAGAATCCATCAACAGTTCTTCTCCCGGGCCAGATAGTATTACTTATACGATGATCCATCTATTACCTACTTCTGTCCATCTTGTGTTACTTTCCTTTTTCAATACCATCTTACTCACTGCAAATGTCCCGGTGCAGTCGAACGTCTTTCATTTAGTACCTATCCTTAAACCCGGAAAAGATCCAACTTCTCCAACGCACTATCATGGCATTGTTTTAAGTTCTTGTATATGGAAACTTTTTCTGAAAATTCTCTTAAAACGATTTGTGTCTGTCCTGGAGAAAAATAAGCTTATTCCCAAAAATCAATATGCGTTCTCTAAAGGGCGCAATATGCAAGATCCTCTTAATATTCTGTTGATTGATCTCCTCCCAGTGCGTCATAGAAAGCATAGCACTATTACATTTTTTCTCGACATTAAAGGTGCCGCAAGCTGTCCACTTCATGGCCGTATCGATGAGTTTAATCAACAAATTAATTTAAAAAGCCACCTAATCAATACTTTATTTTTTGCCTTAGGCAAAATTAAAAATACATTAGCACACACAGAACATGTTTCGACCCCTTAGTGGTCATCTTCAGCTGTATATAAATATCTTAGATGAGAACATTTGGACAGTAAGCACATTAAACCTTAAAACTATGTCCCATGGGATCCTAAAAACGATTGCTGTAGGTGCTTTAAATGAAAGGAGAGGGGAGGGGGGGGTTAAGGTAATATGTGTGAATGATACTTAAATTACAATTTGCGTCTAGAATTGTGTTCAAAAAACTTATATACTAAAATACATATTTAAAAGTATTTAAAAGTGTCTATGGTGAAACACTTTTGTAATAACACTAGGTGGCATGAATAAAAAGTCAGTGTTTGTAACAATCTTCAGGCATTTGTGATTAAAAAATATCTTAAAGTGTCTTTGATGAAGCACTTTAAAAAAAAAGAAACCACTTGTACTTGGATAAAAGTCTATGTACTGTGTATATCAGTTTTCAGGTATTTGTTGTTTATAATTTGTGTTGAATATCTTCCTTAATTGTTGCTACACTAGGTCGTGCACAAAGACAGATCCCCAAGGCGGCGCGGAATAAACATTCCCCCGATAAGATCGTGAGGCAAGCTACCGTAATCAGAAGACCACCATTTTCTACAAAAGAGAAGTAATCAGAAGACCACCATTTTATACAAAAGAGAAGCTACCATAGGACTTTATCAAGTCAAACGGCCAACATATCCTTTTCCCACAATCCAAAGAGCAATTTTCGGAAGTCAAACAATCAACACGGCCTTTTACCATAACCAAAACAGCAACAATTAAGGAAGATATTCAACACAAATTATAAACAACAAATACCTGAAAACTGATATACACTGTACATAGACTTTCATCCAAGTACAAGTGTTTTTTTTTTAAAAGTGCTTCATCAAAGACGCCTTAAGATATTTTCTAAAATATGTTTATTAGTAAACAAGGTTTTTTTAACATCATTGTAAATGCGAATTTTAATTTACTTTTCACAAATACCTGAAGATTGTTACAAACACTGACTTTTTATTCATGCCACCTAGTGTTACTACAAAAGTGTTTCACCATAGACGCTTTTAAATACTTTTAAATATGTATTTTAGTATATAAGTTTTTTAAACACAATTGTAGACGTGAATTGTAATTTAAGTATCATTCACACATTTTACATTACCCCCAACCTCCCCCCCCCCCCTTTCCCCTCTTTCTCCTTTCATTTAAAGCACCTAGAGCAATAGTTTTTAGGATCCCTTGGGACATAGTTTTAAGGTTTAATGTGTTTACTGTCCAAATGTACTCATCTAAGATATTTATATACAGCTGAAGATGACCACTAAGTGGTCGAAACATGTTCTGTGTGTGCTAATGTATTTTTAATTTTGCCTCAGGCAAAAAGTAAAGTATCGATTAGGTGGCTTTTTAAATTAATTTGTTGATTAAAGGTGCCTACGATTCTGTCCCCTTAAGTTTATTATGGACATGCCTCGATTCCCTTGGCTTTCCTTCGCATTTTATATCATTACTAGAAAAGTTATATACCTACCATACTCAGATTATAAAATCCACCTATTCAGAGAATCCTGGACGACAATGTTCACACGGTGTTCCTCAGGAGGATATATTAAGCAGAGTTTTATGTGCTCTTTTTATGTGTGACTTCTTATTACTACACGAGCATGGGTATTAGCTTATCCTGATGATTAGAGACAAGATTTATAGGCACTAAAAACAGTTAGAATAAGCAGGCATATAGGCTCTTAAATTAGCCAAAATAGGCATATAAATAGGCAATAACATGTAAAATAGGCAACAAAATAGGCATGAAAAATACTTATAATTTAATAACACACTCAATTACTATAAAAGGAATTTACAACAAGCAACTTTTCAATGTTTTCCAGTAACAATCTTGTTCTGCAGTCGGCAGACTGTTTTGTACTGAGAGAAAGATCTCTCAACATCACAGGAAGTGATTGTACAAAACTTCAATGAAGCCACTTCGTCTGGTTTTAGTTCAATTGCTTCATCTACCTCACCTCGTAGCACCCTGACTACTTTTATCATCGCTTTCCATCATGGATTTTGCTGCTGGACTCTTATGGAACTTTTCGCTGACAGCGGCTACCTTCCCAGAGGTTCGGTCATAACTTCTTCTGACTTCTTCCACAACCCTGAATAACACCACTAGGGGAAAGTCACTTTTCTCCAACTTTTCTCCAACTCGGTGATTGCTCCCGGCAGCTTGTTGCAGTTTGAAGATGCTCCAGTTTATGCAGGGGGATATTACCCCCACCATTGCAGCAGGTCTATAGAAAATTGTTGTTGGTCGCTGTTTACAGTGGACAGGTAGAAAAGCTGCGATGACACAGCTTTCTGTACTCGTGTCAAACGCATTGCAGTATTTATATAATGATCTATATGGTATCTTTTCACATTTGATCTGAAATATAATAAAATTGACTTAAATTACATTGTTCCTGAATCTTAAATTTCTACAGCTGGGTTAATTGGCAATAATGTTTAGTATAAACATGCATTTGTTTAATTAAAAAAAAAAGAGGAAGACTATCAGAGGTGAAGTTTCTAGAAGTACAATACTTTAAAGTAGGAACAAGAGAATTCATAATTTACATGGAAATATGCCCTCAAAAATGTTCAGTTATAATCTGGCAGTTTCCTGTCTAGTTCACCAGGTGAAAAAATAATAAAAATGACCCAAAACGATACCTGAGTAGTGTAGAAGAGAGATCCTTCCTCCATGCTTGCCAGGGACTCACCAAGCTGCCTCTAGCAATATTCTTACTTATATAGAAGAATTAAAACGGAGGTACTATAAATCTCAGATTTGTTAACATTTTATATGTTCCTATTCTCAGGCTTTGGTCAGCTGGGTCAGCTGTCATGAAGACTATTTTCTGTTGCCTGCAATACATCCTGCATCATGTGTGCCCTCAAGGCTGCCACACTCGTTGAAAATTAGAAAATTGCATAATTTGAAACTGTCGTGCATGCACGCATAACCTTACTTTTTGTCACAATTTAGCAAGATTAGAATGGATGATAGAGCTTACGCACCCTCTCTTTGCTTGCCCCCCATAGCACAACGGGTACTAACCGGACCTCACCAATCCAGATCAGCGGTCTTTTCACTGGCCTGATCTTGTAAAGATAGTCTTTGCAGCCTTGTAAAACACGCTGTGACATCCTCCTAGCTGTGCCATCTTGTATGTCTAGCCTCTGTGACATCGTCCTAGCTGCATCACATTCGATCTTCATCCTATGTTTCGTGAAGGCTTAGCGGAAGCGTAATAGAGTTCGCTAGAGCCTACACATAGCGCTGGTGAAAGTTACTCACGACTTTTAAAAATTAAATTTCAGTTGTAGCCTGCTTCTATGGTGTAGTAGTTAGCGCGATTAGCCGCCACCCACGGAGGCCCAAGTTCGATTCCCGCCTCTGCCATGACATTTGAAAAGTGGCACGTGGGCAGGAACGGGGTCCACTCGGCCTTGGGATGTCAACTGAGTAGAGGTGGGTTCGATTCCCGTCTCTGCCATCCTCGAAGTGGTTTTCCGTGGTTTCCCACCTCTCCTCCAGAGAAATGCCGGAATGTTACCTATGATAACTTTAGGACGCGGCCACCTCCTTCCCTCTTCTTTGCTGGTCGCTTCCAATCTCCTCATGCCTTCACAAGGCCCCTGTTCAGCATAGAAGGTGAGGCTGTCTGGGTGAGGAACTAGTCCTCCTCCCCAGCTGTATCCCTCACCCAAAGTTTCACGCTCC
Source organism: Anabrus simplex (assembly GCF_040414725.1). NCBI lineage: Eukaryota > Metazoa > Arthropoda > Insecta > Orthoptera > Tettigoniidae > Anabrus > Anabrus simplex. Next base: position 1,490,598,276 of record NC_090265.1, read on the forward strand.
AGGACACTGCCCTTGAGACAGTAGAGGTGGGATCCTTTGCTGAGTCTGAGGGAAAAACCTGCCCTGGAGGGTAAACAGATTAAGAAAGAAAGCAAATATTTCAGTTGTAAATCTCTATTTTCACAGGAAGTGAATCAGAGTTCAAAATACCGCTTTTTAATTTTCATCCATTCTGTGACAAGAGACCACTGGCGTTTTAACTCCTCGTTCAGTAATTAAATGATTATTTAAATTTTAGCAATATAAATTATTGAAAGTTCACAAGTAATACAGCATTGCAACAAAACAACTTTCCACAATACGTAATTTAATAGGCCTATAAATGCGATGGTAGTTCAGTCACAAAAAAAAAGGATAAAAGGAACAAACAAACTTACCTCCTTACAGCAATCTTGGCAGAAGACTACCCTTTCATCCGTAGTGAAATTGGGATCACCTGTGATCCAACGCTTCAGCAAGTAGGTCTTCGACGATTTTTCTTTGCAATTACAATTTTTTTGCGTCACGCCGACACAGATAGGTCATATGGTGACAATGGGATGGGAAAAGCCTAGGAGTGGGAAGGAAGCGACCATGGCATTAATTAAGGTACATCCCCAGCCTTTGCCTGGTGTGAAAATGGGAAACCACGGAAAACCATCATCAGGGCTGCCAACAGTGGGGCTCAAACCCATTATCTCCTGGATGCAAGCTCACAGCTGCGCACCCCTAAGCTCAAAGCCAACTCACCCGGTGATTTTTCTTTGCGCATTGTCACAGACGCACTTCTTCACAATAAATCACAACACGTTCTGAAAATAAAGCGTAAGGTACAACAGTTCACATCCAGAAGGAGGTTTAAGGGGTATGTGTTGTGCAACGTAGCTTGACGTTGTCAAATTGTTCCTTGTTTCTCCTGATGGAAAATTTCCCAAGAACTGTTTCTGGTGACTTCCGAGAATTCCCATTTCTGTTCGTGGGGTAAACAGATCTTGAAAAATGAGAAGATAATTCTGTTGAGCACATCAGTTATTGGAAGAAAATCGTCCTCTTTAAAATAGATTAAAAAGACATCAAATAGGCAAATATAATCAAAATAGGCACAAACCCCTGAAATAGGCATTTATAGGCACAATAAAACCAACAAAATCTAGCTTAAAGGACCCCAAAACAGATTTATATCTCAATAGCCTACATTTCTGAACACAGGAATAAAATAGGCAAATAGGCAAATTCCTGTCTCTACAGATGATTATACTTTATACGTTTCACATGAAAGTGTCGATGAATGTAGGAGGATAATGGCATGCATAGTACGTGACGTAGTTACTTGGTTACACGAGCATGGTTTCTCTCTTTCTACCTCTAAATGTGCCGTGATGTTACTTACACATACCCATACACATAATCGATCTCCTCTAATCATTGACGGCTTTTTCATGCCCTTTCTTGCTCAAAATACTTATCTTGGTCTGATCTTAGATAGTAAATTAATGTGGACTCCACATGTTTTGATGCTTATATGTAAAACTGACAGCTTTATTAAAATCTTTCGAACAATCACACGTCGAAGCTGGGGAGCTGATCCTGTTACAGCTCTTCTTCTATATCGTGCCACTATACGATCTATACTCGATTACTGTGCATTCTTTATCGACATCGCCTCTGCTCCTACCAAGGCGCACTTAAATGTAATTCAATATCGTGCATTATGAGTGTGTCTAGGAGCTCTTAAAACTACTCCAACTAATGCCTTATTGATAGACGCAGGTGGATATCCTTTATGGATTCATCATCAGTCCCTTGCTTCTAAGTACTTACTTAAACATTTTGCCGTCACACAGTCGCCTCACATTCCCAAGTTACGACTTTTACATACATATTATTCTACCTGTCCTCCTCGTGGGCCTATCGTGTCCCTGCTTTGTACACTGTTTGTGTGTTTGAGTCATCAGTCCATAGACTGGTTTGATGCAGCTGTCCATGCCACCCTATCCTGTGCTAACCTTTTAATTCCTACTTAACTATTGCATCCTACATCTGCTCTAATCTGCTTGTCATATTCATACCTTGGTTACCCCTACCGTTCTTCCCATCTACACTTCCTTCAAAAACCAACCGAACAAGTCCTGGGTGTCTTAAGATGTGTCCTATTATTCTATCTCTTCTTCTTGTCAAATTTAGCCAAATCAATCTCCTCTCGCCAATTCGATTCAGTATCTCTTCATTCGTGATTCGATCTATCATCTCACCTTCAGCATTCTTCTGTAACACTACATTTCAAAAGCTTCTATTCCCTTTCTTTCTGAGCTAGTTATCATCCATATTTCACTTCCATACAATGCCACGCTCCACACAAAAGTCTTCAAAAACAACTTTCTAATTCCTATATCAATGTTTGAAGTAAAGTAAACTTGTGTCCTCATCCTGAGGTGGTGCAGCTCTTTTCAGGCACACCCCCATTGGAGGTGAGCTGCATGTACCATTTCAATCACATACCAGCCCTCCTGCCAGTTTTTTTAATTCCTGGCAGTACCGGGAATCGAACCTGGGCCCCCGAGGACGGCAGCTAATAACACTAACCGTTACTCTACGGAGGCGGACAATGTTTGAAGTGAGCAAATTTCTTTTCTGAAGAAAGCTCTTCCTTGTTTGTACTAGTCTGCATTTTACGTCCTCCTTACTTCTGCCATCATTAGTTATTTTACTATCCAAGTAACAATATTCATCTACTTCCTTTAAGATTTCATTTCCTACTCTAATATTTCCTGCATCACCTGCTTTCGTTCGACTGCACTCCCTTACTTTTGTTTTGGACTTATTTATTTTCATCTTGTACTCCTTACCCAAGACTTCGTCCTACCATTCAGCAGCTTCTCAAAATCTTCTGCAGTAAAGTCAAATAAATATGAAAGTTTATTTGTCCCACCTTTTCAATACATAAAAGGTATTTTAAAAAAGAATTAAAACTGTAGGGACATGTTTCGCTCTTCAATCAAGAGCATCATCAGCCTATATCTCAAACTGAGAGGTAAATAATCAGGTACCTGATTGTAATCTATATATATAAAATAACTTGTCCTGACTGACTGACTGACTGACTGACTGACTGACTGACTGACTGACTGATTCATCATCGCCGAGCCAAAACTACTGGACATAAAGAAATGAAATTTTGGGGATACATTCATATTAAGATGTAGGTGCTCGCTAAGAGAGGATTTTCGGATATTCCGTCGCTAAGGGGGTGAAAAGGGAGGTGAAATTTTAAAATTAGTGTAGCTATATCTCAAAACTTTAAAAGTTTACAGATGTAAAAATTAGTATTTAGAATCTTCTTTAAAAATAAGGAAAAACGTATTATTTTGTTTTCAGAAAATCCCAATAGGAGGGGTGAAAAAGGGTGAAAATGGGGAAAAATGGGTTGAATGACTTTAATCAGGATACCGGTACTTATATCTCAGAAACTGAAGATATTACAGACCTGAAAATTGGTACTTTTGATCTCCTTAGAAAATAAGTAAACACGTATTTTTTTTGTTTTTGGAAAATCCAATTAATGGGATGGTGAAAAGGGGGTGAATTTTTAAAATGAGTGAATCTATATCTCCAAACTTTTAAAGTTTGCAGATGTAAAAATTGGTATTTAGAATCTTCATTAAAAATAAAGAAACACGTATTGTTTTGTTTTCGGAAAATCGCAATAGGAGGAGTGAAAAGGGGTGAAGAAGGGGTTGAATGAATTTAATAAGGCTACTTATATCTCAGAAACTGAAGATATTACAGACCTGAAAATTGGTGTTTGAAATCTCCTTTAAAAATAAAGAAACATGAATTTTTTTGTTTGTGGAAAATCCAATTAAGGGGGGTGAAAAAGGGGGTAATATTTTAAAATGAGTGTATCTATATCTCAAAACTTCGAAAGGTTATAGATGTGAAAATTGGTATTTAGAATCTCCTTTAAAAATAAAGAAACACGTATATTTTGTTGTCGGAAAATCCTAATAGGAAGGGTGGAAAAGGTTGAAAAATGTGTCGAATGCATTTCATGAGTCTACAGTACTTATATTTCAGAACCTGAAGATATTACAGACCTGAAAATTGATGTTTGGGATCTTCTTTAAAAATAAAGAAACACGTATTTTTTTGTTTGTGGAAAATCCAATTAATGGGGGGGGGGGTGAAAGGGGGGTGATTTTTAAAATGAGTGTATCTATATCTCAAAACTTTTAAAGTTTATAGATGTAAAAATTGGTATTTAGAATCTCCCTTAATGATAAAGAAACACATATTATTTTGTATTTGGAAAATCCCAATAGGAAGGGTGGAAAAGGGTTAATAATGGGTCGAATGCCTTTATTGAGGCTACTTATATTTCAGAACCTGAAGATATTACAGACCTGAACATTTGTATTTTGGATCTACTTTAAAAGTAAAGAAACACGTATCTTTTCGTTTTTTGAAAATCCAAATAACGGGGGGTGAAAAGGGGGGTGAATTTTTTTAAATGAGTGTGTCTACAACTTAAAACTTTAAAATTTACAGATGTAAAAATTGGTAGTTAGAATCCCCTCTAAAAATAAAGGAACAAGTATTTATTGTTTCCTGTAAATCCTAATAGGAGGGGTGTAAAAGGGTGAAAAATGGGTTGAATGCCTTTAATGAGGATATATATATCTCAGAAACGAAGGATATTACAGAACTGAAAATTTGTATATGGGATCTCCTTTAAAAATAAAGAAATGCGTTTTTTAGTTTTTGGGAAATCCAACTAATGGCGGTTAAACAGGAGTGACAAATTGGGGTGAATTTTTTGAAGGACTATATCTACAGATTATCTTGGAAATGTAAAATGTTACAGACGTAAAAAGTGGGTGTTTGGAATCTCCTGTAAATGTAAAGAAACAGAGGTGATTTGTTTTTGGAAACTCCACTTAAGGGGAATTCAAAAGGGGTGAAATTTTAAAATGAGAATTTTTACAGTAAATCTAAAAAAAATTAACATGTTACAGAAGTGATAAATGGTATCTTCTATCTCTATTAAACATAAAGAAACGTGTATTTTTAGTTTTCGGAAATACCACTTGCGTGGAGGGAGGGTTAAAGTGACTGAAAATGGTGTTGAATTCTTTTAATTAGGCTACTGATATCTCAAAAATGAAGATGTTACAGACGTGAAATTTGATATTTGCAATCTGCTTTAAAAGTAAAGAAACACGTATTCTCGGAAAATCCATTGAAGTGTTGGGGGGGGGGGGGTGAAAGAATTGAAAAATTAATTGTCTTAATTGTATGAGAATACATACATCTAATAAAAACTAAAGTTGTTACAGACGTGAAAATTGGTATTTGGATCTCCTTTAAAAACAAAGAAAAACGCGTTTTGGGGGGAAACCATCTTGGAGGGCGGGAGTGTAAAGGAGATGAATTCCTTTCACGAGGACACATAAATCAAAAACTGAAGAAGTTAGAGTCGTGATAATTGGTATTTAGAGGATCCTTTACTATTAAAGAAACAAGTATTTTTTGCGGGAAAATTCACTTGGGGGGGGGAGGAGAGTAGTGTGAAATGAAGTGAAGAAAGTAAATTATTTTTATGGGGATACTTATATCTCAAAACTGAGGGTAATAGACATGAACATTGGTGTTTGGAATCTCCCTTAAACATATAGAAACAAGCCTTCTTTTAATTTATTTTTGGGGGCGGGGTGGTAAATAAACTTAACGGCGGTAGGGTGTAGCAGGAGGTGAGACCAATTGATTTTACTGTTATTAATGTACTTATAAGGATCCTCCATTGCTCAGGCAGCAGCGCGCCGGCCTCTCACAACTGGGTTCCGTGGTTCAAATCCCGGTCACTCCATGTGACATTCGTGCAGGACAAAACGGAGGCGGGACAGGTTTTTCTCCGGATACTCCGGTTTTCCCGGTCATCAGCCATTCCAGCAACATATAATAATAATAATCTCAAAACTTTAAAAGTTTACAGATGTAAAAATTGGTATTTAGAATCTTCTTTAAAAATAAGGAAACACATATTTTTTTGTTTCCAGAAAATCCCAATAGGAGGGGTGAAAAAGGGTGAAAATGAGGAAAAATGGGTCGAATGCCTTTAATCAGGATACCGGTACTTAAATCTCAGAAACTGAAGATATTACAGACCTGAAAATTGGTACTTATGATCTCCTTAGAAAATAAATAAACACGTATTTTTTTTGTTTTTGGAATATCCAATTAATGGGATGGTGAAAAGGGGGTGAATTTTTAAAATGAGTGAATCTATATCTCCAAACTTTTAAAGTTTGCAGATGTAAAAATTGGTATTTAGAATCTTCATTAAAAATAAAGAAGCACGTGTTTTTTTGTTTTTGGAAAATCGCAATAGGTGGAGTGAAAAGGGGTGAAGAAGGGGTTGAATGAATTTAATAAGGCTACTTATATCTCAGAAACTGAAGATATTACAGACCTGAAAATTGGTGTTTGGGATCTGCTTTAAAAATAAAGAAACACGGATTTTTTTGTTTGTGGAAAATCCAATTAATGGGGGTGAAAAGGGGGGTAATATTTTAAAATGAGTGTATCTATATCTCAAAACTTTTAAAGGTTGTAGATGTGATAAAATGTATTTAGAATCTCCTTTAAAAATAAAGAAACACGTATATTTTGTTGTCGGAAAATCCTAATAGAAAGGGTGGAAAAGGTTGAAAAATGTGTCGAATGCATTTCATGAGTCTACAGTACTTATATTTCAGAACCTGAAGATATTACAGACCTGAAAATTGGTGTTTGGGATCTTCTTTAAAAATAAAGAAACACGTATTTTTTTGTTTGTGAAAAATCCAATTAATGGGGGGGTGAAAAAAGGGTGATTTTTTTAAAATGAGTGTATCTATATCTCAAAACTTTTAAAGTTTATAGACGTAAAAATTGGTATTTAGAATCTCCTTTAATAATAAAGAAACACATATTACTTTGTTTTCGGAAAATCCCAGTAGGAAGGGTGGATAAGGGTGAATAATGGGTCGAATGCCTTTATTGAGGCTACTTATATTTCAGAACCTGAAGATATTACAGACCTGAACATTTGTATTTTGGATCTACTTTAAAAGTAAAGAAACACGTATCTTTTCGTTTTTTGAAAATCCAAATAACGGGGGGGGGGGGTGAAAAGGGGGGTGAATTTTTTTAAATGAGTGTGTCTACAACTTAAAACTTCAAAATTTACAGATGTAAAAATTGGTAGTTAGAATCCCCTCTAAAAATAAAGGAACAGGTATTTTTTGTTTCCTGTAAATCCTAATGGGAGGGGTGTAAAAGGGTGAAAAATGGGTTGAATGCCTTTAATGAGGATACATATATCTCAGAAACGAAGGGTATTACAGAACTGAAAATTTGTATATGGGATCTCCTTTAAAAATAAAGAAACGCGTTTTTTAGTTTTTGGAAAATCCAACACTTGGCGGTTAAACAGGAGTGAAAAATTGGGGTGAATTTTTTGAAAGACTATATCTACAGATTATCTTGGAAACGTAAAATGTTACAGACGTAAAAAGTGGGTGTTTGGAATCTCCTGTAAATGTAAAGAAACAGAGGTGATTTGTTTTTGGAAACTCCACTTAAGGGGAACTCAAAAGGGGTGAAATTTTAAAATGAGAATTTTTACAGTATATCTAAAAAAACTTAACATGTTACAGAAGTGATAAATGGTATCTTCTATCTCTATTAAACATAAAGAAACGTGTATTTTTAGTTTTCGGAAATATCACTTGGGAGGAGGGGGGGGGGTAAAAGTGACTGAAAATGGTGTTGAATTCTTTTAATTAGGCTACTGATATATCAAAAATGAAGATGTTACAGACGTGAAATTTGATATTTTTAATCTGTTTTGAAAGTAAAGAAATACGTATTCTCTTAAAATCCAATGAAGCGGGGGGGGGGGGGGCGTGAAAGAATTGAAAAATTAATTGTCTTAATTGTATGAGAATACATACATGTAATAAAAACTAAAGTGGTTACAGACGTGAAAATTCATGTTTGGATCTCCTTTAAAAACAAAGAAAAACGCGTTTTGGGCGTGAATCCATCTTGGAGGGCGGGAGTGTAAAGGATATGAATTCCTTTCACGAGGACACATAAATCAAAAAGTGAAGAAGTTAGAGTCGTGATAATTGGTATTTAGAGGATCCTTTACTATTAAAGAAACAAGTATTTTTTGCGGGAAAATTCACTTGGGGGGGGGGAGGGGAGTAGTGTGAAATGAAGTGAAGAAAGTAAATTATTTTTATGGGGATACTTATATCTCAAAACTGAGGGTAATAGACGTGAACATTGGTGTTTGGAATCTCCCTTAAACATATAGAAACAAGCCTTCTTTTAATTTATTTTTGGGGGCGGGGTGGTAAATAAACTTAACGGTGGTAGGGTGTAGAAGGAGGTGAGACCAATTGATTTTACTGTTATTAATGTACTTATAAGGATCCTCCGTTGCTCAGGCAGCAGCGCGCCGGCCTCTCACAACTGGGTTCCGTGGTTCAATTCCCGGTCACTCCATGTGACATTCGTGCTGGACAAAACGGAGGCGGGACAGGTTTTTCTCCGGATACTCCGGTTTTCCCGGCCATCAGCCATTCCAGCAACACATAATAATAATAATAATAATAATAATAATAATAATAATAATAATAATAATAATAATAATAATAATGTTCCGGACCGTCATCAAATGTGCGGACCGTGCTGGAAACGGCTACTGGACGGGTAATGACTAAGAATGCAGTCCGGCCGCCGGTTCAGTGCCGCCAAGGCACCCAATATAACACCACGCCAGATCTCCTGAAGGATTTTATCCATATTAAAAATGATTATAGGAAAAGATGGCAAAGATTTACGTACACAACTGACCGGGAAGAATACCTGAGCCTAGCCAGGGAAGTACGAACTCGATTGCTGGAAAGGAAGATTGAAAAATGGGAGGAAACGTGCCGTAAAATAAGAGAAAACGAGTAAGATCGGGAATTTTGGTGGATTCTCGCAGAAAACGCGTCAGATCGCGAATTTCGGCGGAGTATATATCTAAAACAATAAGCATTCAATTATAAATTTCAGTATAATACCGTAGCGAAGCACGGGTATCTTGCTAGTTGAAATATAAATGTGAAGATGATCTTACAAATGATGAGTGAAATGGTTGACAATAGTTTAAAGATTAAAATATTTAATTTAATTACAATCAGGAACCTGATTATTTACCTTTCAGTTTGAGATATAGGCTGATGATGCTCTTGATTGAAGAGCGAAACATGTCCCTACAGTTTTAATTCTTTTTTAAAATTCTTTTTATGTATTGAATAGGTGGAACAAATAAACTTTCTTATTTATTTGACTTTATTGTACATTTCAATATGGACTAAAATATGAGAATCATAACATGTAATCTTCTGCAGTCTCAGATAAAGTAACAATATCATTGGCAAATCTCAAGGTTTTGATTTCCTCTTCTTGGATTGTGATTCCCTTTCCAAATTACTCTTTGATTTCCTTTACTGCCTGTTCTATGTAAACATTGAAAAGGAGGGGCGACAAACTGCGACCTTACCTCACTCCTTTCTGGATTGCTGCTTCCTTTTCAAAGCCCTCGATTCTTATCACTGTAGACTGATTTTTATGCAGATTGTAGATAATTCTTCGTCTTCGATATCTGATCCCAATGACCTTCAGAATCTTCAATAGCTTCTTGGTCTAATCAACATTATCGAATGCCTTTTCTAGATCTACAAATGCCATGTACGTGGGCTTGTCCTTCTTGATTCGATCCTCTAAGATCAAACGTAAAGTCAGAATTGCTTCATGTGTTCCTACATTTCTTCTGAAGCCAAATTGATCTTCTCCCAACTCAGCTTCTGCTTGTTTTTCCATTCTTCTGTAAATAACACATGTTAACATTTTGCAGGCATGAGATACTAAACTAATGGTGCGGTAGTTTTCACACCTGTCACCACCAGTTTTCTTGGGAATAGGTATAACAACATTCTGCCAAAAATCGGATGGGACTTCCCATGTCTCATACATCTTACACACTAAATGGATAACCTTGCCATGCTGGTTTTTCCTAAGGCAGTCAGTAATTCAGAGGGAATATCATCAATTCCAGGTGCCTTGTTCCTATTTAGATTGCTCATAGTTCTGTCAAACTCTGACCTCAAAATTGGATCTCCCATTTCATCAGCATCAACAGCCTCTTCTTGTTCCAGAACCAAATTATCTACATCTTTACCTTGATACAACTGTTGGATATCATAAGCATCAACAGCGTCTTCTTGTTCCAGAACCAAATTATCTACATCTTTACCTTGATACAATTGCCCCCTTCTTGCCGGGCAGCTCAGCCGGTGAGCGAGAGTCTCAGAAGTAGACCGTTCGCTTACTGGCTGTGCAGAAAATTTTAAGGGCAGGGATAGGACTAGCAACAAATGAAAGGAACATTAAAAATGGGTTTTAACATTTATTAAAAACTAAGCACTCTCCACAATAAGAAATTTTATAACAAAATCTTGAAATTTCAAAAGAGTTCTTCTCGGCCAGTCTCTGAACTACTCGGGAATTTGGCCCCAGAAAATACGACTCTGTAAATATACGAATAAAAATTAGCCTACTTGATTTTATAAAATAATCAAATTAAGTTCTGAGAAAGCCTTTCTCAGTTTCACAAAAAAAAAGATTTTTAAATTAAATAATTACTTCGGCCATTTATTTGCCATTAATAACTCACTTTAATTGAAAAATTAAAAAAAAATGTTTAGTCGGTGAAATCATCTCCCAATCAACTTTCTTAAATTATAAATTAATAAATTGAAACATCTCTACAATTATTCTTAATGTTTTTCCTCAGTAATTATCATAAGTTGACGCAGCATCATTCACAATATTCTCTTCGTTTACTCTAATTTTTACAACATGTAGGGTTAACAATTCTTAGACGGTGAATTCGATCCACGGACATGGTCCTTGCTTATTCATTTTTCTTTAAAGCATATGACCCTAATCTATCTTAATTTTTAATAAAATTCACTAAAGGTTCATAAATGAGTAAAATATGCTCACCCCAAAATGACACAAAATTGGACAAAATACGCGCACAGCGAACAAGAGATCACGACAAATAATCACCATGAAAAATATCATAATCACAAAATATCAACAAATCATTCATTCCACACTCACATTCGGGTACACGGTAACATTAAGAAATATTTTTAGCGAATTATAGCCCTTGATTTTTATTTTTTATTTTTAGTCAAAGTCAGGGAAAAATTTTTAGATGACGGTATCGGCTAATGAATACCATTGCAATAGATTGAGAGGTGATGGTATCAGGATTATCACTTCAACAATGAAACTGAATTCACAACAATGTTCCAGGGAATGTTAGAGATAAAAATCGTCAATAATTTTTTTTTTTTCAAGAATGCCTAATATGCAGGTCAAATAAATAAACACGTCTGCGGTCAATTTGTTACGCCACTATTATTATTATCCTAATATATTATGGCTCTCGATTAATACGTGCTCTACTCAAAGAACTTATGTCCAACGACATATTCTCTTCCTAAGTGACTCAATTAATGGATTCACAAAAATAATCACAAAATCTCTAATCCATTTCCAAGTCCAAAATTATAACAATAACACAGTAAATGCAACAAGTGATCTGTCAAGACACAGCCGTATTCCAGGCCCACATTTACTCAGTCTGAGCACACATTAATGCCATACAAGTCCAAACAATAATTACACTCATGACCTTATCCCACATTTTAAACCGTTATGATATTCAATTATTATTATCATTATTATATTGAGTTAATGAATCTTCTGAATTGCTGGGATATCCACAAAGAAGAGCTTAGGGTCCAGCAGCCAAAGTTGTTGCTCTCTTAACACCAAGAGCTAAAATCGAGGATAACCCAGGCCAAAGCAGTCTCTCAGTTTTCCTCTGATTTCACAGCTGCTGAGATCTCAACTGCGCTAAAAGAAATAAAGTCAGGAAAAGCAGCCGGATTGGATGGAATATACCCAGAATTCCTTATACATTGTGGCCCCCGAACAACCAAATGGCTTGCCAAATTTTACAGCAATATCTTACATGTTGGACAACTACCATCAATACTCAAAAGAACAAAAATAGTAGCAATCCTTAAACCAGGGAAAAGTGGAGACAATGCAGAAGATTACAGACCCATAGCCCTTTTAAGTGTCTGCTACAAACTACTGGAGAGAGTAATATACAATAGAATCTCAGCCAAAATCCTAGAGCACATACCACTTGAACAAGCTGGCTTCAGACCAAGCCGCAGCTGTACCGACCAGGTGTTAGCCCTAACCACCCATATTGAGAGGGGATTTCAAGATCGAAAGAAGACCGTAGCAGTGTTCGTAGATCTGTCATCAGCATATGACACAGTCTGGCGAAAAGGAATGATCTTCAAATTCCTGAAGTTAATCCCTTGTAAGACGCTTGCCACCCTGCTGAATAATATGTTGGCTAATAGAATGATTGAAGTACACCTACATGGCAACATAAGTAAAACTTACAAACTGAGTGACGGATTACCACAGGGATCGGTATTGGCCCCATTACTCTTCAAAGTATATACAGCAGATCTACCTTCAACTAATGCTAGGAAGTTTATATACGCTGACGACATCTGTTTGGCAGCCCAGTCTAGTGATTTTGCTGGAGCAGAAACCACACTCACTAAAGATCTCTGCAGAATTGATAATTATTTTAAAACCTGGCGACTGAAACCAAACATAACAAAAACAGAGGTCAGCTGCTTTCATTTGAGCAACAGACAAGCTAATTATGCCCCTCAGGTTCAATTCAGAGGTCATATACTGAAGTTCAATCCTCATCCAAAATATCTAGGCGTTACCTTGGATCGATCTTTGACTTACAGCGAACATGTACTCAAAACATCTGCCAAGATCAAAACCCGCAATAACATCCTGCACAAACTCACAGGAACAAGCTGGGGCCCATCTGCATCCACCCTCCGAACTACAGCACTTGCGTTAGTATACCCAGTAGCCGAGTACTGCTGCCCAGTATGGCTCAACAGTGCCCATACAAAGAAGATAGACACTCAGTTAAACGATACAATGAGGGCTATATCAGGAACCATCCAATCCACACCTTTGGAGTGGTTACCAGTTCTTTCAAACATTCCACCTCCTCATCTCCGAAGACAAATGGCACTGAAGAAAGAATGGGTTAAATGCTGTGACAATCCTCTTCTACCAATACATCAAGACTGCCTACGTGAAGATCTCAGGCTGAAATCTAGGAAACCTTCTTGGTTACTAGGAAAGAGGCTAGTCCAAGATGAATTTCATACTAACACTGCCTGGCGCTATGGGTGGGCAGCTTCAAACCCTGACAGATTAGGTCTAATTTCGGATCCAGTTATGCAACCTCCTGGTTTCAACTTACCCAGAAAAATCTGGTCATCACTTAATCGGATCAGAACTCAACATGGCAGATGCAACTTCTGGAAACACAAGTGGAAGATTACCAGCGATCCTTATTGCGACTGCTCTGATGTACCTCAGACCGTTCAACATATCGTCACAGAATGCCCACTCCGAAGATTCAGTGGGACAATAAAGGATATCCACGAGGCCAGTGATGAAGCTGTGAGTTGGCTAACAAAACTGGACATTCAGCTTTAGCAGCAATGCAGATATTGATGAGCTCAAATGTATAAATATAGTTAATAACCAAATTGTAACAATGTATCCTCATGCCATACGAAATAATAATAATAATAATCATTATTATTATCCGCGCGTGGTCATATTCATGTAGGCTGAAGTACAATAAATTTTACAGATCACTCTAACATATTTTAAGTTCCATAAAATGCAAAATCGTCAAGGAAAATCCTAACGTAGTGAAATGTGTTGATATTCTGTCCCGTATGACTCCAAATTAATTTCAAATTAATAAATAAATCAAATTATTATTATTATCGGAGGGGTCAGTTAGTTTTATCACACTCCTATGCTGAATCGGGACAGTCAGAACAAGTCTCGAAGACATTCACACCAATCTGACTAACTAATAGAGCCCCAGGACACATTCACGTTCAATCACAAACTACCTTCCACCAAAGAAAGAAGGAATGAAAACTCTAACTACTGAAACTATGAGAAGTTACTGCAATGAATAAATAAGGACTATGTCTACATTAATTTTACAAAGATTCACAGAAATGAAATTGAAACATGGTACTCATGTGGATGTGGAATCTGGATTTCAGCGGATGACCAAGGAAATAGGTCAGGTCACCCTATCATCGAACTCCGTCCTTCTTCATGGCTGAAGATGCCTCACATGTTTAGTAAGTCATGGCAGAAGTGAGGACAAGCATGGAATAGTAGTGGACTCCTTCATACAGATGTGCCTGCATCTTGAAAATTTCACGAACTGCTGGCAGTCTTCCTCTTCCGTCTTCCTCGTGAAATGAGCTGAAACTAAGAAATCAGTCTTAAATATTGTTCAGGACACACACGCGATGAGTTAGGTCAGATATGAATACCTAACTTTTAAAAATCTTCTATATTTCGTAGAGTTGAAATTAATCTGAACTGCTGAATTTTCAAAGATCTACGGAGTAAATTTCCCCAGAAGCAGCATAAAAGATCAAATTGTACCAGTCTGGTCCAGTATAAGAAGAAGAATGAATGATCCCACAGAAAACACCACTATTTAATTATCTTGAGACGAAGGTGTGTCTTTGTATCACTCGTGATTGGTCGAAATCTTGCGATCCAGCGGGTGTTACAATTTCATTGGAGAACAGTTAGACATGCAGCGGCCTTGACAGTATTGATCGATCGGCCTTGGTAATTCCCCTGTCGTCACGTGGCACTCAGCTGTCTGTAGAAGACATGACAAAAAATCCCAGCGCACCCTCGCTCGCTGGTCTGGTCGGGAAAAACCTGTTCTAGGCCGCTCGCCTCACGGAGATAGTGAAATGTTAAAATTTCCGCCCTGGCTGACGAAATAATGCACTAGCCCACTGTGATATTAAAATATTCCGTTTCAATAAATTATTTACCAGATTTGAAGGGCACAATATGTTCCTGCCATATTTCTGCTTTGTCTTCTTTCCCTAGAAGTGGCTTTCCATCTGAGCTCTTAATATTCATACACCTAGATTTCCTTTCTCCAAAGGTTTCCTTGGTTTTCCTCTATGCAGCATCTACCTTTCCCAGGACCATACGACCTTTGACATCCTTGCACTTCTCCTTCAGCCAATCTTCCTTAGCTACCTTGCACTTTCTATCCACTTGATTCTTTAATCGCCTGTATTCTTTTCTGCCCTCTTGATTTCTAGCATTCTTGTATTTTCGTTGTTCATCAATCAGGTCTAGCATCTCCTGAGTTATCCACTGATTCTTAGTTGATTTCTTCCTTCCTAACATTTCTTCAGCAGCCCTACTGACTTCATTTTTCATGACTATCCACTCTTTCTCTATTGTGTTTCCTTCAGCCTTTTCATTTAGTCCTTGCGCAACATGTACCTTGAAACAATCTCTCACACTCTTTTCTTTCAACTTGTTTAGATCCCATCTTTTTGCATTCTTTTCTTTCTTCAATTTCTTCAACTTCAGATGGCATTTCATGACCAACAAGTTGTGGTCAGAGTCCACGTCTGCTCCTAGGAAAGTTTTGCAATCCAACACCTGGTTTCTGAAACTCTGCTTAATCATAATGAAGTTTATTTGATACCTTCTAGTGTCTCCAGGTCTTGTCCACGTATACAGCCATCGTTTGTGGCGTTTGAACCAAGTATTGTCAAGGACTAAATTATGATCAGTACAGAATTCAACCAGCAGACTTCCTCTTCTGTTCCTTTGTCCCAATCCTAATTCTCCTACTGTATTACCTTCTCTTCCTTGGCCAACCACTGCATTCCAGTCTCCCATCACAATTAGATTCTCTTCACCTTTTATATACTGTATTAAATCTTCTATCTCTTCATATATTCTTTTGATTTCCTCATCATCTGCTGAACTAGTAGGCATATAGACCTGCACTATTGTGGTAGGCCTTGGTTTGGTGTCTGTCTTGATGACAATAATTCTTTCACTATGCCGGTCATAGTAGCTTACCCGCTGCCCTATTTTCTTATTCATTATTAAACCAAATCCTACATTTCCCCTGTTTGATTTTGTGTTGATAATTCGGTAGTTGCCTGACCAAAAATCCTGTTCTTCCTACCAATGTACTTCACTTATACCAACTACATCTCCCTTTTCAGATTCTCTAACCTACCACAACGTTTCAAACTTCAAACATTCCACGCTCCGACTTGCAGAATGTCAGTATTGATCTTCCTGATGATCGCCCCCTCTCGTGTAGTCCCCACCCGGAGATCTGAATGGGGGACTAGTTTACCTCCAGAATATTTTACCCGGGAGGAAGCCACCATCAGTACATTATTCATACAGAGAGAGCTGCATGTCCTCGGGAGTTAGTTACAGCTGTAGTTTCCCATTGCTTTCAGCCGTGTAGTAGTATCGATACAGCTAAGCCATGTTGAGTATTATTACAAGGCCATATCAGTCAATCGTCTAGACTGCCGCCCTTGCAACTTCCAAAAGGCTGCTACCCCCCCTTTCGATGAACCATTCATTAGTCTGGTCTCTCAACAGATAACCATCCGGTATGGTTGCACCTGCGGCTCGGCTGTTTGCTTCATTGGGACACGCAAGCCTCCCCACTGCGGCAAGGTCACATTTACATTACACGTTATAATTCTCATGTTAGGTCCATATTGAAATGTACGTAAATACAAAGTATGTTACAAGTGTTATTTTTAATATCCACCTATTCAATACAAAGATATCTAGTAAATTAAGAAATCTTATTATAAAATGTCACAAAGGACATGTTTAACCCATATTAAAAAAATCAAACTCAAACCTGTATGGTGAATAATCAGGATCCTGATTGTTCTTACAAATCATAAAAAAAGGAGGATATCAACGTAGGTGTTTGTCTAACATAAAATTATTAGAATGTCCTTGGTTAAAATCATAGTATCAAGCTGCATGTCGCAAGTTCACTAAGATTACACTTTCCGGAGCACTGAGTCAATGCGCCCAAAACCTGTTGAGGGTAGAGCAATAAAACAACTCAATGTTTATCATAAAATAGAAATGTGTTTCCTTGAATACTCCTATTGGAGAAAAAGAAAAAATAAAGCTGATAGACTGTTAAAGATGTTAATTTTGTAATTTAAGATAAGACAACAGTTTTATTAAGTAGGTAGCTGTTCAGCTGTTTATAGACAGCCTTATGCCTTATGTTAATATTATATGTTTATATAATGTAAAATATTTATTCTTTAGACCAATCCGGTGTTTATATTTCATTAATCTGGACAGCTGAACAGCTACCTACTTAAAAAAACTGTTGTCTTATCTTAAATTACAAAATTAACGTCTTTAACAGTCTATCAGCTTTATTTTTTCTTATCCTCCAATAGGAGTATTCAAGGAAACACATTTCTATTTCATTGTAAGGATTGAGCTGTTTTATTGCTCTACCCTAAACAGGTTTTGGGCGCATCGACTCAGCGCTCCGGAAAGTGTAATCGTAGTGAACTTGCGACATGCAGTTTGATACTATGATTTTAACCAAGGACATTCTAATAATTTTATGTTGGACAAACACCTACATGGATATCCTCTTTTTATGATTTGTAAGAACAATCAGGATCCTGATTATTCACCATACAGGTTTGAGTTTGAGGCTGATGATGTCCTTAATATGGGCGAAACATGTCCCTTGTAACATTTTTTAATATTTAATTGTTAATTTACTAGATCTCTTTGTAATGAATAGGTGGATATTAAAAATAACACTTGTAACATACTTTGTATTTAAGGTCACATTTGTTGCACTGTTTATAAGTCCTTTTTCTTGCGTGATGTTGACTTTCTCCGTCTGCCTACGCTTCCCATGTACTCTATCTCTTATGAAAGTTTTCGACCTTCCATCATTATTTCTTCGCCTACTTCCTTTTCATGTCCAGCTAACAAATATTCTCCTTTCCTTACCAAATTTAAACGTATTCGGCTCTCACTCTCGAATAGAGAAGTCAGAATCTGTACTGATGGTTCTAAATCCGTACAAGGCACTGAAGCTGCTATCTTTATCCCCCACCCTTATAAACTTCATGAGTTTCCCATTCGCCCCGCTTGCTCAGTTTTCACTGCCGAATTATTTGCTATTCGGCAGGCTTTCCTTCTTATTAATTCTTATTAAGTGTATTTCTTATATCAAGGCTACTATTTACACTGATGGGCAAAATGTGCTTCATGCCAAATGTTCTCCTTTATCTTCTAATGATTGGTATTTATATAACATAAAATATTTATTATATACCCTAGACCAATCCAGTGTTTATATTACATTAGTCTGGATTCCTGGCCACGCTGGGATTACTGGCAATGAGACAGCTGATTCTGCCGCTACATGAGCATCCCAGCAATCTTCCCCTCTCTCCATTGCAATCCCTCCCTCAGATCTATTGTCTGAAGTGCGGCTTACAGCGTATCAGAACTGGCAGTCTCACTGGAACGTTTCGTCAAGTATCAAGGGTCACTTTTATTATCAGGTTCAACCCATTATTCCTCATAAACCTTGGTACTTTTATGGCATGTATTCCCGACAACACATCACAACTATCATCCGCTTACGTTTCAATCATGCTCTAACTCCTCAATATAAACTTGTTTTCACCTCTCTACCCCACTCTCTGTGCCTATGGTTTGCAAGGTAGAAAGTTGTTTAACATCGCACCGACACAGATAGGTCTTTTGGTGATGATGGGACAGGAAAGGTCTAGGAGTGGGAAGGAAGTGGCCTTGGCCTTAATTAAGGTATAGCCCCAGCATTTGCCTGGTGTGAAAATGGGAAACCATGGAAAACCATCTTCAGGGCTGCCGACTGTGGGGCTTGAACCCACTATCTCCCGAATACTGGATACTGGCTGCACTTAAGCGACTGCAGCTATCAAGCTCGGTCCTGTGGTTTGCCTGACAGTGATAGTAATCACCTCTTCTTTCAATGTCCAGCTTATGACATACCCAGACTACACTTTTTATCTTGCTTAGTTCGGATGGCTATACCTTTGCCCACAAGTACTGTATATCGTGTTTATTATCCTCTCTTACTCTGCCCTCATCGACAGCTTAAACCGGTTTCTTGATTATGCTCACATTGTGTTACGAGCCCCCCTGTAGTTGTTGTGTGATATTTTCCATTGCAAAACACTTTTCATAATTTTTGGTGGGTTACAGTTCATCTTATGCTGTTATACACGAGTCTCGTATGTACCGTGTGATACTGTGATGCAGTATTTTTCTTTGTGGTGTATTATGATTGATTCCCCATTAGTGTTTCTTACGAGTAATAGATCTACAAGTGTCAGTCTCCATAAGTTGTTTAGTGACTGGACGATAATTCCTTGAGTCCAACCACACCCGTCAGGAAGAAGAAGCAGTGTGTCAACACATGGTGCATTTCTGCCTCGGACTACAAGAAAAGCAGTGTTTCGCAATGGTGTGGTGTAACATGAACCACTTTTCATAACTAAGTTCAATTCACTGAATAAACTGTTCGACGTTCTGATAATGATAAAATATGAGGTTTATGAAATATTTAATGAGCAAATGTAAAAAATACAGTATGATAAATAGATGATTTACAGTATAATATTACTACTATATGGTAATACTGTATTATGCGTTTGCTTCTTCACTAAGTACTTACTAAATGGGATCAGCTTTACAGTTAAAAGCGAAAGCAGGAACTCATTTGAACAATTCTAAAATGATTAATGAAATTTAAGAAGAGTGTAAAATAGTTATTCTATGTACAATAACAAGCTTAACCTAATCCAATTACAAAACCATAGTAAAATACCAGTCTAAGTAAATGAACTAACTTGAATAATTATGAAATTAGTAATGAAATCCAAGAAATCGGAATTTCACGTACATTAACAAACAACCTAAACTAGTTACGAAAGCATAGTAAGATAGTTAATAAACTAAATGAACTAATTTGAATTATTATAAACTGAGAAATTAAATCTAATAAGAGTCCAAGGTTGGTATTACAAGTAAAGTAACAACTTGATCTAATCCAGTTTAGAAATCTACTTCAAATTTAAGTTTAAAAACATAATTGTCGAAAATGTTCCACTTGACAAATGGGAGCATCTTTCTGTTATAGTAGGATCCTGATTTGAGAACAATGTCCTTTTTCCGTGTAAAACTAAGACCTTAAATTGCAGAGTACATTGTTCTTTTAGTAGGTAACCTGAATTGGAATTAGAGTATAAAGCATCTATTAACAAGTTTCGGCTTATCTTCAGGGCAATGTCACGCGGAATGTTTCTATTAAGACGAGAAGATAAAGCACCGTAACTGTTTCGAAGCATCGATGTAGCTTACATGTACGGAACGACTGGTGTTTCTGTTCACGTGACACGACACACGAAGCAATCTCACTGCTTCAAAACAGTGAAGCGTTGATGTTTCGAGGCATGGAGAGAGAGCTGATTGTGCCGGCTCAGTGTTTTGAAGCATACACACATTAGCCAACTCTATATTATACAGTCTAAACCCATACCCGTCTTTGAGTTGTACAAGATTCCATAGTCGATCGTCCCTGCTGCATAATAATAAACCCTCTTCAGTCATAATACATCTTCAATTGTAGGATTCTCAAGTGACCTGAACATGTTATTCTCGGTTCAATACGGACTTCAAAATGAAATTCTTAGATTTAAATGAACAAGACACTCACATTAAATGCCAGATTACCAAGCTCGATAGCTGCAGTCGCTTAAGTGCGGCCAGTATCCAGTAATCGGGAGATAATGGGTTCGACTCCCACTGTCGGCATCCCTGAAGATGGTTTTCCATGGTTTCCCATTTTCACACGAGGCAAATGCCGGGGTTGTACCTTAATTAAGGCCACAGCCGCTTCCTTCCAATTCCTAGGCCCTTTCTATCCCATCGTCGCCATAAGACATATCTGTGTCGGTGTGACGTAAAGCAAAAAAAAAAAAAATGCCAGATTAGGTCTTCTCCCAAGCATTAAGTACATTAACCCTCAACTGGTATCATCTATTTTTGTAACGTAACTGGTAACATACGTCTGTCAGACTCCAGCTATTTACTTTTAAATTAAATATTTTTAAATTTTTTGTTATTTATTCAATTTAATTTCTTTAAATATATGTTTTCAAACATGTCAGTGCAAAAGGTGGAAGGAAAACATTTACAACAGGAGACAATACTAAAATATTAAAATGATGCTCCAGAAATGTGGACATTTCCGTTTTTCTTAACAATCTAGAAATGATCATTATTACGCTCATTTTGCTGCTATGTCAGTGTTATACAAAGACCATAGAAACAAATGAAACATACAATTACTGGAAAACTCCAAAGATACATTTACATTTTGAGGTCCAAAATCCACGTTTGTTAGAAAGCACAATTTTCCTTATCACAGGATATGTTACCCCATTTTTACATGACTTACTTAATTCCTGTTGTTCCTTGTGGAACATAGGGCATCAACAAAGCATCTCCACCTGATCCTGTTGCCAGCCAACCTCATCACCTCTCTCCAGATCTTGCCTTCTTCCATTGCCTCCACGTGTACAGATCTTCACCACGTTTGTTTGGGCCTTCCTTTCCTCCTTTTACCCTGCGGGTTCCAATCCAGTGCCTTTCTCTCAATGGCTTCATTCCTTTTCCTCAACGTATGCCCTATCCGTTTCCATTTCCACCGCTTTATCTGTATGGCCATCTCGGTATCACCCATCTTTCTCCATAGTTCATGATAGGAGATTACTTCCGGCCAGTAGATATTTAGAATCTTCCTTAAACAGCAGTTGACAAAGGTCTGCAACTTGGAAGTAATCACTTTAGTCACTTTCCAGGTCTCGGACCCATATAGTAGAACAGCCTTGACATTACTCTGGAAATTGCGAAGTTTGGTTCTGATCGATATTTTGTTGTTCTTCCATACTGGATAGAGCTGAACAAAGGCACCATTTGCTTTTTGTATACGTTGAAAAACATCCTGAACTGCTCCTCCATCTTTGGTAACTACACTGCCCAAATAGGTGAGACTATCCACATCCTCTATAGGTTCATTACTGAAGACAAATGGGTCTAGTTTGTTGGTGTTCATCCTTAGGGCCTTGGTCTTCTTTGAGGTGATCATTAATCCCACCTTTTTTCCTACTTTTACCAAGTCTTCAATCTTTGATTGCATTTCACCATGTGTCTCAGACAGGAGACGCACACTGTCAGCGAAGTCTAGGTCTTCTAACCTATTAGCCAATTCCCACTGGATACCACATTTCACATTTCGCATTTCCGCATCAATCACCACCAGGAACATGGTTGGCAAGAGGATACAACCCTGACGTACTACTGAACATACAGATATAGGCTCAGATACATGGCCCTCATGAATGACTATGCATGTATAATCACAGTATGTTTCCTGAATGAGGTTGGCAGTTTGTGATGGCACTCCATACTGCTTCACTTCCTTCAACATAGCTTCTCTGCTGATCGAATCAAAAGCTTTTTTGAAGTCGCTGAACACTGCATAGAGGCGAGATGACCACTCAGCACACTGCTTCAGAATTATTTGGTCTACACAAGAGCGATTCGATCAAAAGCCTGCCTGTTCCCGTTGGAGCCTCAAGTTGATATACTCCTTAATTCTGTTCAGCAGAACCCTGGTGAAGACTTTGCTAGGGACTGAAAGAAGCGCAGTGCCCCTCCATTTGTTACAGTTTGACGTATCACCCTTCTTTGGCAACTTCACCAGCAACCCACATCTTCAATCTGTCGACATTTTTCCTTTAACCCATATCTTCTCAAATAGCGGCTGCAACATATTGGCAGTGGTATCCATATCAACCTTCATGACTTCTGCTGGAATATTGACAACACCTGCTGCCTTACCAATATGCAACTCTCTCAATGCCTGCTTGATTTCCTCCACTGTTGGAATGCAGACTTTAATCCTTGGGTCAGGCTGGGTTTCTTCCTCTTCTTCTTCTTCTTCTTCTTCTTCTTCTTCTTCTTCTTCTTCTTCTTCGCCTTCTCCCACATCTACTTCCTTCTCCAAGGAGTGCTTTAACACCGCAGAGAAATGTTCCTGCCATCGCTTCAGTTGATCCTCGGAGTTTGTTAGGAGGACACCATCTTTGTTTCTGACTGGACGGTTTTTCTGCATCTGCTTCCTTGCCAGAACTCTGGTGTTGGTATAGAGTTTTCTAAGATTTCCCTTTCTGGGTGCCTCCTCAGCTTGTTGAGATAGGTCATCTGTCCATTTCCTTTGATCTCTCCTCACACTTCTCTTTACTTCTTTATCCTTCGCAGCATATTTGGATTGCAATTCTGCCTTCCTTGCTGATGTCTTACATGCGTTCATTTCTTTCTTTATCTCTTTCCTTTGTCTGATAATTTCCCATGTCTGATCAGTCATCCAGTCTTTTTTTCCTCCTGTCCTTAAAACCCAGGATATTTTCACTTACTTCTGTAAATACAGATCTAGTCTTCACCCATTTTTCCTCAATAGTTTCATTCTTCACCTCAGTGAGTGCTTGGAATCTATTCTTTAGTTCTATCCTGAAGGCTTCTTTCACATTTCTGTCACCCTTAGCTTTCCAACATCATATCGCTTCCTTGTCTGCTCTATCCTTCTCTTTTGTGCCTGGATCTTCATTCTAAAGGTGGCTACAACAAGATGGTGATCACTACCAATGTCCGCACCTCTCTTGTTCCTCACATCCAACAATGAACTCCTCCACCTTCATCCAATAGCCACATGATCTATCTGGTTTTCTGTCCTATGATCCGGTGATACTCATGTCACCTTACGGCATTCTTTATGTGGAAATATAGTACCACCAATAACCAAATCATGGCTTGCACAGAAGTCCAAAAACAGCTGTCCATTCTCATTTCGTTCTCCTAAACCATGCCTTCCCATAATATGTTCAAGTCCTTCATTGTCCTGTCCCACTTTTGCATTCAAATCTCCTCCAACTAGGACGATATCCTTCCTTTTCTGTTTCTTAACCGTTCTATTAAGATGTCCATAGAATCCTGTTTGTCTTCCTCCTCTGCTGACTCCGTAGGTGCATAGCATACTATCAAACAATGTTTCTAATATTGGTCTTAAAACGTGCCACTATTATCCTTTCCGTCACTGGGTAACACTCCATAAGGCTCATCTTGGCCTCCTTATCCATTAATATACCCACACCTCCATAACTCGCTCCGTCGCCCTTGGGTCTTCCAGAGTATACAAATGTAGCTCCATCATGGATGGCCAATTCCCCAAACTCACTCCATCTCACCTCACTCAAACCTAGGATGTTCAGGCCATAACTCCTCATACATGCCACTACCTGTCATAACCTTCCACTTTCCCGCAAAGTCCTCACATTCCATAGCCCATTTTTCGTTAGCCTTTTCAAACCAAAGGTTGTCATCTTTGGATCAGTCTGGTTTCTCATTGTTGATGTTTCTGTAATAAGGTAATTTAAGGTTGTGCTAGTTATTGGCCCACAGCACCCAAGTTTGGTGGTGGGGCTGCCACCTACGCCTCCAAGCCTGCTGTTTTCTTTTGGGGTAGTCTCCCTTACCCTTTGAAGATCCCTCTTCACCACAAGGCAGTGGTTTTCCTCTTTATTTTACCCCAAGAGGAAGGGTTGCCTCCTCTGCCAACTTTGGTGTACCAAAGGTCTCCTTCTCCACCTCATTTGCCTTTAATGACTTCACCTGAACCCCGTTAGCCATTACTTTTCAGGGTTCCTGTAAGGCCTTCACAGCTACCGTAGTGGTCCTGGGGCACACAAGGTCCCCTCTGTACTTCACCCTTACAGACTATCCCCTACTTCGTACCATTGCCTGTCCCCCACTTCTCAATATCAGGGTAGGCTTGATGAAGAATATACGCATTGACACCACATCCTATATCAACAATAGTAAAAAATGTTGCCATTGGCCATCTACAAGTTCTTCAAGTGGATGAGTAGTTCGCATTCTTCCGATCCAGCCCATCGACATTCCCCTTTGTCCTATTGTAGAAATCAATCATCTCAGGCTTTCCAGTGTCAGGATTATCTGCCATGGAGTGATGCATGGAAGATACCAAAATAACTGCTTTTGAAGACTTCTCTACACATGTCTTGTTAGGCTGAAACTGAGGGGGGATCTCCTTTTATTTTTCATTATCTCTATGTATGTAAGTTCTCTTGTCAGAAGCTCCTTTACAAGTTCAATCAAGCTGAGCCAGTTATCCAAAGTGATATTTCAGCGTGTCTTCTGGACTGGTATGGCAAGCTTGAATACTGATTGAGTGGGAATGCTGAATGTATTTTCTTCTGCAGAGAGTCTTTGTCCATCACTGCTGTTTTCCTGAATAAATGTAGGCGTTATACAAATACTGGGTCCTGGCTTCTGTCATACATATAACTTGTAAACCGTACTTAGCAAGATTTAAAGTTAAAAACTTCATGATTGTTCCGTATTGAATAGAGAAATAAGAAGATGTACAATATTATAGGGAAGGATCCACCTTTCAATACTCCGTAGTAAGTTGAACTAAAAAGTAGTTACAACCTGTTTATTGGGACCGGTTTCAACACATTTCAAGTGTCATCATCAGCCAATTAGCGAAGATCTTCTTTAAGATCTTCTTTAAGAACTTTTTAGTTCAACTTACTACGGAGTATTGAAAGGTGGATCCTTCCCTATAATACTGTACATCTTTTTAGCAAGATTTCTCGGCATGAACATACGAAACCTACATCGGCTGCAGAAAGGCACAAGCATCTCGTCAACACAACTAGGAGAGCCTGGAGAGTAAGACTGCTGACAGTTCTCAATAAATCTGTTGAAAATTTTGGACACTGCAGCTGTTACAGCTTCTCTTTTTCTTTTTTCCCTGTCATCTGGGTTGTTGAAACATAGAGCTGCCAAAAGAAACAAAAACCTTTTCTTAGTCATAGTGCTGCGAAAAATATCATGTCTGCTTCCTTCTGCCGAGAAAAGATTATTTATTGATTCGTTGCCAGATTTGAATATTGCTGTGTATACTAATAACCCTATGAATGCTTTTAGTTCAAGAACATCAATATCCCATACGAATGATAAATTCTATCGAGAGTATTTAGCTCGTACTTTAGTAATTTTATTATTTGTCCACTGTTAAATCTCATCTAAAATGTCTTGAGTAAAAAGTAGACCGCATACTTCTACTTAAGGTATTTGTTCTTGGTTGCAGCCCAGGAATCTGCAACAACACCATGTTATGTTGTCCTTTTTTTTTTTTTTACATTATTAGGTGGTTATGCCTTTCTCCATCAGAAGCAATTTCCCTTACCATGAAAATAGCAATTATTGTGGTGATCTGAATGTCCTGTACTTATGTCCCCTTCACCTGTTTCTGTGTCCTCACCTCCATCATCCATACCCATTAGTTCATTATTATCCACTTCCTGCTCTGAATCAGTTTCATCACAACTTTCCATCTCGTGATCTGGATCACTATCACTGTCATCCACGTCATGGTTTCCAACACTTCATTCATTATTTCCTCCGAGTCTGTTTCAAAGTTTGATTCATTAGGTTATAAAACTTGCTGAGATGGGCCTGGTCTTGGCTCCATTATTATAGGAATTAAGGAATTAATTATAACGCACTGCAAGTAACAACAATGTTATATTAAATCACAATAATCACAATAAACACTCAATATTGAAGAACGCGGTTCACTAACAATATTTGAAGAACTGGTATCTTACGCCTGTGAGACAGTGCGATAATTTTACTACGCATTTATTCAAGGTCAAACAAAGCAAGCAGCACGCCACCTTTACTTCAGGGAAACAACACAAAGGAAGAAAGCAGCAGGCTGAGGAAAGGAGACGGGATGGCCGTGGAATTTTTTGCAGCCGTTTCACAGACGTATGATATCAGTTGAGGGTTAACGCTCCAAAGGTTTCTCTGTATGGAAACTTCTGTTTTTCATAGTTCAGAGTCTTCTTTCCCTGATTGTATGTAGTTTTCAGCATTGGGGTAGATACTGTTTTACGCTCTGAAAAGTTAAAGCACTTTAAAATACTCCTACCATGAGCCTCTTGATGAATCTTGATATTACCAGCCTTGTCCTGTTCAATTTGTAAGCCCAAAAAATAAGTTTTAGCTGCCATTGTGACCTTGAACTCTGCTCTTAATTGCTCAAAGAAAACCTTCACGTCATCCTGAATAGTAGCTGCTATCAATCCATCATCCATCTTCAAAGCTACCATCAGCTCTCTTGTACTTTTATTTTTAACATATAGACATGGATCAGCTTGACTCACTCTAAAACCAAGAAAAAGCAGGAAATTTCCAAAGTGCTTGTTCCAGCACCTCGGTGCTTGTTTCTAGCCGTAGAAAATTCTTTTCTATTTACAGTTTCTGTTGGTACCACCTGTGAAGGATAAGAACTCCCAAGAAAAACAGCAAATCACAACACCAGAAATCAACCACAGAAAAGCAATTAAACATGAACAACAAATAATACACTTGCCATGGTCACAGCAATTAGAATAAAATGATGAACATGGAAGGGACCCATTAAATAATAATAAAAGGAGTGACCGAAAGATGCCCACACAACACTTGATAAGTCATGGTCAGTCAGTAAAGTATCAAATAAATAAGACCAAGTACAGATTAAGGGAAAATATTTACTTAGATAGTTTACAATAGTCCCCAAAATTGTAACCATAAGGTTGAAATGTAGATCATAATTATATCAGTAGTTAATTTAGTACCACCAAATATTTTTTCAACTGACTCATGAATTCATTAATAATTTAATGATTATTAGTATTGTTCTTAAAAAATCTATAGTAAAAGTGAAAAAGATCATGATCTTGGTCAAATGTAACTTAAATTAATGTTAATTGGAGAAGTAAATAAGGTTCATTTGCTTAACCCCTCAGTGACGGGGACATTTGAGTGCTGCTTTACCCAGCGGACGGAGGTGATTCAGAAGTAAGCACTAGCAGTATGCAGAAATCTCTTTAAAAGTCTTCACGGTGTTCTTAATTTGACCTCACATACAAGATTACAAATTTTGCCCCAGTTGTTGCCACTTTCGATCTTCTTGTCAGACTGAGTTATGACGACGCTTGTACACATGTGAGTGACGTACGATAACGTAAATTTAATGTAATTTTTTGTTGCATTTAGTTGTTACCGATCGTGTTGTGAAAATGGGGTTGTTTATACTGCGTTATGCAGGTGTTTTATTTCTTGTTCTTAACAGTGCCCTGTTGTTTGTTGTAGGGTTAAAATTATTTTGTTAGATTGATATGCAATGGATAAGCGAGAGAATATTGGAGATTCGGGATTGATGGCTAATTCAGAATCACATAATTGGAGGTCCAATTTTTCAATTTTTGAATCCCAAGCACTTCAAATTAACAAGGTTGTTTATTTAGTTTGTGATAAATTATGGCGTCTTTGATTGTCAGTTTTTGGAACCCTGATTCTTTCTTTTAACACTATCTCTTATCAAGACCGAATCTTCCACCCAATACCTCCTGAGGTTTAGGCCTCTCAGAAGATCACAGTACTAACGATTTTACAACAAGGCATGGGTTGGCCATTAATACATTAAACCACTGTGAAGTATTATGGCTTTGATTTTTTGTGAACATGGTATTTTTTAGTTGGAAACATGATTAGCTTTGATTTTTTAAAATTCCAACATAGACCTGAGGGTAGGATTGTGCCAGGTGAGAGCCCTTCGTGGCAATGACTTATGTGTATCACTATTGGAATGTAATCAACCGGACACTTGGTCTCCTAGAAAATTCTGGCCTTGACATGTAGTTACAAAAATTGATGTATTGATATAGTGATTAAGACCTATCAGGGCATTGGTAAACTTTTAAAATGATATTTGAATGATATCATCTGGAATATGGTGCAAACTAATTATTATGCAATTCCTGTTACTTCAAGGAACATAATATAATTAACTGAAGATTTTTAATGCTTTGAAAGTAATAATAATTTCGTGTGGCTATTTCTAGCCGAGTGCAGCCCTTGTCAGGCAGACCCTCCGATGAGGGTGGGCGGCATCTGCCATGTGTAGGTAACTGCGTGTTATTGCGGTGGAGGATAGTGTTATGTGTGGTGTGTGAGTTGCAGGGATGTTGGGGACAGCACAAACACCCAGCCCCCAAGCCAATGGAATTAACCAATTAAGGTTAAAATCCCCGACCCAGCCAGGAATCGAACCCGGGACCCTCTGAACCGAAGGCCAGTACGCTGACCATTCAGCCAACGAGTCGGACATGCTTTGAAAGTAATACATAGTTTAACATAAACTGGTATTCCTCCATGCTGCTAAGAGTTCTTCCTACAAATGTAGACTGAAACTTGGAGTTATTACTACTTCATTCCCCCCCCTATTAATATTAATTTCTTTTTATTCATTGTCAACTTACAGGTTATTAAGAAGTACTTTCAAGTCTAGAGGCAAGTGTTTAATTCTAACTTTTAACTCCTTGTAGGATATGTGTAACATTTTTAATTATATAACTTTGAAGAACCCGATAATCTTTATTTGCATATTTCTAAGGAAGTTGTTTGTCTCCTTTATAAGATAACCAATGTGAGCTGGGTTCTGATTTTCTACTTGTTTCTCAGAAGTAAAAGCTTGATGCATGATCTATCACTGAAAAAATATTTTCTTCTTTCCATGCATTCTCTTCTTAATCAGATATGTGTTCAACAAATATTTTTATCGAAAAGAGAAAAATACATTATAAATACTAGGTAATAGCCATTTGGTGAAAAAAATGCAGTGTGATAGTGCAGTCAGTTAACAACTCCCTTTCATAGTAGTAGGGAATTATCATGAACTGTCTTGCTAATAATCACAAGTAACAAACCCAAACCAATGATATCAATCATGCCCATGAACCACTCTTTCATTACAATAAATTATTTTATAGATTAGATTCAGGAAAATAAGAATGTAGAAAGTAAGTCCTATGAAAAAGTTTGTTTGAGTCACTTCTTCTCTTAACAATATCCACCAAATCATTATTTGTTTTCTGCCTCTATCAAGAGAAGAAGTGTTGCAAGACTCTTTATCACCTTAGTCTTAATTACATAACTCTCAACTTGTTGCAGGGAAAGGCCCCCAAGGCCTGATATGACTACTGGAGCAGCAGAAGGTAATGTTAATTTTACTTTATTCCAAAATTAAGGTCCATAAGGAAATAAGATTATATTATCCACTTATTCATTTTCAAAAATACTTGTGATACAGCTTCAACAAAATAGAAAAGAGACATCATGGTAGTATGACAGAGTAAATGGGAAAATTGTGGGCATTAATTGTAAAGAGAATGAAAAAACCTAAGACTGAAGGAGTAAGGACAAGGTACATTGAAGCTAAGAGAATATTTAAGAATATGATTGCTGAAGAAAATGATGATGATGCTTGTTGTTTAAAGGGGCCTAACATCTAAGGTCATTGGCCCCGCAGAAGAAAAAAAGACAGCTGGAAGCTGTTCACTTTGGAAATAAGAGATGATCAGTCACTACTGATGTGCATTTAGAGCTGTCACCCTGATGGCAGATTCCCTATTAATTGTTTACCTAGTCTTTTCTTTGGTTTCAAAAAACTTGGAAATATATTGCACATCTCCTTTAGTAAATTTATCAGTCCCTACTTCCTCTTCCTATAAATAGATATTTGTCGCAGTTTGTACAGAATTTGAAACTTATCTTCATATTGTGATCTATCCTACTTTTAAGAACTCCATTCAAGCTTATTCGACTACTAATGTCATTCCACGCCATCTCTCCACTGACAGCTCAGAACATATTGCTTAATTTAACAAATTGACAGTAGTTAATGTTCAAACTTCAACAAATATTACGATTTATTGAAAAGTGAAAAATGTATTGCAAATGCTAGGTATTATACATCTGGTGAAAAAATGCAGTATGATAGCTTGAAAACTGACCTAGTCTTAAGTGAGACAATTACCAACCCCCTTTCATAGTATTAAAGTACAGCCCCAGCATAAGGTGGAACAATAATTACCATAAATTTGTTCAATTACGCTACACATTGATATAGATCACGAAGTTTATTACTAGCAACATAATTGCGCAATCTTAGCCAATTCTTATATTGGGCAAACAAGACGGAATTTTGCAGTAAGATAGCAGGAACATGTTAATGCCGAAAAATATAGGAAATACTTGGCTATGAGCCTACATATGACCGAATATAAACACAGTTTTACGACAATAGAAAGAGATTTAACAGTTTTACGAACGTTAAATAAAGGTAAATTAATGAATATTCTGGAAAATATTTATATTGTTATAGATCAGAAGCAAAACCCTAGTCAGAATGTTAATGAAATAACAGATAGTATCAATATATTGTTAGAAGAGGTTACCAAATTAGATTTATCTAGGAAAGCAATCAAAAAGGATCCGGAAAAACATCCACTAAGCTTCCCCTCCGCTAGTTCTACTCTACATGGCATTCCCCCTACTTCCCCTTTCCCCTCCACTTCCCTCTCCCACCTTACGCTCCTCACACACATACAAACTCAGTCAGCTGATGGCACGGTGTAAGGGAGGATTCAAAATATAACATGACTGGCTTAGAGGTAAATTATTTTCACATTTCTTTACACAATAATATATTCTCACAAGGTTTTCTCCTTATAAAAACTCCCTTTTTTACATACATTTTATTCTTTTTCATTTCAGAGTTATTTCAACAGTCAAACTTTAAGTTCAACTTCAACTACGTTTTTTTCAAGAGTTCTCCAAATTATCATATTTTAAGAAAATCTTTTAAATTTCCAAGTATATCTTCAAGATTCAACAAGCATTTACTTTCCAGTCTTAAAAAGAAGATCCCTTACGTCCATTTTACTCTTTGACTCGGACATTGAAATACTGTTTATAAAATGTTAATTTTGTTCTCTCGGGTACTTGTGTCATCCCATAAAAGCTCTCTGACTTGATGATATAATGTTGTACCTTTACTTAGTCTGTTATTAATTTCAGGGTTGATTTCAGTACTTTCATTAATAATGCTACCCAGATATGTAAACTGTTCTACATTCTCTAACCGTTCTCCATCTATGTTCACTTAACTTCTCTTTTTCTCTTTTCCACAGTGCATGACTACAGTTTTCTTTTTACTAATTACCATTCCAAACTCCTTCAGATTTTCATTCCATATGTCCAGTCTCCTTTGTACTTCCTTTTCTTCCTTTCCCCAAAATCACCACATCATCTGCAAATACCAAAGCATTCACTTCGACACTACCGATACTCTGTTTTACACGTTTTATGATTTCATCCATCAATATAATAAACAATAATGGCGACAGTGCACTTCCTTTCTTGACATCTTTATTTGTATAAAATGTTTCAGAGTCTCCACTCCCTACTCGCACACTGCTTTTACTCTCATGATACAACATTTTTATCTTGTTAATTAATGATTTTGGTACGTTCCTTTTCAGTAGGTATTCCCATACCTCTTTTGTCTTAACTGTATCATAAGCTTTTCCAAATCCAAAGTCCGGCTCCATGATTAAATGGTTAGCATGCTGGCCTTTGGTCACAGGAGTCCCAAGTTCGATTCCTGGCAGGGTCGGGAATTTTAACCATCATTGGTTAATTTCGCTGACACGGGGACTGGGTGTATGTGTCGTGTTCATCATCATTTCATCCTCATCATGATGTGCAGGTCGCCTACGGGAGTCAAATCAAAAGACCTGCACCTGGCAAGCCAAACATGTCCTCGGACACTCCCGGCACTAAAAGCCATACGCCATTTCATTTCCAAATCCAAAAATACAAATATGATTTCGTTGTTCCTTTCCAGATGTTTTTCCGTTATCGTTCGCGCTGTAAATATCAAGTCTATTGTTGATCAATTTGGTGTAAAGCCATATTGTTCTTCCTCTAATTTTTCTATTATATCCCTCAGTTTTTTGTCTATGACTTTCTCCATTATTTTTAGCCCATGTGATAATGGGGTTATACCCCTATGATTTTCACATTTCTTCCTATTTCCTTTTTTGAACAGTGGTACAATGTTTCCTTGTTGCCAATCTTCAGGTATCCTTTCATCCTTCCATATGGCATTGAGGGCTCTGTATAGCCACTGTAGTCCAATGCTTCCTGCTGCCTTAATCAAATCAGCATTGAATTCACCTTTTCCACTTGCTTTACCTTTGGTCATTGCTTTCACTGCCCTTTCAAGTTCCAACCATGCTATTGGGTTCTCTTCTTTTTCTCCATCTATTATTTACATTTTCTTATCTCCTTCTTCCTCTGAGCAGTCATTCTCATTATAAAGTGTTTCAAAATACTTTGCCATCACCTTCTGAAGACCCTTTTCGTCTTGTACTGTGGATCCATCTTCTCTCTCTAATGCCTTGATTTTTCTTGATTTATTCTTTTCAATTTTATTACTCTGTATAATAATTTCTGATTTCCTCGACTATCTTGCTCAATTTTGTTGGTAAACCCTCCCCGACATTTCTCCTTTTCTCCTTTTCTTCCTTCCTTTTCTTTCTTCCTTTCTTCCTTGATACTCCTCCTTACTTGTAGTTTCAATCTTTTGTATTCCACATGTAACCTTTCTATCTTATTCTCATTCCTCTGATATGTTTTTTGCTTTTTCTTATCCATTTCTTTCTTCACCTTGTGCCTTTCTCTTTTTCTTTTTTTATTTTGTCTGTCCTCCACTGTGTCTCCTTTCTTTTAACCTTTGCTTTTGTTTCCCTGCATACCTCAATTGCTGCTTCTACAAATGTCTGTCTCAAATTGTCCCACTCTTCTCCACTTCGTATTTCTGTGTTAGGCAACTTCCTTTTTATCTAATCTAATCTTAGAATGCCTTTCTTTTATCCTCCTCATCCAATTTTGAAATCCTGATCTTTGGTTTCTTCTTCAAGACAATTTTAGGGATTTTTACTTGTTTTAATTCCACAATTAGTGATCTATGATCACATTCCATACTTTTACTGGGGATTATCTTCGTATTCATGATGTATCCTCCCCATGCTTGGTTGTTATTATGAAATCAATGAGTGTTCCATACTGTCCATCCCAACTATATCGGCTGATCTTATGGCTATTCCTCTTCATAAACCATGTGTTCTTTATTATCAGGTTATTTCGGATACAAAAGTCCAACAGATTCTCTCCATCTTTATTTCTATTGCCATACCCACGTGGGTCCAGAACATTCTCATGGTATTCTATCAGTTCCCACATGCGCATTCAGATCTCCCATTATCATGATCCCATCTCCAATAATATGCGTTTCCAATTCATTGAGGAACGCTTCTTTTTCTTCCACGCTACATCCTGTCTGGGTATCATTTATATATATATTTATATATCATTATATTATATTACATTACATTATATTTGCACCAACTACTTCTCCTCTTCAGACTACTCCACGTATTGGAGTCAATTTTATGTATCGTGCATTAAATATGATGCTATGTATCGGCAGCTACATCTATCCCCATTAATCCATCAATAATACATTTTCTTTGCGCCTTCATAATTTTCAATTAGGGTAATAATCTCCTTTCCACGTTTCACTGTAGGCGTCAAATTATTCTCTGATTTGCTACATGATACCTCTCAGGGATAACTAATATGCATTAGATCAACTGGGAACCCACATATCCTCTCTTATAGTTTACCAGCAAATCCATTTTTCCTTAAATTCATCCAACCAATAATCCTGCAAGAATTCAATTTAAACTAATCTGCTATAATAATGAAATAAATTGCAATAATAATAATTTAAATTCTTAAATTCTTGTTTTATTCATGATCATGAACTGTCTTGGGATGAATTATTCAATTATTAAAATATCTAATTACATTCATCGTATCCTCATTCAAAGAATTAATCAATAAAATCCTTGACTGAAATTAAATCATTATCTCGTTAAAGAAATGTGGTTCTTAATAAACATAAATGTAAAGAAATTTTTTACGAAGTATCATTTATCATAATTATCAATCTCATTAAGTAACAATCTTGCCAAATATTAATGAAATAAAAGATTCAAGAAAATTAAAAAAAAAATGAATACAATCAAGAGTATGAATAAAATTAAAAGTGTGAATAAAGTCAAAAGTGCTTATTTATCCTCTCATCAAGTCATTAATCTTCCCTTATATCCTTGCTTGATTTCAATTGTAACGCTAGCAGAAAAAGCAAAGTTCCAAATGTCATAGCTTCAAATGGCTGTTCTTATAATATTCCGATTTAAAAAAAATATATATCAACAAGTTTCACCTGTTACTGGATAAATATATCCATATTATTTCCTAAAAAGCATGTAGAAATCGTCTAATAAATTCTAATCGTTATCCTAACAGGTCTTACATCTATCAAGGTTCACAATCACATTTAAATTCAATCACTAAATCACCGAATTTTAGAGAATATCGTTGGTGATAATTATCTACTTGTCAATGGCAGAAACTCAAATTATGAAGATGCTTTCTCCCATCAAAACATGGCTTCGACATAAATCAAACAGGACTTAGTACAACATGTGAAATTCTCCTAGAAGATATCAGGTTTACACCTTAATATTTATTATTTGGAAATTTATTTTGATGACTGTATATAGTTATCAGCCTACGGATTCTGTAACGTATTTCACCATATGAATATCCTATCAACCCAAAACATCCTATGCCACTACTAAAATCATGCCGCAATCACGACAACTATAACCTATGGTTAGTATTATGTCGCGTAATTACTACCAATAAATCATAAATACATATCTCTCATCATATTCCAATCATAAACATTATAACTCCACATTAGTCATATCAACAAATATATCCTTCAGAATATTCATACTTATAATCTTTTCATTACGCCGTATGTACTCTTAATTACATATATAAATATCAATCATTTCTCCTTTAGCGGCGTATCATTTCAATATTCCATTATCATATGACAATGATGCATTAATGGGTTTAATTTCTATTCAAATACAAATAATCACTCTCTTCCTGTAAAAGAAATACATGTATGAATGTATCAGGCTTGTATTTACTTGCATGCGGTGACGATCTGGCGATAACCAAGTCTTAATATCCTATGAAACCATCTATTTCCATTCCGCATTACAGCCGGATTAAATCATATTATATATAGCACTTTTCTTTGGCAATAGTCGAAGTATCGTTTTCAAATCTCTCCACAATTGACTAAAAGCATCCTTACATATGAATGTTGATTTACGTAATTGAAGAATACCTACATCCATGGTTTTAAAACAATTATAATAATTTCTTTGCGAGGACACTGCACATTGAAACCAATTCTCGAAGATATAAATCTCGACCTTTTAATCACACTACTAACATCAACGCACTACTTCTTAAAGTTAAATATATATGGTTATTTTCAATAGATAAAACTACATGGAACTTAGCTTATATCTGCTCGCGCTACTGGACTGGGCTGGATTCCAACTCGATCTTCTTTGGTCCCCTGGCTTGAGGTGATGGCTGCGTCATATTTGGGCAGTGATTACCAGTTCCGGGCTTGCAGAAACAGCTGGTCGGTGTCCATCAGTTCTCAACCCCATCTTCGGCTTGGTTGCTCATCTCGATGCCGTCATATACATGCGATAAAAACATATTTAACATCGTCATTAGTTCCACAATTCAGTTACACAACGAATTCTGCTGTGTCTAATTTCTATTTTCAAGCAGATTATTCCATCAAAATTCAATAAAAATCTCATTATAAGACTTGTAAAGTACTTTAGATAATTTCTAGTTTGACGTAAATGTACTTTGAGTTGGCGATATTTTATTTTCCTCTAAGTAACTCTTGTTAATTTTCAATCCGAGCTTTGGTCTCCGATAACTTAACTCTTCTTCTCTTTTTAGTTTTTACCCTCGATAACCTTGATACCTATTTGATAATTGGCGTAATATCTTTATAATATTATTCGTTCTTCCAATTATTCATCAAATCTTCTTTCATAAAACAGCTTCCTCCTTCTTTACGTGTTGTATCTCACGTGAAAACTTTGTTCTGATGCTTAACGTAAAATGTGATTGTTCACTTTGCCATTTTAACAATTTAAAATATTCTGCAATTTTCTTAATCATGGCTGCGTGGATTCTATAGGTCTGAATGTCTTACTTCCTAACCATGGCTTACTTGATTCGTTAAGTCTGTATTCTTTTTGACACATTCTCGGCTTCTTTAATTCTATACGTCTGTACTTTTATTATAACATAATCATGGCCTATTTAATTCTCTATGCCTGTACTTTCCTCTAATGTATTTCTCTATTATATAATCGTTGTCATTTTATTACGATGCATGGCAAACATTGGTGTCGTAACATCTCGTTTCAATATAATCAGGGCAATGAAATGGTACATATTATATTATGTTACCGTGTTTTGGTGGTAAGTAGAGGTGAAAGAAGGTGCGGGGTGGTGAACAGGTCTCAAGCTACGAAAGTAAAATTAATTTAAAATTTAACAAGGTTATATTTTCTTTTCAAAGTTAAGAAATAACAATTACGGCAGGTACAGAGTAGCAAGGCAACAACAGTTCCAATTACAGGATTTACAGGATTTGGGCTTCGAGCCCCAAATTCACAATTCTTGAGCAATTAGCCCGACTTTACTCCAAAATAAATTTTACCAGAGGGGCCGAAAACCCCGTTCATGTTCCAGAGCACTTGCTCCAAATTACCCAGAAAAGCCTCCTCGAGGCATACAACACTTAATTTTCAAGAAAGAGCCACTCGCTCTCAACTTTAAGCCTTTCAAAGTCCACACCAAACTCCACCTTCAAGTTGTCCTCTCTGGACATAGACACAGGGGTAAAATACCCAACCTACTGAGGTCTATTAAGTGAGAAAAGATTAATTTCTTGACCTCTAAAATAACAATTTGAGAGGAGGCGAACTTGCGCTCCTAATACGTTTTGTTTAAAACCTACTTGGCACTAGGCCGTTAATACAAGGGCTAATCCCATACTAAAGAGGTGACTTAATAAGGAAACAATTTACATTAAGTCGAAGAAGAATAGGTTGAGAAAAATATAAGTTCACCTCAAAACAATATGAGTGGGAGCTCGAGAGGGTTAAGCACTCTCTATCCCAATATGTAGTTTAAAAGATAGAATAGATATAAGTTTCTTTACATTTTAAGGAAGGTTACATAATGGAAAAACTTCGGACCCGCCCCGAGAGTTAAACTGCTGAGCAAGCAAGAAAAGAAGTAATTAATCGGCCATTACCTGGTTGTTGACCGCTGCCGGAGAAAGAGGCGCTTCCCGCCCCCTGCTATGTACTTTACACACTGAAAGATGGAACAGAAGTGGCCCGGAGACCCTAAAATCAGCAGTTTATATCCTCTCGCGGAAAGTTCGCGGCGTAAGGGGAATGAGAACACCCTCCCACAAAAACTTTATTGGGTAGGATACAGCAACATATTCAAGTTGGGAGAAGATACATCCGATTGGTCAGAAATTAATAAAAGAAATTCGGGATTGGCTAAATACAAAACAAGGGGAAAGAGAGGGGTATACAGCCAACTTAAACAATAACAGAAAGAAATTTAACAAGAAACAAACTTTTGAAATCAAAATTTCTCCAAAAAAAAAAACAGTTCTTTCACTCCGCACTAGGGTTCACTATTGTTGATCTTCAGTAGTGTCCTCTAGAAGAGAAAGTCCACACTTCTTTCTACAAGCAAAACAAAAATACGTCGAAAATGACACAGTTCAAAAACTCCAAATTTTCCACGTAGTGACATCTTCTGAGAAATTTGAAAATTAATACCGTCAATAAAGTTCAGACTTCCTCCAGCAGAGGAGTTTCAATTGGCGCACATTTTAAATTAGCGGCGTGGAGGTGTACCGCCCGGTACAGACCTCCCCCCCCCAAATGTTCCTCCAGGGGTGACACATGAAATTTGTTTGAAAACTAGGTCCAAGTTTTGATGTAGATGTGGAGATTAATTGCCGAAAAATTTATAAGATTTTCTTAATGTGGTTTGATTCAGTTTCAAAATTTTTGTTGTAACTGGAGAAGTAAAGTTTTTATGTTTGTAGAAGTTGAATTGAGAAGGAAAACTTTAGTTTTAAAATCGAGGAAAAAATTTTCTAAGTCCACCAGATTTTGTTGTTGAATTCCCAAGTGTAGTCATCTCTTATAGTAACTGTCCATGTAGTTGATGTTGATTAAGTTGGATGGCCAGACCGGCCGTTGCAGCTTGCGTCCAGAGGAGGCCGCTCGGACCCCTCAAGTACCCTGAGATACCGCTCGCCCGCACTATGAGGGGAGCAGTGGTGTTGAAACACGCCGCGCCCGCGGTGAACATATACAGGCTGCGGGCAAGTAGCAGGTCGTGCGCCGCACATCAGCCTTGGCCGGGAGGAGAGCTCCGGCTCGCCGTGCACATGTGGTCCTCGCTGGGGAAGAGGGGGCCCTTCCTCTGACCCAGTCGCAGCACGGCGCCGCGCGGCTGCGGGGGCACTGAAACATTAAAGCTAGGCGGCAGAATTGTTGGACCATCATCATTTTTTGAGGGCACAGGCTTTGTGGAGAGGTTGAGGGGCCAGCGGCGTGCAGAAATCCATGGCCTTAATTAAGCCACTGTGTGTAGTGGAGCAGGAGACGGGAGCGTGGTAATGGCCGTGGCAAGGATAGGACGGCAGTTTAACGGTGCGGGGAAGGTTTACAAAAACATACATATGAAACAAAATATTATACAAGGGGAAGAATGCCTTAAAAGTGAAAACTCAAAAAAAATATAACCTTCATATTCCTTTCACGATTATATGAAGCAAGTTAACCCAGAAATTACACCGGTTTCACCTGTGACAGGTGAACCCTAAATATCCTCTCAGTAGCTGGATTACTTAATAATAACGTAACCGGCGTCAGGAAATCGAGAATGACACACGGCCCATGAAATCTGGGGGCAAGCTTGCCCGCGGGAACAAAATTCTTGACCATCACTTGGTCGCCTACCTTCAAATTGGTGGGTCTCCGTCCACGATCATACCTTTCCCTAACCTTTTCATGAGACACTTTAAGATTGGCTTTAGCCTTCTTCCAAAGATCCTTAATGTTGTCCGGATCTATTGTCTCAGGTAGAATGTCACTCAGAGACCAGAGGTTAGAGAGCGGGGTGTTGGGAACAAACTTGAACATCAAAGAAGCTGGAGTAAATTTATGTGATTCATGAACCGCCGAATTCAAAGCAAAAGCTAACCAATGCAGGGACGTATCCCACCTGGAATGATCTTCATGGTGATATACACTATAAATTGAGGATAGTT
Organism: Anabrus simplex; assembly: GCF_040414725.1. NCBI lineage: Eukaryota > Metazoa > Arthropoda > Insecta > Orthoptera > Tettigoniidae > Anabrus > Anabrus simplex. The sequence continues at coordinate 1,490,638,810 of NC_090265.1, forward strand.
ATGTCCACCTTTTCAATACAAAAACAATGTGAGGTCATTAACACATCACATATTTATTACCTTTCAAACATTGGGACCGGTTTCGGCATTATTTGTATGCCATCATCAGCCATAGGAAACTTAGTAACAAGGCCTAAGTACAATATTAACATAACTTACAACATACATATATGTATATATAAAAATGAACATATTCTTACAATGACTATTAAAAAAATTTTTTTTTGTGTACACCATAAAACCTTATATTAAAATTGGTAGCATATTTTATGCGATATATTATGACTTTATACAATTATTTGACTAAAGTTAAAGCTTATTGTCAGTTTTTCTAAATATTACAAAATGTTAAAAGAGCATCCAGATAAAAATTTTCAATCTTTAAAAACTTTTATAACTCCTAGGCGTTAAAGATAATAGTACGTTTGTTTGGTCGATAGTACTAAATTGACATGCATTAAAATGAAATCGCCTACTGTCAGATGGGAAACTGACCTATTTGTACTAGGTATGGAGATAAGTTACATTATAAGTCTGTAGTAATTCTATAACTTGCGTTAATATAGTTTGGTTATTTAATAACAAGTCGAATAAAATGATAAATTCGGCTGATATTTTAAACTTTAAAATATTAATTGTCCATTGTAGAGGTCCCTTTTTCAGTGAAGATATATAGTGAGCAAAGCAGTTCCTCTTAGAATCGATTGCAGGTTCACTCTATTTTAGGTGGATTTTGGATTGAATAAATTTCTTATTTCGTAATGTAATGTCGTTGAGCAATGATCGTAATGTAATATTCCGTCGTTTATGCTAATGTTCATAAAATGTAGATCGACTTGGTCGAAGTGGACTGGTGAACCAAATTTTCTTGGACCATAACATTCAAGGTCTTTGAGGTTCTAGAAATATCTCGATCCAAGACGGACCTAAGAAGAAAGAATATATATACTATGTATTAGCGTAAGAATAACTAAGTTTAATAGGCATTATTTTCGTTTAAGTAGAAACTCACCCTAAGCACTGTGTTGTCGAGAATGAAGCCGATGAGGAACTGTCTACCGGAAAGGCAAAAAGCAGACTACGAGTATTAGAAGAGGGGCGGAGCATGTTATGTAGGGGAAGGGGGATCGCAATAATGCGAGGTTATTGGTCGGGAGGGCGTGGATTACGGAGGGGATGGTATATGAGCATATTGCGCACCATTTTGTGTACTGGTTGATTTATTGGTCTTTTTAGACTGTTGATCACTGAAATGAGTGTATCAAACAATATCGTGGGTTTTTCGGAAACCTCATTCAGATTATAATTCGGGTTAAAATACTGATCTAATGATATAAAACATTGTTCCGTTATGTCAAGTAAGGGCCCTTTTTCCATTATTTCTACGACGTCAATATCATGGTTGATGTCATGAAAACTGTGTTTATAGTCATTGATGTGTTGTCCTATAGCTGAAAATCTCCTATATTTAATGGCGTTGACGTGCTCATTGTACCTAACCTTAAAGGATCTCCCTGTTTGTCCAATGTATGTACTATTACAGCTGTTACAGTGAAATCTGTATACGCCCGATTTATCATATGGGTTTGGTGCGTTGACCAGTTTAGCGTTATGAAATATGTCAAGATTTCTGTTGTTGGTTTTAAAAGAGATGCTAATCTTATTCTTCAAAATGTTTGTGATTCTATAGACATTAGGGTTAATGTGAATGTTGAGTAGACTTTTGGTCTAATTATTTCTTTTTGTAGGTTTGATTTCGGTCTGTGCTTGAACTTATAAATTATTCGTTCTATGAAACTACGATTATAGCCGTTATGGGCTGCAATACTACGTATTGTTTTTAGTTAAAATTAAAAGAAATAAGTTTCATAATGATAGATCCGTATTGAACTGTGATTACAATAGAGTAAAATAACATATTATTATTGGTCCACCTTTTCAATACAAAATGAAAATTACATAGGGACTAGTTTCGACCTAGTAATAGGTCATCATCAGCCTGAAGTAAATTAAAGCGTAAATATCGAAGAAAAACATAAACAATGTAAACACAAGTACAGTATGTACCTTTAAAAAGACTGTACTTGTGTTTACATTGTTTATGTTTTTCTTCGATATTTACGCTTTAATTTACTTCAGGCTGATGATGACCTATTACTAGGTCGAAACTAGTCCCTATGTAATTTTCATTTTGTATTGAAAAGGTGGACCAATAATAATATATTATTTTACTCTATTGTTTTTAGTTCTCTATTTAAGTCTGATTTTGACATGGGAATGCTAAAAGCTCGATGTATCATACTATTATAGGTTGCTCGCTTTTGGCTGGGTGGGTGTATGGAGTCCTTATGAATGGTTGTAGCGGTGTGTGTTTGTTTTCTATAGATCTTATATTTAAAGGAATGCGGGAGCCGAGTGATTGTTAAATCTAAGAAGTTAAGAGCTCTGTTGTCCTCGGATTCTATTGTAAACTTAATATCTGGATCAATATTATTAAGGTGTGCCAGGGTGGTAGGTGCGTCTGAAAGATGCTGGTCCATAACTATAAACGTATCATCAACAAATCTGTTAATGACCTCACATTGTTTTTGTATTGAAAAGGTGGACATAACTATCCTCAATTTATAGTGTAAATCTAAATTCAATACGGACCAAAATGAAGTTCTTAACTTTAAATTCATGGTGATAGGCAATAAGCGCGGACCTGAGATTACGGTTAACCCGTTCAGCCAGAGATGGTTGAGGGTAATAAGCCGAAGTTGTCACATGAGAGATGGACAGGTCAAAGCAGAACTTACGAAATAAATTAGATGTAAAAGCCTTAGCATTATCAGATACAATATATTGGCACGGACCGAAAGAAGCAAAAATAGAATTTAGGCAAGTAATGGTGGACTGAGCGGTAGCCAGCTTAGTCGGAAATAACCAGGAAAATCTAGTAAAGCCATCTACGCATACAAAGATGAACTTGTTGGCATTTCCCTTTGACTGGGGGAAGGGTCCTACATAATCGATATACAGGCGTTCCATGGGACGCGACGCTTGATGCGAAGACAAAAGGCCTACCTTGGTGGACATGGTGGGTTTACTGAGCAAACAAGATTTACAAGCTTTTACTAGTTCACGGATTTCACCGTCCATACCCTTCCAGATGAACATTTCACGAATCTTCTCACGAGTTTTAAAGATTCCAAGATGCCCTCCTAATGGGGTCTCATGATAGTATTTGAAGATCATAGGCACAAGAACAGCTGGAACGACAACCTTCATCATCTTATCATGCCTCGAAGGGCAACATAGAACACCATTCCTCAGAACATAAGGGACAACATGTTCCCCAGAAGAAAGGGTTTCCATTATCGGAGCCAGCGTCGGATCTTCACGTTGGTATTTCTCGATATCCCTAAAGAGCATGGGAGCATCTGTTAAGATGGCATTAACATCAGATAGTATGGACTCGGAAGGTGATGAACTGTTGACCGGTTCATGGGTTTCGACGTCGTTGGAAAACATACGGCTGAGTCCATCAGCGACAACATTTTCGGTACCTCTGATATGCCGGACATCGAATTGGAAGGCAGAAATACGGATGGCCCAACGGGCTATACGACCAGTACGACGCGGCCTACCTAAGACCCAGCTTAAGGCTTGATTATCTGTCTCCAAGTCGAATTTGACATGTTCCAGATAGAGACGGAACTTTTCTAAGGCAAATAAGACTGCCAAACCTTCGAGCTCATAGATGGAATACTTGGCTTCTTGAGCCGATAGAGTCCTAGATGCATAGGCGATGGGTCGCCTCCCTAGTTCAGTCTCTTGAAGAAGGACTGCAGCTACTGCTGACGACGACGCGTCGGTTTGGACGATGAATTTCTTCGAGAAATCAGGCATAGCAAGTACAGGGGCATTACAGAGAGCTAATTTAAGATCTTCAAAAGCGGCTTGTTGAGAAGGTCCCCACTCGAATTTGATGCCTTTCCTACGAAGAAGGTTCAAGGGCGCCGCTCTATTAGCAAAGTTAGGAATGAACTTCCTGAAGAAATTCACCATACCAATGAACCTGGCGATACCTTTAATGTCATTGGGAGGTTTAAAATCACGGATGGCCTGTGTTCTAGAATGATCGACCGCTACACCATCAGGTGACACAATATGCCGTAGGAATGACATAGAGGGCTTAGCAAAGGCAACCTTGGACAACTTGACAGTTAACCCAGCCTTACAAAGGCGATCGAGAACTTCTCGCAGATGATCTAGATGTTCTTCAAAAGTCTCTGAAAATACGACGACATCATCCAAGTAGTGATATAAGTACTCAAATTTGATGTCGGAGAAGACCCTATCTAGCAGCCTAGTGAGTACAGCTGCTCCCGTGGGGAGCCCGAAAGGCACGCGGTTGTATTAGTATAAATTCCAGTCCGTGGCAAACGCTGTAAGATGTTTAGACTCTTCGGCAAGGGGAATTTGATTATAGGCCTGATTCAAGTCCAAGATAGTAAAGAACTTGGCCTTACGGAACCATGAAAAACAAGAATGAAGGTCGGGAAGGGGCACAGATTGTAACACCACCTTCCGATTGAGAGCTCTATAATCAATGACAGGCCTGAAGCCTCCTTGGGATTTCGGGACTAGAAAAATAGGTGACGAATACGCCGACTTAGAGGGCCTAATAATACCATCCTTCAACATCTGATCAATGATTTCTTTCAGAGCCTTCATTTTAGGTGGCGATAGCCTATAAGGTGGAAAACGGATGGGAATCGAATCCGTGACCTCAATTTTGTATTCAATAAGGTCAGTAACACCAAGAGTATCCGAGAACACCTCTGGAAATGACTGACATATTTTACGAATACTATCAGCCTGCTCCTCAGGTAGATGTCTAAGGTCTAACAACATCTCATCCTGGGTAGGCGAAATAGATGAACATGATACAGAATTACACTTTAGCAAGGGAATTTTACAATTGGACGCAAATTTGAACGTGCACGACTTACTCTGAAGATCGAGCACAAGACCAGTGCGAGAAATGAAGTCCGCTCCCAGTATGATGGGGCAAGACAAGTGCTTAGCCACAAACAGTTTGGTTTTCCATGTGAATTTAAAAATACGAATTTTGACCTGTACAGAACCTAAAATTTCTAATGGAGATGAATTAGCCGAAACATATTGAACAGTAGATGAGCCATAGTCAGGTAATTTACAAACAGACTTCAATTTTGAATACCATTGGTCCGAAATAATTGAACAAACACTGCCTGAATCTAATAGAGCTGTTATAGGCTCGTTATTTAACTCAATCTTAAGAAAAGGAACAGGTGCGGGGGTATCCGCCGCAATCCTAAGACATTCTTTGGGGCATTCGAAAGATGGATTTGAAGATAGAACATTCCCTGAATTTTCGACCTGTTTACCAGGGGCTGAGCCTCGGGAAGAGGGATTAGTCGACTCAGCCGAAGCCGTTAATCACATTTTATTATTGGCATTGGTGGAATTTGCACCAGAAGTTGAGCAGGAGGGGGTGCTATTTGAGTTTGGGCAATTCTTGGTGATATGTGAGAAAGCCCCACATTTAAAACAGCCTTGTGATGAACCAGCTCCATTATTTGCCCTACTAGACTTGATCAGTGGACACTTATTGCGAAGATGGTCAGGCGACCCGCAAGCATAACATTTACGAGGTGTGACTGATCGGCGAGGTGGAGGCCGAGTATTACTAAAAGAAGGCGGGGGTTCTTTCGCGACACGCAAGGAATCGGCGTACCTCACTCCTTCCGCTGAGACGGCCAACGCTTCAAGTTCAGAGAAAGTTTGCGGGCACGCCGCAAAACACAAATATGACCTATAGGGTGGTGAAATTCCTTCTACAATAGCCTGTACAATCTGATCTTCAGGAAAATGAAGGGCAAACACCCTAGTATAAAACTTAATGTCTTGTATGAAATCAGCCAGATTTTCATCCACTCTCTGTACTCGATAATAGTACTTCTGAATCAGAGATGACCTCGCGCGGGCGGGAATAAAATTTGCAAGCAAGTGTGCATGAAAATCTTCAATAGATGACTGTTCGGCTATGGCTCTTACTATTTTGTCAGAGAGAATACCAATTGCATAAGGATAGATGATTTGCAAAATTTGACATGGAGAAAGAGAAAACACAAGGGCATGATCCTGAAATTCAACTAAAAATCTTAAAAATGAAATTACGTCACTGGTGGTATTAACGGAAAACTTAGAGATACCTCTGAGCAACATTGCCAATGGATGAGGCAAGCTGCTAAACCCGGGTGACATAGTAGGTAAAGGTTTCAATGGCAAGGAAGTTAATTCAGAACGTACATTATTTAATGAGTTACGGCGTCCAGACTCGTTGTCCAATGGGGCAGAGATAGTTTGAGCAGCAACGGTTATCCTATTAACTTCTCCCTTAGGAGGCTCTTCCTCGCTACCTACATTCATCGTGGTGGGTTGATCAATTTTGGGAGGAACTTCCCCAGTTAACAATTGAGTGACCTTGCTAGATAACTCAGAAATATTTTCAAGCAGCGTACTAGCTTCCTTCTTCTGAACGTCATTCAACTTTAGAGACAGCAGATCGTTAACTCTATTTGAAAAATGAAAAAGCCTGGCTTGCACACGCTTAATTTGATTAGGAGAAGGATCTCTTTCATCAAAAAAACTAACTACAGATGCTAGCCCAGTAATATTCTCGACGATCGTGGAAAGAGAGTCGTCAATTTCTTTCTCTCCCAAGGTGGGGATGGAAATGGGCAATTCAAGGGACTCTCTAAGCTTGTTTGTGTCTACCGCAACCGTGCCTCCAGATTGCACATTTCTAATAGTCAATTCATAGATCAACTCCACCTTGCGCAAGTAGTTAAGATGGAGAACATCGCGAGGGCCGGGCATAATGACAGAACAATTTTGAAAAACTCAAAAAATTCCAGCAACTGAGAAAATGGTTAGAGTTCGGATCAAAACAATGTTTAGCCGTCAAAAGGGGCTAAAATGAGACCCATTCAACCACGCTCTGCTACCACTTGTTACCGTGTTTTGGTGGTAGGTAGAGGTGAAAGAAGGTGCGGGGTGGTGAACAGGTCTCAAGCTACGAAAGTAAAATTAATTTAAAATTTAACAAGGTTATATTTTCTTTTCAAAGTTAAGAAATAACAATTACGGCAGGTACAGAGTAGCAAGGCAACAACAGTTCCAATTACAGGATTTACAGGATTTGGGCTTCGAGCCCCAAATTCACAATTCTTGAGCAATTAGCCCGACTTTACTCCAAAATAAATTTTACCAGAGGGGCCGAAAACCCCGTTCATGTTCCAGAGCACTTGCTCCAAATTACCCAGAAAAGCCTCCTCGAGGCATACAACACTTAATTTTCAAGAAAGAGCCACTCGCTCTCAACTTTAAGCCTTTCAAAGGCCACACCAAACTCCACCTTCAAGTTGTCCTCTCTGGACATAGACACAGGGGTAAAATACCCAACCTACTGAGGTCTATTAAGTGAGAAAAGATTAATTTCTTGACCTCTAAAATAACAATTTGAGAGGAGGCGAACTTGCGCTCCTAATACGTTTTGTTTAAAACCTACTTGGCACTAGGCCGTTAATAAAAGGGCTAATCCCATACTAAAGAGGTGACTTAATAAGGAAACAATTTACATTAAGTCGAAGAAGAATAGGTTGAGAAAAATATAAGTTCACCTCAAAACAATATGAGTGGGAGCTCGAGAGGGTTAAGCACTCTCTATCCCAATATGTAGTTTAAAAGATAGAATAGATATAAGTTTCTTTACATTTTAAGGAAGGTTACATAATGGAAAAACTTCGGACCCGCCCCGAGAGTTAAACTGCTGAGCAAGCAAGAAAAGAAGTAATTAATCGGCCATTACCTGGTTGTTGACCGCTGCCGGAGAAAGAGGCGCTTCCCGCCCCCTGCTATGTACTTTACACACTGAAAGATGGAAAATAAGTGGCCCGGAGACCCTAAAATCAGCAGTTTATATCCTCTCGCGGAAGGTTCGAGGCGTAAGGGGAATGAGAACACCCTCCCACAAAAACTTTATTGGGTAGGATACAGCAACATATTCAAGTTGGGAGAAGATACATCCGATTGGTCAGAAATTAATAAAAGAAATTCGGGATTGGCTAAATACAAAACAAGGGGAAAGAGAGGGGTATACAGCCAACTTAAACAATAACAGAAAGAAATTTAACAAGAAACAAACTTTTGAAATAAAAATTTCTCCAAAAAAAAAAAAAAAACAGTTCTTTCACTCCGCACTAGGGTTCACTATTGTTGATCTTCAGTAGTGTCCTCTAGAAGAGAAAGTCCACACTTCTTTCTACAAGCAAAACAAAAATACGTCGAAAATGACACAGTTCAAAAACTCCAAATTTTCCACGTAGTGACATCTTCTGAGAAATTTGAAAATTAATACCGTCAATAAAGTTCAGACTTCCTCCAGCAGAGGAGTTTCAATTGGCGCACATTTTAAATTAGCGGCGTGGAGGTGTACCGCCCGGTACATATTATATTATATTATATTATATTATATTATATTATATTATATTATATTATATTATATTATATTATATTATATTTTGTATCTTTTATATATACAGTAAAACCTGTCTTAATGGACACCTCTCACCAGCAGACGATGACCAGCGGATGATTTTTCTAGGTCCATGATAAAATCCCATATTATATACAAGTAATTTACCCCTCTTACACAGACACCCACTGTTACAGACAGCCATGAAAAACTCATGTGAAATGTCTCCCTCTCTTTTTTCTTTTTTGCTAGTGCTTTAACGACGCACTAAAATATTGAAGGTTTTGATGATGCAAGAATAGGAAAGCATTAGGACTGAGAAGGTAGTGACCATAGCCTTTATTAAGGTACAGCCCCAGCATTAGCCTGGTGTGAAAATTGGAAACCACAGAAAACCATCTTCAGGGCTGTCAACGCTGGGATTCAAACCCACCATCTCTCGAATGCAGGCTCACAGCTATGCAACCAAGACCATCCAGCCAACTCACTCGGTGAAACCTCTCCTAAGCTGGAAGTTGTTATCAAAATTAATTACAGTACAGTATTCACTTCTCTTTTTGCACAGACAATACTTCCAAAAATTACAGTCACCATAACTTGCGGTGCAGGTTGTACGCATTCTTGGAAGGCAACACTAACAAGGGATGTAACAAGTAAGACAAATTGAAACCTATCCTGAATTTATTTTTGAATGACTCATTGTACTATAAGAGGACAACATGTGGAAAATCAGCCTCCAGATGTAACTACTAGTCTCCAAAATCATGTGGCGAATCGCTCATGTAGAGCAATGAGAAATAGCGCGAGTATCGTACACGTACATGTTGGCTGGAGTGGACAGCCCTGACGTCCCAGATACTCGAGGCTAGTGATAAGCAGAGCTGCACGTGTTAGTCAGCTGTGGGGTGTTTCACTGCATACAACAATAATAGTTTTAATGGTTATTATAAAGAAAGCAATACAGTGAAGTCAAGAAAGACCTGGAAAGAAACAACATACAAGAAGAAGAATTATTGGAAAGAAAGATTTTTAGGAAGAAAGTCTTACAAATGGAAGGATTCCAAGGGTGGAAGGAAAAGAAAACAGGCACAATGTAGACTGAAGACAGGAAAAAGAAGGACAGTGAAACAATGAAAGAATACTGGAAGAAAAGGAAAGAACAACTAAGGAAGAATTGAAAATGTAAATTGGTCCATAGAAGGCCAGAACACAAGATGAAGAAGAAGAAGAAGAAGAAGAAGAAGAAGAAGAAGAAGAAGAAGAAAAGAAGAATAAGAAGAAGAAAAGGACAGTGAAACAATGAAAGAATACTGGAAGAAAAGGAAAGAACAACTAAGGAAGAATTGAAAATGTAAATTGGTCCATAGAAGGCCGGAACACAAGATGAAGAAGAAGAAGAAGAAGAAGAAGAAAGCAATACATTGAAAATGAGTTCCTCGGAGAATGCTGTTTAAAATCCTATTAATGTAGTGGAGTTTGTAATGAGTTATTTCTGCGAAGAGCAGATTTTGCTTTTCGCAGAAATTAACTCGAAAGAAAAGGAAATGGGGCAATATCTGATAGATTTGATGGAAACTAATTGTAGTGGAGTGCAACATATTGAGCAAATTTCTCTTGATGTACATAGTGGAGACAGTGAAGCAACTCAAGTGATTCCATTAGTCAAAACCTTCTGCCAACCACAAGTGAAGTTATGGGTCTTAGTTCGAAACTGGAATATGACCGCCCAGAATCTAGTGATGCCACAAGTCCAATGCCATGCAAATTTTCCAGTTCTAGTTATGTTCCTAGTCCCATAAAAAGTGTGCGACAAAACATCAGTATGGAGTACAAGAGGAGGGCTGTAAAATTCAGGCTTAACGAAGGTGGTGAAAAATGATTATCACTTTCACAGATCTACAAATACTTCAGTTTAGTGAAGTCAGAGTGATATCTTTAATTGTGGAAGAAGCCATTAGAAAATATGGGTATGATGGCAAGTCCGATTTAACATTAACATGTTGAGTGCCGAGCCGATTGTAGCACACTATTCTACTGGTGCCAGGCATGTTTTTGAATTGCATTCCGCTAGTGCCAAAGCAATTGTACGCGTTGTAGACTGTTTATATAATCGTGGGATGTATTTATATGATTTACTAAGTAAATTTTATCTCACCATACCATGGTCATGCGTGATGCCATATGGTGTCACAGAATTTTTTGACATGGAATGTTCAATACGAATTTCCAATACGGGATATTTATTTCCTAATTAAAATTAACGCAATATTTATGAAAACCTAGTAAAATGCAAAACAAGTACTTATATTACATTACATATTGTTGCGAACAGTTTTCTGATAACTCTAAACAATGAAAATATAGTCTCGGCATGCCCGAGTTCTTGTTACTCGTAATTTTTCAAACCTTATTGGCATCGTTGTTCAAACATCGTCCTTGGTACACTTGTTTCATGTGCTGTTTTCATATTTACGTTTTGCACATCTGATCGGGAAGTTAAGGGGAACGCGCTAACTATACGCTACCTGGCTGCTGGCGCACCTCGACGCAGCCCGGTTGGTTCACGTCCGCTGCTTCGCTCCTCCCTACCTCTCCGCCACACCCCGATACTCCCGCGGCACATCTAATTTTATGACTATTTATTTGCTCAATTTTGGCATTTAAACTTGCGCTGGGTACATGCAGTTTTCACCTTGGCATTCTACTGCCTCCCACGAATATTCCTACCAAATTTCAACCGAATCCGAGTGTAACACATGTATGTGTTCCCTCATAAGATTATTACCAATATCTTCCATTTTTTTATATTTTTGCACAACTATATAAACTGAGTGATAATACGTACGTAAACGAGGAATAAACAAAGCCTGGCGCGCTTTCACCTGTGACAATGACCACTGACCAGTCAGTGGCTTCGGAAGAATACTGTGGCGCCACATGGTGGCATACAGTAAAAATACATAGCTGGAATAGACCCTGAAGTTTGCCCTTCACGTAGTGCCAATTTTACGCGCATAGATGTCACAGCTGATTATCTACGGCGCATCGCCTGAAACTCAACTGTGCCGCCATATGGTGTCACGCCAACTCTGATTTCAAGAACGGTGTGCCGCCATATGGCGGCACGTGGCACCCAACGTGTTAAAAATATATGTATGGAAAACTCTATTCCCATTTCTGGGAGGCAAGAAGGAGAAGGCAAAATGTAAGTGATGAAGATTTATGACTGTGGGCTATGGAAATTGCACATGAACTATGTATCGAAAAAAGTAATTTCTCCGCCTCTCATGTCTGGCTCAGCCATTTCAAGAAACAACACAGAATTGGGAGTAGTAAAATTATGAAATTTCTGTCCCATTCACATATTCAGGGCTCAAAACAAAAGAATAAGGCTGCAGAGGAATATCTGGAGAGGGATTGAGAGCGTTTTCTGCATTACATGCCCTCCTCCATTTATAAATATGATCAAAGTGGATTCAAGCATGAAATGCAATTGAAAAGGACTCTTTATCTTATGATAGCCCAGTTGGTTAGTTCACTTACACATTCATACACCATATTGCCAACAATCAGTATGTGCAGATCTTTTTCTCTAAATTATTTATTGTACTGCAGAAGCCAACCGAAACCTTTAGTCCTCTGGGTTTGAAAAAATGTTGTCACTGCTACAAAATTAGGGAAAATGGAGAAAACAGAACTGAAAGTATGGTTTAGAGAAGCCCTTATCCCATTCTCTGAAGACAACTCTGCTACATACAGTGATACAACTTGTCTTGAAGAGATCTGTCCATGGAAAACAATAGAATTGCTTCAGATTCCTACAGATACTGTTCCCTATTAATATTTACTTCTTCACCGAGTAAGTGGCTGTGCAGTTTGGGTCACGTAGCTATCAGTTTGCATTGGGGAGATATTTAAATGGCTCTGATCCTATCACCAATATGACTACAGTGTCTATAGTTCCATCAACAGTTGTTGAAACATCCATGTGTTAACAAGATATCAGTAGTTAAATATTACTACCCAAAAGTTGATTGATTCCTCACATTTAAAATTACACTGCAACAATTGTTCGTGACATTGAGAATTTAATTAGGCCATATGCCTTATATCTACTTCTTATCTTGATTTGATTCAGGTAACTTTATTACATGTTCTACTTTACAAATACAGTATCATGGAAACTCTTAACTTGGGGAATACATTATACAGTGATCATTTTTATCTGTCCTGTTATTTACCTGTTGTGGTATGTCATCTTTTGCCCTAATTGAGGATTTTTTAAACTATTACTGTGTGGATTTTTACTGTCTAATGGGTGACATGCATGTTTATAATCATTTATCACTTTCTCATTGGCAATTTTATAGCGCATCGTTGTGAGTAAATTAATTATTTCACCAAGGGTGTCATGAACCACGGGCATAATAAGTTGTTATTCCTGGTCCATGTGAACAAAATTATCTGATACTCTTGTTGCTGTTGCTGCCATTAACTCTATCTAATTATGGGCACGTAAAACACAACAAGTGATATTATAATTTACTTGACTGCAACAAATTATCTCACACGCGCGCGGCTGTGATCTTGCATCCGGGAGATCATGGGTTCGAATCCCACTGTCGGCAGCCCTGAAGATGGTTTTCCGTGGTTTCCCATTTTCACACCAGGCAAATGCTGGGGCTGTACCTTAATTAAGGCCACGGCCGCTTCCTTCCAACTCCTAGGCCTTTCTTATCTCGTCGTCGCCATAGACCTATCTGTGTCGGTGCGACGTAAAGCCCGTAGCAAAAAAAAAATCGTATCTGCCACAAAATGTACCCTTAAGCATCTACTCTAACTGTTTCTATCTGAAATAGGACAGTAATCATATGATAACTATTCTCACTATATCCATATGCATGCATTATTATGAATCAAGTTGAATTAACTTTCCTGGCTTCGGGATGAGTGTTTTATAAGATGTCATGCCAGTTAACAACCCTGAGTTTTATGCAAGAATTCTGTCTGTGATATGGATTTTCTCGACCATATGATATACTATTTTTGTCTCTTTAACTATATCACTCATGGGAGATATCTAATCTCACAAAATTCCTCTCTCATTGGGAGGTACCAATATCTATAATTTCCTTTATTCTCTGCTTTACGCAGCAGTTCACTATCTCCATTTATTCAACTCTCCAATGGCAAAATACACTCATGTTTAGAGTCATAAACTAGAGAGCTTTCGTCTCAAACCTCTATAATTTCAGGACATATATTATCAGCATTCACAATTCATTTTCCATGCTCGGATTTCATTCATTATGTCATGTCATCTCCTCATAACGTCCACTCAATTTACGTCTCTAATCTGAAAATTTTATGTCAACTCTTATGACCTTTCAGCATTATTTATTCACAACCTGAATCCCATTTAATTAATTGCAGTTCCATTGAGTAAAACCATATTATTAATTCAACTTCTGATCATTCTTTGAAGTCGAGGGAGCACTGATTATTATATTGCCTTGCAAAACCTTTTTTTTTATTATTATTATTATTATTATTATTATTATTATTATTATTATTATTATTATTATCATCATCATTATCATTATCGTTATCATTATCATTATCCTTTCGAATGGGCCACCAGAGGACCACGTGCCAATTTCAATTCCTTCTTCTTTGTTCTCTCCTTTTCTTCCAGTACTCTTTCATCTGTTCACTATGTTTCTTCTTTCTGTCTTCAGACCACTTTGAACCAGTCTTTTTTACTTTCCTACCTTGGAATCCTTCTATTTTCAATACTTTTTCCCGAAAGCCTTCTCTATTATTTATTTCTTCTGTTGTTATATTGTTTTTTTCTAAATCCTTTCTTACTTCATTGACTCAGCTTGTCGTTCATTTCTTACCCCACAAATATCTGAAAATCTTACTGGTTAATCTACTAATCTACGGGGTTAAAAGTCAGGTTGTGAGTTTCACAAATAGGAAAAGTCCTCTCAGTTTTAATTACTGCGTTGATGGGGTGAAAGTTCCTTTTGGGGACCATTGTAAGTATCTAGGTGTTAATATAAGGAAAGATCTTCATTGGGGTAATCACATAAATGGGATAGTAAATAAAGGGTACAGATCTCTGCACATGGTTATGAGGGTGTTTAGGGGTTGTAGTAAGGATGTAAAGGAGAGTGCATATAAGTCTCTGGTAAGACCCCAACTGGAGTATGGTTCCAGTGTATGGGACCCTCACCAGGATTACCTGATTCAAGAACTGGAAAAAATCCAAAGAAAAGCAGCTCGATTTGTTCTGGGTGATTTCCGACAAAAGAGTAGCGTTACAAAAATGTTGCAATGTTTGGGTTGGGAAGAATTGAGAGAAAGAAGAAGAGCTGCTCGACTAAGTGGTATGTTACATGTTACAAACTTCATATTTGGTCCATATTGAAAATGTACATCAATTTAAGATTATTAAAATTTTATTAGTCAACCTATTCAATACAAATGATATTTGCAAAGTTAGGACTTACATCCTATTATACTAAGGTCTAAAGGGACATGTTTCGCCCTTTAAAAGGGCATCATCAGCCTTTTTACACTCATGCTAAAGGTAAAAATCAGGATCCTGATTGTCGATATAAGAAAAAGTATATAAAATGAGAATAAAAATTAGAACGAATATTATATAATATGTGCAATCATGAGTTCTTAAATGACAATTGACAATTAAAAATCATTTAAAATGTTTGCGAAGAAATAAGAGTTGGTATGGTAATTACATCAGCAATCTTAAAATGATCTTATAAAACTGTACAAACTAGGTCTTGACCAAATAAATAATAAGAAAGTCTATGGCTAAAGTTGCCGTATCAAGGTTCGTGAAATTCGGCTGGAAGCAACCTGATTTTAAATGGAGAGCAAATTAGAAACCAATGGCCACTCAAGACAACATAAAACCTCTCTCGTTGAAAAGTCGTAATGAAACTGTAGTATGGCGCATGTAGATTATAAAGTTGTGTCCAATCAATCCATTAATTTCATATTTTACGAAGTGGGATCGCGGTCTCAGTATTTTTGTTGAAGGAGTTGTGAGAAGTTAACTAATAAGTGCCGCTGTACAGGTTTAGTCGGCTCGTATACCGATGGTTAAATGAGA
The DNA here is from genome assembly GCF_040414725.1 of Anabrus simplex. Lineage (NCBI taxonomy): Eukaryota > Metazoa > Arthropoda > Insecta > Orthoptera > Tettigoniidae > Anabrus > Anabrus simplex. The sequence goes on from NC_090265.1 coordinate 1,490,654,517, forward strand.
ACATTCTTACGTGTTGGCTGTAGTTTTGAATGTGGATTGACTATTGAAGATATATGGTGCAGAATCTGTAATGAAAAGGAGAATAAAAAGGTAAGAAGTTTAGAGGAAAAAACGGTTAAATTAGGGGAATTGATATAAATTCAATTACTTACGTAATTACTACATTTCTTTCTTTTATGTATTGAATTGGTTGAACTTCAATTATTTAATTTTTAATGTATGAACTTGTTGCTTGTATGGTCTCGGAACGAGTGAGGTTTGAATGGCGCGTGTTGTATCTGTGTGGAACTGAGGGAGGGGGGTGTGATAGATGAACGGAAATAGGCGGAGCGTTGAGCTTGCGCGCTATTGGCTGTTGAAGATGGGGAGTTAAGGAAGAGGAGTGTAATGGAGAAGAGGAGGTGGACGGAGGGTTTAACCTACATGCCGTTGGCTGTGGAACATTAGCAGGGGCGGGGACGGAGGGAGTTACTTTTAAGGGGAAGTTGGAATCTTTATTGGAAGTTAGTTTGAGGTTTTTAAGGATTTTATTTAAATTTGGATTTGTTGTTGTTTGAGTCATCAGTCCATAGACTGGTTTGATGCAGCTCTCCATGCTACCCTATCCTGTGCTAACCTTTTCATTTCTACGTAGCTATTGCATCCTACATCTGCTCTAATCTGTTTGTCATATTCATACCTTGGTCTACCCCTACCGTTCTTGCCACCTACACTTCCTTCAAAAACCAACTGAACAAGTCCTGGGTGTCTTAAGATGTGTCCTATCATTCTATCTCTTCTTCTCGTCAAATTTAGCCAAATCGATCTCCTCTCACCAATTCGATTCAGTATCTCTTCATTCGTGATTCGATCTGTCCATCTCACCTTCAGCATTCTTCTGTAACACCACATTTCAAAAGCTTCTATTCTCTTTCTTTCTGAGCTAGTTATCGTCCATGTTTCACTTCCATACAATGCCACGCTCCACACAAAAGTCTTCAAAAACATCTTTCTAATTCCGATATCAATGTTTGAAGTGAGCAAGTTTCTTTTCTTAAGAAAGCTCTTCCTTGCTTGTGCTAGTCTGCATTTTATGTCCTCCTTACTTCTGCCATCGTTGGTTATTCTACTACCCAAGTAACAATATTCATCTACTTCCTTTAAGACTTCGTTTCCTAATCTAATATTCCCTACATCACCTGCCTTCGTTCGACTGCACTCCATTACTTTTGTTTTGGACTTATTTATTTTCATCTTGTACTCCTTACCTAAGACTTCATCCATACCATTCAGCAACTTCTCGAGATCTTCTGCAGTCTCAGATAAAATAACAATATCATCGGCAAATCTCAAGGTTTTGATTTCCTCTCCTTGGACTGTGATTCCCTTTCCAAATTTCTCTTTGATTTCCTTTACTGCCTGTTCTATGTAAACATTGAAAAGGAGAGGGGACAAACTGCAGCCTTGCCTCACTCCTTTCTGGATTGCTGCTTCTTTTTCAAAGCCCTCGATTCTTATCACTGCAGACTGATTTTTATACAGGTTGTAGATAATTCTTCGTTCTCGGTATCTGATCCCTATCATCTTCAGAATCATAAATAGCCTGGTCCAATCAACATTATCGAATGCCTTTTCTAGATCTACGAATGCCATGTACGTGGGCTTGTCCTTCTTGATTCGATCCTCTAAGATCAGACGTAAAGTCAGGATTGCTTCACGTGTTCCTACATTTCTTCTGAAGCCAAATTGATCTTCCCCCAACTCAGCTTCAACTTGTTTTTCCATTCTTCTGTAAATAATACGTGTTAAAATTTTGCAGGCATGAGATACTAAACTAATAGTGCGGTAGTTTTCACACCTGTCAGCACCGGCTTTCTTGGGAATAGGTATAACAACATTCTGCTGAAAATCGGATGGGACTTCTCCTGTCTCATACATCTTGCACACTAAATGAAATAACCTTACCATGCTGGTTTCTCCTAAGGCAGTCAGTAATTCAGCGGGAATATCATCAATTCCAGGTGCCTTGTTCCTATTTAGGTCACTCACAGCTCTGTCAAACTCTGACCTCAAAATTGGGTCTCCCATTTCATCAGCATCAACAGCCTCTTCATGTTCCAAAACGAAATTATCTACATCGTTACCTTGATACAACTGTTGGATATGCTCCTGCCATCTTTCTGCTTTTTCATCTTTCCCTAGAAGTGGCTTTCCATCTGAGCTCTTAATATTCATACACCTAGATTTCCTTTCTCCAAAGGTTTCCTTGATTTTCCTGTATGCAGCATCTACCTTTCCCAGGACCATACAGCCTTCGACATCCTTGCACTTCTCCTTCAGCCATTCTTCCTTAGCTACCTTGCACTTTCTATCCACTTCATTCTTTAATCGCCTGTATTCTTTTCTGCCCTCTTCATTTCTAGCATTCTTGTATTTTCGTCGTTCATCAATCAGGTCTAGTATCTCCTGAGTTATCCACTGATTCTTAGTTGATCTTTTCTTCCTTCCTAACATTTCTTCAGCAGCCCTACTGACTTCATTTTTCATGACTCTCCACTCTTCCTCTACTGTGTTTCCTTCAGCCTTTTCATTTAGTCCTTGAGATTGTAATAAATTGGGTAAAGTCTCGTATAGGGGATTTTTTATTTCGACGGGATCATTGAGATTTAGGTCTTTGTTCTAATGTTGATCCAAATATATGTAAATGTTTTCTAATTCGTTCATTAATTTTCCTTTATCTACTATTTTAATGATTGTTAGGTCCTGTTCGATAGTTGTGAAATGATGACCTGTATCTTTCATATGTGAACTCATGGCTGAAAATTTATTATGTCTATTGGCATTATAGTATTCCTGGTATCTAGTAAGGAAGCTCCGGCCTGTTTGCCCTATGTATGATTTTTCACATTGCATGCATTTGAGCCTGTATATGCCTGAGTTTGAGTAAATACTATTGTTCATGTTGAGTGTATTGTGGTTGAAAAATAGGCTGTGATTGGTGTTTGTCGTCTTGAAGGCAATGTTAATGTTTTGTTTTTTCAGAGGGTTTGTTGCTTGGTAAATGCCTGGATTATTGTATGTAAAGGTGGCGAATTTAGATGTTTTAGGTTTTTAAGGGACGAGGTTTGTTGCTAGTTTATATTTAATTTTATTAATTATTCGGTTGATTATTTCTATATTGAAGCCATTGAATTTTGCTAAGTTTTTAATATAATAAGTTTATGTTTTTAGATTCTTGGGTGATAATGGGATTTTTAAAGCTCTGTAAATTAAAGTATAGAAAGTAGCTTGTTTGTGGGAGTTGGGGTGTATAGATGATTTTTGATTGTTATTGGAGTGTGAGTGGGTTTTCTGTAAATTTGGAAGTCAAATGTGATTTGTCGCGTGTTATAGTTAAGTCTAAAAAGTTAATGGATCTGTTGACCTCGTCCTCCTTAGTGAACTTGATATTTTGATCAAGGGTGTTAAAAAAATTCAAAATATCGTTGCTATTGTTGAGATTACTGTCAATTATTGCAAATGTGTCGTCAACGTATCTGAGCCACAGGCTGAGTCCTTTTATTTTTGAAGTTATTTTATGATGTTCCAACGAGTCCATGTATATGTCTGCCAAGATGCCTGATAAGGGATCTCCCATTGCCAGGCCGTCTTGGTGGTAGATTTTGCCTTTGAAAGTGAAATAGTTGTTTTTTAGTACGAAGTTTAAAATATTGATGAATTCATCTATTTCAGGGATGCTGAGATTGCTGTGTTTGGATAGGTTGTCCCTGATAATGTTTACAGTTTGTTTTGTTGGCACGTTAGAATACATGTTCGTGATATCGTAGGAGCACATGATGTGGTTAGGGAGTAGGTTAAATTTCTTTAAGAGATCGCAAAAGTCAACCGAGTTCTTCAGAGGGGATTTGTTGTTGAAAGTGTAGTGTCTTTTTAAGGAAATGGAGGATGTATTTTGAGGTCTTGTAACATTTTAGACTTAACTATAACATGCGACAAAAACACATTTGACTTCCAAATTTACAGAAAACCCACCCACACTCCAATAACAATCAAAAATTCATCTATACACCCCAACTCCCACAAACAAGCTACTTTCTATACTTTAATTTACAGAGCTTTAAAAATCCCATTATCACCCAAGAATCTAAAAACATAAATTCATTATATTAAAAATTTAGCAAAATTCAATGGCTTCAAAATAGAAATAATCAACCGAATAATTAATAAAATTAAATATAAACTAGCAACAAACCTCGTCCCTGAAAAACCTAAAACATCTAAATTCGCCACCTTTACATACAATAATCCAGGCATTTACCAAGCAACAAACCCTCTGAAAAAACAAAACATTAACATTGCCTTCAAGACGACAAACACCAATCACAGCCTATTTTTCAACCACAATACACTCAACATGAACAATAGTATTTACTCAAACTCAGGCATATACAGGCTCAAATGCATGCAATGTGAAAAATCATACATAGGGCAAACAGGCCGGAGCTTCCTTACTAGATACCAGGAACACTATAATGCTAATAGACATAATAAATTTTCAGCCATGCGTTCACATATGAAAGATACAGGTCATCACTTCACAACTATCGAACAGGACCTAACAATCATTAAAATAGTAGATAAAGGAAAATTAATGAACGAATTAGAAAACATTTACATATATTTGGATCAACATTAGAACAAAGACCTAAATCTCAATGATCCCGTCGAAATAAAAAATCCCCTATACGAGACTTTACCCAATTTATTACAATCTTTAAATCCAAATTTAAATAAAATCCTTAAAAACCTCAAACTAACTTCCAATAAAGATTCCAACTTCCCCTTAAAAGTAACTCCCTCCGTCCCCGCCCCTGCTAATGTTCCACAGCCAACGGCATGTAGGTTAAACCCTCCGTCCACCTCCTCTTCTCCATTACACTCCTCTTCCTTAACTTCCCATCTTCAACAGCCAATAGCGCGCAAGCTCAACGCTCCGCCTATTTCCGTTCATCCATCACACCCACCTCCCTCAGTTCCACACAGATACAACACACGCCATTCAAACCTCACTCGTTCCAAGACCATACAAGCAACAAGTTCATACCGCAAAAACCGAGAACGTAAGTAATTGAATTTATATCAATTCCCCTAATTTAACCGTTTTTCCTCTAAACTTCTTACCTTTTTATTCTCCTTTTCATTACAGATACTGCACCATATTTCTTCAATAGTCAATCCACATTCAAAACTACAGCCAGCACATAAGAATGTTCCCATTTAACCATCGGTATACGAGCTGACTAAACCTGTACAGCGGCTCTTATTAGTTAACTTCTCACAACTCCTTCAACAAAAATACTGAGACCGCGATCCCACTTCGTAAAATATGAAATTAATGGATTGATTGGACACAACTTTATAATCTACATGCGCCATACTACAGTTTCATTACAACTTTTCAACGAGATAGGTTTTATGTTGTCTTGAGTGGCCATTGGTTTCTAATTTGCTCTCCATTTAAAATCAGGTTGCTTCCAGCCGAATTTCACGAACCTTGATACGGCAACTTTAGCCATAGACTTTCTTATTATTTATTTGGTCAAGACCTAGTTTGTACAGTTTTATAAGATCATTTTAAGATTGCTGATGTATTTACCATACCAAACTCTTATTTCTTCGCAAACATTTTAAATGATTTTTAATTGTCAATTGTCATTTAAGAACTCATGATTGCACATATTATATAATATTCGTTCTAATTTTTATTCTCATTTTATATACTTTTTCTTATATCGACAATCAGGATCCTGATTTTTACCTTTAGCATGAGTGTAAAAAGGCTGATGATGCCCTTTTAAAGGGCGAAACATGTCCCTTTAGACCTTAGTTTAATAGGATGTAAGTCCTAACTTTGCAAATATCATTTGTATTGAATAGGTTGACTAAAAAAAATTTAATAATCTTAAATTGATAAGTGGTATGTTCCGAGCTGTCAGCGGAGAGATGGCGTGGAATGACATCAGTAGACGAATAAGTTTGAATGGCGTTTATAAAAGTAGGAAAGATCACAATATGAAGATAAAGTTGGAATTCAAGAGGACAAACTGGGGCAAATATTCATTTATAGGAAGGAGAGTTAGGGATTGGAATAACTTACCAAGGGAGATGTTCAATAAATTTCCAATTTCTTTGAAATCATTTAGGAAAAGGCTAGGAAAGCAACAGATAGGGAATCTGCCACCTGGGCGACTGCCCTAAATGCAGTATTGATTGATTGATTGATTGATTGATTGATTGATTGATTGATTGATTGATTGATTGATTGATTGATTGATTGATTGATTGATTGATTGATTGATTGATATCTTGCATTTGATATAAATGTCCAAAAAACATAAGTCTCCTTTTCCTCATTACATCTGATATATTTTCTATTTTTTGATATATTTCAGCATTACTTCGTAATTTCCAACCTTCTGCTGTGTTTTGTGGGCCTAATATTTTCCTCATGATTCGCCTTTCTAGTATTTCTAGTTTATCTAAATTATAGTTTAATGCCAGACATTCGCTTGCATATAGGCATTCTGGCTTCACTACTGTGTTGTAATGCCTTATTTTTGCATTTTTGGATAGGCATCTTTTATTGTAGATATCTTTGGTGACACTATAAGCTCTCTCCATTTTATGTACCCTCTCCTCTACTGCAGATTTTTCTAAACCATTTTCTTGGATTATTTCCCCTAGATATTTGAATTTTTTTACCCTCTCTATTTGGCCAATATCTGTTTTCAGAAATTTTGGTGCATCCCAAATATTTGTTAAAAATTTTGTTTTTTCTGCAGAAATTCTTAAGCCAGTTCTGCTGCCAATTCTTTCCAAGACATTTACTTGGGTTATAGCAGATGTCACATTTTCAGAAAGTATTGCATAGTCATCTGCAAATGCAAGACAATTTATTTCGATCCTTTTGTTTCCTCTTCCTAACCTTATCGGTGAAATGTTGAGTTCAATAAGTTTTTCGTTCCAAATTCTCACTATTTTCTGTAGGACACAATTAAAAAGAATTGGGGATAGTCAGTCGCCTTGTCGTACACGAGTTTTTATTTTGAAAGGCTGTGATATCTCTCCCAGAAATTTCACTTTAGAGACTGTGTCTGTAAGTGTTTCACGGTTTAGATTTGCCAGTTTAGACTTTATGCCAAATTCTCGAATTATTTTATATATAGTTTCTCTGTCAACAGAATCAAAAGCCTTTTTGAAATCTACAAACATGACTACAATGTCCTTTGAATTAAGTAACCTGTGGCGAATTATTGGCTTAAGATTAAATATTTGTTCTGAGCATGATCTTCCTTTCCTGAAACCACCTTGATATTCACCTAAATGATTGTCTAGTGTTGTTTCTACTCTGTTTAATAAAATCTTGGAAAATATTTTATTTGCCACTGCTAATAAAGATATTCCTCTGTAGTTATTAACGTCCTGTTTATTATCTTTTTTTGTGGAGTGGATGTATCAAGGCTACTTTCCATTCCTCAGGAATTTTTTCAGTTTTCCAGATTTCTTCAAAGAGTAATTGTAGCTCATTTTCTATATTTGGCAAGGACCACTTCAAAAGTTCCACTGTAATAGAATCTTCTCCGCTAGCTTTGTTGTTTTTGAGGGTTTTAATTACTTCTTCAATTTCTTTTATAGTTGGTGGTATGTCTTCTTCCAAATTTTCATCAATATCTTGAAATTCTAATTTATGACTTGGTTCAGGACAGTTCAAAAGTTGATCAAAATATCTTGCTAATATCTCACAATTTTCAGTATTGCTTAGTCCAATTCTGCCGTTTTCATCCTTGAAACTAACATTTGTAGTTTGGTACCCCTTTAATTCATTCTTAAAAGTCTGATAAAAGTCATGGGTGTTATTTTTTATAAAGTTTTTGTCCATTTCTATAAGTTTCTCCTTTTGAAAGGCTCGTTTAGTAATTCTGATTATCCTTGCTGTTTCCTTCCTTTGTTGTTTAAACTGATCAAAATCTTCAATTTTCTTTGAGCATTTATTTTTTCCATGTTTTAGCCCTCTCTGCTAAAGCTTCTTCACATATTTCATTCCACCATATTTTCCTTTTATTTTTTATTGGCCCAAATATTTTCTGTGCTGCATAAATATTTGCTTTGGATATTTCTTGCCAGTTGCCTTGTTTAGCCACTTTAATTTCATCTTGGTAGTTTTTAATTGATTCTTTTGTTATAGTAAGTCTGTCTACATTATATTTTATTAACCTCTGTGGCTTTATTTGTTCTTTATTAGGTAGGAGTTTGGCTTTAATTTTAGAGAGATAATGGTCAGAATCAAATTCACCATTCCTTACTACTTTCACATTCATAATTTCTTTTGTACTTTTTTTTGAAACAGCCACATGATCTAACTGAAACTCTCCTAACATTGGGTTTGGAGATATCCACGTTTTAGCTTTTCTGGGGAGTTTTCTAAAGAAGGTTGACATTAGTTTCAGGTGATAGCTTTGACACAAACTGATTAGCCTAATACCATTTCTATTTGTTCTTCTGTGGGCTGAGTAATGTCCTACTACATATCTAAATTTCTTTTCTCTACCTATTTGTGCATTGAAGTCACCTAATAGTAATCTGGTGTTCATTTTCGGAATTTTGGATATTTCATTTTCCAAACGAACCCAGAATTCTCTGTTTTTTGAGGGTTTTTCCTATTGTCTTCATTTATTGGTGCATGGCAATTAACAAGTGTGTACGTTTTGTTTTTGCATTTAATTGATAGGAGAGGAGAGGTATTCTTTCTGAGTTGGATTTAAATTCTGTTACATTTCCTCTTATACTTTTATGAATGTAGAAAGCTGTACCAAGTAGTGGCATCCCCTTCATAATTTTGATTGCTGGTTTGCCTTTAAACATCCTGTAATTACAAGTGTCTATTACATTTTCATCTAGGAATCTAGTTTCTTGAATTGCCAAAATTTGAATTTTGTTTTTCTCTAGAAGTATTTCTAGTTCTTTTTGTTTACCAGTCTTGAGTAGAGAATTTACATTTAAAGTGCCAAAAAAGAATTCCTTTTTGAATTTTATTTTAGAAGGATTCCAAGGTTGCTCCGACTCAACCTTCTGATTGCAGTTGTTGGGACTCCCCAGAACCTTTAGTCCCAATGCATTGCGTGACGCAATGGTGGATTTCTCTTTCGAGTTACCACCTGGGGTAGTGCATTCATTCAGCGGACTTTCCATACTGCAATTGAAATTGTATAAAATACAAAGTGAGGAATTAGATTCCAGGATAAGATCGGATTGTTAGTCCGAAATTTGATTTTTGTTCGTGGTTCACTCCACTAGGCTCTTCTGCTTTCTCCACCGTTCGGAACTAAAGCAGAGTTCCTCTTCCGCCTTCAAGACCGTTGGCCAGGTTTCACCTGTAACCCTAGGCAGGGGCCCTTACTGGGTGCTACCACCCTGAACCAGATGGACCCAGGTTTTTTAACGAGGTTGTTACTCCTCCCCTTCCTCACTTCCCCGTCTCTTGATAGACGGGGCCCCGGGCTTATTATTATTATTATTATTATTATTATTATTATTATTATTATTATTATTATTATTATTATTATTATTATTATTATTATTATTATTATTATTATTCCCAAAATATTGATCAATGATGTTCTACAACACAACAATTTGAAAACTTATATTAAACAACAAATTTGACCCATAAAAACTGTCCACTTGAAATTTATTAACAAATTAATTGATAATGAAGATTTTAATTTTGATTAGCCACATCTGTTCTATCATGAACTGGTCAAAATAAATCAATAAAATCTGATGACTAAAGAACTTTATCTTAAAACAAATCCTATACATTTTACACATACAAAATTACTAACTCATACAATTGACTGCTGATGTGGGCCATAATTACAAATAAGATTTACATGTTAGACATTTCAAACTATTTCCCACTCACCTAGGGAGGACAGTTATTGCCTCCCGTAACAACTTTGATACCCATGGATGATTATATGTGGTGCATTATAACAGTTAATCCCATGAGATTAAACCACTGCACAATGATGAATACATTATTTGTCTTTATGAATTTACACATGATACTTACAATGTTCACATGGACACTGAAAACACTGGTTAGTATTAATTCAATACTCATAAATTATACCTTAAAAATACACCACAAATAACATTTCATTATTACAATATTCCTGCCAGAAATACACATTGCTTATGAAGAACTAGAATGGTCTTTCAGTGACTACCTGGGGTAAAACAGGACTTTCCTTCTCCTACCTGGTATAAATCAGTCTCTGCACTAGTTTCCTAGGTTAAGGTGATATACCTGAGATAAACATATATTTTTACCTATTGCATGGATTTTCACGAAACATTGTGAGAATGTCATCTACATAAAAGTAGAGATATCACGAACATTTCTTTCATATACAGTCAATAATTTTTCCAAAATATTTTTTTTTTGAAATTTTGAAATTTTGAATCCATTTTTTTCATGAAATGTAATTAAGATGTTAATGGAAATTTGTAATTAGGTAGATAATATTTTAAAAAGCACTACATATTGATTTTTCTGTACATAATTTATATAAGGAGTGATGCAAGTGTAATAGACTAATATAACTTGGAAACAATATTCTTTAACCCATGGATAAATAATGCAAATACTGATTATTATTATTATTATTATTATTATTATTATTATTATTATTATTATTATTATTATTATTATTATTATTACTATATATCTGTTTACCCTCCAGAGTCGGTTTATCCCTCGGACTCAGCGAGGGATCCCACCTCTACTGCCTCAAGGGCAGTGTCCTGGAGCTTCAGACTCTAGGTCAGAGATACATCTGGGGAGAATGATCAGTACCTCGCCCTGCTATGCTGAACAGGGGCCTTGCGGGGGATGGGAAGATTGGAAGGGATAGACAAGGAAGAGGGACGGAAGCAGTTGTGGCCTTAAGTTGGGTACCATCCTGGCATTTGTCTGGAGGAGAACTGGGAAACCATGGAAAACCACTTCCAGGATGGCTGAGGTGAGAATCGAACCCACCTCTACTCAGTTGACCTCCCGAGGCTGAGTCGACCCCGTTCCAGGCCTCGTACCACTTTTCAAATTTCGTAGCAGAGCCGGGAATCAAACCCGGGCTTCCGGGGGTGGCAGCTAATCACGCTAACCACTACACCACAGAGGCGGATTATTATTACTATTAATTTTTTTTTTTTCTGTTGTGGCCTGCTATGGACCACGTTTTTCTTATCTCTAGCAGCTTTCTTCTTTGACCAGTACCGTACTCCTTCATTCTTGCACTGTGAATGTCTTTTCGCTCCAGAGTCCCTTTCACACCTCCTCCCGGACGTGCTGTTTTTCTGTTAGTGACTGGAGAGAGTTTGATGTTCTGATTATTATTATGATTATTATTATTATTATTATTATTATTATTATTATTATTATTATTATTACTACTTGTGAGGTATGGCTATGAAGTATTTACATCCATTTATTAGTATTATTATTTGCGTAGTTATGTACGGTCGATCGTATTATTTGTGAGGTTATGTCATGAATCATCTACTGTATATACAGTATATTAATATTTAATGTAAGAACATGTAATTAATAGTATATAATTTATTATTACCTGTATATATGATGTATAATCCAATGTAACATTGTGCAAACACACTGCAATATCCAGAATAACGTATCTTTGGCACTAGATAGTTATAGAAAATTCTTTAGATTGTAACTAGGCTGTTGGAGATTATCAAAGTTATGAGAAAATATGTTATGTCATATTCTTCTAGAAGCCTTGCCAGGCAACGTATATAAAGAGGCAGTCTTGAGGATAGAGTGAAGTTGTTTTAATGAGACTTGTGTGCAAGTCATGTTAACTGAGTGTTTGAAGTCAAGTATGTGAATTGGTTTTGTTGGGTTGGTAGTTGACATGAATCTGTTGCAGTCTTCTTCGTGTAGTGTTTTGTTATGATGGCAGCTTATTAGTGCGCGTATGTAGAAGATATAAATATAATTTGTGAATAAAATAGGTTGCACTACTGACAGCATTTTGTGTGCGTCTTTGTGAATGCATCAACTGTTGACCGTATAGGACCTAAGAATAATTTTCGGATGAATATGTGTGTAAGTGCGAATTATAACAAAATGCAATTGATACTAGAAAATATGTCCGTACAACAACTCAAAGACGAACCCCTGAAGAGAAATCTACCAACGAACGGAAAGAAGAAACTATTGAAGATGTGATTTGAGAAAATCTCATTGAAAAAGATAACGAAAAGTTTTTGTATCAAGGTGGACGAAACAATGAAAACGACATCAGAAGAGGAAGTAAATATTACCAAAATGTGTTCTAACTTAACGACCATGATGCAGACACTCAATGACAAACTTTCAGGCAAAATTTCAGACGTTAATTGCGGCCTAACAGAACAGATTGCAGACCAAATTTTGAAAGTAAATGACAAAATTTCAAACTAAATTTCTCAAACTAATACAGTTTTAACTGGACATATATCACAAGTGTACACACAGGTTTACAAAGTAGAGCAATGCCTAGAGTCAAAAATTTTAACCGTAGATGACAAAATTTCATCACAAATCAGTGACGTCTCCAATCAATTAACACAGCAGATATTGGACATCAGGTCAAAACTGGGACAGGTTGAGTAGATTGATAGTAGAGTAAGCCAGCTGGAAGGGGACATCTGAAACCTCAAGCAGGAGGTGGAAATCCAGGTTTCCGGCGTGAAACAATAGGTTGAGGGAAGAATTTCTACCGTCGGTGAGAAATTTTGAAAGCTGTATTTCTGCCATTGAGGGAAATTTTGGGAACCGTATTTCTGCTGTTGAAGGAAGGTTAGAAAACTGGATTTCGACCATCAAGGGAGATGTGCAGAATATAAGAGAAAGCATCCTACACGGGGTTGAAGATAGATTAACTTGAACAGGACCTATTGCCACGCCTCTGAGCCCTTCAAACCTAACCAGCAATACAGGACACCTAGACCCAAAGGTGATTATAGAGAGCCTTCCGGAATTCCACGAGCGACAGGAAGAGAACCCAACTAACTTCATCGAGGGATCGGTCAGTCTACTAGGAAGGACTAATCTACCCGTGGACATCTTCGTTCAACTCATCACACCACGGTTAAAGGGGAAAGCCGCTACTTGGTGTAATAACTTGAACGACTTAAATTTAAACTAGACGGACTTCAAGAGGGAATTCCTTGCTAGGTTTAATTCCGAAGAGGTGAAGAGCTCTGTGAAAAGGAAGCTACTGAATGAGGCACAACTCACTGGCATGAGAGCTAGCGCCTTCATCCTACAGAAGTACCAGCTCTTCAAGCAGCTGCTCCCGGAAGGAAGCGAGAACGAGATCTTACCAGACATCACGGAGCTACTCGACGATAAGTTCGATCCATAGTGAAAGTATCACAACCGAGATCCTTTGATGGTAAGTGTAGAATCATCGCCCAACTGGAAGAGGAACACAAAAGCAAAGTTACGGAAGAGACCAGCTCGGTTAGGAAGTGCTACTAGTGCGGAAGAATGGGACACCTGAAGAACAAGTGCCCAACCTTGACGTTGGAAAACTCGGTCTGGCCCATTCTGGATTGAGGGGGGATGGGATTGGGAACAGGCATGCACCTCAAGACCCGACAGACAAGCAACCCTGGACAACTAGAGAGAGATTAGTCAGATTGTGAGCAGAACAAGCCAACCTCGCCCAGCTATCATCTTAAGTATAAGCAACGAGAATTTTACAGCCATACTCGACAGCCAAGCAAGTTATTCATTAGTAAATGGAACTGTTGCCAGATTACTACTGCCTATGAAGTCTCACCATCTCAGAAGGGTAGTGGGACCAGTGGACGGGGTAACCTATTCCATCCAAGGACAGACTAACCTAACTGCTAAATGCATGGAACTGCCTATTGTAATTAACGTTGCTGTGATTCAGAACCTGATACCCAACATCATATTAGGTCATGACTTTCTGGTAGATTGACACAAGTGTAATAGACTCATATAATTTGAAGATATTCTTTAACCCATGGGTAAATAATGCCAATACCAATCTCGAATTCTCCTTTTTATTATTATTATTACTACTTGTGAGGTACGGTTATGAATTATTTACGTACTTAAGTACGGACGATCATATTAATTGTGAGGTTATGTCAAGAAACATGTGCTGTATATATATATATTTATATTAGTTTAGTTAATGTAAGAACCTGTAATTAATAGTATATCATTTCTTTTACATTATAACAAGGCTTTAGGCACTCTAGAATTTACAAGAAGGTATATTGTGACGTATCCTTCTAGAAGCCTGGCCAGACAACCTATATAAAAAGACGGTCTCAATGGTGGAGTTGAGTTATTGTTTAAGAGGAGTTGCACTTGTGAACTCATCTTGTGTTTATGCCGACATGCTAGTAGCATGAAAGCTTCTGTACTTAATAGTAGCAGTCAGCAGTCAACTGTTCAAGATGGCAGTCGTAGTCTTCTAGTAGTGTTTTGTTTGCGACGGCACTTGATAGGTTATGTGTGCTTAATGTGTATATAATTAATTGTACATAAAATCCGCGTACGCAAGTGACAGCATTTTGTGTGCATCTTTGTGAATACATCATTTGCGACCGTGGTGAGGACATATGAGTGTAAGTGCAAAATAGATCAACATGCAAGTGATACTAGAAAATATGTCCATACAACAGCTCAAAGACAAACTCACCAAGAGAAATCTTCTGACGAACGGTAAGACACGGTTACGGGAATATCTCTTAGAAAAAGGCAGAGATCCAAACAAGTTTATCATCGAGTTCGACAAAGATTCAGAGTTGTCAGAAGAAGATATAAATATAACAAAAATGTATTCTAAGTTAACAAGCATGATGCAGGCACTCAATGACAAAATTTCAGACGTCAATTGTGGCCTAACAACAGATTGCAGACCAAATTTTGAAAGTAAATGACAAAATTTCAGACAAAAATACAGTTTTTACCAGACAAATAGAAGAAGTGTACATGCAGATTTACAAATTAGACCAGGGCCTAGAATTGAAAATTGTAACCATAGATGACAAAATTTCATCCCAAATTAGTAATGTCACCAATCGAATAACACAGCAGATATTGGACGTCGGGTCAAAACTGAGACAGGTTGAACAGATCGATAATAAGGTAAGCCAGCTGGAAGGGGATATATCGAACCTCAAGGAGGAGATGGAAATCCAAGTTTCCGGCATAGAACAACAGGTTGAGGGGAGAATTTCTACAGTCGAGGGAAATTTTGAAAGCCGTATTTCTGCCGTTGAGGGATATTTTGGGAGCCGTGTTATTGCTGTTGAAGGAAGGTTAGAAAACCGGATTTCGACCATCAAGGGAGATGTGCAGAATATAAGAGAAAGCATCCTTCATGCGGTAGAAGATAGATGAACTCAAACAGGACATATTGCCACACATCTAATCCCGTCAAACCTAACCGGCAATACAGGACACCTAGCCCGAAGGTGATTATAGAGAGCCTTCTGGAATTCCACAGGCAACTGGAAGAGAACCCGACTAGCTTCACCGAGGGATTGGTCAGTCTATTAGGAAGGACTAATCTATCAGAGGACGTCTTCGTGCAACTGATCACACCGCGATTAAAGGGGCAAGCCGCTACTTGGTGGAATAACTTGAATGGCTTAAATTTAAACTAGACGGATTTCAAGAGGGAATTTGTCGCTAGGTTTAATTCCAAAGATGTGAAGAGCTCCATGGAAAGGAAGCTACTGACTGAGGCAATACCCACTGGCATGAGAGCTAGTGCATTCGTCCTACAGAATTACCAACTCTTCAAGCGGCTGCACCCGGAAGGAAGCGAGAACTAGATCTTACCAAACATCACAGAGCTATTCCACAATAAGATTTGACCCCTAGTGAAAGTATCACAACCGAGATCCTTTGATGATCTACATAGAATAATCGCCCAGTTGGAAAAGGAACACAAGAGCAAAGTTACGGAAGGGACCAGCTCGGTTAGGAAGTGCTACCAGTGTGGAAGAACAGAACACCTGAAGAACAAGTGCCCAACCTTGACGTCGGAGAAACTAGGTCCAGACCATTCTGGATTGAGGGGGGGATGAGACCGGGAACAGGAGTGCACCTCAAGACACGACAGACAAGCAACCCTGGTCAAGTAGGAGGGGGACTGGTCAGATTGTGAGTAGAACAGGCCAACCCCACCCAGCTATCATCTTAAGGATAGGCAACGAGAATTTCCATCCAAGGACAGATTTACCTAACCACTAAATGCATGGATCTGCCTATTGTAATTGATGTTGCAGTGGTTCAGAACCTAATACCTGACATCATAATAGGTCATGACTTGCTGTAGGTCAGATACCCTAGTTTCTTCAATAATCATATTTAATATAATAGATAAGTTAATATCCCAGGATGTATAATGAAAAAGGTACCAGTTGATAGGATTTGTTTTTGAAGACTTGTAACATAGCAATGGACGTATTAACACAAAAAGACTTCCAATATGGTGCCAAGAAACATTACTAACAGGTCATTGGTGAAAAACATATATATTCTTTGAAGATTGTTTGAATAAGGAGTGATTTTTTTTAAGGGATTAAAAAAAGATAACACAAGTGGAGAATAAAAACAAGAGCGATTGACGTGAACAGTATATATATCATAATGACAATAAATTGGTTCAGAAAGAAGTAAACATGTTGTCGTATGACATTTATCTTTCGTAAAATAAAAAATCGCATATTAGGAACAATAAGTTGACGACCGTGACAGGACTTTCGAAACTCAGCGATGATGATTGATCAGGCATAGATGATTGATCAATCGACCGTGGTGATTTTACGGAACGTGCTAGCATCTCGAGGTTTACCGACGGCTGAAAGCAAGGTGGAATTACAAGAGAGGCTGTGCTAGGATTTGGTAGAAAACAAGAGGAGGACCCAGGCAGTACTTCAAAGTTACCCCAGAGAAGAAAACTAATGACCAGATAAGCATTATGCTTGCACAACTAACTACTTTGATTGAGGCCCAGTCTAAAAACATCGAGACCCAATCTGAAAAGCTCAAAGAGAAAATCTAGGCCCAGTCTCAAGAAATAAAGGGCCAAATCAATTCCTGGGTCAAATATCTGAAAATGTTATTTGAAAAATTAATGACAAAATCAGCAGCGTAGAATTAGATATAGATAACGTAGTAAGTGATATGCACACTTTGGAAAAAAAGGTCGAGGAGAATATTGGAGAAATCGAGCCGGAATCCAACAGTTTTAAGACCGAAGTAGGCCAAAAATTTACCAAGTTTGATTCTGAGGTTATTAGAAAAATTTCAACCCTAGTGAAACTAGCAGTCAACCTAGCAGAGGTATGGACCTCCCCCTTGGGATACCAGTCGCTCCCAGACTAATTTAAAGGCAGCCTACTGGAATTTTATGGGAGACTCGAGGAGTATCCTAAAGCATTTCTAAAGACAACGGAGTCCCTACTGGGTAGGACAAATATACCTATAGAAATATACTTGCAAATTGTCAGCCAACAGCTAAAAGCATCAGCAGGGGCTTTGAGGCAGACCATTAAAGGGCTCAGCCTTGACTGGAAAGAATTTAAGAAAGAATTCCTCCAGAGATTTGACTCTGAGTCTGTCCAAACTTCGGTACAAAAAAAGTTCCTAACTGAAGTGCAACCCAGTGGAATGAGAGCAAGCTTTCATAATTCAAAAGCTCCAGCTGTTTAAGCGAGTCCACGAAAGGAAAAATATTGATACGAACGTTCCTTATATAATTGAACTGCTACATGATAAGTTTTGATTGCTTGTCAAGGTGGCACAACCAAACACCTTTGAAGAGCTCCATCACATCGTTACAAAAGAGTTACCATACCTCAAAAATGAAAACCTCAACAGTGGAGGAACCTGGGAAATGCTACCGATGCGAGCAGACCGTACATTTTAAAGGCAAATGCCTGGAAAAACTAGCTTGGGACCATTCGAGTTGGGGTAAGGAGTGTTCTGGAAGAATGAAGAAGCCCCAGATACATGACACCTGGCTAGAAGGTAAACATATTGCTCAAATCTGTAGTGATGATGAATCTAATCCACAACACCCAGCTATTAACTTGACGATTGATGATAAGCCTTCAATCGCTATCCTTGACATTCAAGCTTCACACTCGTTTGTGAGCATGGATCTGGCAAAATTATTAAAATCTGTTCGTCCTGCTAAGGTGGCAACTGTCAGGGGGGCAACTCATCACATGCATTACCAGATTGAGGGTTGTACCTTTCTTCAAGCCAAGTGCTGTACTGAAGTCATAGATATACCGGTGAGGGTTGTCAAGGATTTGATACCTGACATAGTATTAGGACATGACTTATTGGCTAAATATGGGGTAGTGATGGATTATACAGCCACTGAAATATTATTTTGTAATAGAAATAGAATTACATTGGCATGGGTTGAAAATAAAGCCTTTGAGTCAGAAACTTTAGAAACCAATGTATTGGCCGAACTGCAAACAGGACTGTTGAGGGTGGAGGAGAAGGAAGACCTTGAGAAGTTGCTGAATAAGTTCCCTGAGGTCATTACTAATAGAATCGGATTTACCACAACGGTAAAACATAAAATAATTTGTAAGGATAATACCTCAGTTAAACAACGGCCCTACCCACTTAACCCAGATAAACGAAAATTTATAATAATAAAAACTCTAGGAAATGGAGAGCCAAGGATTAATTGAACCTTCAGTATCAGGATGGGCTTCTCCAATAGTACTACCTAAGAAAAAATAATGGTGTAGCCATACGTCAGGTAAATAACGAGGCTATATGAGATGCCTACCCCATGCCGGATCTTTGCCATTTGATAAAGCAAGTGAGTGGAGCAAAGGTCTTCAGTACCCTTGATTTGAACTCTGGCTACTGGCAAGTAGAAGTCGAAGAAGAGTCTTGACCGATGGCTACTTTTTCCATCCCAAGAGGACTCAATTCGGAGTCATGCCATTTGGTCTTAAGAATGCTCCAGCCAACTTTATGCGTCTGAAGGACAAAGTCTTCTCCGGATACACAGGAGAATTCTGCCAGGTCTATCTAGATGACATCCTCGTGTACAGAAAGATGTTTTCAGACCATTTTTTTGTAATAGAAATAGAATTACATTGGCATGGGTTGAAAATAAAGCCTTTGAGTCAGAAACACCTAGCTAGAATATTAGGGTGATTGAGGATTCACAGACTTACCTGCCAAGTGAAGAAGTGTCAGTTCGCATCAAACTCAGTTGAGTACCTAGGTCATGCATTGATGGACAAGGGCTTGGAGGGACAAATGGAGAAGAACAGGGCCATTCAGAAACAGGAAATGCCTCAAATGAAATGCAAGGTACGTCAATTTTTAGGCCTCTGTGGGTGGTACGGTAGTTTTGTACCATACTTTGAAACGAAAGCTGCTCTGCTAACTGACCTCCTCAATAAAGAGATACCATTTAGATATACCTAAAGGGAAGAAACAGCTTTCCAGGAGATAAAAAGATCTATTTGTGACGCTCCAAGTCTAGCCTATCTGGATACAAGCTGGGAGGTCTGCTTGCAGACAGATACGAGTGACATCGGTCTTGGGGCTGTACTGTTCCACGAGAGAGAAGGAGGAGGCAAGGATATAATGGAGTATGCCAGTAGGAAACTTTCTGCTCCCGAGAGAAACTATTGTTCAGCCAAGAAGGAGATGGGCTGTCAGAAAGCTCAGAGGTTATCTAGAAGGAAGGAATTTCAGACTCTTTACAGACAACTATTGACTTCAGTGGCTGAACCAAGTTTCTGGAACTAAGTCCAAACTGATGTGATGGGCCTTGATCCTTGCCAATTTTTACTTTGAGATTTGTCGTGTTCCTGGTGTAGCCAATCAAGCTGCGGACAGTCTATCAAGAAATCCTGAAGACAGGCAGAAATTGGCCATGAATTTATTAGAGAGAGATTCCTGGGTCAACTAGGAGGTCTCAAACTGACCCTGTGCTCCATTCTATCTGGCAAGGAATTAATGAGATTGATTTAGATTTAATAAGGAAGTGGCAGACTGAGGACATGTCCTGTAAGAGAATGGCATTCTGGATCAGCAAATGCAGCACTGTCAATCTGTCCCAGTTCAGTTTAAGATGTACTACAAGAACTTTCGATTCAAAGACGGGATACTTCCCACCTGCCTGGACTTAGTCTCATTACCAAAAATTGATGCCTGCCTGGCCATCAGGTGATATAGATGTTGATTCCCATAGGGACCCTGATATATTTGTCCCAAGTGAGTAAATTTATACGCAAGTCGAGTCATAAATCATGGAAACTGTTTTTTTTCTCGCGAACAGTGAAAACACGGAAAATCTAAGATATGCATTTGGAAACGTATGGTATGTACTTGCGTTTGTCTGTAAACAACAGTGTGGGTCTAAGCATGCCCCCAAGTTCAGTGTATGAGTGAGAGTGTCATAAAATAGAAGTCAACTAGCAGAAGCAGTTCTCCACGGCAGAAATGCACGCCAATGCCATGCAGAGCTACGGGAAGCATTAGATGTGCATGCCATGCCCTATAGAACAGTGGCGAGATGGGTGGAGACGTTCAAACGGGGTAGAGTATCAACTGCCGATTTGCCTTGCCCAGGCTGTCCAGTGTCCATGGACAAAGACGTACCAATAATGGTGATCGATCAGTGTTTACATGAGGACAATGCCATAATCCTACACGATAACGCGACAGCTCACACAGTTGCCATCGTTCAGTATCGCTTACAAGGATGGGGTTGGGAGGTTCTTGCACACCCGCCTTATTCGCCTGATCTGAGCCGTCGTGACTATGATCTAATCCCCAAAGTCAAGAAGCAATTACGTGGACAATGGTTTGGTAACAAAGAGGACATCGTAATAGCATTTTGGAGACAAGTGTCACGCATTAGCAATACATGTGCAGCGAATGGTATTCAGCGCCTGCCCCACTGCTGGCAACGCACAGTGGAAACTTTGGGTGATTATTTCGAAGGTCTGTAATCAGTGGAGACCTGTCCTTTGTACATAGTCTTGTGGATTTGCTGTCTATATCATAATAAAGCAATGTTTACAATGGCCTGTGTTCTGTCACTTTCCTGTGAGAATCTCCTGCAGTCAGAATTTGTCTTCAAGGACTGTGCGTAAGTACATGCCCTATATTTCCAAATACATATCTTAGATTTTCTGTGTTTTTTCCTGTTCGCGAGAAAAAAATAGTTACAATGACTTATGACTCGACCCTCGTAATACCAATCTAAATGGTCCGTTATTGGACATTATAAATTTTCCAGCTAACTCATTCCTGGTTTCCAGCATTTCTCCCCAGTGTGCTAAGTTGGGTTGATCAGTTGGTAAATAGCATACCTAACAAGACGCGTGGCTAGTGTATACCGTGGAGGCCACTGCGTTGGTAATGAGACAAAGTCTCTCATAGTGCATTGGCACTCCCGGTGGCTCCAAGTAGCCTACGCAGTGGCACACCTACCACGTCTTGATAGGTGTGCTATTTACCAACTGATGAGCCCAACTTAGCACACTGGGGCAAAACGCTGGCAACCAGGAATGAGTTTGTGGAAAATTTATAATGTCCAACAACGGACCATTTATATTATTATTATAAATTTACTCATTCGGGACAAATATTTCAGATTTCCTATGGGAATCAACATCTATAACATTTGATGGCCAGGCAAGCATCAATTTTTGGTAATGAGACAAAGTCTCTCATAGTGCATTGGCATTGCCAGTGGTTCCAAGTAGCCTACGCAGTGGCCTCCACAGTATGCACTAGCCATGCATTTTGGTAGGTGTGCTATTTACCAACTAATGAGCCCAACTTAGCACACTGGGGCGAAACACTGGCAACCAGAAATGAGTTAGCTGGAAAATTTATAATGTCCAATAATGGGCCATTTACATTGGTACTACCATCCACAGGCAAATCCCACCGAACGGAAAAACCAGGAGCTAAAGAAGATGTTTCGGATTCACTTGGTCGACAGAGATCATACCAAATGGGATCAACACCTACATGAGTCCCTTCTGGCCACCAGACAGCGGGTGAATCCCCTCATGGGTTACTCATCTGCAGAACTTTTTCTTGGACATCCAATGAAGAGAACTGGTGACTGGAACTTCATCCAGGGGACAAGGGGAGGGACCGGACGATCCTGATACATGACATGTGCAGAACATGTGGCAGATTCAACAGGCACATCACCAAGCTGAAGAGCGTTCAAGAAGAGTAGCCGAGAACAACGATGCACCGGAGGAAAGGGAGTTCAGACCTGGAACACTAGTTCTTCGTCGACTGACCTGGAACGCTAGTTCTTCGTTGAAACCATCCCCTCAGCAACAAGCTTCAAATGTTCTTCACTGGGATGGCTCCGAAGTGGTTCGGCCTTTTCGAGGTGGATAAAAAGTTGGGAAATGGTGTGTATCTTCTGAAGACTACACTGTCGACGAAGGTGCATATGTCGGAATTGAAGGCATTACCTCGACCCCTACAAGAAGGCGGAGAGACTGGAGAATGGACACTCTCTAAGGGGCCCCAGAATTATGCAAACTCCAGAGAGGATCAACACACACCAGCACCTACCTTGGAGGATAATAGAGATGAAGACACAAATATCAGGGCACCTAGATATAATTTAAGACCTAGAGAAAGGAAGGACCAGGATAGATATTGAAGGTTTTTAGGGGGATAGACTTTCTGGTGGAATACAAGGTAATCCTAGACTATGCAGCTCATGAAAGTCTTTTTGGGAAAAGACAGACGTCTGAGGGTCACCTGGAAATCTCCAGACTCGGAAGGATGCGGAAGTCATCGTAGACCTGGGAGATATCCAGTTAACGCATTCTCAATCAAGTTAAGAAGAGGAGCTGAGGCGTGTTTTAAAGGAATTTCCGGAAGTCATCACTAATAAAATATGAAGCATTACCATGGTAATGCACACCATTGAATGCAGCACTTCCTCACCCATCAAGCAGTGTCCATATACAACCAACCCGGATAAGTGCAACTTCATCGTTCAGAAGATTCAAGAGATGGAAGGCAAAGGTCTCATCGAACCCTCTACATCCTGTTGGGCTTCACTTATCGTCCTACCAAAAAAAGAAGAATGATGAGTGTCGACTGTGTGTGGACTTCCTCAGGAGGAACGAGAAGACCGTCAGTGACGCCTATCCCATGCCTAACCTGAAAGACTCGCTAAAACAAATAAGAGGGTCTAGGATTTTCAGCACGCTGGATCTCAACTCTGGATAGTGGCAAGTGAAGGTCGAGGAAAGTTCTAGACCACTGACTGCCTTCATGACACTGAGAGGATTGTACCAGTGTACAGTAATGCCTTTTGGATTGAAGAATGCTCCTGCCACCTTCATGCGACTGATGGATAAGATATTGTCAGGTTATGTTAGAGATTTCTGCCAAGTGTATCTCAACGACATTTTAATTCACAGCAAGAATTTTCAAGAACACCTTGTACATCTGAGGAAAGTACTGGAACGACTGAAGGTTCATGGACTGACTTGTCAATTGGAGAAGTGCCACTTTGCCCAGTCCTGTGTAGAATATCTTGGCCATGTCCTAACATCTGAAGGCTTAGAAAGGCAACCGGAGAAGAATCAAGCTTTTGAAGAAGCTGAACGCCTGCGGACCAAGTGACAAGTACGTCAGTTCCTTGGTTTGTGTGGATGGTTAGCAACTTCATGTCACATTTTGAAGAGAAGGCAATACCATTCACCGATCTACTCCAAACAACCGCCCATTCCGACGGACCAGCAAGGAAGAGGCAGCATTCCAAGGCATTAAGGCTGTGATATGCAACGCTCCTGGTCTAGCCCATCCCGACCCTCAATGGAAGATGTGTCTGGAGACGGATGGCAGCGACTCCATCCTAGGAGCAGTGTTATTCCAGGAGAGGAGTGACGGTGAAAGGGACATCATTGAGTATACCAGCAGAAAGATATCTCCCACCGAACAACACTACTGCACTGCCGAGAAGGAAGCCTTAGCCGTGGTGTGCGCCATGGGCAAATTCAGAGGCTACTTCTAGGGAACGAATTTCCAGCACTACACTGGTAACAGCTCTCAAATGGTTGAACTCTGTCTCTGGCTCAAAATCTAAATTAATGCGATGGGCTCTGTTAATCGCAGAATTTAACTTTGATGTGTGTCATGTCCCAGGACCGAAGAACGTAGGAGCAGACAGTTTATCTAGGCACATGGTGATGGAACCTGAAGATAGGAGCACCATTGTCAACAGGGAGTTTCCACAACATCACCAGAGCGAACCCAATGAACCTGTCCTTATGATCATCAAGAAGGAACTTGATCTGGAAGTAATTAAGCAATGGCAAGAACAAGACAAGCCCTGTAGGACCATGACGCAGTGGATTAGGAGACCGAGTACCGATAGTCGACTTGTCCTGAGGGAATTCAACATGTGCTACAAGAACTTCCGGGTTGACGGAGGACTCTTAATGTACAGATCACACCTCTCTGACACGCGTGCAGTAGTGGTGATCCCTAGACAGCACATGATGGACATCCTTGAGAAGTTCCACAATAGCACTGAAGCCGGACATCCAGAAGGTGAAGAGATATATCAGTCTGTCTGATGAAGATTCTTCTGAGTCAACATGCGGAAAGACATTCTGGTCTATGTGAAGGGGTGCTACATCTGTGCCTGCACCAAGGCAAGCTGTAGGAAGGCAGATTCTATTCAGCTAGGAAGATGGCTGCAACACCCGTGGGAGATCATAGCCCTGGACTTAATGGGCCCTTACCCTAGAACACTACAGGGTAAAACAGGACTCCTAGTAATCACCAACCTCTTCACAAGATGGATTGTGTCCCTTCCAATACCAGAAGCCACGATGGGACGCATCACCTGTCTTTTACAGGATGAAGTATTCAGCCGCTATGGTTATCCACGGTGCATTCTGTCAATTCACATCAAGGAAGTGCCATCAAACTATGACTGAATGGGGTGTGGAGCAATGGACCACCCCTATCTACAACCCAAAGACCAATCGAATGGAACGACAGAACCAGAAGCTAAAAATAGACAAAGAGCATCGACTGTGGGACCGTCAGATACCACAGTCACTCTTTGCCCTGCGAAGATGCATCAACCGTGTCACTGGCTATTCCCCAGTGGAGCTTTTCCTTGGTCGAAAGCTATACAGGGATTGGGAGATTCATCCACCACCCACTTCTGGTCAAGATTATGCAGTTGTTTCCCTAGCAGAGTGGCAGCATAAGCAGCAGCAGGATGTCAAGGAGAAGGCATTGGCCGAGAAGAGATCCCTTACCCAGGTCAAGGCTCAGGATGTCAAAGAGATCCAGATCTTCCTACCAGGCCAACAAGTACTGCGACGTAACCACCCAGTCAGTAATAAGATTGGAGGGTACAACGCAGGTCTGGCATCTAAGAGGTTTGGTCCTTTTGAGGTCAATAAGCGGCTGGGCCATGGGGTCTGCTTACTAAAGACCAACCCTCCTGTCAAGGTCCACGCATCAGAGTTGCGGCGAGTCACCCAACGCTGCGCATACAGAGCAAGCCTGGTACTGCCATGGGTCCATCTGGAGGAGAGACTACTAATGACACAGCACAATCTGGTCATGAGGAAAATGCATTGACTGTCATCGAGAAAGAGGCTGGCAGCGAGGCAACACCGACCCCGACATGGCATGATCCAGTCAAGAGAAGGAGAGCACATTCTGCGACGTCGAGGAAGAGAGAAGATACAATCTACAACCAAGGCAAAGTCGATGAGTGTGGTAGACTGTTAAAAAAATTTTCAAGTAATAGGGGGGATATTGGCGCAAGTCTAATAGACTAATATAACTTGAAAACAGTATTCTTTAACCCGTGGGTAAATAATGCAAATACTGATTCTTATCATTTTTTATATTATTATTATTATTATTATTATTATTATTATTATTATTATTATTATTATTATTATTATTATTATTATTATTATTATTATTATTCTTGTTTTGTTTCGGCCAACTAAGGACCACGTCATTTCAACTGCTTCCCTTGAGCTTTAATGTTGGTCCAGTACTCCTTCATTCGTATACAGTGTTGCTCCTTTCGTTCTTCCGTCCATGCCTTTCCAGTTTTCATCTTTGGCTTTGGTAGGAAACTCTGATGTTCTTGGAGTTTTTTCTTAAGTGGGACATGCTCCTGGATATCTTCAAATGAGATCCCAATCTCCTGCAGATCTTTCTGTACCTCACTGAACCATGGCCCCTTTGCCTTTTTCTCTTGGAGGAAAGTGAAAATGCGGTTGGTTAACTGTGTTGAATTCATTTGGGCCATGTGTCCATAAAAAGTAATCCTCCTTTTTCGCATCACATCAGTTATTTTATCCACATGCGAGTACAACTCCTGGTTGTGCCGCCTCCTAAACTCACCGTTGTCTTTTACTGGACCTAAGATTTTTCTCAAAATCTTTCTTTCCTTGGCCTCCAATTTCTCCATCATGCCTTTTTTGTTCATGGCGAGACATTCCGCTGCATATAGAGCCTCTGGCCGGATAACAGTGCAATAGTGTTTGATTTTTGCATTCAGAGATATAGATCTTTTGTTATAGACATTTTTAGTCAGATGGTAAGCCATTTCCATTTTATTCATGCATGAAGAAAAGGCTTCTTTTTCGGACAAGTTAGGTTCTATCCATTCACCAAGATACTTAAAGTTTTCAACTCGCTTGACTTTTCAGTGAGTCGCTTCTAGCTCACTTGGCGCCAGTTTGATGTTTGTAATGAATTTCGTTTTCTCAAAGGAGATTTGGAGGCCCGCCTTTGCAGCTTGTGTTTGAAGCTGGTTGATCTGCTTCATGGCCACATCCAAGGAATCAGCAAAAACCGTGAGATCATCTGCAAATGCTAGACAGTCAATTGAAAGGTTCTTGTTCTTGTGGCCTAGTCTGACTCCGCTTTCGACTCCTTCATAATTCATTTCTCTGCACCATTCACGGATCGCTTTCTCAAGAACGCAGTTGAACAACAGAGGTGAGAGACCATCTCCTTGCTTAACTCCTATCTGTATTTCAAAGGCCTCTGAAATCTCTCCTCTAAACTTCACTTTTGAGATGGTGTTGTTGAGAGTCTGTTGGATGATCACTCTTGTTTTACTGTCCAAGCCAAATTCCTTTAAGATCTGAAGTAGAGTAGTTCTATCAATTGAATAATAGGCCTTCTTAAAGTCGATGAACATTACTACAAAAGGCTTGCTCCTTAGTTTAAGATATGAAAGGACAGATTTCAGATTCATAATCTGCTCCACACATGACCGTCCTTTCCTGAAACCTCCTTGGTAATCACCCAGCTCTGGATCTAGCTGTTCTTCTGCCCTGATTTGAAGAACTTTTGAAAGAATTTTGTAGGTTATAAGTAGGAGGGAGATGCCGCGATAGTTGTTAACATCCGACTTGTCGCCTTTCTTATGAAGTGGGTGGATTAGGGCAGATGTCCAGTCACTTGGAAGTCTTTCAGTGTTCCAGATTTCATGTATGATGTCCGTTAATTTTTCCACTGAATTGTCACTAGCAAACTTCCATAATTCAGCTATTATTGAATCTTCACCCGGCACTTTATTATTCTTCAAGGATTGGATAATCTGTCTGACTTCCTCTTTCGTAGGAGGAGCTGAATCTCGGTGAACTGTTGTTTTATCTTCAAATGTGAATCTGGACATTGGGGCCTCGCAGTTAAGAAGGGATTTGAAGTATTTTGCAAGGATCCGGCAGTTTTCCTTGTCGTTATGGGCTAGGTTCCCATTGGAATCCCTGAACTGTAGGCTCGGTGGGTCGTATTTCCTCAAGTTGCTTTTAAATGTTTTATAAAAGTTGCGTGTATTGTTCTTCTTGAAATCCTGCTCAATTTGAGCCAGCTGGTGTTTATCAAAAGCACGTTTAACGCTGCGGATGGTTTTTGCTGCACACTTTCTCTCATTCAAGAAGTTTGTCCAGTTGACTTGGTTCTTTAGCGAGTTCCATTTCTGCCAGGCGAACTGTCTTTGCCTTATCGCTGCATTGCATTCACTGTTCCACCAAGCATGCTTCCTGGGCTTAGTAAGCTGAACCGTCTCTTTAGCTGTTTTGACCCGGGCCTCGCGCAGTTGTTCCCAGATCTCTGCATCCACCGATTGTAGTTTCTGAGTGAATTCATGGTTAGATCCTAGTTATTCTCTATCATTATTATTATTATTATTATTGTTATTGTTATTGTTATTATCATCATCATCATCATCATCATTATCATCGGAGCCTTCATGGCTCAGGCGGCAGCACACCGCCCTCTCACCGCTGGG
Organism: Anabrus simplex; assembly: GCF_040414725.1. NCBI lineage: Eukaryota > Metazoa > Arthropoda > Insecta > Orthoptera > Tettigoniidae > Anabrus > Anabrus simplex. Next base: position 1,490,682,950 of record NC_090265.1, read on the forward strand.
TTCCATAGTTCAATTCCCGGTCACTCCGTGTGAGATTTGTGCTTGGCAAAGCAGAGGCGGGACAGGTTTTTCTTTGGATACTCCAGTTTTCCCTGTCACATTTCATTCCAGCAACACTGGTATGAAAATGGGAAACCACGAAAAACCATCTTCAGGGCTGCCGACAGTGGGATTCAAACCCACTATCTCCCGGATGCAAGCTCACAGCTGTGTGCCCCTTACCGCATGACCAACTCACCCGGTATTATTATTATTATTATTATTATTATTATTATTATTATTATTATTATTATTATTATTACGGCCTCCAACTATCCCTCATTATTATTATTTATTATTTAGCGTATGGCATACAAATACGTTATTACAAATGAACAAAAATAACCAATGAACCAATCTACAAACAAATATCTAGATCTTGTATGTACTCAATACATTTTGGGGTTGCCATCAAGAAGTCTTCATATGGCCCTCCATATGCTCTGATGCTGCATTCTTCCTTGATGTGTTTAATAATTTGTTGCGGTGCACCACAGTCGCATAGCGGCGAGGAGAGCATTCGCCATTTAAAAAGTGAATCCCCACATTTTCCGTGTCCCGTCCTGAGTCGGTTGAGCATTGACCATACCTTGCGGGGTTGATCAAACCCTGGAACTGTCTTATCAATGCATGGCATTTCCAGGCATGTAGCTGGAGCATTTTGCATCCATTCTTCCCTCCAGGAATCGGTGATGTTGAACCCGATGTGATTGATCTCAGCTGCAAGAGGTGGATGTCTCGAACAAAGTCGTTTGATTTTGAGGTCTGAGATGTCAGAGTATACCGGTAGTCCAGGGTTTGCTAGGATCTTGTTGTATTCTCTGATCAAGGCTACTTTCCTTCGCAGGTTAGGGGGTGGTATGTTACTTAGGACAGGCAGCCAGATGGTGGGAGTAGACCTGATTGTTCCTGTAATAATGCGCATATTACTATTAAGTTGAACATCAACTTTGTTAGTACGGGCGCTGTTCAACCATACTGGTGCGCAGTACTCCACCGCAGAATATACCAAGCTCAACACAGATGTTCGCAGAGTTGTGGCAGATGATCCCCACGTGGTTCCACAAAGCTTTTGTATGATGTTGTTTCTTGTTATCAGTTTCGCAGCAGATTTTGTGAGATGTGATTTAAACGACAGGGTCCTGTCTAGCGTGACTCCCAGATATGTTGGTTCCTTATTGTGGGTAAGTTGTGTACCATCAAAGTAGACTTCCAGAGTCCTATTGGATTGTCTGTTGTTGAGATGGAAGCAAGTCACCTCTGTTTTTGATGCATTAGGTCGAAGCCTCCATTTACGAAAATACTCTGCAAGCACAGACAAATCAGATGTTAGAGTTTCTTCCATGGGTTCGAAGTGAGTGTGTCTAGTTGCAATGGCCCAATCATCAGCATATCCAAACTTTTTGCTGACAGTTTCTGGCATATCAGCAATGTAAAGGCTAAAGAGCAGTGGGGCTAGAACAGAACCTTGAGGGAGACCATTTTGGAGAAATTTCTGGCCACTGGTTTTGTTTCCCATAATAACCTGAAATCCTCTGTTTCCAATCATGTTATCAATAAGCTTCGTAATTTGTTGGCATGGAATGATCTTCATCAGCTTGTAGAGTAGGCCTTGCCGCCAGACGGTATCATAGGCTGCTGATAAATCAATGAAAGCCACAGATGTTTTCATCATCTTCTGAAAACCTGCTTCAATATGTAATGTGAGTGCCAAAACTTGATCTGCGCAACTTCGGTTGGGACGAAAGCCAGCTTCTTCTACAGGGATCGCCGAAAGTATTGTTTGGCCAATCCTGTTAATCAGTACTCGTTCCAAGAGTTTATATATAACACTAAGTAATGCAATTGGACGGTAGCTTTGCACAAGATCTGCATGTTTTCCTGGTTTAAGGAGAGCAATTATCTTGGCACGTTTAAGCTCTTGAGGTACATTTCCTGTTTTTAGCATATTTTTACTATATTTGTTTACCCTAAATGTCCGACATCTTGTTTTCCTACAATCAATCCATAGAAAACACTAGTTAGAGGGGCAATTTATTATTCTTTTTTTCTATCAATCATACTGCCCTAAATGTCGGCCATTTTACACAGATGTGAACTCTTCCCTACATTTTATGCGTTGCCTAGGCCACAGAGTTTAAACTGTTTATTTACACCTTCTGCCCTTACTTAGTCAGCCATCTTTAGGGCGGGGTCGACATTGCTTCACGTCCGTAGGTTTTAACTTAAAGTGCCCTACACGTGTCCCCTGGGTGGTGTTAAGAAAGCAACACAACTGGCTGCCAGACAATCTTTCCAGATCTCCTGGCTACACGACAAATACGTACCAAACTGAATCCCTCATTTACAATATGGTAACAGAGCGTTATGAAATGGTACCTAAAACGGGCTACTTCGGCCACTTTTTCGTATATTTTTAAGAATAAAATGTGAAATATTCGCTCTAATTTTCTGAAAAATATAATATAAATTCTGCTGTTTGTTCTTCATTTTAAAATATGTACATAATTCTAATTGTTATTCAGTAATGGCCAGAGTTACCCCATGTTTTGGGGTAACTTTGGCTGCCATAAAGAATAACTCAAGAAACAAAGTTTTCTTCTATGTAGTGTTATTTTGGCCACCGTGAATGTTTTTTAAAGAACCTGCAAAATGCCCAGTATCAGCAGTCACAAAGAAATTAAAACAATTTATGGTGAAACAGATGTATAGTGATCAAATTCACTTTTTCCCCAAAGAAGAAACTATTTTATTTAGCCTAAGCGTACAAGCATTTTATGATATTACAAATTAGATGTTGCATTGCATAGATATTTGTAATGGTACGAAAGATAATATATAAAAGGTATAGAAATCATAAAACCCAATTGTATGGAGAGAAAAGGCGGTTGGAAAAGAAGCAATCTTGTAGACTGTCCTCATAATACACTGTCTTCTAAATTAGAAAATATCTGGGCCGTCAATCAAGTTCTTAAATGTGTATCATCCATGTTAGCTGATATCTGTCTATTTATCATTGAAACTAGAAACTGTCTTTCCCCTCCCTGTCAGGATAAACTTCGCCATTTATTGTTATTGTGCCTTTATTAATCTCTTCTAAAGCGTTCTTGAAGTAAACAGTATTGTAATTACAATATCTGCGGCCGCATAAAATGTTTTCCTGTACATTCTTGGCATGGCCGAAGTTACCCTGGAAGAGGACAACTTTTATCACAAAACTATTTCCTGAAAAACCTATTGGAATAAAATACATCAAATTGTGTTGATCAATTACCAGACAAACTTACATTTTGACCCCATAAACCACTGGAATGGAGAATCGAATGTTGGGGCTAGAGAACAGTTTGGTTTTTGCTGTTACCAGAGAAGACAATAGTCGGGGCTGCGAAAAAAAATCGATTGACGTAACAATAAGCCCGCCAATGTTATTTGGACTACCGAGTGTTGATAGAGCATTCTATTGTATGTATATTTTAGTTGTTGCAAGTGGTTCATCTTTTCCAGTATAGGAGGCAGGAGAAAATAAGTGTTGCTATTCGTCAGTGGCCGAATTTACCCTGTATGGCCGAAGTTACCCCACTTTACGGTAGCAGATTATTATATATGATAGCAAATCATCATTAGCTGTCATTATCTTCGTGTATTACCATACGTAAATATATATATATTTTTTTCTTAACCATCTCAATCACTGCTCACTCAGGTTCAACTTGATTTATCTGAGACTTATTATTGGTCATATTCTTCAATATGGCATATTTTTCAGATAATTTTTCTCCGTACACTTCTGAAACTTCAGATATCTCCTTTGACCCTCATTTTAATTTTTCAGATCCAAATCCTTTCTCTAATATGCAATTCAATCCATTCATTAATTGTAATTCAGATAGTCCTTCAACCTCGAGCACTATTTCTACAATGGTATCCACTAGTACACCCTCCAAACCCCTGTTACCCCCACCTCAGCCTACCACTACTCTCTATCCTGATTTTTCAATTTTTACTCTAGAATCAAAACAGCCACTTAATCACGCATCTTCTCCAGTTGATAAGCATCATTCTGCACAGCAACACTCCTCAGATTTCAGTACCCCACCACCAACCTCTTCTCAGCGGTATTTGTATGAATCGCTGCTCTATCACAATATCTCCTCCCATCAGCCTCTTAATTTCCATATATTAACAAAAGTCTTGATCAGGTACTACTTATTCTGTCTACTGATCCTATCATGTAAATCCAGTGGCTTTTTACAGTTAGGAAATTTGTACAGAGGGATTTAGCTCCATTTCCTCAACTACTTTTGTTGCTTTATCCTAAAACATCAGGCCATTTCAGCAACTTCTGGTTACAATACATGAAATCCTGTCTTGATTGGGCCCAGTTTCGATCTATCTTGCATACTTATTATCTGCCTATGAAATTCGACAACAACTCAGTAATAAGTTAATTCGACATCACCAACGTCCGGACTAATCTGCATATAACTATCTTGACTCTATCATTGGTTACTCTGATGTTCTAGCTATTGCTCAACACCCTCAAGAAATTATTTCACTCATTAGATTTTATGCTGCCCCAGCTTTTTGTCAGTTAATTAATCCCTTTATTCCACCCACTACTATACTCCAGCTTTATAATATTGCTCAATTAGATGTTTTAAATACGTGCAGTAATTTTTCCTCCTATGCTTCTACCTGCTCCTCAATTGTCACTTCAACCAGTAGCAACCTTCCCTCTCGTATGTCACCTTTTCACGGCAGTACTCCTCGTCTCTGCTGTTCTCGTTGTCAGGGCATGGGACACTTGGCACGTAACTGTGTCACTCCCAATTCGGGAAACTCCATCCCCCGTTGTTAGTAGGCAGTTCACAACCTCATGGCTAAAATCTGCCATATGTGTCCTCTACCTTTTTGTCAGGTATCACTATCCCAGTCATACAGGTTGTGCACAAATGATTTGAGTGGTTTTGTCAATTATTTCTAGCCATGCTGTTAGAGATATGGTGATGGTGTTTGATGTTGTAAGGCAAGTATCCCTCAAAGTTTTGTTTTGTTTTGTTTCAATAGCCCTCCATACATTGTGCTTCATCCAACGCCCGCGAGAGCACAACAGTTGTAACATCCGAAAGACATTATGTGTCCTCTACTCCAACAGTTGCAAAGATGGCGAGTAACCATGAAAAAGCGTATGCTGTTCTGGAATTTCATACCAGCCAATCTGTGCCAACTGTGCCAACTCCATTTGCCGATGGTATGGGCAGTTCAAAACCATGGGATATCTGTGCAAGGGAAAATCAACAGGCCGGCCTGGTTGAGTGTGTGCGACGCAGTTTTGAACGTAGCCCGTGAAAGTCAACTCGTTGAGCAAGCAGGGAAATGAACATGCCTCGTTCGACCATTTGGAAAGTCGTAAGGAAAAGATTGCAGATGCGCCCTTACTGTTTGCATCTGCTCCAAGCATTGTTGCCGGCTGACAAAGTGAACTGTTTTGAGCTTTGTACAAGTTTTCAGGAGCATTTGGAAGATTTGTGACAACCTTGTCTTCAGTGATGAGGCAGCATTTTTTCTGAGTGGTACACAATGTACAAATTTGAGGGACTGAAAATCCCCGTACCTGTGTGCAGCACATTCGTGACTCTCCCAAGCTCAGTGTTTTCTGTGCCATCTTGAAATTTAAAGTTTACAGTCCCTTCTTCTTTGCTAAAGAATCCATTCATTACAGGGCACATCTACCTGGATATGCTGGAGAATTGGCTCATGCCACAGTTGGAGACCGATAGCATGAATTTCATCTACCAACAGCCACCTCATTTCCATGTTGATGTTCGTGACTTTCTGAACAGCAGACTTCCAGAAAGATGGATTGGTCGTATCGGGAATGGAGATCACACACTCATGTCATGGACTCCACGCTCTCCTGACCTCACCCCTTGCGACTTCTTTGTATGGGGTTATGTGAAAGACGCAGTTTTTATGCCACCATTACCAGCTAATCTAACAGAACTGCGGGCCCGCTTCATCAACGCCTTTGGTCAAATTGACAGCGACATGCTACGTCGGGTGTGGGACGAACTTGACTATAGAGTTGATGTGTGTAGAGTCACTCATGGAACACATATCGAGCACTTGTAGGCTCATAAAAAAACTTTGTGACTTTTTCTGTCTGTCTATATAATTTTGTAATGTTACAACAAATAATAAACAAACAGGAATTTTTTGAAACTGCTCCAATAATTTGTGCACACCCTGTACACTTAAGTACAATACAAAATTTTCCCTCCTTAGCATTATTAGATTCAGGTTCAGCAGTTTTATTAATTAGTTCCTCTTTTTTTCAGGAAATTTCACAATCAGACTCCCACCTTCAATTACACCCTTCTACCCTCAGATGTCATTCTATATCTCAACACTCTCTTGAAATCTTGGGTAAAGTAAACTCAACGTTAAAATAAAAATTCTCTTGGCCTTTTGAATTTCATGTTGTCAATAATTGTTCTCTTCCCATTATTTTGGGCTAGGATCTTTTTACTCATACCGGTCTTATCTGTAATACAGCAATTGCCTCCATCTCCTTTTCTTTTGACTGAAGTACTCAAATCCCTTTGGTAAATCCACAAGAACCATGAACCATATTTCTAGTCATCAGCATATTTATGCTACCATTGGTCAGCAAAAGGCTCTGAAGTCATTAAAGTTCGAATTTGCGGATGTTATTACGGATAAGTTACGAACTGTTACCAATTATCAGGCTCATATTGATCTAATTGATAACACCCCTGTACGTTCCCCTCTGTACCATCTCAGTCCCCCTAGAATGCCCAAATTGGATGACCTAATTAGGAAAATGCTCAATGACGGTACTATAGTCCCTTTCTCCTCTAATTATGCATCTCCTGCATTTTTAGTTGATAAGCCTGACAGTTATTCACGCCTGGTCATTGATTACCGTAAATTAAATTCTAAAATCCTTTATGATTCATATCCTATTCCCAAAATGCAGAATGCCTTTCAATTTTTTTCCAAGGCTAGATCTTAATTCTGCCTATTATCAGATCCCCCTTGATTCTGACAGCAGCAAGCTTACTGCATTCATTATTCCGAATGGCTTATTTCAGTTTATAAAAGTACCATTTGGTTTAAATCTAGGATCGCAGATCATGCAAAGATTTGTGGATTCCTTATTTTTGGATATCAAATATCAATTTTTATATCCTTCTATTGATGATCTTCTTATATTTGGATTTTGAGTCCCATATGTCACACTTAACCCCAGTTCTTTCAAGATTATGGTCAGTTGGACTTGCTGTCAATCCCTCTTGCTGAGACTTTTATAAAGATTTTAGGTCACATTATTTCATCTCACAGAGTAGTGGTAGATCCTGAACATACTTCTGCCATCTCTAATATCCCCCCCATCCAAAAACCTCAAGCAATTACACACATTCTTGGGCATGGTTTTGTTTTATTACCGTTTCATTCCTAATTTTTCTCACATCGCCGAACCTCTTAACTATCTAAAGCGAAAAAATGTCTCGTTCAACTGGACACAGCCTCAACAACAAGCTTTTCTCAAACTCAAGTCTGTTTTTGATGCATGCTCCTATTCAATTTCCTGATTTTTCGCTACATTTTGAAATCCATACCGATGCATCCAATCTTGCTGTTGCTGGAGTTCTGACTCACCTTGTCAATGATATTCCTTTACCTATAGCTTACTTCAGTAGACTCCTTTTTCCCACTGAAAAGAAGTATTCTATCTTTGAGTGTGAAGCCCTGGCATTGTTGAATACCATCGAGCATTTTGCAGAATATCTTGAACATAAAGATTTTCTGGTCGAGACGGATAACCAGACCCTTTCCTAGCTATTGCATAATGCACCCAAAATTGGAAGAGCTGGTCAATGGCTTATGAGGTTATCAAGATTTAAATTTTCTCTCAAATTTATTTCTAATGCTCAAAATTCCATAGCTGATGCTCTTAGTCATTTATTTGATACTTCTATTCACCAACTGGACACTAACGAGGATTTACCTTCTGAGACTTTAATTATGCACCCACCTTCATCAATTAATGCCATTTTACCATGAACAGATTTTTCCTCTTTCTTTCCAATCTTGACAGTCTCATCAACTTAGCGATCAGTTCTGCAATCAACTCAAGCAGTCCATTTCCGATCGCTCTTATCAGGGTCCTTTGCTATCTCGAAAGATCTGTTGGTGTACAAACCTACTAGGAAAGCTCCACCTAAAATTGTAATTCCTCAGATTCTTCAACTGATAATTTTGAAGTACTATCATTCTCCTATGGGTGGTCCTTTGGGCATTTCTAAGACATGCAGCTGTATAGCCTCTCTTTTCTTTTGGCCTAACATGCGTAAAACCATAAGGAAATTTGTTCACTTGTGACTTATGTCAAAAATCCAAACCCTTGAATGTAAAGTCTGCTTGTCTTCATTCTGCTCTCCCACCCACTCACCCTGCTCAAACCTTCTTTATTGATTTAGTTGGACCTATGGTTCATTCCCCTCGAGGCAACATCTACCTTTTCACCTTACTGGATGCATTTTCAAAATTTTTAGTTCTTCGAGCCTTAAAAAAATTTCAGCCAGTATCATTATTAACCTACAGCCTCCGTGGTTCAGGCGGCAGCATGCCGGCCTCTCACAGCTGGGTTCTGTGGATAAATCCCAGTCACTCCATGTGATATTTGTGCTGGACAAAGCAGAGGCAGAACAGTTTTTTCTCCAGGTACTCCGGTTTTCCCTGTCATCTTTCATTCCAGCAAAACTCTCCATTACCATTTAATTTTATCTGTCATTCATTAATTATTGCCCCAGAGGAGTGTGACAGGCTTTGGCAGCCGGCATAGTTCCTATCCTCGCCCCTAGATGGAGCTTCATTCATTCCATCCCTGACCCGGTCGAATGACTGGAAACAGGCTGTGGATTTTCATATATATCATTATTAACCTATTTACGGAGCAAATTTTCTCTCTCGCCAGATTATCAGCTTATATTGTTTCTGATAATGCTTCCATCTTTACATCAAAAGCTTTTTTTTAACATGTGTTTTCAGCTACCTAGGTATTAAACATGTCTTAATTTCTCCATATCACCCTCACTCCAACACGGTGGAAAGGTATCATCGTAATCTTAAAGTTGCCCTATCAATATTTCATAGTTCTTTTCAGAAGGAATGGGATTCCAATCTTTCTTCTCTGGCCTTAGCCTTTAATTCTAGGATTAACAGTTCCACTGCCCAAACTCTGGCTAAGCTCTTCCTAAGATGCGTTCTTCAGATCCCCCACTCTCTCTTAACTGGGATCTATACAACCTCTTAGAATCCTCTGATCACCTTTCCTCTTCATCTCTCTGGAAAGGGGCCTTCGATCAACTAGTCAAAGCTCAACAGACGCACAAGAAAGTACATAATTCTCACCATAAACGATTGACCTTCAAGATCGGCAATTTGGTACTTGTTGCTAATCATCCGCAGAGTTCCGCTATTAATGACGTTTCTGCCAAACTAGTCCCTCGGTTGCTTTTCCTACTCCTGTTAATGTATTTGTACAATCCACTTCGGATTCATTGGATACTAAGAACCTCCATGTTAGTCAGCTCAAAAGATTTCATTCCTCTTAATATCGTTCTTTTCTTCTATATATTTCTATGTTAATTATTAATACCCAAATTGCTGTTATTATCCTCCTTTAATTATTGTTCTATTTTTAGTATTCTTCGTTCTTCCTTGGAAAAGTGCAATGCTTCCCCTTTTTATTTATGTATTTTTGTTTTCTTTTTCATTCTTATTTCTTGTATACTTAATATAAATATGTTGGTCTACCTCATGTCCACTCTTTTTTTTTCTCTCTGTTCTCCTTTTTCTGTGGTTTTTATTTATTATCCACCTCTATAGATGCTCGTCCAATCTCCCTCCCAGACCAGAAGGTCAAATTTGTAATGGGAGTGCATATACTTCTTTTTTTCTCCCAACCACGTTTGTCTTTCTATTTTTTTGTAAAATCTTGTTAGTACATTTATATATTAACCCCTTGACTACCAATTTGATTTGCTGCACCATAATACTGAATACTTATTTAAAATAGAGGCTGTAATACAGAATGCCGCATGCGACAAAGAACATGACATAAATCATACAATTCACTACATAAATCATTGAAATCTTGTGAACATGTTTAAAAATGTTTAGATATACCTGGAAATGAGTACAAAGCATACAAACAGCATTGTTTTGCTAAATAAAGGAGTTTCAATAATACTCCCCTTCGACCAGTACATTTTTACACAGGACTTTTTTTACTTGTGACATAATAATACACAGCGCGAAATAAGCCTTCAGTTCATCATTGCAAGTGTCGAACCACTTATCATCATAAAGATTGTTTTCATAATATGGGTTTTCTAAGCACTGTTTAGCATATCTCTTCGTTTCTGTTGTAATCGTAGTCCAGAATTTGACAGTCAGAACACGCGCTAGAAAGTCTAGCGCTGAAGGTCTCTTGCCCAAATTACGAGTAATTACGGCACTGAGAGATTATACATTACTAAATTTACAAATACATGGTACACTGTCTTCATCTTTCCAATTCTAGTCACTTTCAACTGACCGTGTTCCAGCATCAAAATTGCGTCTTTGCGATGTGGATGGCTGAGCTACATCTAACACTTTGTCGGAGTCTACATCACTTTCCGACGTAGATTCATTACTTTCGTGAATAATAAATTCCTCTTCATCGCCTTCAGATTCACATGACACTTCACTCTCACCACTTTTGCATAGATAATTACTTATATCAAGCCGAGTCAGATGTTTATTGCTGCGTGCGGCCATCTTGGCATGGAACTACTGTAATGGAAGACATCCCACCTTATTTTCAAATATTTCAGTGATTTAGATCCTTAGATGTGGATATTCTTTTAGTAGGAAGTCTTAGAAGGTTTACAGAATAGCACGCAAGTGCCACATATGAGTTACATGCTGAACTATGAGCTCAAACAAGCGGGAAAGTTCATCACGTCTGAGAGACGTGGTTGGGCTGTTTGGTCTCGGCGGGGGTTATGTCTCTGAGACGATGTTAGTCATCAAGTGGTTAATAGTCCTTTTGTAATGCTTCCCAGTCCTTTTGCTAGTGCGTAAGCCCCCCCCTCTGTTTCCCCCCTTTTCCCCCCTCTACCTTACTATTCATCTTCTTATATTTATATTTTTTGGATATGTTTTGGTGCCTTTTATTTGTATTTGCAGCATATCAACATTTCCTGGCATCACTCGACCCACTCATCAGCGTTCGGAAGGCCCCTCCATCGTTGATACCTGAGACATTGTGCTGTTTCAAAACTGCGTCTTCTACCGATATTTTCATTGACTGTCGACAATCTCCAAAGAAAAAATAATCCCTTGGATTTCTTTTTTCTGGTTTCCGGCAGATGATGTAATGGACTCACCTCATCACTGATATCTACGAGAAATGGAAATACGATATAGATGTTCCCTATGGGAATTAACATCTATATCATCTGATGGCCAGGCAGGCATCAACTTTTGGAAGTGAAACATAGTCTCTCATAGTGCATTGGCACTGCTTCAAGTAGCCTATGCAGTGGCCTCCACGGTATGCACTAGCCTTGCGTCTTGGTAGGTGTGCTAAGTACTAACTGATGAGCCCAACTTAGCACACGAGGGCGAAACGCAGGCAACCAAGAATGAGTTAACTGGAAAATTTATAATGTCCAATAACGGACCATTATAAAATGGAAATATGCCACACACACACATAACCTTCATCTTCTCAGCTACTCACATCCGCTGTGGACCGCCAACTAACTGCTCTCTATTATCAGCTGATACCCCAATGACGTCACACTGCACAGCTGTTTCAACTGGCGCATGTTCTCGTAATATTTAAAACTCTTCCATAAAGTGCTGGTCCCTCTTCCCCTCATTTCTCCCCTGCCACACTATTGTATATAACTGCGACTTCGCTCATATCCAACTGAAATGGACTTCAAACCTGTGTAGAGGGTGGAACGAGGAGTGTTTTTATTCTTTCTTATTGGGGCTGTGAACATAATTTTACTTCTTAAAATGTGGCAGTTGAGCAGTTTGATTTATCTAAATACTAATAGGGGAGCATGCCATTTCCAATCAAAGACTCTATCTTTCTCTTCACCGGTCTACTCATGATAAATAAGAATGAATAAGGTTTCAAGCTTTCTGAGGTGTGCGTGTTTGGTTTCCATTGCTTTCTGAGTCCTCTTCATTACTATGCATGAACTGTGGTTTTGATCCATTTTGCACCATTTGAGGTTAAGTGAGACTGTCGTTGAACAGTCATGTCTAATAATTGGAACTTCTGCTAATCTAGTGGACATGGCTAATATTTAATTCTACATGACGATATACTGTCAGTGGATGCAGTTCTCTGTTAATGGTTTTTTATTCTTGAGGTGTATATTTTCTACGTGTGTAATCAACGAACATCATCTTTGAAGTGTTCTATGGAGATTTCCGCTAGTAACATTTGTTCTTTTTTTTGTTCTTTTCCACTTGATGAAGTTGTACAAAGTGTTGCGCTTATTTTCAGGTTAGTTTACTAATTTGCCTTTAGGCAGGTATTTATCTGTGTTACACCCCACCCACCTTTTTCCCTTTTTTCTCTTTCTCTTATTTTTTTAAAATTTTGGTTGGAAAAAACAATATTTGTAAAAATCAGTAGATTGCTTGTAAATTTATTTTTTTTTTTTTTGAATAGATTTTGTGTCAAAGTTATCGGTGCTCTTTTCTCTTGCCTTGGCAGTTCTGCTTCCGAGCCTAACTCGAATCCCTCAGCTCAACCCATATTTATTGTGCTCCTCATTTGATTCCAACATACATTTCAAACCTTATTCTTGGTACTCCTAGTCATTGCTTCCACTGCTTTGTTCTTAATTTATATTTGAGTTGTCACCAGAGTGTACATTATTATTATTATTATTATTATTATTATTATTATTATTATTATTATTATTATTATTATTATTATTATTATTATTATTATTATTATTATTATTATTATTATTATTATTATTACCACAGCCTTCAACTATTCTCATTTTCAATATAGTAACAGAGCGTTACAGAATGGATGATCGTATTATTTGTGAGGTTATGTCATGAAACATCTACTGTATATATATATATATATTTAATGTAAGAACACATAATTAATACTATATACTTTATTATTACCTGTATATGTGATGTATAATCCAATGTAATATTGTGCAAAGCACTGTAATATCCAGAATAACGTATCTTTGGCACTAGATAGTTATAGAAAATTCTTTACCTATTGGAGATTCTGGAATTTATGAGAAAATATGTTATGTCAAATTCTTCTAGAAGCCTAGCCAGGCAACTTATATAAACAGGCAGTCTTGAGGATGGAGTGAAGTTGTTTTAATGATACATATGTGGAAGTCATGTTAACCGAGTGTTTGAAGTCAAGTTTGTGAATTGGTTTTGTTGGGTTGGTAGTTGACATGAATCTGTTGCAGTCTACTTCGTGTAGTGTTTGGTTATGATGGCAGCTTATTAGTGCATGCATGCAGAAGATGTAAATATAATTTGTGAATAAAATAGGTTGCACAACTGACAGCATTTTGCGTGCATCTTTGTGAATACATCAGGAGATATATCGTACTAAAATTTGTGTAATTTTTATGTTCTAAAATTTTGGAGTTAAAAATCCCTACTACTTGAAAAAACTGTGCAATAAAAAATTGCATATGCAGGTTTCCTAATATAGCTGCAATACATATACCATACTAATTTTGTTATATTTGGATTATGGGAGAAAAATGGAATTTAAATATAAAATTACAATTAGCAGGAATTTTAAAGCAAAGTTCAAGTGATGTTTTTTCCTGATTCATTACCTAGAAGTCACCAGAACTATATGTCGCTTAGCTAAGGTATACACATATTATTTATTCCCTCGGATACAAGCTATCAATTATTACAGCACACTATTTTTCAATAATAACAGTATTCTGAAACACAACTACAAGAGGTTACTTGCACGTGTACTTCACAAAAGTAAACAGATTGACTACTACCACAGAAATCACAAAAAAGATTAAACATACAAGAATAACAAAACTTATAGTTGTCGGCAGCTACTGTACTGTAGTACCATCAGGAATACCATTACAAGCATACAGTGTTGCTCATTGACAGTCGAGTACTGAAGTATTAGTCCATAACAGGCTTTATAAATTCATTCAGAAATATGGTAGATCTTACAGCTGGATTCTGTATAAATATATCGGGGTAGGGGGAGGTGTTGCTGTTGGCCAATCCCATGTATACATAATTGCAAAGAACAGTAATATTTGATTGAAAGGAAACATGACAATGACATCATTACCTAACAAAGCAGTTCAGCAGATGCCACGCTAACTTCTGCTGTGTGCAGACTGGCAAACAAAGCATTATTAAAGTGATAAATTATTTGAATTCAACGGAATAACTTTGTGACAAGAAAGAAGAAACTCAATCCTTTCAATTTCAGTCATTAAAAAAATTTGCCAAAATGACCAAAATATCGATTTTTATCTCCGGAATGTTGCCTTAAGTCTCACCCTGCTACCAGCTGTCTGCGGGTCCTCTGCTGGAAGGAAAGTATTCGTTTTCTACGCGCTTTGTAAAATATTCGCTTCTTAAATATTGTCTGTTTCTTACATTCACAACTTCTACAGTCATGCTTATTATTGGATCCTATTCTCTGTACGGCTGACTTGGCTAGATGCTGGCTATACACATTTCACCTCAATTATTCAGTTATTTGTGTCTTGCCACATTGTTAATATTATAAATTGTTCTAAGAGCTCACACGTTTTTGAAATTAATAATGAGCAATACTTAATACAGTTTAATTCCATACCAATTACATTTGCTTTGTCTCTGGATATCATAGCAGTACGAACTGACACGACCCGAGATAGAAAATCTGACAAAAAGTATATCTTGAATTGATGCTTACATGGTTTTTATTACAGATCCAAAGCCACGAGTTCCACATATGTTAATTTTTACCATACTACCCAGAATGAGTCATTTAAAATGTTCAGAATGTGTCACTCAGTGATATTAATATTAACGAATTCTGTGTTCACAGTTCTTCACACGTTTTATATTCCATGGATGTCTGGATATTCACTTTCTTTTTTGTAATTTGCTTTATGTCGCACCAACACAGATAGGTCTTACGGCGATGAAGGGATAGGAAAGGACTACGAGTGGGAAGGAAGCGGCCATGGGCTTAATTAAGGTACAGCTCCAGCATTTGCCTGGTGTGAAAATGGGAAACCATGGAAAACCATCTTCCAGGCTGCTGACATTGGAGTTCGAACCCACTATCTCCTGGATGCAAGCTCACCGCTGCGTGACCTTAACCACACAACCAAAATTCACTTTGAGTAGTAATATTCTACGGATACACTCAATTACTATTAATCAATGCTAGGTGTTAGTAAATTATACTTTTCAGTGGAGGAACCTCCTATTGATGGAATAACTAGTCATGTGATCTTCATGTCTGGACATTCACTTTCTTTTTTGTAATTTGCTTTATGTTGCACCAACACAGATAGGTCTTACGGCGACGAAGGGATAGGAAAGGACTACGAGTGGGAAGGAAGCGGCCGTGGGCTTAATTAAGGTACAGCTCCAGCATTTGCCTGGTGTAAAAATGGGAAACCATGGAAAACTACGTTCTAGGCTGCTGACATTGGGGTTCGAACCCACTATCCCCCAGAGACAAGCTCACCGCTGCGCGCCCCTAACCACACGACCAAAATTCACTTTGAGTAGTAATATCCTACGGATACACTCAATTACTATTAATCCATGCTAGGCGTTAGTAAATTATACTTTTCAGTGGAGGAACCTCCTATTGATGGAATAACTAGTCACGTGATCTTCATGTCTGGAGATTCACTTTCTTTTTTGTAATTTGCTTTATGTTGCACCAACACAGATAGGTCTCATGGCGACGAAGGGATAGGAAAGGACTATGAGTGGGAAGGAAGCAGCCGTGGGCTTAATTAAGGTACAGTTCCAGCATTTGCCTGGTGAGAAAATGGGAAACCATGGAAAACCATCTTCCAGGCTGCTGACATTGGGATTCGAACCCACTATCTCCCGGATTCAAGCTCACCGCTGCGCGCCCCTAACCACACGACCAAAATTCACTTTGAGTAGTAATATTCTACGGATACACTCAATTACTATTAATCAATGCTAGGCATTAGTAAATTATACTTTTCAGTGGAGGAACCTCCTATTGATGGAATAACTAGTCACGTGATCTTCATTGTTTCAAAGAGGCAGTATTGTGTAGTAATGGATATTAATTAATCCGTATTACCAGTAGTAGTCCTTAGTATCCTGAAAATTTACTAAATTAGAGACACTTCACAAAGAATTGTAATATCTAATAATTATATCCGACTGTGAGAAATAAGTACATGCCATTCAAGTAAATGGTAGGACAAATGAATATTGGAATAACTTGTTTCCTGTTCTTATTGTATGGACTCGACTCGTCCATTTCTTTCTGTAGGGCAGTCCATATCTGTGTCTCTCATGCACAATATCATCTTCTTGTTTCTCTTAACACATGTTAAAGTTTTCGCTGTGAACATCTGAGGAAATGTCCTGGTCATGTAGTCTCTCGTTATCTCGCTAATCACAGCAAACAGAGCATGTCTAGTAGTGCTTTAGCTGGATTACTAAGTTTCTGTTGAGAGAACAATGTCTTCTCTGTGAAATACTGAGGTTTTGATTCAAATCAAATGCAAGAAGTATGAAATGTTTCAGAATTAAATTTGCATCTGTCCTTAGGATTACGAGTACAGTTCCACAGGCATAATTCAACTGTTAGACAAATTCTTCTTCCGGCAGTGGAAAGCTTTTTCAATGCAGCTTTAAAAGGCCGGTTCACACAAACATCCAATGGCTGTAGCATAGAGTTCAGCCCTCCTGATATTATTGCCAGATAAGTTTTCCCTTTACTTATCATTACCTTTACAGCGTCTGTAGTATGCCTGCTATAACTGTCAAGCACAAGCAGGCTCTTCTTCAGCAATAAAGCTCCTGGGTGACATTGCCAAACACATTTCACCCAGTCCTCAGTTAGCTCATTGTCCATCCAGCCGGATTCTTAGGTTCAAATGAAAATACCAGACAGCAAATTCAGAAGTATTTTTCTTTCAGAACCACATATGGAGGAAGTTTGGTTCCGTCAGCTAACATGCATAACATTACTGTGCAGCGCTGCTTTTTGTTACCACCTGTCCTGATAGTAACGCTTTTAGAGCCCTTAATGTGAATTGTATTGTCTAGCGGCATTTTGAAATAAACAGGTGTCTGATCAGCATTTCCAATTTGAGAAAGCAAATATGAATTTTGCTTCCGTAAACGAATAATGTGGCGATTAAAGGCAACAGGGAGAAGTTGTGAAATAGATATACGTCTTTGCATACACAATCCGTTCCTTATCCACCCACGGTTCATAGTAAAACCCTGCATTTTAAGTTCCTTTTCAATCTCTAATGTTTTTGGATGACACATTGCAGTCGATACACCATAATCTAGTTCACGTCTTTCAGTCATGTATTTATAAAACTGTTCTTCAATTTAAGGAAACTGTACACTCTGCCCTCGGAAAGCTCTACGATCACCATTACTTGTTAATAACATATCCTTCTTCTTCTTCCAGTCGCGAATACACGATTCATCAATAATATATTTCAAATAGTTTCAGCTTCCTTTACAAGTTTAAGTTTCTCACTCATAGTAAATGACCGCAAACACTTTCTTGAATTCATCACTTGTTACCACTGATGCTTATTCAGAAGACAAAGTACTAATCAACTGCCACCCCATGTGGTTCTAGTAACACGGAAGTGGGCGAAGGAGTGATATTTCAGCCATTGCTAAGTCGCGTGAAATGAAACCGCTGTTGCCGCATCTTCGGAACAATGTATTATGAGACCATGATACAAAAGGCTTAAATGTGACCTGCACCCAAATTTAAGGAGCAAAATTTCTGTAAAAAATGTGCGGGTGGTATTCGGGATTATCCAGTATTTTCTGAACAAGTATTATAAGGTTCATAATTTCTCAATTTTATGTTTAGTATATTATATCTATCTTGCATACAAATAACCTCAATCATTTTTTTTAAATGTTCACAAATAGCATTCACATACACAAAATCTGTCAGACCAGTCATTTATCAGAGGACAGATAGTCTTAATGGTAAAATCTGTCATTGCTCTTACCTTGGATTGCTTTAAACTCTTGATTGTACGGGGTCTCTTCTTGGAGATGACCCAACCTAGTGTAAGGTATGGTTTACAGTACAGGAGGTTGAGTTCAGGGCTAGCAGACAGCAAGTCAGCAGTGATGATTAAATTGAGTGTATTGACCTCCAGTCACCTTTGCATTATCTCTACTTTATAAGCTGAGGGAGAATCCTTTTGGAAGTTCAAACGTTCATTTTTTAACATATTTAGTTCAGTTCAATTCCATCAGGTAGAATCCAGCATAATTTCCACATTGTGCTTCTTTTCTCACAAAACAAATGTTTGGTAGAGACTTTATAGCTCAACCCTTACCAAACTATGACTGGGTATGGGTGGTTACCTCTCTGTACTTTGGTACCACTAGCTTCTTGTGAAAACTTCATGTATCTACAGTAGCTGTTTTTGCAGTTAGGAGCTCTCTTCAGTGTTGAAACCCACGTTTGTGAAGAGAATCCTATGATATTCATTGTTGGCATGCCACTTCAGTTCCCTCTGCTTCTTCAGTTATGGTATCAAGAAATGTCTTGTCTGTGTTGGTAAGCTATAAGTTGAAGGGTTTCAAAGAGTATCTGCTGATGATCATGGTGAAATGTTATGTTAAGCTCCCATTTTATTACTGAATGCTCCCCAGGTGGGATTCTGTCAGATATTAGCTGTCACTCCTGTAACAGCTGCCTCTGTCTGTACAATGCAAAGTTAACCAACTTTTGAGCTACTTTTTCATATTACCAGTACCGCGCTCGATAGCTGCAGTCGTTTAAGTGTATGCAGTATTCGGGAGCCCTGAAGATTGTTTTCCGTGGTTTCCCATTTTCACACCAGGCAAATGCTGGGGCTATACTTTAATTAAGGCCATGGCCGCTTCCTTCCCACGCCTAGCCTTTTCCTGTCCTATCATTGCCATAAGACCTATCTGTGTTGGTGTGATGTAAAACAACTTGTAAAAAAGATATATATATATTACCAGTATCAGTGAACCACTGGATTGTGTGATCCACAAATCTTTTGCAGATCTTTATGGTTTGTAAAATCTCAGGAGCCAGGTTTCCAAATTTATGGAGAGCAATTACAGCTACTCTGTTTCCAATTTAGCCCACTTTATGCTAAATCTCAAGAATCGTACACAACTTCTCTTTCACAAGTCACAGGTGGAGATACAATGATCTGCTGTGAGCTTCAACACAAGTGTGTATTGTTACCTTAACAATTGGATGTACAGTATAGTCCAAGCAAAATGTTTGTGGCAGTATTTTTGGCTAGATTAGATACATACACCTAATAAATATCATAAGAATAATAATATTCTTTTCTCCAGGTGAAGAAGGAAGGCAACGAAAACGTCCTAAGAAAGGTCCTGCTCACCATCCTGACATTGATACTGTACCTCCAATTGACATCCAGGAAATGGTCCCTCCAGAATTTCCTGAAATATTACCAGCTCACCGTGTCCATGATATATCTGCAATTTCCCTGCAACCTGAACTATCTACACTTCAAGATATTCAGATGGTCAGATGTATTTGCTTTCAAATTTCCTTCCCTTTTATTGTTTATATAAGCTGTAGTATCTCTTACAGGATAAATTGGCTGCTCATATAAAACATGAGGGTATAAATGTTTAAATAGCTGATTTCATTAGTATTGTTTTCAGAAATTGTCTTGTGAACTCAAAACTACTGACGTTAAACCAAAATAGTCTCTATTTTAGACACACTAGCCCATTTGGTTTATGCTGTGTGATACAAGAAAACTACAAGCAAGGAAAGCAATTTAAGGCTGGAATGTGGCTATGTTTTCCTGTTCAAAATTTTCCACACACAAATTGACAAATTTCTGAAGAGAGTAGTGCTCTCTTCACTGTATAGATATTCACTTTACCATGGAAATCGAGTTAGAGGAGAAGCTGGTACCTGAGGAGGAACCACTATGTCTGGACATCCTGGTCGAATGGAACTTCCTTGGGACTCTTAGTCTTACAATGTACAGGAAACCCACACATACAGATTGGTACCTGCGTGCCTCTTCTCACCAATGTTCACAAAGTAAGCTGTTCTGAATACACTCACTAATTGGACCATAGTATTATTTGATACAGAACACTACTCAGAAGGGAGAAAACACTTACGGTAATCAGAACCCTCAGGAGAAATTAATACTCATTACACAACATTCAACCAATGTGTCTTTAGAAAAAGAGAGCAGCAATGTAAAGGGAAGGTCAGTGAATACAGGGGAATAGGATCTGATCCATCCAAAGAATGCCCAACATAAAAACACATTTGACAGGATTGGGAAGATATTAAGTATAGCGTCAAGACCATTTACTAGCTATCCCGAGAATATAACTTATTACATACAACCAGTCAAAGACACCATAATGTTACAGACACTTGGAATCTACCACATTGAATGCAGCTGTGGGATTTGTTACATAAGTGAAATGAAGTGATTCATTTCTACTGGACTCAAAGAACAAATTTGGCACACCATGAATCAAGACATTGAAATTTCCTCTGAAGTGAACCATGAAATTTCTTTCAAAGAGCATAAAATTTGAGCAGGTTTCCCCCGGATTCTAAAATCCCAAGAAGCTGTAGAAATTAAATAACACTCAAGCAGCATGAATTTAGAGGAAGGTCATAAAATCAGCAGTTTTTGGATGTCTATTATATAGAAATTACCAATATGTAAGACAAGACATGAAAACATATGCACCCTTAAGTTACAGAGCAATCCTATCTGACCACCTGGTGAAGGATATATTCTAGATGTTCCAAAGATGTCTTCTGCCTTTGCAAGAACCTAGGAGTCAAAATAGACCTACAGTGTGATGTGTTGTGGCATAGTATAGAGACCACCTTCATAGTTGATTTTATCTACCTAGGTATGTGGGGAGACTGATTACTCTGGACTGAGTAAGGGTGCATCATAATAACCTCCAAGTTTCTTCAGTCTGTCAAACCATTAAATACAAAATTTTTAACACCACAACTTACCTGTAATGGAACACATTTACTGGTATCTTATAGTAGGTTATGTATAATTTCTTAGCAAAAGAGGTATATCAGCCACATTGATAGAAAATATTTAGATGTACTCAAAACATTGACAACCTGTACATAAGGTGTCGTTAGAAATTGATTTGCAAAAATGCTATTAAATTTATTGAACACACCTGGCAAGCTTGTACATTTATCAAAGACAACAATGGAAAACAATGGCAAAAACACAGAGACTAGGTAGTGAAGCTGATGATGAGTAAAGATAGATTAATACATAAGCATCATCTGTAGAGACAGATGAGAAGTACAAACTTGCAGGATGATATGAATTCAAAAATATTGTTTTAATGTAACAATGTATTTCTGGATGCCTCAATGTATCTTGGACTTGTTCTATTAGGTATTTTACGGCATGTAGACTATCGTAAGGCTTTTGACCTTATTGATAGAGCAACACTCATCCGGAAACTCAGTTACCTAATAGGGGCTACACATCCGATAGCAATCATAATCTCAAATATCCTCAATTATAACTACGTCCAAATATCAGACAACATAACCCTATTCAAAAACGTAACCCAAACAAACGGAGTCCTACAAGGTGGCCCAATCAGCCCAATTTTATTCAACATCATGACAGCAGACATCACAGAAATAATCACAGATACCTCAGCATTGCTTATACTTTACGCAGATGATATGGCAATAGGCTCAGAAAACATAGAAGAGCTCCAAGAGGTCCTCAATAGGCTCACATCATGGGCAGAAAGAAATGGTTTGCAAATAAACCACAACAAAACTAAACAAATGACCTTCAGGAAAGGAGGAAAACATGCACCTAAAAATACAATAACCATGCACAACAAACCTCTAGAAGTAGTGCCGAAATTCAAGTACCTTGGAGTCATCCTCCAAACTACTCTAACATCCTACAATATCCACATCAAAGAAAGAGCAGCCGCAGCAATAAAAGCCATCTACAGCATTCAACAACTTCAACAAATATCATTGGGTACAGCAATGCTACTGTTCAGGACAGCCATATCACCAATAGTAACCTATGGGATTAGCATCACCTGGGAAAAACTCACACTCAGCGACCTGATGACAATAGAAAAAGTCAAGGCCCAATATCTCAAGAGAATTCTAGGCATTGGGAAGTCAGCCCTTTCAAGGTTAACATATGTTCTAACCAAAGAGGACTACTTCATTGACGATATCAAAACACAGTTTTGTCTACCAAACACCAAGCTCTATGAGAATGCACGCCAAACTTTAAACGAGAAAAGAAATGCTATTTGGTCTGACTTCTATTCCACGGACGCCATAATGACGGAAGAGTGGAAGCAAGCAAATTACGAGCTATGGCACGTAATTACACATTACACCACTCATGGATTTCACCACAGATTCTGCCAAACCAAAAACTTCCACCAGCCGAACGAAGATTGTATATGTAACCTGTGCAATGATCATTGGGAAAGATACTATGCACAAAACTGCAAAATGAGGACAACCTCAATAATAAGAATGGCATTAGTATAGTTGACCATCTGTACAAAAACAGTTTTTGCACATTGTGCACTTTTTATTAAATAATAATAATAATAATAATAATAATAATAATAATAATAATAATAATAATAATATAACAATGTGGGCTAAATGTACGAGCTGAGTGAAGATAAAGAAAAATTATATTGATTTTCCCTCATATCGTATAACACTCCCACTAAAAGAAAATTCATTTAAATTTAATAATAGCTGAACCATAGTTTTAAATTTGCAAAAATGGTAGGCCTATTATTTAAATTAGGCTGCTTGTTTTAACTTTGTGCTAACGTTTGATATTTAGCATTACCTTCTGTGACTCAAATGCCACCTTTGGCAGAGGTTTGGTCAGCAGATCAGATGGCTAATATTTCTGTGCAATGTGTTCTAGGGTAAACTTGTTGTTCTCTTATTTGTCCCATATTACCGTAAATTATAACACATATCTGTGTGCATATTTCTGTATTGGTACTCTTGATTCTTGATAAGCTTCAGGATGCTAAAGTTGTCAATGATCAGTGTTGTTTTTAAATTTTGAGACAAAGTCAGATTGCCTAGTGGTCTTTGTATCCAGATAATTTATTTCACTGCTTCACTGGCTGACACGTATTCTGCCTCGGTGGTGGATAGAACCAATAGCTCTACTCTGATGATTTCCTTGCGACCATTATGTTGTCCAATTCCACCACAAGACTGGTGGTGGATCTTCTGGTGTTTGTGTCCCTGGCATAGTCTGCATCACTAAATGGTCATAGGAGATTCTCCTCCTTTGCAAGAAAATGCAACCTTTGGTTTGCTGTTCCCTTTAAGTATTTTAGGATACTTTCTTGTATCATGAACTTATGAGATTATACAATCTTCAATAGTGGAGGAGCGAGGAGCCAGCTTGGCACAGGATTCATGGTTGCCAGGATAATCGCCGGCAGTGCTTGTTTTCAAGCCCATGAATGAGAGGTTGTGCTCGTTGAGATTGAAGTTCTCCCTGTTCAGTGTGAGAGTGTTCAGCGTGCATGCACCAATTGAAGATGCCCCTGAGGAAGAAAAGGATGCATTCTATATTCTATACTCTCCTGCCCCACACCATGATGTCAAGATCATCCTTTTCCAAGCTGTTCACTTCATGACCGTATTGATCAATTCAGTCAACAAATTATTAAACAAAAAATTTAAAACACCACCTAACCAATACGTTATTTCTTGCCTTTGGCAGAATTTTTAAAACATTATCATATACAGGACATGTTTCGACCACTTAGTGTTCATCTTCAGCTGTCTTTAAAATAGCTTAGATGGAACAATTTGATTAGTAAGTACATTAAAGTCTTAAATTACTTTCCCATGGGAATTTATAACTATTGCTTAAAGCGCTTGAAATTTGGGAGGGGGAAGGGGA
Source organism: Anabrus simplex (assembly GCF_040414725.1). Classification (NCBI taxonomy): domain Eukaryota; kingdom Metazoa; phylum Arthropoda; class Insecta; order Orthoptera; family Tettigoniidae; genus Anabrus; species Anabrus simplex. The sequence goes on from NC_090265.1 coordinate 1,490,707,303, forward strand.
GGAATAAGTGGGGGGATTTTAGTGATTTGGGTGTAAAAAGGTACTTACAATTCAGTCTATGTTAAAAAAATTAAAAAAGTAATTTTCTAACTGAATATATTTAAGAAGTCTAAACCGTCTGTAATTGGGCACGTTTTGTAAAACACTAGGTAGCTTGATCTTGCTTATGTTAAAATCGATGTGTATAACAGTCTTCAAGTTTCTTATTGATTGTCTGTTGTGTTGATTATCTTCCTTTAAAGTTGCATTTTATTTTTAGTACCAGGTTGTGTTGAACTGTTTAAATACAATGGTCCTCTGGTGATTTCTCTATTAAGTTGTGTCAAATAGCGGTCTTCAGATTTGGGCAGCTTGCCTCACAATCTTTCTGGAATGTTGTTTATACTCCGCTGCCTTGGGACTGTTTTTGTGTACATGACCTAGTGTTTTAGCTGTCCAAATCTGAAGACCGCTATTTGATGTAACTTAATAGAGAAGTCACCATAGGACCATTGTATATTAACAGTTCAACACAACCTGGTACTAAAAATAAAAAGCCACTTTAAAGAAAGAAATAATCAACACAACAGACAATCAATAAGAAACTTGAAGACTGTTATACACATCAATTTTAACATAAGCAAGATCAAGCCACCTAGTGTTTTTACAAAAAGTGTTCAATTACAGACGTTTTAGACTTTTTAAATATGTTCAATTAGAAAATATATTTTTCATATTTTTTACCATAGACACTAATTGTAATTTAAATACCTTTTTACACACCACATCACTAAAAAAACCCACTTATTCCCCCCCTTCCCCCTCCCAATTTTCAAGCGCTTTAAGCAATAGTTGTAAGTTCCCATGGGAAAGTAATTTAAGATTTTAATGTACTTACTAATCAAATTGTTTCATCTAAGCTATTTTAAAGACAGCTGAAGATGACCACTAAGTGGTCGAAACATGTCCTTTATATGATAATGTTTTTATAATTCTGCCCAAAGGCAAGAAATAAAGTATCAATTAGATGGTGTTTTAAATTAATTTGTTTAATAATTTGTTGAAGATCGTCCTTGGCGACATGAACACTAAGGTGGGGATGGAGAAGGTGTTCAGGCCAAGAGAGCGCACACTCAGAGAGCAATGACAATTACCTCAGACTAGTGGACTTCACCATTGACCATCAGATGAGCATTAGCAGCACTTACTTTCCATGGAAAAGGTTCCATATGATAACATGGAAGTCCCCTGATGGCGAGAGACAGAACCAAATCGACTCCGTCCTCGTTGACTGGAGGTATGGGTGGGATGTTATGGATGTAAGGACAAGGAGAGGTGTGGACATCGACCCGTATTACTGTTTGGTGGTCATGAGATACAGAAAATGCATAGCCACCATCTGGAAAATTCATGTCCGGAGGGTGAGGAGTTTCAATGTTGGAGTCTTGAAAAATAACGCCACAATCAAGGATGAGTACAGGGAGATAGTCCGGGCCAGTCTGCAGATTAGAGGTAGATACATGAAGGCACCACTAGAAGATCTATGGAGAACAGTACAGGACACCATCTCGTATGCAGCGACAGAATCTGTACAGTTCCAAGAACCAAGTGTAAGATCTGAGTGGTTTGATGCAGAATGCGAAGGGGCCATCCAGAGAACCAGAGCAAGGGACAAGACCTTACAAAGACTGACAAGGTCAACGGAAGGAGACTACCACAGAGCAAGGGTAGAAGCAAAGAGTGTGCTCCGAAGGAAGAGAAGATGGCGAGAGAAGGAGCAGTTCGAACCCTTCGAGGAGCTGTATAATAAGGAGGAGATCCATGCCATGTTCCAGGGAACAAGGGAAATCAAGAATGGATTCAAGCCTAGAACATCGTACTGCAAGGAAAAGAAGGGTATTTTGGTTGGAGAAAAGGAGAAGATCCTATCATGATGGGCGGAGCACTTTGAAGAGCTCCTTAACACTGAGGAGGTAGAGGCAAGTGTACCTGATCAGGCGACAGCTGGCTGCCCACCTACTGACAACAAGCATGAACTATTCTCTGAAGTGATGAGGAATGAGGTGAAGGAGGTGATCGATCTCATGCACAATAACAGAGTGCTAGTAGAGTACAGCCTTCCAGCACAGCTGTTCAAGGATGGAGGAGGAGATGAGCTTTGTAGATAGCATGTATGCCCTGATCTGCTCTGTATGGCAGAGTGAAGAGATGCCCAGGGACTGGAGCTCGGCCCTTATCTGTCCCATCTACAAGAGAGCTGGACTCCATAGTCAGAGACACAGGTGATACAAGCAGGCCATGTAACACTAAAAATCAGATGGTTCCAGCCCATGTCAGAACACAACAACTAAGCCAACGGTATACAGATACTAGTTGAACCACACCAAGGGACAACAAAAATAATGAAACAGAAAGACCTCCAGCTCAAGACTGTTTTAACAATGACCATTTCACAGTTTTTAAATTTCATCATGCTTTAAAATAAACACTTTTAACTAACATTTCATTTTGTGTATCTGATGTTTTTAATTCATTATACATGTCTTACTGAGGATGATCCAATGCCGGGTCGAAACATGTGTATTTATGTGTGAAGTTTAGTCTTAATTGGATGTAAAAAATATTATAATATTTACTAGGAGGATGTTAAAATAGTTTTGTACAATTTTGTAATAAGTACAAGAAGAGTGACAAGACAGTGTGCAGCATCTACCAAGGAATCTCACTACTTAATGAAGCCTACAAGATCTTTTCAAAGGTGCTGGCTAAGAGACTCGAGCCCTTTGCAGAGTGGCAGCTGGGAGACTATCAGTGTGGGTTCCGGTGCAACAGATCAACAACAGATCACACTAACCCTATGGCTTATCCTTGAAAAGTGTTATGAGAACAGTGTCAACATTCACCAGCTCTACATTGACTACAAGGAGACTTATGACAGTGTGGACAGGTCAAGGTTGCGGCAGGTGTTGGAAGAGATGCAGGTGCCGATGAAGATCGCCAACCTTGCCCTAATGACTGTGAGAAGTACCAGTGCCAAGGTAAAGATCCAGAGGCAACTCTCCAGGGAGTTTGAAGTGCAGAGAGGGTTGAGACAAGGCAAGACGTTGTCAACCACTCTGTTTAACCTCTTTTTGGAGCATGTTATGCATCAAATACCACTGAACCCAAGGGGTTCCATTTGCAACAGAACTCTCCAGTACATGGCCTTCACGGACGATGTTGTCCTGCTCGGGAGGAGTTCGAGCCACCTGATGGAAGCTCTGCAGCACATGAGCAAGGGATCACAACACTTGGGCTTGCAGATCAACAAGGACAAAACCAAGGACATGGTGAACACCTAAGACAAAGCAAGATTTGAGGTGACACCTATGAGAGAGTGGCACAGTTTAAGTACTTAGAAGCCCTCATGCCTGAGTACATCAGGGTCAGCAAAGAGATAAAGGCGGGGGGGTGGCAGCTGGAAACAGATGTTACTCACGAAGACTACAACGCTGTCCAGAAGATTAAAACTGACCATATACCGGGTTATAATCCATCCAGTTGTGCTGTACGCATGTGAGATGTGGACCTAAATGAGCTCGACAAGAACTTGTTAGGGGTGTGGGAGAGAAAGATCTTCGGTGCAGTTCATGATCAAGGAGAGTGGCACATCAGGACCAACAAAGAAGTCTATGCCCTGTGCAGTGACCTTGAGATAATTGCAGACATCAAAAAGAAGAGACTTCGGTATCTCAGGCACATCGTAAGGATGGACCAGGACCGAGCAACAAAGATGATCCTTGACCAAAATTCTGGCAGCCAATGAAGACGGGGGAGACCAAGCACAAGATGGCTGGACAACGTCTCAAGAGATCTTGAGTTGTTAGAGATCTGGGGCTGGAGAAGGAGAGCTCTGGACCGAAAGAGTGGGTGAGTGCTATTGGAGAGGCCAGGACCATTCATGGGCTGTAGTGCCAGCAGAGTGAGTGAGTTTGCAGACTTCCAGTGAATCCTCTTGTACTCTTCAAAGTGCTCACTGGAGCTGTTTACAGCAAAAGTAATGTCCTGTAACGTGCCATCTGACAGGTACATGAGACTGCCCACCACTTGACGATCCGTGATGCTCATCAGTAGGAATGCCCATGGGGTTGACGTGAAAGCCTCTTGGTTTACTAAAATGGAGCCATCTGACAAACGCTTAATCTGCATGCTCAGCTACATGCCTACATTGCTTGATAAATTATACAAAATTATGTTGATTATCCTCCTAGTCAATACTCAATATCACATCCTATTAAGATGAAATTTTAGATAGACATGTTTTGATCTGGCATAGGGTCATCCTCATTAAAATATACAGAGTGATTCAGCAGCCCCTTCCAATATCGTTTGCTGCAGCCCAACTAACATGCACATGATTATAGGGGTGCTATTTCCCTGCAGATGTACTGTATGGTAGTAATGTTCAGTGAACCCTAGTGAAATGTTATATCATCCGTTCGCAAAACATGACGCCTTGAAATCATGTAGCAACGTCCTTTACCATGTAACTATGTTAATATGTCGTGCCTCATGACTGGGTGTAATGCAGAGGGGAATCAATGCATAAAACTTGGTAACAGTGCAGGAATTAATGTCTTAGACAGTGAACCGGATGGCATATGTACTCTGCTCTTGTCATACTACCAGCATGTTTCCAGCAGTGTTGCATAGCAGATGTGGTTAGACATTTGCCTAGCAATCAACGGAATGTGCCAGCGGTGGTTCGAATCTTGCACCATTCAAATATTTTTGCATTGGTATGATGTTTGAATACGTAAACACAGGACCACGTTTGCCACATTCAAACAGTAGAATATTGCTGTTATTCATCTTGTGGCCTGGGTATACTCCACTGGTTAGGGGCTGAATGTACTGTGTTCTCTGATGTCATTCGACATGTTTTCCACAGAGGAAAACATTGACATGCTCCCCATTTATGGGAAAGTAAGACAAAATGCATTCGAGGCACTACGTCTGTACCAGGAACGGTATCCCGACAAGTGACACCCGGCTGCTACGACATTCCGCCATGTTGAAAGATGCCTAAGGACAACAGGCGTAATTTCCAACCAGCCACCAGTCCGCGATAGGTCCGTTACATCGGGTGAAACAGAAAAGGCCGTTCTAGAGGCAACTCGTAATAATCCACACATCAGTACAAGGGCGACTGCACGACAGGTGAACACCAGCCAGCCATCCGTCTGGCGAATACTGTATGAACATAAATTTCACCCATACCATCTTGAGGTACACCATACCATCTTGAGCTACACCAAGAGCTCCATGGGTGGGATTTCGAAGCTCGAATGGAGTTATGTCAGTGGCTATTAGGCAGGCTGGACAATGATACAGCATTCGTATTGCATATCTTGTTCTCGGATGAATCACGCTTCCACAATAATGGGAACCTCAATCGCCACAACATGCACTATTGGAGCCCGGACAATCCTCACTGGGTGCAACAGGCGGCCCATCAAGCATGATGGGGAGTAAATATCTGGTGTGGAATCTTGGGGGATCGCCTAATTGGACCTTTTTTTTTTTAGGGCTGTACCGGGCGGTACACCTCCACGCCGCTAATTCAAAAGGTGCGCCAGTTGAAACTCCTCTGCTGGAGGAAACCTGAACTTTATTGACGGTATTAATTTTCTACTTTCTCAGAAGATGTCACTACCTGTAAATTTTGGAGTTTTAGAACTGTGTCATTTTTGATGTGTTTTTGTTTTGCTTGAAGTAAGAAGTGTGAACTTTCTCTTCTAGAGGACACTACTGAAGAACTACAATAGTGCACCCTAGTGCGAAGAAAAAGAACTGTTCTTTGGAGAAATTTTTATTTCAAAAGTTTGTTTCTTGTTAAATTCCCTTCTGTTATAGTTTAAGTTGGCTGTATACCCCTCTCTTTCTCCTTGTTTTGTATTCAACCAATCCCGAATTTCTTAACTTAATTTTCCACCAATAATGTGTTTCTTCTTCATCTTGTGTAGGGGTTTCTCTTTATTCTCCAATAAAGTGATTGTGGGCGGGTGTTCTCATTCCCCTAACGCCTAGAACCTTCCGCGAGAGTATATAAACAGCTGATTTTAGGGTCTCTGCGCCACTTCTGTTCCATCTTTCAGTGTGTAAAGTACATAGCAGGGGGCGGGAAGCGCCTCTTTCTTCGGCAGCGGTCAACAACAAGGTAATGGCCAATTAATAACTTCTTTCCTTGCTAGCTCAGCAGTTTAACTCTCGGGGCGGGTCCGAAGTTTTTCCGTTATGTAACCTTCCTTAAAAATGTAAAGAATCTGGTATCTATTTTACCTTTTAAACTACGTATTGGGATAGAGAGTGCTTAACCCTCTCGATCTCCCACTCATATTGTTTTGAGGTGAACTTTTTTCTCAACCTATTCTTCCTTAACATTATGTAAATTTGTTTCTTTTCTAAAGTCACCTCCGTAGTATGGGATTAGCCCTTGCATCAGTGGCCTAAGAGCCAAATTAGGTTTTAAAAACAAAGTGTATTAGGAGTGCCGGTCGCCTCCTCTCAAATTGTTATTTTGGAGGTCATGTAATCAACCTTCTTTTCATTTAATAGACCTCAGTAGGTTGGGTATTTTACCCCTGTGTCTATGTCCAGTGAGGACAACTCGAAGGTGGAGTTTGGTGTGGCCTTTGAGAGGCTTAAAGTTGAGAGCGAGTGGCTCTTTTTGAAAATTGAGTGTTGTATGCCTCGTGGAGGCTTTTCAGTGTAATTTGGAGCAAGGGTTCCTAGGCATGAATGGGGTTTTCTGCCCCTCTGTTGAAACTTGTGTTTGGGGTAAAACTGAGCTGATTGCCCAAGCATTGTGAAGTCAGGGCGCGAAGCCCAAATCCTGTAAATATTGTAACTACCCTTTTGAATTGCTACTTTGTACCTGCCATGCTTGTTATTTCCTTATTTTGAAAAGAAAATATAACCTTGTTAAATTTTAAATTAATTTTACTTTCGTAGCTTGAGACCCGTTCACACCCGCACCTTCTTTCACCTCTACCTACCACGGAAAGCTCCGTAACAAGTGGTAGCAGAGCGTGGTTGAATGGGTCTCATTTTAGCCCCTTTTGACGGCTAAATATTGTTCTGTTCCGAACTCTAACCATTTTCTCAGTTGCTGGAATTTTTTGAGATTTTCAAAATTGATCTGTCACCATGCCCGGCCCTCGCGATGTTCTCCATCTTAACTATTTGCGCAAGGAGGAGTTGATCTATGAGTTAACTATCAGAAATGTACAATCTGGAGGCACGGTTGCAGTAGACACAAACAAGCTTAGAGAGTCCCTAGATTTGCCCATTTCCAACCCCAATTTGGGAGAGAAAGAAATTGACGACTCTCTTTCCACGATCACGGAGAATATTACTGGGCTAGCTTCTGTAGTTAGTTTTTTTGATGAAAATGATCCTTCTCCTAATCAAATTAAGCGTGTGCAAGCTAGGCTGTTTCATTTTTCAAATAGAGTTAACGATCTGTTGTCTCTAAAGTTGAATGACGTTCAGAAGAAGGAAGCTAGTACGCTGCTTGAAAATATGTCTGAATTATCTAGCAAGGTCACTCAATTGTTAACTGGGGAAGTTCCTCCCAAAACTGATCAACCCGCCACGATGAATGCTGGGAGCGAGGAAGAGCCCCCTAAGGGAGAAGTCAAAAGGATAACCGTTGCTGCTCAAACTATCTCTGCCCCATTAGACAACGAGTCTGAACGTCGTAACTCATTGACTAATGTACGTTCTGAATTAACTTCTTTGCCACTTAAACCTTTACCGACTATGTCACCCGGGTTTAGCAGCTTGCCTCATCCATTGGCAATGTTGCTCAGAGGTATCTCTAAGTTTTCCGTTAATACCACCAGTGAAGTAATTTCATTTTTAAGATTTCTAGTTGAATTTCAGGATCATGCCCTTGTGTTTTCTCTTTCTCCATGTCAAATTTTGCAAATTATCTATCCTTATGCAATTGGTATTCTCTCTGACAAAATAGTAAGAGCCATAGCCGAACAGTCATCTATTGAAGATTTTCATGCACATCTGCTTGCAAATTTTATTCCCGCCCGCGCGAGGTCATCTCTGATTCAGAAGTACTATTATCGTGTACAGCGTTTGGATGAAAACCTGGCTGACTTCATCCAAGATATTAAATTCTATACTAGGGTGTTTGCTCTTCACTTTCCGGAGGATCAGATTGTACAGGCTATTGTAGAGGGAATTTCACCTCCCTATAGGTCATATTTGTGTTTCGCGGCGTGCCCGCAAACTTTCTCTGAACTTGAAGCATTGGCCGTCTCAGCAGAAGGAGTTAGATACGCCGATTCTTTGCGTGCAGCGAAAGAACCCCCACCTTCCTTTAGTAATACTCGGCCTCCACCTCGCCGATCAGTCACCCCTCGTAAATGTTATGCTTGTGGGTCGCCTGACCACCTGCGCAATAAGTGTCCACTGATCAAGTCGAGTGGGACAAGGAATGGGGCTGGTTCATCACAAGGCTGTTTTAAATGTGGGGCTTTCTCACATATCGCCAAGAATTGCCGAAACTCAAATAGCACCCCCTCCTGGTCAACTTCTGGTGCAAATTCCACCTATGCCAATAATAAAAAGTGACTAGTGGCTTCGGCTGAGTCGACTAATCCATCTTCCTGGGACTCAGCCCCTGGTAAACAGGTTGTAAATTCAGGGAACGAGCAGTCTTCAAATTCATCTTTTGAATGCCCTAAAGAATGTCTTAGGATTGCGGCGGATACCCCCGCACCTATTCCTTTTCTTAAGATTGAGTTAAATAACGAGCCTATAACCGCTCTATTAGATTCAGGTAGTGTTTGTTCAATTATTTCAGACCAATGGTATTCAAAATTTAAGTCTGTTTGTAAACTACCTGACTATGTCTCCTCTCCTGTTCAATATGTTTCGGCTAATTCATCCCAATTAGAAATTCTAGGTTCCTTACTGGTCAAAATTCGTATTTTTAAATTTACATGGAAAACCAAACTGTTTGTGGCTAAGCACTTGTCTTGCCCCATCATACTGGGAGCGGACTTCATTTCTCACACTGGTCTTGTGCTCGATCTTCAGAGTAAGTCGTGCACATTCAAATTTGCGTCCAAATGTAAAATTCCCTTGTTAAAGTGTAATTCTGTGTCATGTTCATCTATTTCGCCTACCCAGGATGAGATGTTGTTAGACCTTAGACATCGACCTGAGGAGCAGGCTGATAGTATTCGTAAATTATGTCAGTCATTTCCAGAGGTGTTCTCTGATACTCTTGGTGTTACTGACCTTATTGAATACAAAATTGAGGTCACGGATTCGATTCCTGTCCGTTTTCCACCATATAGGCTATCTCCACCTAAAATGAAGGCATTGAAAGAAATCATCGATCAAATGTTGAAGGATGGTATTATTAGGCCCTCTAAGTTGGCGTATTCTTCGCCTATTTTTCTAGTCCCGAAACCCCAAGGAGGCTTCAGGCCTGTCATTGATTATAGGGCTCTCAATCGGAAGGTGGTGTTACAATCTGTGCCCCTTCCCGACCTTCATTCTTGTTTTTCATGGTTCCGTAAGGCCAAGTTCTTTACTATCTTGGACCTGAATCAGGCCTATAATCAAATTCCCCTTGCCGAAGAGTCTAAACACCTCACAGCGTTTGCCACGGACTGGAACTTATACGAATACAACCGCGTGCCTTTCGGGCTCCCCACGGGAGCAGCTGTACTCACTAGGCTACTAGATAGGGTCTTCTCCGACATCAAATTTGAGTACTTATATCACTACTTGGATGATGTCGTCGTATTTTCAGAGACTTTTGAAGAACATCTAGATCATCTGCGAGAAGTTCTCAATCGCCTTCGTAAGGCTGGGTTAACTGTTAAGTTGTCCAAGGTTGCCTTTGCTAAGCCCTCTATGTCATTCCTAGGGCATATTGTATCACCTGATGGGGTATCAGTCGATCATTCTAGAACACAGGCCATCCGTGATTTTAAACCTCCCAAGGACATTAAAGGTATCGCCAGGTTCATTGGTATGGTGAATTTCTTCAGGAAGTTTATTCCTAACTTCGCTAATAGAGCGGCGCCCTTAAACCTTCTTCGTAGGAAAGGCATCGAATTCGAGTGGGGACCTTCTCAACAAGCCGCTTTTGAAGATCTTAAATTAGCTCTCTGTAATGCCCCTGTACTTGCTATGCCTGATTTCTCGAAGAAATTCATCGTCCAAACTGACGCGTCGTCGTCAGCAGTAGCTGCAGTCCTTCTTCAAGAGACTGAACTAGGGAGGCGACCCATCGCCTATGCATCTAGGACTCTATCGGCTCAAGAAGCCAAGTATTCCATCTATGAGCTCGAAGGTTTGGCAGTCTTATTCGCCTTAGAGAAGTTCCGTCTCTATCTGGAACACGTCAAATTTGACCTGGAGACAGATAATCAAGCCTTAAGCTGGGTCTTAGGTAGGCCGCGTCGTACTGGTCGTATAGCCCGTTGGGCCATCCGTATTTCTGCCTTCCAATTCGATGTCAGGCATATCAGAGGTACCGAAAATATTGTTGCTGATGGACTCAGCCGTATGTTTTCCAACGACGTCGAGACCCATGAACCGGTCGATAGTTCATCACCTTCCGAGTCCATACTATCTGATGTTAATGCCATCTTAACAGATGTTCCCATGCTCTTTAGAGATATCGAGAAATACCAACGTGAAGATCCGACGCTGGCTCCGATAATGGAAACCCTTTCTTCTGGGGAACATGTCGTCCCTTATGTTCTGAGGAATGGTGTTCTATGTTGCCCCTCGAGGCATGATAAGATGATGAAAGTTGTCGTTCCAGCTGTTCTTGTACCTATGATCTTCAAGTATTATCATGAGACCCCATTAGGAGGGCATCTTGGAATCTTTAAAACTCGTGAGAAGATTCGTGAAATGTTCATCTGGAAAGGTATGGACGGTGAAATCCGTGAACTAGTGAAGGCTTGCAAACCCTGTTTGCTCAGTAAACCAACCATGTCCACCAAGGTAGGCCTTTTGTCTTCTCATCAAGCGTCGCGCCCCATGGAACGCCTGTATATTGATTATGTAGGACCCTTCCCCCAGTCTAAGGGAAATGCTAACAAGTTTATCTTGGTATGCGTAGACGGCTTTACTAGATTTTCCTGGTTATTTCCGACTAAGCTGGCTACCGCTCAGTCTACCATTACTTGCTTAAATTCTATTTTTGCCTCTTTTGGTCCGTGCCAATATATTGTGTCTGATAATGCTAAGGCGTTCACATCTAATCTTTTTCGTAAATTCTGTTTCGACTTGTCCATCTCTCATGTAACTACTTCTGCTTATTACCCTCAACCATCTCTGGCTGAACGGGTTAACCGTAATCTCAGGTCCGCGCTTATTGCCTATCATCATGAAGATCATTCCAGGTGGGATACGTCCCTGCATTGGTTAGCTTTTGCTTTGAATTCGGCGGTTCATGAATCACATAAACTTACTCCAGCCTCTTTGATGTTCAAGTTTGTTCCCAACACGCTGCTCTCTAACCTCTGGTCTCTGAGTGACATTCTACCTGAGACAATAGATCCGGACATCATTAAAGATTTTTGGAAGAAGGCTAAAGCCAATCTTAAAGTGTCTCATGAAAAGGTTAGGGAAAGGTATGATCGTGGACGGAGACCCACCCCTTTGAAAGTAGGTGACCAAGTTATGGTCAAGAATTTTGTTCCCGCGGGCAAGCTTGCCCCCAGATTTCATGGGCCATGTGTCATTCTCGATTTTCTTACGCCGGTTACGTTGTTATTAAGTAATCCAGCCACCGAGAGGATATTTAGGGTTCACCTGTCACAGGTGAAACCAGTGTAAATTTTGTGTCAACTTGCTTCATATAATCGTGAAAGGAATATGAAGGTTATATTTTTTTTTTGAGTTTCACCTTTAAGGCTTTCTGCCCCTTCTATAAAATTTAGTTTCATATGTAAGTATTTTTGTAAACCCTCCCCGCACCGTTAAGCTGCCATTCTGTCCTTACCACGGCCATTACCACGCTCCCGTCTCCTGCTATACACACTGTGGCTTGATTATATTAAATGCCATGGATATCTGCATGCCGCTGGCCCCTCAACCTCTCCACCAAGCCTGTGCCCTCAAAAAATGATGATGGTCCAACAATATTCTGCCGCCTAGCTTTAATGTTTCAGTGCCCCCGCAGCCGCGCGGCGCTGTGCCGCGACTGGGCTTGAGGAAGGGCCCCCTCGACCCCAGCGAGGACGACATGTGCACGGCGAGCCGGAGCTCTCCTCCCGGCCAAGGCTGATGTGCGGCACACGACCTGCTACTTGCCCGCAGCCTGTATATGTTCACCGCGGGCGCGGCGTGTTTCAACACCACTGCTCCCCTCATAGTGCGGGCGAGCGGTATCTCAGGGTACTTGAGGGGTCCGAGCGGCCTCCTCTGGACGCAAGCTGCAACGGCCGGTCTGGCCATCCAACTTAATCAACATCAACTACATGGACAGTTACTATAAGAGATGACTACACTTGGGAATTCAACAACAAAATCTGGTGGACTTAGAAAATTTTTTCCTCGATTTTAAAACTAAAGTTTTCCTTCTCAATTCAACTTCTACAAACATAAAAACTTTACTTCTCCAGTTACAACAAAAATTTTGAAACTGAATCAAACCACATTAAGAAAATCTTATAAATTTTTCGGCAATTAATCTCCACATCTACATCAAAACTTGGACCTAGTTTTCAAACAAATTTCATGTGTCACCCCTGGAGGAACATTTGGGGGGGGGAGGTCTGTACCGGGCGGTACACCTCCACGCCGCTAATTCAAAAGGTGCGCCAGTTGAAACTCCTCTGCTGGAGGAAACCTGAACTTTATTGACGGTATTAATTTTCTACTTTCTCAGAAGATGTCACTACCTGTAAATTTTGGAGTTTTAGAACTGTGTCATTTTTGATGTGTTTTTGTTTTGCTTGAAGTAAGAAGTGTGAACTTTCTCTTCTAGAGGACACTACTGAAGAACTACAATAGTGCACCCTAGTGCGAAGAAAAAGAACTGTTCTTTGGAGAAATTTTTATTTCAAAAGTTTGTTTCTTGTTAAATTCCCTTCTGTTATAGTTTAAGTTGGCTGTATACCCCTCTCTTTCTCCTTGTTTTGTATTCAACCAATCCCGAATTTCTTAACTTAATTTTCCACCAATAATGTGTTTCTTCTTCATCTTGTGTAGGGGTTTCTCTTTATTCTCCAATAAAGTGATTGTGGGCGGGTGTTCTCATTCCCCTAACGCCTAGAACCTTCCGCGAGAGTATATAAACAGCTGATTTTAGGGTCTCTGCGCCACTTCTGTTCCATCTTTCAGTGTGTAAAGTACATAGCAGGGGGCGGGAAGCGCCTCTTTCTTCGGCAGCGGTCAACAACAAGGTAATGGCCAATTAATAACTTCTTTCTTTGCTAGCTCAGCAGTTTAACTCTCGGGGCGGGTCCGAAGTTTTTCCGTTATGTAACCTTCCTTAAAAATGTAAAGAATCTGGTATCTATTTTACCTTTTAAACTACGTATTGGGATAGAGAGTGCTTAACCCTCTCGATCTCCCACTCATATTGTTTTGAGGTGAACTTTTTTCTCAACCTATTCTTCCTTAACATTATGTAAATTTGTTTCTTTTCTAAAGTCACCTCCGTAGTATGGGATTAGCCCTTGCATCAGTGGCCTAAGAGCCAAATTAGGTTTTAAAAACAAAGTGTATTAGGAGTGCCGGTCGCCTCCTCTCAAATTGTTATTTTGGAGGTCATGTAATCAATCTTCTTTTCATTTAATAGACCTCAGTAGGTTGGGTATTTTACCCCTGTGTCTATGTCCAGTGAGGACAACTCGAAGGTGGAGTTTGGTGTGGCCTTTGAGAGGCTTAAAGTTGAGAGCGAGTGGCTCTTTTTGAAAATTGAGTGTTGTATACCTCGTGGAGGCTTTTCAGTGTAATTTGGAGCAAGGGTTCCTAGGCATGAATGGGGTTTTCTGCCCCTCTGTTGAAACTTGTGTTTGGGGTAAAACTGAGCTGATTGCCCAAGCATTGTGAAGTCAGGGCGCGAAGCCCAAATCCTGTAAATATTGTAACTACCCTTTTGAATTGCTACTTTGTACCTGCCATGCTTGTTATTTCCTTATTTTGAAAAGAAAATATAACCTTGTTAAATTTTAAATTAATTTTACTTTCGTAGCTTGAGACCCGTTCACACCCGCACCTTCTTTCACCTCTACCTACCACGGAAAGCTCCGTAACAAGGGCTATTAGACGGGCCCACACTACCTGCACTTTCTGTGTCAGGAACTCCCACTGCTGCTGGAGGATGTGCTCTTGAATGATTGTTTGACGATGTGGTCGCAACAGGATGGAGCTCCACCACATTTGACTTTGCCCATTCGTAACCATCGGAACGAGGAACTGCCAGGGAAATGGATAGGACGAGGAGGCCCTGTTTCTCAGCCCGCCAGATTTAACGTCATTAGACTTCTTCTTGTGGGGAATTTTGAAGAACATCGTTTACACTCAAGCACCGGAAAACCCCAACCCGCTCCAGCAACTCATCACAGACGCCTGCTGAGCAATTACACCTGGAATGCTTCAGTACAGAAGACATTCCTTGAACACCGGGCCTGAATGTGCATAAACCAAAACGGTCATCACATCGAGCATTTGCTGCAATAAAACATTGTCAGGGCAGTTGTGTTCCTATTATTTCCGGTCTGTACGTGTCCGGCCTGCCAACTAATCGGCCCTTCATAGGGCCACAAATGCATTCATTCACATACAGTTTGCATGAAAGCGGGTATTGAACTTGCATATTAAACAAATATTTCAAAAATTTGTAATCTTCGCCCCGGACTCGAACCTCCCACCATACATACATACATACATACATACATACATACATACATACATACATACATTATCATTATAGACTGTTATGCCTTTCAGCGTTCAGTCTGCAAGCCTCTGTGAATTTACTAAATGTCGCCACAATCCTCTATTTGCAATTAGTGCTGTGGCCTCATTTAGTTCTATACCTCTTATCTTTAAATCTTTAGAAACTGAGTCTAACCATCGTCATCTTGGTCTTCCTCTACTTACCCTCCATAACAGAGTCCATTATTCTCCTAGGTAACCTATCCTCCTCCATTCGCCTCACATGACCCCACCACTGAAGCCGGTTTATGCGTACAGCTTCATCCATCGAGTTCATTCCTAAATTAGCCTTTATCTCCTCATTCTGAGTACCCTCCTTCCATTGTTCCCACCTGTTTGTACCAGCAATCATTCTCGCTACATTCATGTCTGTTACATCTAACTTATGAATAAGATATCCTGAGTCCACCCAGCTTTCACTCGCGTAAAGCAAAGTTGGTCTGAAAACAGACCGATGTAAAGATAGTTTCGTCTGGGAGCTGACTTCCTTCATACAGAACACCGTTGAACGCAACTGCAAGCTCACTGCATTAGTTTTACTACACCTGGATTCAATCTCACTTACTATATTACCATCCTGGGAGAATGCACAACCTAATTACTTGAAATTATCTACCTGTTCCAGCTTTGTATCACCAATCTGACATCCAATTATGTTGAATTTCTTACCTGACATCAATTTAGTCTTTAAAAGGCTAATTTTCATACCATACTCATTGCACATATTTTCAAGTTGCAAGATATTAGACTGCAGGCTTTCAGCACAATCTGCCATTAAGACCAAGTCATCAGCATAGGCCAGACTGCTTACTACATTTCCACCTAACTGAATCCCTCCCTGCCACTTTATACCTTTCAGCAGATGATCCATGTAAAGTATGAACAGCAAAGATGAAAGATTACAGCCTTGTCTAACCCCTGTAAGTACCATGAACCAAGAACTCATTCTACCATCAATTCTCACTGAAGCCCAATTGTCAACATAAATGTCTTTGATTGATTTTAATAATCTACCTCTAATTCCATAGTCCCCCAGTATGGCGAACAACTTTTCCCTGGTACCCTGTCATACACTTTCTCTAGATTTACAGAACATAAACATAGCTGTCTATGCCTCTCATAGCATTTTTCCATTAACTGCTGCATATTGAAAATCTGATCCTGACAGCCTCTCTGTGGTCTGAAACCACACTGGTTTTCCTCCAACTTCTTCTCAACCACTGATCGCACCCTGCCTTCCAAGATGCCAGCGAATACTTTGCCTGGTATACTAACCAATGACATACCTCGATAATTGTTGCAATCCTTCCTGTTCCCTTGCTTATAGATAGGTGCAATTACTGCTTTTGTCCAATCTGAAGGTACCTTACCAACACTCCATGATAATCTTACTACTCTATGAAGCCATTTCTTCCCTGCCTTCCCACTATACTTCACCATTTCAGGTCTAATTTCATCTGTTCCTGCTGCTTTATGACAATGGAGTTTATTTACCATCCTTTCCACTTCCTCAAGCGTAATTTCACTAACATAATTTTCCTCCTCCCCTTGAGCTTGGGTGTTCGCAACACCACCAGGAAGATTTCCTTTTACGTTGAGAAGATCATCAAAATATTCCCTCCACCTCTCCAGTGATACCCTGGGATCTATTATGAGTTCACTTGGATTACCCAAAACACTGTTCATTTTGTTTTTTCCCCTCCCTTCCTAAGATTCTTTATTATTGTCCAGAGAGGTTTCCCTGCTGCTTGACCTTGCCTTTCCAGTTTATTACCAAAATCTTCTCATGACTTTTTTTTGGCTTCAACAACTGTTTGTTTCGCTCCGTTTCCTTCATCTACGTACAATTCTCTGTGCATTGGCCCTTGTTTGGAGCCATTTCTGATAAGCCTTCTTTTTACGTTTACAAGCTGCTCTCACTTCATAATTCCACCAAGATGTTCGCTTTTTCCCATCTTTACACACAGTTGTTCCAGGGCATTCCTTTGGTGTTTCTAATACAGCATCCCTGTATGCCACCCATTCTCTTTCTGTATCCTGAACCTGCTTACTGTCCACTGTTCGGAACTTCTAACTAATCATATCCATGTACTTCTGTCTAATTTTCTCGTCCTGGAGATTTTCTACCCTTATTCGTTTGCAGACAGATTTCACTTTCTCTATCCTAGGCCTAGAGATACTTAGTTCACTACAGATCAGATAGTGGTCTGTATCATCGAAAAATCCCCAGAAAACGTGTACATTCCTAACAGACTTCCTGAATTCGATGTCACTTAAGATATAGTCTGTTATGGATCTGGTACCCCTAGCCTCCCATGTGTAGCGGAATGTAATCGTAACTACTAAATCCATACTAGCACAGAAGTCCAGCAAACGTTTCCCATTCCTATTAGCTTCGATATCTTCCCTACATTTACCAAACACCCTTCCATATCCTTCAGTTCTATTTCCAACCCTCGCATTTATATCGCCATTAGCACTATCCTATCCTTGTTGTTGACCCTGACTACGATGTCAATGCTTCATGAAACTTGCCAACTTCATCCTCACCTGCACCCTCACATGGTGAATACACTGAGACAGTTCTCGTCCTGATTCCTCCAACTGCCAAATCTACCCACATCATTTGCTCATTTACGTGCCTAACAGAAACTTTCATGCAATGGTATTCTTGATAAACAGCCCTACCCCATACTCTGCCCTTCCTTTTCTAACACCCATCAAGTACATTTTATAATCTCCTATCTCTTCCTCTTTATCTCCCCTTACCCGAATATCACTTACTCCTAGCACACATGCAGATGCATCCTCTTTGCCGACTCAGCCAGTTCTGCTTTCTTTCTTCCATAAGCCCCATTAATATTAACATCCACAGGTAATCCCTGCCTGTCGTAGAAGGTGACTTGAAGGGTCATATGTGGCCATCAGCACCCCCCCCCCTTTTTTTTTTTTCAAGGGTTTGTTGTAGACCGATTGAAAATTGTTGATATGTGTGCTCCTGTGGCTGAAGAAGTATCACTTTGAAGATTTAGATGCTCCTGGCTTGTAAATGGAATATCCTTCTGTGCCCCTACACAAGGACCCCAGTCATCATTGTTCATATGATTGTGTACACCATTTGCACCAGCACCGTCCTCACCTATAATATCAGTATCGCCATCGTCTTCCGCATCACTCGATACATCCGTCATGCTGTCTGCGGTTTTCAATTCTGGATTTCCTTCGGAAGGTTTTATATGTTGTTGCTTAACGAGAATTACATCTCAATGTACTTTTACCTAGTTTTTCTCCTGTTTTCTTGATTAAATCTTCCAGAAAGTGGATTGTTTCAGACTGTTGTGGAACAAAGTAGACCGTACTCCAATAGCTGAAGGATTCTTTCAGTCTAAATAATAGCGTAAATATATGGCGGCACGTGGCACCCAACGTGTTAACGAGCACACACGGTCTAATGTGTTTTAGTTTGTTATATATATTTTACTGAGTATGTCCCTACGGCAGTTTGGAACACGTCTGTCTAAAATTTCATCTTAATTGGATGTGATATTGAGTATTTACCAGGAGGATAATCAACACAGTTTTAGATAATTCAGTAAGAAGTTCAAAATTCAATACTGATCTGACATGAGATTTATAATCTGTAATACTTTGCTTAAGGTAATACTGAATTCTGTTTGAAGATTGTTGAGCAGCACATCGATTGTGGTTTGATTTGTTGCAGCTATGAGTCCATCACTAATTTGTATTGTTAAAATTAATTGGCTGTTTGCATCGACATTGGTAAATTGACAAGGATCGGCATTTGTTGGACATAGCTCAAACTTACTCAGTACGATTGTGAAATGTGTATTCCAGCATCTAAATTATGGTTTTAGGCCGAACTTCAGTTTAGCCTGCAGATACATCTGGTACCATCTTCATAACCTCTTGGCCATTGTATGTAAATCTCCTCTTCGATTTTGCCATACAAAAGGGTGGTTTTAAAATCGAAATGCCAAAGCAACATGTGTATGGAGGCTGCAACAGATAAAATAACTCAAGAGTCTATAAGCTGGTGACAGGGCTGAATGTTTCATAGTAGTCAACTTCTGGCATTTACTTGAAACCTCTTGCAATGAGCTTTTTGTTTTGCATTGTATGTTACTGTCTTTGGCTCATTTAACTTTGAACATCTATCATTTGATAACTTGTTGATCCTGAGGTGAGTCTATGGGTCTACTAGGGTCCAGGTTTGTTTTTCATGGAGCAATTTGATCTCATCCATAACTTACTACCATATATTGGTGTCGTTGCATTTGATGGCCTTGTTATAGGTTTCTGGTTCACTCCAATCTGCTACAGAAATAAATCCATTGAGGTACCTGCTTGGTTGCCTCATCAGTCGTTGATCCCTCTGTTCATATCATTGCTCTTGCTCATAATCTCTGGTCTCTCTTTCATGTGCTGAACCATGTTGATCAATATTGAAGTACTCTTCCTTGTCAGTTTTGCAGTCTGTAATCTGGTGCAAGTTTTGTTCCTGGAGATTCTTTCCTTCATCATAGTTTTTCTCATCTATGTTGTCACTTACAGGAGTGTCCAGTGTATCATTGTGGTTTTCTATTCTGGATTTTTCTATGAAAGGTTCCATACGTTGCTGCTTAAGGAAAATAACATCTCAATGTACTTTGACCTGGTTTTTCTCCTGTTTTCTCAATGAAATCTTCCAGAAAGTGGATTGTTTCAGATTTGTGTGAAGCGAAGTAGACCGTATTCCAATAGCTGAAGGATTATTTCAGTAGAAGATAATAGCGTCCACTGCATAATGAATCCTTTTGCATTTTTTTCACTCAGATCTGCATGTATAAGTTCACTTGCTGTTATGGTTTTGGAGTCACTCTTTGGGAAGGGTTGTCTGTTCATTTTGTCCATGATGTAATCTTCTCAGCTGAGTGTCTGGTTTTGAAAGAAAACATTGATGCCTTTGAGATTTTCTTTACCTGAGATGCATTTTGCTGGGTCGTTTATTCATACCAGTTTAGCAGAGTGTCGCCTGATACAATGTTTGGTAATATTTTATTGTCATGAGTGACAACTTTGAATTTTATATCAAACAGCTTGTCACTTCTTCCACTACACCAACACTCCCATTTTTCATCAGTTTGTACATTTGATGTTGGATTGGTGAGTCGGGCCCTTATCGAGATCTCCACCTAAGGAGAAAAGACTGAAAGGAAACTCTGGCTGAGATATATCATCTCTGTCAATTTCTTCCATCGAAGGCTGTAATGTTAACATCCCTTGACCCCAGTGTTGGTATGCATTTCCTATTTCCAATTCATACTGCCTTGTTGTCCTGAAACTTTGTATAGTACAAGAACCATTATTGTTGACTTGTCATATGATCGGTGTTACCCAAGTCCATAAACCACTAGTCGCTCATTATTCCAGTGTCCATCATTATGGATAAAATTTTGCCTACAAGAGTCTCTCTGTTGTTTGTTGCACACTCTTGTGCTTCCTTTCTCTTCCTACATTCTCTGAACCATTGACCTGGCTTATGAGAATGGTAGCATGCACCTGGCTTTTTTGGCAGATTTTTTTTTTACATACTTTTCACTCATGAACGCTGAGCCATCTGATATTTTGTCCACCTGAACCATCATCTCCTTGACAGTTAATCTTGAAATTATAAATTTATAAGTGTTCTTTTGTCAATTTGTGTTGACTTCCATGCACTAATAAAAAGTTTATGTGTTGGTGGTATCACCAGTAAAATTGTAGTAATAACCATTAGGTCAGGGATTTTCTCTGCCAGGTTTTGTAATCTGTGTGCTAGGACCTCCATGCAGGTAACGTGCATCTCAATATCTTCAGGTGAGAGTTTCCGATTATTGTACCACTATTGTGTGAGTATATGCACACTTGTTTCTCGTTTATGCTAATAGGGGAATAGGGGAGCAAGGGGGATTCTATACCCACCACATTGACTGTGCTTTGGCCGCCGCCGCCACCACCACACGCTCTCGGGAGAGGCCTCCGCCACATTGCCCTTCTGATAAGACGTGATCCCTGGGTTCCATTCCCTATCATGTGCGTAGCATGATAATTTTTTTGGTTCAGCATTTTTACAGTCATTTTGCATAGTAGCCCTCTCCTGCATCAAGCTACATGCTTGTAACCTATGCCAACAGATTGAAGTAATATGTTTCCAAACTGAAATTTCAAGTTACATGTTTATCTGATAATTTATTCGACTGCTAGGGGCTTAAATGTAACCAATGTATTTCTTATAGCACTAGGCGTTCTGTTTAATTTCACTTTCCTCATGAGCTAAACCCATGCCAGCAGATTCAGACAGTTTATTTCCGAAGTAAAATTTCATTGATGGTTATGAATTTCATGTTTTTGGTCCGTATTGAACAATATATAAGTAATAATAATAATAACTTAAATGTTTCCACCTTTTCAATACAATATATTCACAAAATTTCATGTTACATGTTTATCCGATAATTTGTTCGACTGCTAGGGCCTTAAATGTAAGCAGTGTATTTCTTATAGCACTAGCGTTCTGTAGGAGGAGGAGTAGGAGAAAGACATCGAGTACAGTGTTCAATTCTAGTCTTGTTATGTTTCAATCACTTCTTTTGTGATCTGCAAGTCTAAACATGCACAACTATGATGACGTCATCACTGCAGGTTAAAAACACATGCACACTCTTGCCAACGAACAGGTTTAAAAATGCACATCTGTGATGATGTCATCACTGCAGGTTAAAAACACGTGCACACTCTCGCCTTCGCGATGCATGTTTAAACTTGTTCGACAGAGCTATGCCTTGACAGAGGCTGAGGAGGAGGAGCCGCCATCTCGTGCAATCGCCCTCTAGGCCGTCTCATAAGAGCTCATGTATAGCCCCCATCTTGTGCAATCGCCCATAGCCGGCATCTCTAACACCATCTTGGTTTTAAAAAGTTAATAGTATGTTGAGAAGGGCAGCTTGCTATAAGATCGTAGTAAGTTGAGAAGGGCAGCTTGCTTGCTTGCGGCGTGGCTAAGTGCCGCGCTATAAACTTTACGTCCGTCAAGATAGCAGTAAGCCATGTGCATGTAGTTAAAGATAATAGCTGACAGCTGTCAAAAAGCACATGGAATTTTTCAAATTGCCTGCCACTACAAGTCTAAGGTAGTAGGCATGTGGATTTAGCCCCTGCCAGCACTGAAGTTTTGTTGTTTAAAGATGGTCGCTGACAGCTGTCAAAAAAGCACGTGGATTTTTTCAAATTGCTACACCACATTTCAAAGGTAGTAGCTAAAGATGGCAGCACGGTGCTCTGTTGATTAATGATGGCTGCTGTCAGATTGTCAAAAAAGCACTTGGCTTTGTTTACAAGCAAGAGCATGTGGAATTTCAAATTGTCCGCCACCACGTTCCTAAGGTAGTAGCTGTCAGTTTTAGTGTTGTAAAGATGGCAGCACGGTGCTCTGTTGATTAAAGATAGCAGCTGACAAAAAAAAACACATAGAATTTTTCAAATTACCTGCCACCACGTTTCAAAGGTAGTAGCTAAAGATGGCAGCACGATGCTCTGTTGATTAAAGATGGCCACTGACAAAAAAGCACGTCGAATTTTTCAAATTGCCCGCCACCACGTACCTAAGGTAGTAGCTGAAGATGCCAGCACAATGATCTGTTGATTAAAGATGGCCACTGACAGCTGTCAAAAAGCACATGGCTTTGTTTACAAACAAGAGCACGTGGAATTTCAAATTGCCCTCTACCGCATGTATAAGGATCTTCATAACAGCAGCCGCCATCTCGTGCAGTAGCCTCTAAGCTAGCTTTCTTCATAAGAATGCATGTATAGCTGCCATCTTGCACAAGCATCCCTAGGGCATCTCATAAGAGCAGCAGCCATCTTGTGCAAGCGCCCTTAAGCCATCTCATAAGGAGCTGTGTATAGCACCCATCTTGCAGCCGCCATCTTGCGCAAGCGTCCCTAGGGCGTCTCATAAGAGCAGCAACCATCTTGCGCAAGCACCCCTAGGCCATCTCATAAGGAGCTGTGTATAGCTGCCATCTTGTGCAATTGACGTCGGAAAGGGCATCTTGCCGTAAAACTAAGGATAGCCCCTTCAAGATGGCGGATGTGAGGTTAAGCTTGCTCTCTTAGGCATTGGGAAGGGCAACTAGCCGTTAAAGTTACTGTAAGGTTAGGCTCTCACTCTTATGCAAAATCTACAAATTGACATTGCTCACTTACTATACTACGGTTCAATGATCTTGCATTGGATCCTGCATTGCTACACTACTAGTCCTCGGGTGCTGACTCCGCAAAAAAAAGTGTTGACTCATTTCCGGGAGTGGAAATCTCCACTGCTCGCCTCAGTAGATAGCAGGAAGTGCGCATGCACATGTTGATCTAAGCATTCTCTCCCACCCCACTTAACGTAGGTATAAATACAAGTGTAAGACAATGCATCCTTGCTTGCCTCATAAGAGGCGACCGTGCCCTGGCACACTGGGCAATTTTTTTTGTAGAGGAGACATCGCTACGGCAGTGGACTTCTAGGGAGAGAGAGAGCACATCTCTCACTCACCCATCCCTTATTTTTGGTAAGGGGAGATAGGGGAAAGAGGACTACCTCTTTAAACACCCCTCTATACTCCCCTGAAGTCAATAAAATATAACCATTTACTCAGGTTAGCCTAAGATAAGAGCTGTGGAATTTCAAATTTTGCGCGCCCACGTGCCTAAAGTGGCATCCATGAGGATTTTGCCCCATCAAGATAGCAGCACTGAGGTTAGCGATGCAAGATGGCGGATGACAGCTGTCAAAAAGCACGTGGAATTTTTCAAATTACCCGCCACCACGTGCATGAGGATGAGGTTTAGCCCCATCAAGATGGCGGCACTGAGGTTAGCGATGCGTTATTTAAAGATGGTGGATGACAGCTGTCAAAAGCACGTGGCATTGTTTACAATCAAGAGCACGTGGCTTTGTTTACAAACAAGAGCACGTGGCTTTATTTACAAACAAGAGCACATGGTAATGACGTCACGGTCACGTGACCGGTCAATGACCTTGCCAGAGGTCAATGTGGCGGAGGCCTCTCTCGAGAGTGCGTGGTGGCGGCGGCGGCCAAAGTGCAGTCAATGTGGCGGGTATAGAACTGTCTTTGTTCCCCTATTTATGCTCTTACACAGATAACAACTATTCCCACATGGCTTTGGATAATTCACAATTGATGATTTGTAGTAGTAGTAGTTTTTCTTTGGCTGATGTGGCAGTTATCTGTTGATTGTGTTGTTCTTGCATATCGAGTCAACAATCGCTTGATTTTGTGGATTTTTACTTTGACCATCAACTGGTTCAGGTTTCACTTTGTCCCATGTTGTGTTTGATTCCAGGAATTTCCATGTCGTCCAGTCCTCGATGCCTTTTGATATTGTGATTTTTACTCTGTCTCCATGATTATTTACGTTAAGTTTACTTCAGATATGGCCAAGAACTTGAACAGCAGTGCAATGTTCTATTTTATTGATACACTCACTCACTCACTCCCTAGGCTTCTGAGGGACGTGAAGTTCCTGTGCCGATCTCACAGTCCTCTTCCATCCTTTTCGATCTTGAGCTCACCCTTCCCAGTCATCAGTTTGAAGGGTCATGCATACTTTGTTGTTCTCCTTCTTCCTGAAGGTCTTTTCCAATTAAGGGGTCCCTTGTATAGATTTACTGGTGCTCTGTTATTCTGCGTCCTCAGTACATGTCCAGCCCAGCGCAGTCTGTTGGATTCTATCACACCCATTATAGTGTGTTGTTGAGAGAGGGTGAAAATCTCATAATTAGATTTTTTTGCTAGCTTTGGGAGATAGGATTGAATCATGGGCTAAATATTTTTCTATAAAGTTTATTCTCAAAGATTTGCAACTGGTGCTGCTCTTTCTTGGTTATACTCCATGTCTTAGAACCATACAGAAGTAGTGGTCGAATGATTGTATCGTAGATAATCATTTTTGCATTCCTTGTTAAAAACTTGAAGTCTAATATAGGGCTCATAGAGTAAAATGCCTTATTTGCATTCTTAATTCTAGCTTGGTGTTCCAGTTGCCTTTGGGTTTGATCATCAATTAAAACACCAACGAATTATATTCCTCTACTCTTTTAAATATGTATTTCCGAATCTTCAAAGATGATCTATCAACCTCCTCATGAATCGGTCTCTGTACAACCATGTAATGTGTCTTTTTATCATTCACCTGTAAGCCAGTTTTTGCTGCCAATTCCTCTAGTTCCTCAATTAACTGCCTAATTTCTTATTCATTGTGGCCAATAAGAGCTATATCATCTGCATATGCAAGGACTTTATGTTGTTTCCCCAATATGATGCCAGCGGGTACAAGAGCTAGTTTCCTGATAATCTTCTCCAGAGCAATGTTGAATAGAAGTGGAGATAGTGCATCCCCTTGTCTCAATCCATTTTTATTCTGAAAGGAATTTGATTTTCTACTCTTGAGTAAAACACAGCTGTCATTATCATCTATACACAGTTTGCACATGTTAATTAATTTTATGGAAAAGTCAAACTCCATCACGATGTTCCACAGCCCTTCTCTATGGATGGAATCATATGCCGTGAAGAAATCTATAAAGAGATAATGAACCGACTCCTTGTGATCCCACACCTTATCATTAATAGTCTTAATTACAAATATGTTGTCTGTAGTGGATCTGTTACTACGAAAACCGTTCTGATAGTCCCCAATAACATTTTCAACAAAAAAATTTAAACGCTGTAAAAGAATAAAATACAGAATTTTGTAGGCCGTGTTTACAAGAGATATACCACGGTAATTTTGAAGTTCTTCCTTATTCCCTCCTATATGAATTGGGACAATAAGTGATAACTGCCATTCTTTTGGAATAACTTCATTGTGCCATATCCTTAGAATGATTTTATATATAAAGGGCTGGCGGGATAAATGCTTTCAGTCCATTCAGCACAATTTTTCAGGAGACTAAAAACAAAGTTTGTCTTCAAAAATAATGTTTCATTGCTTTGTTATTAAATTGATTTTAATTTTATATCACGGTACATGTTACATAAAACTGAAAACAAACCATTTGTGTCAGGAATGTTAAAATGGGCTTTGGAAAAAAAGTTTCTCTTCACCTCTAACTGCACTCCCTTGTCACTGGGGCAGGATTCTGAAACAAAACCCAGTTTTAGTGTGAGTATCAATGTATAAAGTGTGTAAGGTATATAAAAATAATGTGGATATTTGTGCATAGTAATGTGAAATCGCGTAAAAACAGGTAAATCACGTAAAAACAGGTAACATACAGTAGGTTGTACTGCAGAAATTTTACCTTTACTCATCATGGTCGTTGATGAAGTCCAGATATACATCATCATGCTGTTCATTGCTCTCTCACCCATCCCACATCAAATTGTTTTAGAAGGTCTTGGCTTCAGTACTGATGAGAAACCTGGTCATTTGTGGGGGCATGGCAGTTCACCAGTAATATGTTAAACCATTTAGAGTGTACCCTCAAACAGTATAGTCTTTCATTCACATGTTCAAAGGATAGCACTGACGGTACTTGTGAATTTTAGACACAAAATGCAGTACCAAATTCATGGGGTCCAGTTTCTTTACCACTCCTAAAAAGTGTATACTTCTCCATGTCCTGTATATCAATACCTAATAATCTAGTTTCTTGAATTGCAGCAATTTCCACTCTATACTTCTCCAACTGTTGACTGAGGATTTTAAAAGATCCAGGTTTATACAGAGTTCTTACATTCCAAGTGACTGCAGCTCATTGTATTTCACTCGAGAGATTGGGATTGGAGCTTCGTACAAAACTTTCAATTCTTGGATTGGTAAGCCATTCACCTGCTGATGGTCCTTATTCCCTTTTGTCTTGTTATCTTTAACGCTAACCTCATGGCTGTAGTATCTACTAGAGAAATTTGAACTGTGATGAACTAACCTTGGTGTCGAAATGTCTGCATAAAGGCATCTGATTGGCCTTGTCAGTAGAGGACACTTGGTTTGGTACATAGGTTTTAAAATA
Organism: Anabrus simplex; assembly: GCF_040414725.1. Lineage (NCBI taxonomy): Eukaryota > Metazoa > Arthropoda > Insecta > Orthoptera > Tettigoniidae > Anabrus > Anabrus simplex. Next base: position 1,490,734,328 of record NC_090265.1, read on the forward strand.
ACTTAGTCTATGTTTTGAACATTTCTTGTTTACAGTCAATCACGATAAATGGAGATTATTTTGCACGACTATTTCTAATAACCTCCCTCTCTTCCTCTGGAACCTCGACATAGGACTTGACGATACTCATGTCACGGTCACACTCTAAGTAACTGTGACCTCTGATAGGAAAGATTACTGTTACATTGACAAAACGCTTCTGTTTTGTCGCTAAATAATTAATATAACGTATCACTGTATAGTTTTTGTTTTGTCTGGCACAGCTATCGCAAAAAATTGCTAGTTTACAAACAGTCTTAGGCAAAATGGAAATCACAAAATGGTCAATCTGTGCACACTTCATCTGCACCCTTTTTAGCCAGCCACGCTACTGCTTGTCTGTTGATAAGCTGCGCCTCCCCACCACATTCTTAGGACTATGATCGTTCTTCCATCTGCGCTGTGACTCAAACCATTCTTCCCGCTCATGCCATATCTTTCTCCCTCTATTACAGCAGACCGAGAGTGTTTTTGCTAATGGCGAGTCTTGTGGATCAAAGGGACGGTACTGAGCTATGTACCAGCGTCAAAAACTGAAAGCGTTTTTCCCACTGACCCTTCATATATATTTATGTAATTTTTCTCCACCATATTTAATAAGCTTAGCAGGAATGTTGTCACTACCTGAGGCTTTATTAAACGTATAATACTTTGTAATACCTCTCGATATGATGGCTCTGGTATTTGTTATTCTGATGGGGAACTAGATGGTTTACCAATACAGGTTTCTGGATCTGCACAATTCAGCAAGGAATCAAAGTATTCCTTACAGTAATTTAATCATTTGTCCTGATCAGCAATCAAATTTTCAGACTTATCTCTCATAATACTCGATCTTGGTTGAAATCCTTTTTTAATTGTGTTATACATCTTGCAAATGTTCCTGTTTCTGTAGTCATCTTGGATTGATTCTATTTGTTGTCTCAGGTAGACTTTTTTCTTTCTACGAATTAATTTACTACATTCTTTCTGTTTTTCTCTGTAGAGTTCCTCAACATCTATATTCTTATTAGACTGCAGCCACTTATTACACCATATTGCCACTTCATTAACTGCATCTTTACATGCCTCATTGAACCATTTCTTTTTCTTACTAACATCTTTTGGTATCACTTTCATGATGTTGTCACGATTTGTTTCGCATTATTCCACATTTGTTCACAAACTTCGTCATTTTTTTTATCAGGATCGTCTCCCAGAATATCAAATCTGTTTGTAATTTCCATGTTATACATTAATCTTTCATCCTCCTGCTTCAGTTTCTCAGTGTCAGCTTTGCATCTTTCCTCAGTCTGTAAATTACAAGAGGTTTTCAATTTAATTTTAACAGAAGCAATTACCATATTGTGATCAGATCCCATCTCAGCGCCTCTGTAAGTTGTGTTATCAGTTATAGAGCTTCTATGCCTGTTATCAATTAGTACATGATCTATCTGATTGGCAGTCTTACTGTCACACGAATACCATGTTTCCTTATATATTTGCTTATATAGAAAGGTGGTACTCCACTCATTCATGTTAGGTTATGTAGCAAAATTGATTAGCGTAATGGCATTATCACTGCTTTCATCATGCAGACTTTCCCTTCCTATTGTTGGCAAAAAATGTCTTCCTTTCCAACTTTTGCATTGAAATCACCCAAAATCATGTTGAAATCATGTTTGGGTAATTTATTCCACAGTTCTAATCAATCTTCATAAAAGGAGTCTTTAACATGATCATCCTTGTCATTTGTGGGGGCATAGCAGTTCACCAGTAATATGTTAAACCATTTAGAATGTACCCTCAAATAGCATAGTCTTTCATTCACATATTCAAAGGATAGCACTGACGATACTTGCGAATTTTAGACACAAAATGCAGTACCAAATTCATGGGGTCCAGTTTCTTTACCACTCCTAAAAAGTGTATACTTCTATAGTCTAGTTTCTTGAATTGCAGCAATTTCCACTCTATACTTCTCCAACTGTTGACTGAGGATTTTAAAAGATCCAGGTTTATACAGAGTTCTTACATTCCAAGTTCCTATTCATAAAGCCGATTTCCATTGCAGGGTCATCATATTTTGATATCCATTCTTATTCATCCGAGGCAGATGTGAGTTACTGCTAACAAGCTTTTTTTTTTTTTTAAATGCAATAGAGCTGTTAACCCTATGTGCAACCCCCCCCCCCCCCCCCCCAACCTGCACAACATGCAGAGCCAGAGACTTTTCTGTTAGGGTTGCCATACTTTAGCCGAGTAGTCCCAGTTTTAAGGCGCCAGGTACACGCCCTCACCCTTTCTATTAGAATAGGACAGTGGTTCCCAACCTTTTGTGGCCCATCTCCCCTTTCTGGAGGATGACTTAACACCTATCGCCCCCTTTTCATTTTCATTGTACGCCTAATTTTGATTTGAAGTAAAGTGTAAATAATAAAGCAGTTTTATTATTTTAAACAATTATATTACCGTTTATAAATACAACCAAATGTGTTTTACCCGGTCACTCTTAAACAAAATAGAAAAATTAAAATGTATATTTTTACAGAGATTTTTAAGAACAAAGAAGTGAAATAATAAACTAAGATCATTGACGTACATTTAAAAAACAGGAATACATGTTTTCATTTGTAAATTGGAATCTGGAAAAATTGAAAAAGGTGACAGTTAAAATTTGAAAAAATACATGAAAGTTTGAAAACTTTGTAATTATTTTATTTTACCTTTTCCATGGATGCCTTGTGCTTGGTGAATTTCAGTTAAAGCTTGAATATCCGGCTTTATGTTCATCAAGTTCAGGCGCAAGTCTCCTTTGAGGCATGTGTCCAACTTATTTCTTTGTTTTTGTGAGGAGCTTGACAACAGAACTAAATCCTTTTTCAACTAAATATGTTGACGGGAACGAGATGAGAAGTGGTTCAGGTTTTCCCCACAGTTGTAAATAAGTGTCCATAAGCTTCACTCAGGCTAACTCGTAACTGCTCTGCTTGAAAATAATGTTCACCTCACAGTCATACTTCAGATCCAGAAACTCTGTCTGCAAATAGTTATCAAACTTATCCACAGCTTCAAACGAGATCTAGAATCGAATCCGGAATTTGTAACTTGGTCAAATCTTCAAATCTTGATTCCATGTCAGTTTTTAACTGGCCAAGGTAATCAGTAAAAATTAGGAGTTTGTCTTCTGGGACTTCAAGAGTCGCGTTATCCGACACTGTACACCTTAAGGGTCAGAAACTGAATCAGCTCTTTATGGCCAATATTTACCTTGTGAATATCAAACTTGGCAAAGAATGATGAAATAATTAATTTGGCCTTGATAAGGTTCATCTTGTTTCCTTAAAGCGTTATATTATTGACCTCATTCATTTTTTCAAAAATATCTCTAAAGTACCCAAGTTCCAACTTGCGTTGCTTCAAATTCTCACTTAAAACAGGATCAGACGTGTCAAGAAACTCAGTGAAAATGAAAACCTACAACCTGTTTTCCAGTCATTGACCGGGTCAGGGATGGAATGAATGAAGCAGATATAGGCTATTAGTGCGATGGGGTCGCCACTCCCAAAGTGATTTATTAATGACTGATAGATGCTATGAAATGAGAATGGAGAGTGTTGCTGGAATGAAAGATGACAGAAAAAACCGGAGTACCTGGAGAAAAACCAGTCCCGCCTCCGCTTTGTCCAGCACAAATCTCACATGGAACGACCAGGATTTGAACCATGGTATCCAGCGGTGAGAGGCTGACGCGCTGCCGTCTGAGCCACGGAGGCTCCTTCAAGAAACTCAGTAACCGTGTTAAATAATTCGAAGAAACGGCACAAACAGTTTCCTTTGGAAAGCCACCTCACGGTCGTATGTAGAAGCAAGCGTTCAAATTCCTCATCATTTTCATGGCAAAGTTGTCTGGACAGATGGTCATTGAGGGAATTAGCTTTGATATTGTTGACACCAGTAATAACCAGTTGCAGGGTTTCATGCAGGACACCTCTCAATTTTTTTGTAGCTAAGTGTTGATGATGAATGACACAGTGAATAGTGATGACCTCTGGCACTTATTTCTTACGGTGGGCTAGAAACCCAGCATGACGACCTGACTTGGCAGGAGCAGCGTCTATTGCGCAAGCGCTCACGTTTGTTAGGGGAATCTCTTTTCCCTCAAAATAATCTTGCACCACTTTAAAAATCGACGATCCCTTCGTATGAGTGATCAACGTTCTACAAACAATATTTCCTTGGTTATTTCCTTTTGTTCATTGATAAACCTCACATAAGCAAATAAAATTACTTTGTTATCAATCACAGTTGATTCATCAATCTGCAACGCAAATTTATTTTTTCAACCTATTGGTGAGTTTGGATTCAACGTCCGTAGCCATTTCGTCAATTCACCTAGAACCAGTATTGCTGCTCAAAGGAACCGATTGACTTATTACTAGGGCCCTCGCCTAACATGATCTCAACATTTTTTTGGTAGTCAGTGAAACAAGAGTTTCGCCAATTGTGTGAGGTTTACCACATTTAGCGATCAATTAAGACACCTCGTAAGAAGCAAGAAGACCTTTGTCAAATTTGGTTGCACGTTTTTTAAATAAATCACTCACATTTGGCTGTTTATCAGCTTTAGCTTTGAGGTGTTGAAAACAACTAAGTTCTTTACTCACTTTATCACTGAGTACTCTTGATAAATGATCTTTCATTCGTGAAGGCTTCATTGCTTCATTACTAGTGAATGTTTTATTGCACAAAAGACAATGTAGAAACTGCACATTTTGCGGTAACGCGATAAAACCAAATTTTAAATACTCAGCTGAGTATTGACGACACTTCTTCTATTTTGAATCCATTCTGCATGAACTCCTACACTTCAATACAAATGCACAAACACAGAAAAGATATGCACAAAAACTGATGGTGAGGCATACAAAGGCTAGTTGAGATTGAAGACGAATTTAGGTCAATGACAAGTGTATTGCGATGGCAGGAGGGGGAGGGGTTGAGTCACCAGTCAACCGCACTGAGCAACAACAGGTGGGGACTGTGGAGAGGGGTGATTGCATTGAACTGGTTGGCTGAGAATAGCCTGTGATTCGTGCTACCCGGCAAATTCTACTGTACTGTACAGTACTATTTTAATTTTCTCCCTTTGAATACTCATCGCCCCCCAGTTATTTATTGCCCCCCTGACAACCCAAATCGCCCACTTGGGGGCGATCGCCCCCAGGTTGGCAACCACTGGAATAGGATTTGCTGGTTATAATGTATATCAGGGGGTCCATCAGCCAAGTATTCGAAGTTTAGCAGGTACACATACTCGACATGGGTGCAACTCCCAAGGTTCTCAACCAGCTGATGCTCGGGATACCCATTCAGGTCCTTAATGGAGTGGTTTCCCATTCCCTTACCCATCCTATCCCGTTGGCCATCTAGTGGCTCTTCCGCTTTAGGAGCAGTTTCTCACTCCAAGGGCAAAAGAATGCCCTTCCTACTATCCGCTCATCCGTCCTCCTAGGAGGCCATTGGCATTTGGTAGGTGTTCTCCTTATACCGGGAGATACTCAGTCCCTGCATTCGTTAGCCACCTGTATATAATATATATACAACCATTGCCCCCTCTCTACCATGGGGAGATGAATATCAGGATATCACCGTCATTGAAACTCGAACCAAAAGGCAGTTCTCAGTTTCTCTGGTTATTTAGAGAGGCTATTTTATGGATATACGGGTATAACAAAATTACTTATTGCTTCATGCATTTGCAAAATACTACTAAACACGATTGGCGAGCTTGTACACTGATCAAAGACAACAGTGGCTTAATAATAGGGACTAGACAGTGAAGTTGACAAAGATTAAGAACAGACTAACACATAATCACAATTGGTAGGTAAAGATGAGAAGTACAAACTTGCAGGATGTTTTAAATTCAGAAAGATTGTCTTAGCAATACCATTTAAATAGATGAGCTGACTGCAGACAAAGAAAAATTTGTTTGATTTTTTATCATACCATGTAATGTATGGTACAGAAAATGGTCAATCTGAGACAAAGACCATGGGAACATGGGAAGTTGCAATGATCCCTAATGTTCAGAACAGCCTCCAGAGTACTTTGGTTGTGCTATGATGGTTATAGCAATGGTGTGATGAGGCATGTGTAAAATATGGGTCAGTCAGTACAGAGAGGGAAGCTCACTGAATGCATAATATGCTTCGTAGATGCATTAGACAGCATTACTACCACTTTATGGAGCTAATAGGGACCACAGTGTGATTCTGCATGAGGCTGGGTGATCATTATTGTACAATTGCTAGGCATAATTGGCATTCAAATGTTGCAATTGGAAGTTGGAATCAGTGGGTATATGAGAGCACCAACATACATTGTAAAGGTTCTGGTCAACCAAGAGTGATCACACCAAGTGAGTATCGCCATAATTTCCTCTAAGGTGTACACAAACCCTTGACATCTCCTGACTTCTAGAAATAGTTACTGGCCTCTCTATAACACCCCATGTCATCCTGTATCATGTCTTGACGACTGGCATAAGTCGGGCTGTAAGCCTACTGTCCCCCGGCATAGGCTGCCATTAACGTCAGAGCTGAGATAGCCTTGTTTGGAGTGGTGCTGTAACCGGTGGGAATGGACTGGGGATAAGTGGCATTGCATCATGTTCAGCAATGAATTTTGGGTTCTGTTCTCTTTCTTTAGGTGCTAGTTATTGTCCATGTTTCCCATACATACAATGTCATCCTCCTCACAAAAGTATTCAGAGAAATATTTGTAATTTAGATATATATATTTGAAGTTAGGAGTTTGATTTTAAGAAAGCCCTTGCTTGCTTGTGTTAGTGTGCATTTTATGTCCTCCTTACTTCTACCAATGTTATAATTAGGCCCGCAAGAGTTGGAGTCTGACATTTGAGCGACGAAAACAGTAACTACAAAGTATGCTGTGTTGTCATAGTTACCTCCATTTGTTGCATATCATCTTTTAATATAGGCTGAGTGTTTAAAAAAACATGTTGACCTAATGTAATTCAATAAACTTTGAGACTTTCCTATGCACATACTAATAATTCCAACATTTAAAATAGAACACATCATTGCCATTAAATATGAGATTTCTTAATCACTAACAAAATCATCAGTTCCTGACAATAACCCTCAACAAATGCACATGATAAATACAAAATAGAACATTACCTGCATTGATAGTTTTATTATTATTTAACACCGATTGTTAACGGTACCGGTATACTTCAGGAATAAACAGCGTATGGTATAATATGCACAATGGGAAGATGATACTTTATTGAGAAAAGAAAATCAGTCCGAATATGAATGAATAATATTCAGAAAACAAACATGTAAACGCATAAAGCAGAAACAACTAACACAGCTAACACAGTACCACTCCCAATAATATCACGAAAGTGACTGAGAGCAAGCCAATCCACATGGTGATAGCTTCCTTAAATATGGCATCAATGTTATCATTGCCATAGCAACAGACCAATTTCAAGCAGCGTTATTCAAATTGTTCTCGCGGCGGTGCTAAACATCAGACTCCAACTCTTGTGGGCCTTGGTATAGTTATTCTACTACCCAGTTAACAATATGAATTTACTTCCTTTAAGACATCATTTCCTAATCTATTTCCTGCATCATCTAACTTCATTTGACTACATTTCATTATGTTTGTTTAGGAGTTTCTTTTTTTCTTCATGGGGCCTCTAAATATTAGTTCCTAATTAGCGTCGACCTCTAAGATATTTTGTTACCATGTTTTTCCTTCATTCCCACCTAGATATACCTGCTCCCTTCACAAAGCTGCAGATTGTTCTAATTGGGTCTTCTTGGATATTTTCTCTCTCTTTGCCTGGTAGTCCTTGAGTGGAGAGTCTGATTCTACCCAGTGTCTCACATTCAAAAAGTATGTGTTCAGCTGATTCCTCTGCTTCATTGCATTTCTTACATATATTGTCTCTTATTACTCCAATTCTATGTAGGTGTTTTTTCAGATGGCAGTGTCCTGTGAACAGTCCTACTACCCATCTTATATTTTTTCTGCTGAGATTCAACAGTTCTTTAGTAGGCTTCTTGTTTGGTCCTTTTACCAGTTCCTTTGCAAGCCTGCATACTGGAGTATTTTTCCAGTTCTCCATTTGTTTCTTCTGTACCCATATTCCTCTGTAGTGTCGGGCCTGTCCATAGGAAGTCCCGCATACAGGTTCTGGGCCTACAGAATATGTTTCTGCCCATTTCCTGACCAGTTTATCTGCCTTTTCATTTCCTTCTATACCTGCATGCCCTGGTACCCATATTATTTTGACAATGTTGTACTTTGAGAGCTTCAGGAGAAGTGAATGGCATACATACATACATACATTATCATTATAGACTGTTATGCCTTTCAGCGTTCAGTCTGCAAGCCTCTGAGAATTTACTAAACGTCGCCACAATCCTCGATTTGCAACTAGTGTTGTGGCCTCATTTAGTTCTATACCTCTTATCTTTAAATCGTTAGAAACAGAGTCTAACCACCGTCGTCTTGGTCTCCCTCTACTTCTCTTACCCTCCACTACAGAATCCATTATTCTCCTAGGTAACCTATCCTCCTCCTTTCGCCTCACATGACCCCACCACCGAAGCCGGTTTATGCGTACAGCTTCATCCATCGAGTTCATTCCTAAATTAGCCTTTATCTCCTCATTCCGAGTACCCTCCTGCCATTGTTCCCACCGGTTTGTACCAGCAATCATTCTTGCTACTTTCATGTCTGTTACTTCTAACTTATGAATAAGATATCCTGAGTCCACCCAGCTTTCGCTCCCGTAGAGCAAAGTTGGTCTAAAAACAGACTGATGTAAAGATAGTTTCGTCTGGGAGCTGACTTCCTTCTTACAGAATACTGCTGATCGCAACTGCGAGCTCACTGCATTAGCTTTACTACACCTTGATTCAATCTCTCTTACTATATTACCATCCTGGGAGAACACACAACCTAAATACTTGAAATTAGCGACCTGTTCTAGCTTTGTATCACCAATCTGACATTCGATTCTGTTGAATTTCTTACCTACTGACATCAATTTAGTCTTCGAGAGGCTAATTTTCATACCATACTCATTGCACCTATTTTCAAGTTCCAAGATATTAGACTGCAGGCTTTCGGCACAGTCTGCCATTAAGACCAAGTCGTCAGCATAGGCCAAACTGCTTACTACATTTCCACCTAACTGAATCCCTCCCTGCCATTTTATACCTTTCAGCAGATGATCCATGCAAACTACAAACAGCAAAGGTGAGAGATTACAGCCTTGTCTAACTCCTGTAAGTACCCTGAACCAAGAACTCATTCTACCATCAGTTCTCACTGAAGCCCAATTGTCAACATAAATGCCTTTGATTGCTTTTAATAATCTACTTTTAATTCCATAGTCCCCCAGTATGGCTAACATCTTTTCCCTCGATACCCTGTCATATGCTTTCTCTAGATCTACGAAACATAAACACAACTGCCTATTCCTCTCGTAGCATTTTTCAATTACCTGGCGCATACAGAAAATCTGATCCTGACAGCCTCTCTGTGGTCTAAAATCACACTGGTTTTCATCCAACTTCCTCTCAACGAATGATCGCACCCTCCCTTCCAGGATGCCAGTGAATACTTTGCCTGGTATACTAATCAATGAGATACCTCGATAGTTGTTGCAATCCTTCCTGTTCCCTTGCTTATAGATAGGTGCAATTACTGCTTTTGTCCAATCTGAAGGTACCTTACCAACACTCCACGCTAATTTTACTACTCTATGAAGCCATTTCATCCCTGCCTTTCCACTGTACTTCACCATTTCAGGTCTAATTTCATCTATTCCTGCTGCCTTATGACAATGGAGTTTATTTACTATCCTTTCCACTTCCTCAAGCATAATTTCACCAACATCCTTTTCCTCCTCCCCATGAGCTTGGCTGTTCACAACACCACCAGGATGATTTCCTTTTACATTGAGAAGATGTTCAAAATATTCCCTCCACCTCTCCAGTGATTCCCTGGGATCTATTATGAGTTCACCTGAATTACTCAAAACACTGTTCACTTCCTTTTTCCCTCCCTTCTTAAGATTCTTTATTACTGTCCAGAAAGGTTTCCCTGCTGCTTGACCTAGCCTTTCCAGGTTATTACCAAAATCTTCCCATGAGTTCCTTTTGGATTCAACAACTATTTGTTTCGCTCGGCTTCTTTCATCTACGTACCAATCCCTGTCTGCCTTGGCCCTTGTTTGGAGCCATTTCTGATAAGCCTTCTTTTTACGTTTACAGGCTGCTCTCACTTCATCATTCCACCAAGATGTTCACCTTTTCCCACCTTTACACCCAGTTGTTCCTAGGCATTCCCTTGCTGTTTCTATTACAGCATTCCTGTATGCCACCCATTCACTTTCTATATCCTGAACCTGCTTACTGTCTACTGTTCGAAACTTCTCATTAATCATATCCATGTACTTCTGTCTAATTTTCTCGTCCTGGAGACTTTCCACCCTTATTCGTTTGCAGACAGATTTCACTTTCTCTGCCCTAGGCCTAGAGATACTTAGTTCACTACAGATCAGATAGTGGTCTGTATCATCGAAAAATCCGTGAAAAACTCGTACATTCCTAACAGATTTCCTGAATTCAAAGTCTGTTAAGATATAGTCTATAATGGATCTGGAACCCCTAGCCTCCCATGTGTAGCGGTGAATAGCCTTATGCTTGAAGAATGTATTCATAACAGCTAAACCCATACTAGCACAGAAGTCCAGCAAACGCTTCCCATTCCCATTAGCTTCCATATCTTCCCCACATTTATCAATCACCCTTTCGTATCCTTCAGTTCTATTCCCAACTCTCGCATTGAAATCGCCCATTAGCACTATTCTATCCTTGCTGTTGACCCTAACCACGATGTCACTCAATGCTTCATAAAACTTGTCAACTTCATCCTCATCTGCACTCTCACATGGTGAATACACGGACACAATTCTTGTCCTAATTCCTCCCACTGACAAATCTACCCACATCATTCGCTCATTTACATGCCTAACAGAAACTATGTTGCGTGCAATGGTATTCTTGATAAAGAGCCCTACCCCAGACTCTGCCCTTCCCTTTCTAACACCCGTCAAGTACACGTTATAATCTCCTATCTCTTCCTCATTATCTCCTCTTACCCGAATATCACTTACCCCTAGCACATCCAGATGCATCCTCTTTGCTGACTCAGCCAGTTCTACCTTCTTTCTTCCATAAGCCCCATTAATATTGATAGCTCCCCATCGAATTCCATTTCGTTCGCCAAGTTGTTTCCAAGGAGTCCCTCGGCTGTCAAATGGGAGTGGGACTCCATTACTCCCATAGGTCCGAGGCTTGCTTAAAGTGTTCTGAGCTCGGTAACTTCATGAAGCAGGATGCTGCCCTACTTGCACATAGTCCAAGTGAGGATCTCTCCTCTAACGGGTTATGGACCACCGGTGAATTGTATAGTCCTAGCCGCCTGAGCACAAGGAGGGCCACGACTCAGAATATGTCCGAGATGCCCACTCCCATTCCATAGCAACTGGTTTCCCGACTCTCAGGACCACTTACTAGGCCACTCAGCCGTTGCCCATGGTTCACGAACTAGGACGTGACTACAGTAACCCACAAACATGAACCATAGTGAATGGCAATACCAGACAATTCTGGATATTATCCAAACTGCTTCTAATGCCTTAATGGCCGCTTGGCTGTCCATAAGAATGAAAATGTTCTTATTCCTATAGTTCATTTTCAGATTTTCTTCAAGACATGTTGTGATAGCTATCACTTCAGCTTGAAGGACTGTAGTGTGTTTGCCCAGGCTCATCTGGATTGATCTCTCAGGTCTTCCCCCATTGATCCCTCCTCTTGTGCCATCCCCAGTCTTTGAGCCATCAGTCCACGACACTATGTCTTCTTTTTCAGTATTCCACTTGTTGATATCTCAGTCTTCTTTTTTTTTTATTATCTGGGTCTCAAATGGTTTTCCAAATTTGTGTTTAGGTATATGGTCAGAAGGCATGTGTAGAACTTCCTCTATTATTACTCTGTTAATTTTACAGTGTCCTAAATTGGGTCTTTGTGCATTCCAGCACTCTGATTGTGCCAATCTATATGAACTCATTCTAGCCTGCCCTTTTATGAAATTGCATAGTGATGGGAGGTCTAGTAAAGTATTCAAGGCTTCTGTCGGCGTAGTTCTCATGGCCCCAGTTATGGCTATGCATGTCATTCTCCGTAGGCTATCCAATCTACTGCTGACTTTTCTTTGACTTACTTTCTGCCACCAGATGATATAAATACAAAATAGAACATTACCCGCATTGATAGTTTTATTATTATTTAACACCGATTGTTAATGGTACCGGTATACTTCAGGAATAAACAACGTATGGTATAATATACACAATGGGAAGATGATACTTTATCGAGAAAAGAAAATCAGTCCGAATATGAATGAATAATATTCAGAAAACAAACATGTAAACACATAAAGCAGAAACAACTAACACAGCTAACACAGTACCACTCCTAATAATATCACGAAAGTGACTGAGAGCAAGCCAATCCACATGGTGATAGCTTCCTTAAATATGGCATCCATGTTATCATTGCCATAGCAACAGACCAATTTCAAGCAACGTTATTCAAATTGTTCTCGCTGGCGGTGCTAAACGTCAGACTCCAACTCTTGTGGGCCTTAGTATAGTTATTCTACTACCCAGTTAACAATATGAATTTACTTCCTTTAAGACATCTTTTCCTAATCTATTTCCTGCATCATCTAACTTCATTTGACTGCATTTCATTATGTTTGTTTAGGGGTTTCTTTTCTTCACCTTGTACTCCTTCTCCAAGTGTGTATCCAAATTATTCAGTAATTTCTCCAGATCTTCTACAGACTCAGATAAAACAACAATGTCAGCTAAAAATCTCAGAGTTTTGATTTCCTATCCTTCCACTTTGATTCCTTTTCTGAAGAGAACTAATGTTTAGACAGAACATCCAGAAAAGGAAGTCAAAGAGAAACTTGGAAAATAAATCACAGTTCAGGGAGAGGAAATCAAATCAAATCTCTAAGATTTCATTCCTGCTTTCCCACAATTTTGTATTATTTTAGGTCTTATTTAATCTGTTCCTGCTACTTTATGACAATGTAGTTTATTTATCATCCTCTGCTCTTCCTCTTCCTCTTCCTCTTCCTCTTCCTCTTCCTCTTCCTCTTCCTCTTCCTCAGATTACCTTTTACATTAGGAAGGTTTTCAAAATATTCTTTCCATCTGTCCAGTGCTTCCTTAGGATCTACAATGAGTACCTGATATGGTTATTTTTTCCAAGTCTGTGGAGGATCCAGAAAAAATGTCCTTATGTTCTTGTAGGCCTGTGCATTTGAATGAATTAAGTTTATGTGGGAAACATTAGATACAGTAATTACAGTAAATCTTGGAGGAAGTAGATTAATATTGTTACTTGATATTAGAATAACCAATGTTGGCAGAAGTAAGAAGGATATAAAATGTGGATTAGACCTAGCAAAAATAAATTAGTCCACCTCAAAACATCAATTAACATTTGAGGAATATGTTTCTTCTCATTATTCTTCTTCTCCTCCTCCTTTCATCAAGGCCTCTGTAGGATCACGTACAGTTTTGTCATGGTTTGGGTTTCCTTCTTTCCTCCCAGAACCTCTTCATCCTCTTTCTCCTCTCCCGTTCTTCAGCTGATATTTTCAGTATCCTCGTTTCTTTCTCACCCCCACTGGTGCTTCTGTACCCTGTTCCTGTACCTTTCTCCATCATTGAGCTCTGGCATATTGGTTGGTGTATATTTGTTTCTCCCATCTTCTGCCCCTTCCACCTTGATCCCTATCTCAGTTCAGTCATTCCAGAGTTGGTCAACCCACTTAGTTCTCGTCTTTCCTCTTGTCCTGCCTGTTGTTTCCCATACTCTTCTAGTCATTCTCTCCATGTCCATTCTAATCACATGTCCAAAAAATCTTGCTCTTTAGAGTCTTATTTCTTCATAAATAATCCTCATGTTCAGTACAGTTCGTCCCTTGATCTTGGTTCGCATCTTTCACCTTCTCCTTTCTGTCTCAATATCTTTCTCAGACATTTTCGTTCTGATTTCTCTAGTTGTTCTGCCCCATGCCTTCCTAGTGTCATCGTCTTGGCCGTGTACAGTACCACGTTCCTCACAGTTGCCTTGTAGTGACTGAGCTTTGTGTCTGTTGATATGTTTCTTTTATTGTACACTTCTCTGGTTGCAAGGTAGGTAGTCCTCATTATTTTCACCCTCTCTTTTATCCCATCGCTGCTCCTGTTCCTTCCTGTTACATATATCCAAAGTACTTATATTTTCTACCTTCTGCGCAGTGCCTTCTGGTGCTTTCCAATCCCTGGTGGAATTCAGAGTGTTTGTCTTTTCATAGGTTATCCTTAACTCCACCCTTCTGGCTATCTTGCTCTTCCATCTCTCTTACTATAGCTATATCATCCACAAAGGCTAGGCAGTTCACCTGTACCCTTTTATCCTTCTTGTCCCCCACGTGTATCTTTGGTATTGCCATCTTTTCATTTATTGTCCTCCATTGTCTGATAACTTCATCCAGTGCTGTGCTGAATAACATCAGTGACAGTCCGTCTCCCTGCTTGACTCCAGTCTTGATCTCAAACTCTTCTGATAATGCACTCCTGAATTTCACCCTTGCCTTTTTGTCTGTCGGTATTTCATTTATCAGTTCTTGTGTGGTGCCATCAAGTCACCTGTTCTTCAGAATTCTCCCCAGTGTCTGTCTGCCTATCTATGGAGTCGTATGCCTTCTTGAAGTACACAAAGGTTACTACAGTCTTCTTGTTCTTCAAGGCCTTATGCTCCAGGCCTTTCTCCTGTTCTCTACTGATTTCTCACAGTCCTCGTTCCACTACCAGTGCTTCTTCTTCTTCTTTCCCCCATAACTCAGCCTCTTTTCCCATGTTTGTCTTCATGTCTTCCCATTCAGTCTATGTTTGGATCTGCTCCTCATACTTGTTGCATCTTAGTTTGTCTCGGTTGATCTTGATGTTCCCCGTTGCTCTATCCATCTGTGGCTGTCTGCCCCTGTTCAGTATCCATCAGTACTTGACTTCGGTAAGGTAGTGATCCAACTCCATCCTTGTATTCTTCTGGTGTTCATGATCTCTTTAATGTTTGTCCAACATATCACAACATGATCAATCTGGAATTCCCCTAAACTTGTCTGTGGGCTTGCCCATGTCTTTTTCTTGTTTGGTTTTCTGAAGACTTGTATTGAGAATAACTGATTCAGAAAGAAGGTGAATAGAAACCTTTGAAATGTGATGTTACTGAAGAATGTAAGAGATAAGAAGAGTAGAGAAGATCACAAATGAAAAAATGAAAAAGAAAAGGATACTGAATTAAGTTGATGAATGGAGAAGATTTGGCATATTAAAATTCTCTATCAATTTTCCTAGCTTGTCACATACTTGATTTTTTCCATGCCTGTTCATGTGAAGACCATGCCTTGCAAAATGATCCCTAGATAACCTCTCACTTTCAAAATGAAATAAGTAGTGCACTTCCTGTGAGCAAGGAATGTGTCATCATTTTGGATGAAACAGTAAGGTCTTTCAGATTTGAGAATGCATTCACAGTGCAAATTCTATTCTACGCAGATATTTTTGAAAATATTCACAGCTTCATTGTACATATACCTGTCCACATACCATGTCCTCAATAATAGACAATAAAAAGAGAAAGTCACTGCCTGGGATTTAAACCTGCTTCTGTATGGTCTGGTTTCTTAACCACAGAGGTGTGCAGTATTTTTTTTCCTTAGCTAGGGTGAGGCCTAGCCATCAGAAGGAAGTTCTCAGTTTATATGGTATCTGTTCATAGCTTTTATGTTTTAGCTCTGGTATAACGATAGTCTTAATTACATCTGTGATCATTTTGTGTATTTATTACAGCTTCTATCACTGAATTATGATTAGCACTAACAATTCCATTAGTATTGTCGAGCTTAAATCCAAACATGTTGTACTAATGCTCAGTGGGAGACAGGTATTGCGTATGTGATAATGGTAAGCACTTTGGATAGCTTACTGAGTTGTATGAGCAGAGGTGAATGTACACAGTAGTTTATGGCTCCCCACACCATGATTCCATTTTTCCTTTGTGTGAAATTGCCATTTTGATCCACTAGCCCTGTGTAATTTAGTTTTATGAAACCTACAATTTAAAGACAGTTTAAAAACATTGGAAAAGGGAATATTGAACAGCACCTGGTACATCCAGAACATTTTATATCCTATTCTTCAGCTGTTCTTACAACACCAGGGAGGTATGCTATTCCAACAGAACAATGTTCACTAACATACTGCTCATACAGCCCAACATGCTATCCAAAGTGTTTATCACTATCACAAACACAAGACTCATCTCCCACTGAGCATAGACTTAACAAATTATTGAGAGTGTATAAATATACAACAAAGACTGGAAGCTTGAAAGGAGAATACGAACACACAAAGGTTAAAAGCAGTGACAAACTAGTGTGCTGAAGGAGTGATAGACAACAGATAAATATGCACAAACAAGAAAATACAAGAACAGGAACAAATGTTAAATCTCCTATGAACATTTAATTTTCACGACCCCACTGTACTCAGAATAACATTTCAACATATTAGGTCGTGTTCGGTACATATAGTACATATTAAAGGGATGCTAAGTACAGAAAAAAATGGCCAACCAGACACCAGTGGGATCCAAACCCACAACCTTCTGATTTCACGTCAGTTGCTCTGTCCAAATCTTCTCACACTGACATCTTCATAGATTGCGTCCTCGTCAGTCTCTCTTCTTCCAATTTTTCTGAGTCCCCAACAAGCTTGTTTCTGCTTCCTAGCATCATATGGGCAAACTTCCACACTCATTCAGGGAGCCATACTTGAGAGATTTGGAAAGTCTCGGATAAAGACAAACTCAGGTACGCCCAAGAAAAGGAAAATACTTTTTTTTTTTTTTTTCAAGAAAAGAGATATACAGTTAGTAGAATATGAGGAACACAGAACATAGACAAAGGAAAGGAACCCAATAGGTTTAAGGTATGCATTTCAACAGAACTAAAGAGTATACAAACATGTATTAAATCTAGGAAGCCAGGAAGGATAGGAACACACAAAGAATAGACACAATGACAGGCTAACGTAGGTATAGTAATAGAAAACACATAATTGTACATATTCACATATTGCCACCATTATAGATGGTCTCTACACTCAACAATCCCAGCTCTTTGTTCTGTTTCTTCCCTTGGTTTCCAGCTTTATCAGGAAGGTGAGCATCCACATTTATTGGTGGAGCCAATCTTGAGAAATCTTTCTTGATGGGGGTATTTTACAATAAGAAGAAAGTCTGATGAACTCAGAAAATAAAAAGGGACAAAATATAAAGTTTTATAGGGGATAGAAGAAGGCAATATATGTGACCCGTTGCACAGAAAGGGACCCAAAGTCGGCAATGGAAATTTTACAGCAAAGCTCGACAAAGTGTCTGGGGTGTGAAAATGGTATTTCTATGTTTTTACTTCTTGCGCTACTTATGGGTCTTCTTGACAAACTAAGTTCACAGCAGTTGGGGTCTTTGCCAATCGATGCCATGAAAACTTTGTACAATCTGTAAGAAAATTAGTGAAAGCTGTATTGACATTTTTATATAATATGGTTTTCTTAACATCAACAGTCAATAATTAATATCTCCCGAAGTATTGCCCCCTAGAAGCACAAACTCTTTTTTTAAATTGCTCCGTACCTTATTCCAATTTTAGAACCACAAAAATCTCAAAAATGTAAAATCAGACTTTGGGTCCCTTTCTGCATAATGGATCACATATTAATCCCATCAGAATCCTTTTCTCATTCTGATAAGTGAGTAGAGTATACTGTCATGAAGCTATAATCTTAAATTCAGTTGGTCGTAGGTTTGAGCCCCGCAGCCACAAGGATGCTTTTCCATTGTTCTCCCATTTTCACACAAGGCAAATACTGAGACTATATGTTAATTAAGAACCAATTATAGTATTTTCTTATTCTAGTGTTTGCAGAAATTACCTACATTAGTACATTTACCAGAAAAGAAATTCTCTATCAGTGTTCGTCCTGTGGTCCTTTGTTTATATTATCTGTGTAAAAAATATTCCTTATATGCGCGTGAGTGTATTCTTTTTTTAAAATTGAGCTTTCTCCTTATCCTGTATCTCTGTCATCAAGATTAAAATGACCCCATCAATGAATGTGCAAGAGCACCACACCCTGATGAAGCTGGGAAGGAAGAAGCAGCTTTCTCTTCTTTTACTAGTGGTGTAATGTCGCCCCAATATGTATAGGTTCATAGTAATATACTGGAATGGGAAAGGCCTAGGATTGGAAAGATAGCAACCGTGGCCCAGCCTTAGCATTTGTCTAGTGTGAAAATGTGAAAACACAGAAAACTATCCCTAGGGCTGCAAACAGAGGGGTTTGAACCTACCATCTGCCAAATGTAAAATTATTGCCACATAATCATAGAGCACAGACAACTCACTTAGTGAGAAAATGTAAAATTATTGCCATATAATCACAGAGCACAGCCAGCTTACTTAGTGAGAAGAAGAAGAAGAAGAAGAAGAAGAAGAAGAAGAAGAAGAAGAAGAAGAAGAAGAAGAAGAAGAAGAAGAAGAAGAAGAAGAATGTACTACGACTAAATAGAGGCTGACCTCAGTGATACAATCAATTAATAGTTGTGCTTTCGCTCCCAAGATCATGGGTTCCTGAGGTCGGTGGTAATTGAGAGTGTTAAAAGTTAATGACTGCTTGGACATTAAAGGACTCCTTTGTGACAGTTATGATATCTTTAAGTCTCTTAAAATCTACAGCAGTTGAAACGACATTAAACAAAATGTTATTTAATGACACTTATTAAGAGATCTTGCACACCTGGGTTTGATGAACAGAGGCCATTGATGAAGAGCTTTTTTGAAGATGTTGAATTCATCTTTATCCCATGCCAGGTTGAGTAGCTCAATTGGTAGAGCGCTGTCCTTCTGAGCTCAAGTTGAGGGGGTTTGAATCCAACTCAGTCCAGCGGTATTTGAAGGTGCTCAAATACAGCAGCCTCATCGCAGTAGATTTACTGGCACATAAAAAATCTCCTGCAGGACAAAACTGTGGCACCTTATTGTCTCCGAAAGTAGTAGTATTAGTATTAGTTGTTGTTATATCAAACCTACAACATTACTTATAATTCATTTCAACAGTTAAATAATAGTTATTTAAGTTATTTCTGAAGTCCTTCAGTTTTAAGGATGACTCACAATTTATTTTATTTTTTTCACTTCATGAGATTTTTCTAAAACAGTTTGCATTCTTTTGAAAGCTCACATACACCTAGTTATACAGGTTTCTTTCATTTTTTGATGGATACAGTACTCCATCTCTTGGCTCAGACCAGAGCAAAGTGTAGCTTCCACCAAAGTCCCAGTGTCATCCATGGTTGTGGCAATATGGAAGCTGCTGGGGTATGGGTGGTGCTGAGTAATGACATTTGGAGCGCAACACCAGTGTGTCTGAGTGTTATGAAAAGTGTTGCTCATAGGGTTAGTCATGCTACAATAACACTGTCTGGCCCAGTGAGGAAAGCAATGGCAAACTACCTCACTCCTTATCTTGCCTAGTACGCCTCATTTTCGTGTTGCCATTGGTTTTTGTGGTTTTCCTATAACTGCATAGCCTTTGGTGGTGCTGTTTGAGGATCCAACCAGCCTTTGGGCTGATTACCTAACAAACAACAAACACATGTCAGAAATAGCATACTTTACTTTTCATGAAAATTTCTGAAACTGTTTGCGGCTCTTGATTGCAGCTCTTGATTGGAACAGCTACACATCAACATTTCATAACCACGTGGAGCACTAACCAGTTGTGACAGAAAGAGCAATGCTTACAGAAACATGTGGTACTGGCTTGAACTGTTCAGCATGATGAATGAAGCTGGAAAAGAAATATGTTCCTGATGTACACATAAAGCTATCTTTCTATGTTAAAGATCAACAAGCAAATAATTAATTTGTGCCATAAAGGAAGATGTCTCACATAACCGCTGACACATTTGTACATGTTCCAAGCAGGGAAAACGGCTGGAAAAGGTCAAATGTCAAAAATATCCATGTTGCCTGAGCATGGAAATTTATTGTGTGATTATTTTTCCATTATTTTAAAAATATATTCTTCCTTAGCTATATTTCTTGTCCATGTAACAGTTGCAATATTCTTACTCCATGTTCATTTATTTTAAAACAGGAAGTTCAAACTTCAACTCTTCCAGAGGTTTCATATCAACTTTTTGCTGAAGGAATGTCAAAACTAGTAGCTCAAGAAGAGAAACAAATTGAAACTGATAGGTAAGATTCCCACTATTTTTGTAATGATAATAATGGCCTTTATTTTAATTTTTTCCTAAGCTGAAGATTATACAAAACTATATTTTTGTTTTGTTTTTTTACATTAAAATGTAATAACAAAAACCATAGTTGTCTTATGTGTGCAGCCTAACATTCAAAAACTCATGTTTGCAAGGTATATTTATATTTGTACCATCCCCCACTGTTCTGACTTGTGTGGTATAAGTCACGACATGCATCACAGCTGAGTTCTAGATCATGATTAAATGAATGATTTTTTTTTTTCAATTTGTGGGTTGTAATCTTTTGTTGCTTGAGTTTGCATCATTGTGTTATTGCATTCAGTTTTGGTCATTATTTTATTAATAACCATTGAACTACATTTAGTTCTGTCACCCAAGTGACAGATTCCATATCAGTTGTTTACCTAGTCTTTTCTTAAATGATTTCAAAAAGTTGGAAATTCATCAAACATGTCCTGTGGTAAATTATATTAGTCAATACTGATCTGCATTTAGGGCAGTTGCCCAGGTGGCTGATTCCCTATCTGTTGTTTTCCTGGCCTGTTCTTGAATGATTTCAATGACATTGGAAATTTATTGAACATCTCCCTTGGTAAGTTATTCAAATCCCTAACTCCCCTTCCTATAAATGAATATTTGCCCCAAATCGTCCTCTTGTATTCCAACTTTATCTTTATATTGTGATCTTTCTTAGTTTTAAAGACGCCACTCAAACTTATTAGTCTACTAATATCATTTAAAGTTAAAAACTTCATGATTGTTCCGTATTGAATAGAGAAAATAAGATGTACAATATTATAGGGAAGGATCCACCTTTCAATACTCCGTAGTAAAAAGTAGTTACAACCTGTTTAATGGGACCGGTTTCAACACATTTAGAGTGTCATCATCAGCCAATTAGCGAAGATCTTAACAATAACTAACATATTAAACATTGGCAAAATATTAACATTGTATCACATCGTGGCAATTCAGTTAATGTTCAAAACACAATAATCACAGTCAAGAGAGTAAACAGAACATCACTATCTTGCGCCGAAAACAAATATATTTGAAGTTCATAAGCAGATCAAGTATGCACTTATGTAAAGTCGTTGCTAGGCAGGTCTTGTAGGCATTTGTTTTCCGGCCGAAGGGTAAAAGGTGACGTGAATGAAGTCTTAGGGAAACAGTGTAGGATTTCTTTATCAATTACTACGGCAAGTTGTTTCGAGTTGAACCTCGTATTTCTTTCATTATTTCTTCCCATTTTTAATATATTTTTATTTGGCTTTATTCTTTTTTAACGTTTTAAATTATTTTAAAACCTATATATCCACTTTGATTTTGATGAAATTAAATCCTACACTGTTTCCCTAAGACTTCATTCACGTCACCTTTTACCCTTCGGCCGGAAAACAAATGCCTACAAGACCTGCCTAGCAACGATTTTACATAAGTGCATACTTGATATGCTTATGAACTTCAAATATATTTGTTTTCGGCGCAAGATAGTGATGTTCTGTTTACTCTCTTGACTGTGATTATTGTGTTTTGAACATTAACTGAATTGCCACGATGTGATACAATGTTAATAT
This sequence comes from Anabrus simplex, assembly GCF_040414725.1. NCBI lineage: Eukaryota > Metazoa > Arthropoda > Insecta > Orthoptera > Tettigoniidae > Anabrus > Anabrus simplex. The sequence continues at coordinate 1,490,756,451 of NC_090265.1, forward strand.
TTTGCCTATGTTTAATATGTTAGTTATTGTTAAGATCTTCGCTAATTGGCTGATGATGACACTCTAAATGTGTTGAAACCGGTCCCATTAAACAGGTTGTAACTACTTTTTACTACGGAGTATTGAAAGGTGGATCCTTCCCTATAATATTGTACATCTTACTAATATCATTCCACGCCATTTCTCCGCTGACAGCTCGGAACATACTACTCAGTCGAGCAGCTCATCTCCTTTCTCCCAGTTCTTCCCAGCCCAAACTTTGCAGCATTTTTGTAACGCTACTCTTTTGTCGGAAATCACCAGAGCAAATCGAACTGCTTTTCTTTGGATTTTTTTCCAGTTCTTGAATCAAGTAATCCTGGTGAAGGTCCCATACACTGGAACCATACTTTAGTTGGGGTCTTACCAGAGAATTATAAGCCCTCTCCTTTACATCCTTACTACAAACCCTAAACACCCTCTTAACCATGTGCAGATATCTGTATCCTTTATTTACAATCCCATTTATGTAATTACCCCCATGAAGATCTTTCCTTATATTAACACCCAGATACTCACAATGATCCCCAAAAAGGAACTTTCATCCCATCAATGCAGTAATTAAAACTGAGAGGACTTTTCCTATTTGTTAAACTCACAACCTGACTTTTAACCCCGTTTATCATCATACCATTGCCTACTGTCCATCTCACAACATTATTTGAGGTCATTTTGCAGTTGCTCACAATCTTGTAACTTATGTATGACTCTATAGAGAATAATATCATCCACAAAAAGTCTTACCTCTGATTCCACTCCTTTACTCATATCATTTACATATATAAGAAAACGTAAAGGTCCAATAATTCTGCCTTGAGGAATTCCCTTCTTAATTATTACAGGGTCAGATAAAGCTTTGCCTACTCTAATCCTCTGAGATCTGTTTTCTAGAAATATAGCAACCCATTCAGTCACTCTTTTGTCTAGTCCAATTGCACTCATTTTTGCCAGTAGTCTCCCATGATCCACCCTATCAAATGCTTTAGACAGGTCAATCGTGATTCTAATTCTCAATTCCTCTTCCTTTAAATGAATATTTGCCCAAATTTTTTCTCTCAAATTCCAACCTTATATTCATATTATGATGTTTCCTACTCTGAAAACTTCCTTTCAAGCTTACTCGTCTACTGATATCATTCCATGCCATTTCTCCACTGACCTGAATATCATTAACTCCTAGCACCCTCTTTGCTGATTCAGCTAGTTCTACTTTCTTTCTTCCATAATATTGATAGCTCCCCATCAAATTCCGTTTCATTCACCTAGTTGTTTCCAAGGAGTCCCCTCGTCTGTCAACTGGGAGTGCGACTCCGTTACTCCCATAGGTTTGAGGCTTGCTGAAAATTTTCTGAGCTTGGTAAATTCTGCGAAGCAGGATGCTACCTTACTTGCACATATTCCAAGTGACGATCTCTCCTCTAACGGATTAGGGACCATCGGTGGATTGTATAGTCCTAGCCGCCTGAGCATAAGGAGGGCCATGACTCAGAATATGTCCAAGATGTCCATTCCCATTCCATAGCAGCCGGTATCCCGACTCTCAGGACCATTTACTAGGCCCATCAGCCGTTGCCCATGGTTTGCGAACTAGGACGTGACTACAGTAACCCACGCCACAAAACGTTTACATTGAGAAGATTTTCAAAATATTCCTTCCATATGTCCAGTTATTGCCTGGCATCTACTATGAGTTCACCTGATTTAGCCAAAACACTTCAATTTCTTTTTCCCTCTCTTTTTGAGATTCTTTATTACTGTCCAGAAATGTTTCCCTGCTGCTTGACCATTCCTTTCCAGGTTATTACCAAAATCTTCTGATGACTTCTCTTTGGATTCAACAACTGTTTGTTTCACTCCATTTCCTTCATCTACGTACAATTCGCTGTGCACTGGCCCTTGTTTGGAGCCATTTCTGATAAGCCTTCATTTTATAACATTGTATTGTATTGAATAGGTGGATGCCACTTTTTTGTTCCCAACTCCATCGTAGGAAAATATTAACTGAAAAATGGAGGAAAGTAAACTTATATTAATTTTAATTAAGACCATAATTTATTTACACATGGTTCAAACTTTGTCCTCCTGAACTGAAATACATCTATCCTAGTTGTATGCTCAAATTATATTCTTCCTGGGTGTTATCACAATTGAGATCTCCCTAACGTAATTTGAAGATTATCCTCACTCACTCGAAGATAATAATTGTCTCACTTAATTTTATTCCAATATTAGGATTAATTCCATTTAACCATGTAGTTCACAGTCTATTATTCTTTCCTGCACAATATCTACAATAATTATCTTCCACAAGCAAATTCAATTCAGATTAACATATTCAAATCTTATTTACACTATCTAACATCCTTATTCAAATGAAGCTATCAATTAATTATTCAATTAATTTGTAGTTAATTATTGGTACTTAGTTTTCCCTAAGAATAATAATTAAAATTTTACCATAATGATTATCAGGATTATGTCAACCTATTTATCTTGACAATTATTTAAGAATTAATTTTATTCCCATAATTAATTATTCAGGGATTAATTATGGTTAATTTTAGAATGATAAACCTATGTCTGATTTTCAATCTACTAATTTATTATTAGGATAGTATTTAATTCTGTTGTTTAGAAACATGGTTTAGCCCTAATATCATTTATTGGACTAACAATTAGCTTCTTTTCATCACATTCCTTATTCATCTGGAATTTTATTTTACACTGGACTATTTCCTTCGACTGTGGCATTCAAATCTTATTTTCATTGGCTTCTAACAAATGTATTCTTATTTCATTGTCTTCAAATTTTTCTTTCCTTGAATAACAAGAAATAATTTGACTAATCTTTTAGGTTCCTAGACTGCAATATGATAAAGATTTAATAATAATAATAATAATAATAATAATAATAATAATAATAATAATAATAATAATAATAATAATTCTGGCGTAGGGACGTGGCGCCCCCATCACCCAATGGGAAACCACTGCAATCAGCCACCCGAGTACCGGCGGGAGAACCGAAGCATGGGATATGGAGGAAATGCCATCCCGAGTCGATCACCAGGCTCTCTCCAAGGCTTACAACCTTAGAAGTAACTAGGTCGATGTAAAACTACACCGACCCCAAAGTACAAGTTTTCAACTGCAAAGCATGGAGGAAAATTCAACAGGAAATTGTACCCCAGGTGGTAACCAATCCACCATCGCCTTGAGTGACGGAAGCAGGCCTTCGGATTCTGGGGAGCCTGCACCTACATGCAAGGAGGTATCGGAGACTCCTAGGAACAAAATCAGCCACAAACACCAAAATTTTTTTGCTACCTTCAATGCCAACCCCCTCTTGAAAGTTGGTAAACTCAAACATCTTACGGATGTCCTCTCCCATCATGAAATCCTAATTACAGCAATTCAAGAGTCAAGGTTTACTGATGAACATGCGTTTGAATCACAAGGTTATAGAATCTTCAAAGGGAAAACTGGCAAACGTGTGATGAAATCTGTTCCGCACCTTGGCACAGGATTTATTGTCAGCAGGAAAATTATTGATTCAGTCACTGATTTCAGCTCTCCTAACAGCAGAGTCTCGATGCTTAGCTTTCGGAGTATGAACAACGTACACACGCTTGTGAACATACATGCGCCAATCAACCAGGCAAACAAGAAAGTCCCAGAAGGAACACACAAATTCTGGGAGGACCTGGAAGATGTTATATCAAAAATTCCTGACAAACACACAATCATTTTGTTTGGAGACTTCAATGCCCAGATTTGCAAAGAAAGGAAATTCCAAAATACCGTTGGAAACTATCCAGCCCACAGACAAACCAACCGAAATGGGGAAAAGGCTTATAGAGCTTTGTAAGGCATTCAATCTTGTTCTTAAGTCAACAGCCTTCAAACATCTAACAAGAAAACAAAAGACATGGATATCACCAAATCCTCACTTGGGAGAATTTCAAATAGATCATGTTGCCATTGCATGCAAAGCAACACAAGAGATCCAAAATGTTAAAGTCCTGAGAAGTGCTAACCTTGACTCAGACCACTATCTATCCAAGATCAAAATTAAGCTTCATCCAAAAAACACCTAAAGAGTTAAGATAAAGAAAACTAGCAAATTTGATACAGAAAAGCTGAAAACCAGCAAAGAATTCACTCAGAAACTTCAGTCTTTAGACACAGAAAATTGGGAACAACTGAAAAATGCCATTGTTGAAACGGCTGAGGAGACAGTATTGCTAAAGAAACCAAAGAAGCATCCGTGGTGGACTCAAGAATGTGATGAAGCCATAACACAAAGACAAATCGCTTGGCAAAGATGGAATTCCCTGAAGAATCCAGAAAGATATGAAGACTTTCTGGAGGCTAGGAAACAGGCAGCGAAAGTGATCCACCAAGTAAAGCGCGCATTTGACAAAAACCAACTGACACAGATCAAGCAGGACTTCAATAAGAATAATACTAGGGATTTCTATAGAACCTTCAAACGCAACCTCACCAAGTACACCCCACCAAGTCTACATTTCTGAGATCACAATGGGAAAGTTGCCTACAATGACAAGGATAACTGCCAAATCTTGGCTAAATATTTTGAATCTCTTCTTAACTGCGAAGAACCAGGATCAGAATTCACCTTTGAAGAATCCAGACATCCCAACCCAGACTCCTCTCCCCCCTCAAAAGAGGAAATCAAACAGATAATTACATCATTAAAGAACAACAAAGCACCTGGAGAAGATGCGATAATTGCTTAACTCTGGAAGTCTGCAGGTGAAAAGGCGATCGATAAACTAACTGAGATCATTCATGAGATCTGGGAAACAGAGAAGATCCCAAATGATTGGACAGCAGCCCTGATTCATCCCCTACATAAGAAAGGTGACAAAACAGATGTAAACAAATATCGCGGCATCTCCCTTCTCTCAGTAACATACAAAAGTCTCTCCAAAGCCCTTCAAACTCGGGCAGAAGAGCAACTTGATTCACAGTTGGGTGAATACCAAGGAGGCTTTAGTAAATGACGATCTTGTGCAGAGCAGATCATGAACCTTAAGTCTGTCCTGTCGTACCTAAAATCCAGGAATAAGAATTTTGTAGTTACTTTTGTTGACTTCGAAAAAGCCTACGACTCCATAGATCGACACACACTCCTCCGCATTCTGAAGGAAATGGGCTTAGACAACAAAACGAGAGCTATCATTCAACAGACCTTAACCAACACTATGTCCAGGGTGAAATTCAGGGGAGAAATTTTGAACGTCTTCGAAATCAAGACTGGTGTTAGGCAAGGGGATGGAATATCACTGCTTCTCTTCAACTGTGTTCTGGAGAAAATCATTCGGTAATGGCGCAAAGAGATGTGCAAGAAAGAGGTTGAGAATGGCCTTAGAATAGGATATAAGAAAGATGTTATCATAGACTGCCTAGGTTTTGCAGATGACCTCGTGATCTTTTCTGATTCCCTAGATACTGCTGAAAAACAAATTAACCAACTGAGAATCCAAGCAGCAAAAGCTGGCCTCCAAATCTCTTTCCAAAAAACAGAGTTTATAACCAACATCAAGCCAGCTCCCAGAGAGCTCATTGTGGAACAGGGAAAAATCAAGCAGGTGGAAAAGTTTAAGTACTTAGATGAGTGGATAGTACCTAACAACTCTGAGAAAGAAGCAATCATGTGCAGAATCAACAAGATGGAGGTGGCATATCAGCTGACTAGGAATGTCTACAACAAAAGATCAGTGTCCATCAACGCCAAGCTTAGGCATTATTGTTTGGTTGTACGCCCGGAAGCACTGTATGCAGCAGAATGCCTTGCAATGAACAGAAAAGGTCTGATGGAGAAGCTAGAAGCTAAAGAAAGAAAAATCCTGAGAAAGATTCTTGGACCAATCAAAAAACGTGGTGAGTACAGGAGATGACACAACAGCGATCTGTACCAGCATATGGAGAGGATAACGAATACGATTCGGAAAAGGAGGATTAATTTTTATGGCCATATAAAACGCATGAGCACACAGAGACAGACCAATAGGATCTTTTCCTACTTTCTTATCAAGAAAACCAAGGGACCCTGGTTTATCAAAGTTGAAAAAGACCTTCAAGAAATAGGAATCACACTTGCAGACATCCAGAAACATGCTCCTCTCCAGAAAAAGCTCCAGGGATACAAGAGGTTCCAAGAAAGGCCAAAGTTACAAAGAGGCAAGAAGTGGACTGATGAAAGAAAGGAGGCTCACAGAACGAGAATGCGTGAGTACTGGGGAAGAATTAAAGCTCAAGGATGCAAACGGTTGAAATAACGTGGTCCACAGTAGGCCGAAATGAAGAAAGAAATAATAATAATAATAATAATAATAATAATAATAATAATAATAATGTTATTTGCTTTACGTCCCACTAACTACTCTTTTACGGTTTTCGGAGACGCCGAGGTACTGGAAGTTAGTCCCACAGGAGTTCTTTTACGTGCCAGTAAATCTACTGACATGAGGCTGACGTATTTGAGCACCTCCAAATACCACCGGACAGAGCCAGGATCAAATCTGCCATGTTGGGGTCAGAAGGCCAGCGCCTCAACCGTCTGAGCCACTCAGCCCGGCTAAAAGATTTAATCACTGATCAAATTTTACTAATGGGGCCGATGACCTTAGATTTAGGCCCCTTTAAACAACAAGCATCATCAAATTTTACTATTAGCAACATTAAAATATGGAAAATGGAAATGTGTATTGTCTAATGTTTCTAGAAAAATGGCTGAAATACAACAGGATCAGGGCCTTCCACTACAGAAAATTCTGCATGAAGTCCAGAAATACCTTCACTGAGCACATGGTTCACATAATGAACAAATATTCTCCACTGCTATCAAAGTCTTGCACCTGGTGGCGGAGTTCAAGGCATGTTCAGTTGAGTAAACAGGCAATATTTGAGTTCAAGGTCAAAAATGAAGTATCTGTACAATAAGAGGGGCATTATACACTCCGGGAAAATGAAAAGAAAACCCCATGAAATTGTCAACCCAGCAGAGGGAAATTTTATTGACACACTCTTGAGGACGTATACAACACACGATCACATCGACAGAGCTATACATATCTGAGTACAGTTGACAGGGCATACACAATATCAGTGCTAGTACTGTTGTCCCCATTCCTATCATCAAGATAATTTGCCCCAGACTAGTCAGCCACTCCCAGGCACGCTCAGTTCGAACTATGGAAAATAATACCTTAAAAATATTTACATCCTGGATTTTGAGAGGAACATATAACTAAAAAGTACACGGTGAGGTCAGCTAAAAGCTATAAATAAAGCAAGGTGAATCATGACATCAGTTTAGTGGAAAAATATGTTTATTAAAAATAAACAAGAAAAAAATAACAAAATAGCAAAATTATCAAAGTGATAAAAAATTACATGACTCAGATCATTCTCTCAGCTCAAAATAGTTCATCTTGAGAATCAAATTATAAAAACATATTTACAAGCGTATGCCGACACACATACTTAACATTGCAAGGAAAAATAATTCTTAATTTTTATTACTTTAGCATTTTGGCTAGTGCGCTCGCACCACGCTCCTGACTTTGTTTTTGTTAACTCTTTCAACTGTAGATGAGTACATTTCCCCTTTCCTGCACACTTGATATTGCCGTGGGGGTCCCTACCCTTAAGAAAAGACATCTTAATGCGCGTAGGGGAGACAAAGACTAATCTAACTGTACAACAAATATGCGCTGAGTAGTAAAACATCCTACTAATATATACACCCCAATCATGAGTGACCTCATGAGCACAACAAACACTGCGGATCGAAACCACACACAATAAAATCACAAAATGGCAAATATACACAATCAAGGAACATAAACATGATGCCATATTTTCCAGGCCTCACCAAGGAAAAGCATGCTGCATTTATGCAACTCTCACTCTCTTACAGTCTCAATGGAAAATATAAGGAAATAAAATTTACACTTTGAGTAAACACTTCCTGTTCAACGTAGGTTCCTAAAATAAATTACATAACACAAAATCAAACAAGTGGTGGACTTCACAACAGCACACACAAATCAATGTGGATTCCTGAAATAAATTACATGACACAAATTCATGAAAATAACAGAGTAGGCTTTAACTTTCAACACATAACTCAATGTTGGTCTCTGAAAAAGATAACGTCACAAATATCCATTAGCGCAGTTCTATTATAAAAGAAAATTAAAACTAAACGTCACCCTTAACACACGCTGCTCACAAGTCTACCGAAGGCAAGTTACTCAAACATGAAAATGCTGGCCTTTCAAATGAGGAACGTGTCCTCTTTCTCAAATATCACCTAAAATATCATGTGTCCTAAAGTTGCCAAAACTGATACAAATATAAATCGCGTCACCTAACATTCGCTCTCATGAAAAAGGACACAACACCGTGCTGGTCCCAAACAAAGCAGTTAAATTTAAATAATAAATATGGTAGTTCAACCTATTCAATACAAGTAAATAAGAGACGTAGAGATTACATTCTTATTTAATTAAAAGTGGAAATGGTACCGGTTTCGACCCCAGTCTGCGTCATCATCAGCCGATAAGTTTTTTAAAAAGTGACTTACATTCCACTTCGTCTGAATTTTACAGTGCCTACCCCCATCATTTTTATATCGCCTCTTCAACTGATATTATGTGGACTTGACCGTTAACTTTCTTACTTATGCATTGTTTTTCGAGTTACAATCGGCTGATGATGACCCAGACTGGGGTCGAAACCGGTACCATTTCCACTTTTAATTAAATAAGAATGTAATCTCTACATCTCTTATTTACTTGTATTGAATAGGTTGAACTACCATATTTATTATTTCAATTTAACTGTGATACTTTTCAATACGGAACAATGAAATTTTTATCTTTAAATCCAAACACAGCACTCGCGCTTGTACATTTAAACTAGAATAATTAAGCGGCCAACTTTGTAATAATAATCATTGTCGGCTGTAACTCAATCCGAGTATATATAACTTCTTCCTGCATACATTGACCAGTTCAACTCAGTTTATGGATGTGCTTATGATGACTAAACAGACCAATCCTGGCATAAAACATATACCCACACAAATCACACTGAATGGATAGAGGAGGGCAGGGTTGTAATTGGCAGAGTTTTCTTGCTTGTTGCTTGGCCTCTTGATGTCTGCGGCATTCTCTTTCAAACAAGTTGACAGCGGTGGATGTAATGTTCCACCACACTGAGCAATCCACAGCACATTCTTCTCATGTCTGTATATCTATATATATATATACCAGTTGTCTTCATGATGTGTTTCAGCTGGTCCTTAAAACACTTAAGTGGGGCTCCATGAGGTCTACCGCTGGAGCAAAGTTCACCATAAGATGAAAGCAAAGTTTGGGTACTTCTCGAGTTTCCCAAATCAAGAGGATGAGTGTGAAAAGTCTAGTCTTCAAGGGTATACCTCCATTTTGTATCAGCTCCAGAGGGATGTTATCAGGACCAGGAGCCTTTCTTGGTTTCAGTTGATTGAGTGCTGTGGTGAAGTCTCTGTATGTAGGTGGAACTGCCATCCATGGTTGTTAGGGCTGCTGAGGGACATTACAAAGAAAGTCCTCAGCAACATTGGAGACACGATTTAGAAGTGGAGAGAAATGTTCTTTCCAATGCTGTAAAATTTCTCCATTATCAGTTAAAATGATGGAGCTGTCAGCAGTCTTCAATGACCCCGATGAAGATCGAATTGGACCATATATCTCCTTTATTGAGCATAGAAGTTTTGCAGGTCATGGGCATCAGATAGTCTTTGCAGTTCTTCAGCTTTTTGTTGCCACCAGTTATTTTTAATTTCCCTAATTTGTGCCTGACATTTTCCTTTAAGTTCCAAGAAATGTGATAAATTCACATTGGAAGATGGATCTTGAAGATAGGATAGGTGGGCTTCCCATTTGGCATTGATCAGACATTTAATTTCTTCATTATTTTCATCAAACCAGTCCTGGTTTTTTCCCTCACAAAACCAACTGTTTTCTCAGCTGACTCAGTGATGACCTTCTGAAGTGTGGCCCATTCCTGATTTGTACTATCACTGCTGACTGGATGACTAACCAGTTTGTTTGAGATTGCATTTCTGTAATCTGTAGTAATGGATACAATTTGAAGTTTAGAAGTATCAAATTTCTTTCTGGGCAGGTTGTGGATGAATCTTTTTGGTTTGCAACCAATTGAGATTCTCTACCGGCAAAAACGGAGCTTATAATCTGTCCAGCAGTCATCTACATTTCTTGCAGTTCTTGTAACAAGGACATCTTTTTTTATCACGTAGCCTGGTGATGATATAATCAAGGATGTGCCAGTGCTTTGAGTGAGGATGCATCCAAGTGGTCTTGTAGCGATTAGGCAGGTGGAACTGAGTATTAGTAATGAAAAGTTCATGTTCACCACATAAACCAAGGAGCAGTAGACCATTGGCATTACAGTTGCCAAGTCCGTGTTTTCCCATCACATTGCCCCATAATTGGTGATCTTTATCAACTCTGGCGTTGAAATCGCTAAGTAGTAAGAGTTTGTCTCTTGGTGGTACTTTGGTGATGGTAGTGCTCAGCAGGTTGTAGAATTGGTCTTTAGCTTCCAAGGTGGGAGCACATGCAGAGATGAGTGTCATAGATTTGGTTCCAGAGAGTGGGATTCGGAAAGTCATAATAATCATTCACCAATGTGGTCTTCACAGCGAATCCCGCACCATGAATGCAGTGTTCTCCCTCATCTTTTCCCTTCCAGAAGATTGTGTAGCCTGAGATGAACTCTGTAAGTTTACCTTCTCTGGACTGTCTGATGTCACTTAAGGCAGCAATATCAATGTTCATTCGTCCAAGCTCATGGGTGACAAGTGCTGTTCCTCTTTCAGACCTGTTATTGTCCTTCCAATCAAGTAGGGTTTGAACATTCCAGGTTCCTATAATCAAAGTTTTGGTAATCTTCGTTTTTTGACCGCATAAGGAGTGACCCGCTCAGTGCAGCCTCCCAGCTGGCTGAGAGTGTGACTTCCGAAGTTTAGCTCACATTTTCTAGGACCTTCCCCATTCAGCATGGGCAGTGGTGATCCTAAATAGACCTGCCCAAACACAGATGCAGGACTGAATTCCTGAGTAGTCATGGGGTCTCAGAAAGACGACCACCACACCTGCTGCCAATGTGCAGGTCAGAACTAGAGGCTTCCAATTTCACCCAAAAACCTGCCTCCACCATCCTTATTCCATCGCCGCTGGACTTGAGTTGAAGGGAGTGACAGCAGGAAAAAGTGCCACAAGCAGGATTTTGTTTAAGGTGAATCGCAGCTTGCAAGGAATTGACCCACACACTATGATCTCGCAACTATACCCTGTGAAACTTAGAAATTACCACATAGACAATAGATCATTTCTGAAAATCAGAAAGTTACTGAAGTATCTTATCCTTACACCTCTAGAAAACCACATTAATAATAATAATAATAATAATAATAATAATAATAATAATAATAATAATAATAATAGTAATAATAATATTTAAAGGAAACTTATTCTAATATTCGGAACTTGAAATACAAAACTCGTTTGCATCACTGGGATTATCTATGCACTAATATTAACACGCGACATTTCAATTCAACGATGTCCCTATAAAAGATAAACATAGCAATCAACAACAATATCTTACATCATATGACACATGATAAACACTCATTAGAAGAAATAACATAACGCCCTGCATTTCATCTCCATGGAAATAACAGTATCTGCCATGATCCATCTCATTTGCCAATGGTGGGCAACAATCCTTGCCAGAATCCCGGGACTTGAACCCAAGGACTCTGACGTGGGAGGGTGTAACAACCTGAAAATCCTATAGCGGTTTTTACTTTAATAAAAACAAAATAATGAAAAGATGGGATGATTTCACTCATCTGTGAGATTTTGAGATCTATGCGACGGTATTGTTTTCTTAATTTATGCATGTCTCCGTTATACTAGAGGAAGAAAAGAGCAAACTAAATGTGTCTCCCTTCACAAAGTGGTGAACAGACTTTGCTTGAGGTCTTGTTTTCCCATTTCCCCTCATAAAACTGTCAGGCCACTCGGTCACGGCCGTTCGCTCATTTTTTTCTCTTCCCTGCAGAGCAAAGTCCAGACTCTACCTGCTATTCTTAAGTATTCATATCATCACAGAAACATTCTCTTCCTTCGAATCATTAACGCTTTCAGCGTAACATCATATGCCAGCCTACATTTGGACTCAATTATCTTATTCACGAGGCGGCATTCTAAGTCGCCCTACATATATATTCAACAGGGGAACTCATATATTTAGCACCACTATACTATCTGAATACGAGCTTACAAACCATGTTCCATCTTCTCATCTCTCATGCCCCAAGAACATGCATATTTCAATAGAAGATCCTAACATTCAAAATTTTTTAAAAATATTCATGGTTAATCGCGATCTACATAATTCACTTACACCCCCACAGTTGACCTTGTGTTGTCTTGAAGTTTGTAGTCTTAAATCTATAAAGGAGGAATTTCTACCATTATGTGACGTGCAATCAAGAATGAATAATCGGAAACTCTTATGATGAATCATAGCATTCAATTGTAGCTTTAGGACAACTGGATCATACTATGAAAATTTATCCCTTTACATTACGTCACATCACCTGTAAGTCATACTAGGGCCTTATAACTACCATGTAATATTCCCCCAGAATGACTGAAATAAGTGGTTCAACGCCACGAAGAGAAACAAAAGAAAAATCTGACAAATAACTACAATCCCTCTGAAGCATCGTTATAGTCAAATAATGTTCAAAGTAATTACATGCAAGCTATTTATTTACATGAATGTGACCTTAACTGTCATGCCTAAAAATTCAAAATGTACTCAGCACTCAGATATCTGCGATCAGGTTTCCTCAGGGAGTACAGCCATGGATTTAAGCTGCCATTAAGATGTCTTCACTTGCAATGGCCCCCAGAATCATCCTCTGTCGGTTCACCTGCATGTTGGTTGGATTCTCATCTGGTGTCGGAAGTTCTCGAATATCTCTGCGGAGTTGGAGTAACTGCACAGCGGACAGCTCACAGGCCTTCTTCAAAGATGCTCTCGGAGGTCAGATATGAAAATGAGGGAGAATTAATTTGTCATAAATGCACTAATTGTGTGATGCATTATAACTCTGTTATGACTTTGGATACTTATAAACTCAAGCACCCTAGCCCTATATCAGTATTTGTCCTGTAGCCCGATATTGATACTTTCATTTGCATACTCCAGTTCTCCACAAGTAATTTAATCTCGGAACACCACACACTAGCCGGTCTCCATCACAGGATATGAATGTTAGGTGTTAATATTTTTTTACTGATCATTAGTCGACCCACTCCATTTCACTAATCATTGATATGATACACAACTCACTACGTTCGAGAGAATACGGAGGGCACTGCCCGTTCTACAGAAATGGTAGCTAATAAGCCCATCACTGTTATTATAGGTTCAAGCTTCGCTATAGCACTGCTGTCAAACTATCTCTTTATTGGATCACCTCCTTCATTTAATCTCATTTATATGATCATTTATATAACTCGTATAATTTGGCACAATCCACTATATTCACTCAGGTCAATTTCGTAACTGCACACGTAATAATTCATTTCAATCGACCATCTATTTTTACAATCCCGTGCTGCTCTGACATGCAAAGTGGATTAAAGACATAACAAATATTTGGTATGCAGCGCACTGTCACTCAATATGTGTTGTCATTTACCACTACACAACACTGTTCAATAAGAACCTTCACAATGTGAAACACTGAATATTTAATAAAGGATGGGTCTACTGATTAGACCAAATGCACTGGAAATACTGCCTATTCTGCCTTATCGTCACTAGCCTTTATAGTGAGAAGCCTTGTTTCTTGGAGAGGGAGTTAGGCCATGCCCTCTTGTTCAACAACTTTTCGTTGAAAGGTAGATTTAAAAGTTGAATTTGATATCAAATTGAAGCCTGTACATCCTTCTTTTCACTGATCAACTTTTGTTCCAAGTCCTTCGCGGGTTCGTCTGCAATCATCAAAGCGTCAGTATCAATTCTCAGTGGGTGGAGCCTGACTCGTGGGATTGTTAAGTTTTCCTGGTCCTGTCAGAGTCGAACATCTGGCTTCACTCTCCTCATGCCATCAAATATCTGCGTACTTCCTGTTATTCTTATTATGTAGAATGGTTCTCGGCATGATAAATCCACATAAAATCTCCTCATTCATCGAAGTCATAACTCGAAATTATCCATCTAGTATTTCTCAGTTATTACTGTTAATATCATCGAAACAGTTGAAAGCTACGCATTGGTACCACTAGATACTTAGGGAAATACATGGGGTGATATTGTCTCATATGTTGAGACGACTTCTTTCAGGCTGTTTCGTGACCTCACTTCTCAGTCATGTGACACTTGTCTCATTCCAGCTCTCTCGCTCAGAGAAAGAGCGAACTCCACGTACATGTGCTTGTACTCCCTCTTTTTCCCAATTGCGTGCAGTGAGAGGAGGGGCGCACGACTCTACGGCGAGCAGCTCGAGTCTTGAAACCACCAAGAATATCCTCGTTTCGCGGCTATTTAACATAGAACTGCGCACACCTATGTTGATGTCATGAACGGTTACAGTACAGTCCAGCTTTATCACCCTGAGCCTAGTGTTTGTTTGGACCACTCAAGCAAAACCTAGGAGGACAGCGGTTTGATGATAATGCAAGTGTAGAAGAGTAGAAGAGTTTGTGTGCAACTGGCTCCATACACATCCCTCTTCTATTCATCACAACAGCATCAAAAACTTACCAATCTGATGGACAAAGTGTGTATTGATGGCAGGACACTATGTAGAAGAGTGATTTGTACATGTGTATATTTTTTTGGTTGGTGCAATAAATTGTATAATTCCCATTTATATTTGATCCGCCCTCATATTAAATAAACAAAAGAAAAATGCCCAAAAAAACATGTATGACCGAGAAAAATATGTTGTTATAAACTACATTAACAAAAGCACATACAAATAAACTAACATTTTTGAAAAATGAGGTCTAAAAGTAGTCGTTAGAACAAACAACATACAACATACTGCAATGACACATCAGCAATTGCAACCTAAAAAAAAAAAAAAAAAACTTTCTCCAAGTCCGGAGTCTATGAACTTGAGTGCCAAGAACTTAACTCCAATGTCACGTGTATAAGCCAAACAAGACGTAATTTCCACACAAGATACAAAGACCATCAAAATGCGATCAGATACAATTGGCATTCAGCCTTCAGAGAGCACATTTACGTCAGTTTACACCATTTCACAGACATCAACACAGATCTAAAAATTTTACACCCTTAAAATAAAAGTAAATTTTGAATGTCAGGAAGCAATTGAAATTTAAATTGAAACTTAAATGACCATATCCATTTTTAAATTTCTCCCATCTTCGCCCTACTTATTGTAACCGTTCATAAGTAATTCTGATTAATGGTTTGAAGAAGTGTTGTGGGTATGCCTCGGCTTTTACTCAACGGTGATCCATGAAAATCCACTCGCAGGCAAGCAGGTTCATTTGAGTACCGGTTACAGCTCATAGCAATCATCATCAAGTTTTTGTTGTCGCCATGAGAATTTGCTTCTTATGAGTATCCTTAGTCTACAAATGACAATACCAAAAATTTATTTTATTTAGAAGGATGTTCCGATTTAATCAAATCAATTCTATCATGAAATATAATTAACAATAACAATTGAAGCATAACAACATGATAGGATGAACAAAAATTGAAAGTGATAATTAACACAGTTAAAATAAATATTAATATACTTCTGTTGGTTGTTGAATTTTTTTGCTTGTAAAGCGCTACAATATTTTATAATCAAATCTAACATTAAGTTAACAGATCAAATAATTTGTTAATTTCAACATGAAAATTGCTGAAGGCTTAACTATTTAATTCAGACATTGATTATTTACATTATTCATTTATGTCCACCGACAAGAAAATAAAGAAAAGACTCGTTTGTTCACATCTAATCATTTGCTGATCAAAACCTTGTCCTCCGATATTCTATTAATGTCGAAATCGTCGCGTAAATCAGTGAAACACTAATTAACAACTTGAGTGTTCATCAATACAAGGTGTACAACGCTGTGGAAAAAAGAATGAAATAAACATGGACATTCAAAACAAAATTCGTAGTTGGTCTCTAATAAATAATAACCAAAACTGTAGAGTAGGAACAGCATAATTACAGAATCCTCGAATCACTGCACCTAAATAAAACAAACATCAGACTTCATAATACCACTGAAAATAATCAAGATATAGGATTATCATGACTCCACAGCACTTGGACCCACTTGTAGATTCTCCTTCAAAGACTTGAAATTCTAATAATATCTACAAGATGTGCACTACAACAACAACTACTTAATAGGAAATGCTAAGTTGTACATCTATATATATATAAAATAGCTTGTCCTGACTGACTGACTGATTCATCATCGCCGAGCCAAAACTACTGGACATAAAGAAATGAAATTTTGGGGATATATTCATGTTATGATGTAGGTGCTCGCTAAGAGAGGATTTTTGGATATTCCTTCGGTAAGGGGGTGAAAATGGGGGTGAAATTTTAAAATGAGTGTATCTATATCTCAAAACTTTAAAAGTTTACAGATGTAAAAATTGGTATTTAGAATCTTCTTTAAAAATAAGGAAACACGTATTTTTTTGTTTTCAGAAAATCCCAATATGAGGGATGAAAAAGGGTGAAAATGGAGGAAAATGGGTTGAATGCCTTTAATCAGGATACCGGTACTTATATCTCTGAAACTGAAGATATTACAGACCTGAAAATTGGTACTTTTGATCTCTTTTAAAAATAAAGAAGCACGTATTTTTTTGTTTTTGTAAAATACAATTAATGGGAGGGTGAAAAGGGGATGAATTTTTAAAATGAGTGACTCTATATCTCCAAACTTTTAAAGTTTGCAGATGTAAAAATTGGTATTTAGAATCTTCATTAAAAATAAAGAAACACGTATTTCTTTGTTTTCGGAAAATCGCAATAGGAGGAGTGAAAAGGGGTGAAAAATGGGTTGAATGCCTTTAATGAGGCTACTTATATCTCAGAAACTGAAGATATTACAGACCTGAAAATTGGTGTTTGGGATCTCTTTTAAAAATAAAGAAACACGTATTTTTTGTTTTTCTGGAAAACCCAATTAAGGGGGGTGAAAAGGGGGTGATTTTAAAATGACTGTATCTATATCTCAAAACATTTAAAGGTTATAGATGTAAAAATTGGTATTTAGAATCTCCATTAAAAATAAAGAAACACTTATATTTTGTTTTCGGAAAATCTTAATAGGAAGGGTGGTAAAGGTTGAAAAACGGGTCGAATGCATTTCATGAGTCTACTTATATTTCAGAACCTGAAGATATTACAGACCTGAAAATTGGTGTTTGGGATCTCCTTAAAAAATAAAGAAACACGTATTTTTCTTTTTGTGGAAAATCCAATTAATGGCGGGGGGGTGAAAATGGGGTGATTTTTTAAAATGAGTGTATCTATATCTCAAAACTTTTTAAGTTTATAGATGTAAAAATTGGAATTTAGAATCTCCTTTAAAAATAAAGAAACATGTATTCTTTTGTTTTCGGAAAATCCCAATAGGAAGGGTGTAAAAGGGTGAATAATGGGTTGAATGCCTTTCATGAGGCTACTAATATTTCAGAACCTGAAGATATTAAAGACCTGAAAATTGGTATTTTGGATCTACTTTAAAAGTAAAGAAACACATATTTTTTTCGTTTTTGGAAAATCCAAATATTGGGGGGTGAATTTTTTAAAATGAGTGTGTCTAAATCTTAAAATTTTAAAATTTACAGATGTAAAAATTGGTAGTTAGAATCTCCTCTAAAAATTAAGGAACACGTATTTTTTGTTTCCTGAAAATCCTAATAGGAGGGATGTAAAAGGGTGAAAAATGGGTTGAATGCCTTAATTGAGGATACACATATCTCAGAAACGAAAGATATTACAGAACTGATAATTTGCATATGGAATCTCCTTTAAAAATAAAGAAACACGTATTTTTTAGTTTTTGGAAAAGCCAATTAATGGCGGTTAAACAGGAGTGACAAATTGGGGTGAATTTTTTGAAAGACTGTATCTACAGAATATCTTGGAAATGTAAAATGTTACAGAGTAAAGAGTGAGTGTAAATCTCCTGTAAATGTAAAGAAATATAGGTGATTTGTTTTGGAAACTTCACTTAAGGGGAACTCAAAAGGGGTGAAATTTTAAAATGAGAATTTTTACAGTATATCTAAAAAAAACTTAACATGTTACAGAAGTGAAAAATGGTATTTTTTATCTCTATTAAGCATAAAGAAACGTGTACTTTTAGTTATCGGAAATACCACTTGGGTGGAAGGGGGGTAAAAGTGACTGAAAATGGTGATGAATTCTTTTAATTAGGCTACTGATATCTCAAAAATGAAGATGTTACAGACGTGAAATTTGATATTTGCAATCTGCTTTAAAAGTAAAGAAACACGTATTCTCGAAAAATCCAATGAAGGGGGGGTTGAAAGAATTGAAAAATTAATTGACTGAATTGTATGAGAATACATACATCTAATAAAAACTAAAGTTGTTACAGACGTGAAAATTCTTATTTGGACCTCCTTTAAAAACAAAGAAGAACGTGTTTTGGTGGGGAAACCATCTTGGAGGGCGGGAGTGTAAAGGAGTTGAATTCCTTTCATGAGGACACATAAATCGAAAACTGAAGAAGTTAGAGTCGTGATAATTGGTATTTAGAAGATCCTTTACTATTAAAGAAACAAGTATTATTTGCGGGAAAATTCATTTAAAAGGGGGGGGGGGGGAATTATTGCGAAATGAAGTGAAAAAAGTGAATTTTTTTAAATCTCAAAACTGAAGGTAATAGACGTGAACATTGGTGTTTTTAATCTCCCTTAAACATAAAGAAACAAGCATTCTTTTAATTTTTTTGGTGGGGGGGGGGTGGCGGTAAATAAACTTAACGGCGGTGGGGTGTAGAAGGAGGTGAGACCAATTGATTTTACTGTTATTAATGTACTTATAAGGATCCTCCGTTGCTCAGGTGGCAGCGCGCCGGCCTCTCACAGCTGGGTTCCGTGGTTCAAATCCCGGTCACTCCACGTGGCATTCGTGCTGGACAAAACGGGGTGCGACAGGTTTTTCTCCGGATACTCCGGTTTTCCCTGTCATTAGCCATTCCAGCAACACATAATAGTAATAATAATAATAATAATAATAATAATAATAATATTCCGGACCGTCGTCAAATGTGCGGACCGCGCTGGAAACGGCTCCTGGACGGGTAATGACTAAGAATGCAGTCCGGCCGCGGGTTCAGTGCCGCCAAGGCACCCAATATGACACCACGCCGGATCTCCTGAAGGATTTTATCCGTATTAAAAATATTATAGGAAAAGATGGCAAAGATTTACGGACCCAACTGACCGGGAGGAATACCTGAGCCTAGCCCGGGAAGTACGAAATCGATTGCTGGAAAGGAAGATTTAAAAGTGGGAGGAAACGTGCCGTAAAATCATAGAAAACCAGTCAGATCGGGAATTTTGGTGGATTCTCGCAGAAAACGAGTCAGATCGCGAATTTCGGCGGATTATATATCTAATACAATAAGCATTCAATTATAAATTTCAGTATAATACCGTAGCGAAGCACGGGTATCTTGCTAGTTACACAATATGACTCTAATTTCATTCCCAATCATAATATGTTTCGCTAATTTCATTAATATCACTTGGTGTAGAAGACCTTCCTACCGCAATTATCCATTCAACTAAGTAACATTCGTTTCATCATCGTATCTCAGGTTAATACTACTGATGACAATTCACATCTCCAATATGCAAGTATTCTTCGGGAAATATTGTCTTTGAACATACAATTATCAACCTTCAAGTGCTTGTCAATATCTTAATATCATTTCAATATATTAGGATGATGAGTGCTTATTTCAATTCCTTAGATAGATAGATAGATAAAAGCCTTTATTTTCTGTGGTGAATTTAGGGCTCTTGGCCCTTTCTTACACTTAACTATACACATATTATTATTTGTTAATACAATGACACTGATTAACTTAAAATACTAAGAACTACAAATAACACTAATTTTTAAGACAAAAATATGAATATATACATGCAAAGATGAAAGAAAGAAAAAGAAACTGCCTACATAATACAGATTTGAAAAAAAAACTCATTTCAATACACAATGAAAGAAATACGAACGTAAAAATACTAGTAAGCTTAATAAAAAATTTAAAAGAAATTGTATCCTAATTGCTATAACATCTAATTGTATCCTTGCAATACTACATCTAAGTTAAATACTGTAGTTACTACTAGCTATGTTTAGGCTACTTCTACTTCATAAATACAGTATGGATGTTTTTAATTTAATTTAAATTATCATATTAACCCAATATTTTATTTTATTGTACAATAATCTCATATCATTTTCACACATAATCATTCGTTCTACTCATACAGGTTACCTTGCTGGAAGCACTTAACGACAAACTGCTGGTAAGAGGTTTCAAATATACTTTTTGATGCAGCATCCTTGATGTCTTTGGGAAGAGCATTCCACCATCCCGAAGCGGTGATAGTAAATGATCAATGGTATGTGGTTGTTCGGTGGACAGGTATTTCTAGGAGGGACACTGAGCGAGTATCATGGAGATGTAAAGAACCAAGGTGACGAAAATTGATGGAGAGATAAGCAGGGATGTCTTCCGAAAGTACCTGGTACTCAAGAGTATTTGAATGTAGTTTACGCCTGTCGTCTAGTCGTAACCAAGATAATTGTTTATAGTAGGGAGAAACTCGAGCATCATACCGTAAATCCATAGCATATCTAAGACAAGCATTTTGAGTGCGTTGTGGTTTCAAGCTTAATTCATTTGTTATATCCATACAAATTACATCACAGTAGTCAAAAATGGGAAATAATAATGACTGAACAAGTTGAATTTTTAGTGATTGAGGGAATACATTTCTGAACCGTTTTAAGGGGTGCAAGCCACAATAAAACTTTTGACAGATATTCTTAACTTGTGCTGACCAGTTTAGAGTTCCCGTTATAATATTTCCAAGGTTAGAAACTGATTCACAATAAGGTATAACAATATTATTTAAAGTTATGGGAGGAATGCAGTTTTGTTTTAAAATGTGAAGATTCTTTGATGTACCGATGATAATGGCTTGCGTTTTATTGGGGTTTAATTTAAGGTTGTTTTTAATTGCATTAGCCATTAATTTGCCCAAGGTCAGCATTTACATTACATATTGCTTGTTGTGGTAATAAATTTGCAGATCATCAGCATAAAGATGGTACTTGCAGTGCTTAATTGATCTGGTGATATCATTTATATATAAAGTGAACAGGAGAGGGCCAAGGACTGACCTTGTGGGACCCCAATATTTTTTGTTCACCACATTGATTTATTATTATTTGCAACCACACCCTGGCGGCGGTTTGTGAAGTAAGAATAGAAAAATTCCAGCACTTTCTGGCTAAAGTTTAAGGACTGTAATTTGGGAAGAAGCAACCTAGGATCGACAGTATCACCACTAACATTGTTAGGTTTCTTTGAAGACTACATTTCATTGCTTGTAATGCTTATTTCCCAACAAAATTATATATACCATAACCATCGCACATACTATCATTTCCATTATCTCGATGACCCTATCATTCAATATATCCCATCATCTTACATACGCATCATGCTTATTTTTTAATCCTTCATTTAAAATATACAAGCTTAGAATCACCAAAGAAGACTATCTCACTCCTAAAAACATACGAAATTCACCATTATATCAACAAGATTTAATCAAGTATTTCTCTTATGAAGACTTATACGCATAACCTGAAATATTATTTTAAAAGAAAATCTCACATCTCGACATATAATAATTGCTTGATGATTACTGCAATAAGAATTATCTACGTAACAATTTGTATGTAAAATCCATTATGAAGACGGTACTTCAGAAAATATAGCAGATAGATTCCTAGTAAAATTCTTATACAACAACTCATAGTTGCATGCTCGAAATTAGATGAATAGCACATGATAAATAGTGATTCCAATTAAGCCATTATTTAAAAGGATAACTACCTTTCCATGGATGAATTGCTTAGCGATGATCTTATGATGTCGCTCAAGTTATATTTTATAAACACGTCACATTAAAAAAATTTGAAAAAAAATCTACACTAATGTAGTGTACACACTTAATAGAATAAAGGAAAGAGACAGGTTTTTGGGTACTCATCATGCTTGATGGACTCTTGAAGACATAGCTCCATCATTTGGTCGTTGAAACATCATGGTTTTATTTATTTTGGCATACTTCCAGGCCTGTCGGAGTTCCAACCTGGTTTAGGTCTGCATGACCACACTGGTTTATATTTTACAACAGCAATTTTCCATATAGCCAGGCATCATGACACCTGAAAATTGTACAATACAATTAGTATGATATTAAACACCAAGATAAATATGTTAGCGTTTTTATACAACACTCGCCTTATTATTTCAGTATTAAATGCTGTACTTCGTGTCTTTATAATCTACTTCTTGAATTACCATACAATAATTATTCAATTTCACACAGTCTGTGACTAACTTCTTTCTTAACATGTATGTGTCTTACTCGATGCTCAATCTCTTCTTTTATTCCAATAACATTGTTTTCCTAAAATAAAACCCTATTCTATAATAATAATAATATGTTGGCACGCGTTTTTATAATTAATAAAAAATCATTGCCATATAAATTGCTTTTATATATTTTTGATGTTTGAAAAACGTTCTCTTTGACATAAGTCACTCTCACAATCGGGAACCTTGATAAAGGAACACGCTTAACAATTTCACGTCGTCTTCTTCAACTATGTTTCAATCGATTGCTTCATAAGCAAATTCTCTATCACTCGTAGATGTTTATAATAGTTAGATAATGCATAACCAGCACAGGTGAAGTTGAACTTGACATGTATCATTTAATCCATTCCATGGCCTCCGTAGTATATACCGTTATTGGAACTAAACGTCACATATCGTATAACAAATCATTTTCCTCTTCTGACGAATATAACATTTTCATTTAACATTAATTGCTTGTACTTTGATATCACATTTCTGGACGTACATTCCTTAGATACCACACGGTTCTGAGCTTAAGAGTTCCTATATATTCCATTTTTATTAAACTTATCACTCAGTTGAGCGTGTTATTTCGGGTTATCCATGTGTCTGGACGTAAACCGACTGGACGTATGCTTTCACATGATTTCCGTTAACTTCTTTACTACCATAACCTTCAATGGTTCCATTATCTTTGATCCAGAATCCATTGAAAGGTTATATTATTTAAGATCCAGACAGGATTGAAACTTTTTGCA
The DNA here is from genome assembly GCF_040414725.1 of Anabrus simplex. Classification (NCBI taxonomy): domain Eukaryota; kingdom Metazoa; phylum Arthropoda; class Insecta; order Orthoptera; family Tettigoniidae; genus Anabrus; species Anabrus simplex. Next base: position 1,490,780,074 of record NC_090265.1, read on the forward strand.
CTAGCACTTAATGAATCCCACAGGAGATCTAAATGTCTGGAATGCGAGTTAGGATATTCTTATCTATAGTAAATTCTCTGAATTATCATTTATCACTAAAAGTAACACCTTACAAAAAATCTCTAGTTCAATTCCATACTCTTATTTAATCAAA